>NW_026126588.1:14190000-14837916 GCF_943737965.1 Phodopus roborovskii
GAAGATTAAAATGACACAGGCTGGGTAACATCTATGGAATCACAATGACAGGTACATTTGTCAGGCTGAGTGACTAGAGACAAGCCTGGAGATTGGGAACAGAGCGGCTGGGACTCAACAGATTGGACCTGCTCACAATATGTACAACCCAGGCTAGGCAAGAAGACTGGAGACAGTGTGGAGAATCTAGAATAATCTGGAGCCAGTTGAAGAGGTGCACAGGATGTAAGACCAGAAATGTGACAGGAGCCAGACTTAGAAGTTGGGAATAGTGCCACTCGAGTGGGATGGGCAAAGGATGTATGAGCCAGGCCATGTTTCAGGGATTGGGGAAAGTGAAGGTTGTTTAGGATTAGGCAGGCCACACTTCAAGATTTTTAAGTGTATGATTAGTAGCGATGTTCTTCATAGTGTTTAGATTCATTAGCTTGTGGCTACAGGTTGTCTGGATAGCTTAAGCATTGAGAAACATCGTGATAATAATAGCTGTGTGTTTACTTACTATTGTTGTTGTTGCTGCTGTTGCTATTGCTGTTATTTTACCAGCTGACAGGTCTTTTCAACTACATGCAGTAACTTGAGTTGCTTCTGTTATGCAATTACTACAGAAAAGTGTTAGCTTAGTAAGAATTTTATTGATGTGTCCAAAGTGATACACTTCTTCCAACAAGGCCATACTTCTAATAGTGTCACTTTCTGTAGGCCTAGCATTCAAGAACATGAGTCATGGGGTCTATTCTTATTCAAAGCACTGTAAATGTGCATAGTCATGGAGTTGCATGTTACTTGTCCTTCCACAATCAAATCCTAGGTTCTTTTTGTGGCTGCACATGTGAATTTCTGTAGATTTGTTCAAAATGGAATACAAGAGTTTTTAATTAGTGCAACTAAAAAGAGTAATACAGCTTTGAGTTGAATTTTATTTGCCATTTTTCTAGAAGAGTGTGGAGTACTGCTTAGTTTCAATGACCTTTTTTTTTTCATTGCATTGCATAATTCAAGCATACATAGTCAAGATCAGAATTATGTGTCCCCAGTTGTTACAATGTTCAAAAATCCATAGCATTAAGATGATTGTACATGTTCCATACACCCTTTTTGAAGATAATTTCAGTACTGAGTTTAATTATTTCATCTGATTTTGTTGCTGAATACTTAGCTATTACAACAGAGTTTTAAGACTTAAATTCGAACATGATCATGAGCCCCTAAAACTGCTTTAATTTGAGGCTTATCATTTTTCCTTGGACTATGGAAACAAGGCAACTCATGACAGAGTTATTGCTTTTAAAATATACTAATTAATTAATTAAGTGATTTGCATAGGTATTTGGTCTGTATGTGAGTTTGGGAAGCACATAAGTTCAGTGCCCAAGAAAGCCAGAAGAGGGTGTTGAATTCGAGCTGCAGAATGTCCTGAGCCTCCATGTGAATACTGTCACTCAAACCTGGTCTTCTTATCAACCAGTCCTCTTAAGTACTGAACTCCTGTCCCGAGAGTTATCTCTTTAAAATAGTACATTGCATATGTATGTGTGCTTATGTGAGTTTGTTTGTATCATGAGCATGCAGTTGTCACTGAAGTCAAGAATATGTGATTTTCTCTGGAACTGGAGTTACTGTCCATTGTGAGACATCTGCTATCAGTACTGAAACTTAGCCAAGGACCTCTGCTAGCACAATAAGCATTCTGAACATCCTATCTTTCTCTTTGGTACCCAGAAGTACTTCTGATAGACTTCCCCTTTTAACATAAGGCATAGTGCACATGAGGATATCATTTCTATGCCCAAACTTTCCATCGATCCTATATAATCTTAAGTTAAAAAGAAATCCCCAGGTCACACTAGCTTTCTGTGTATATTCCCACTTTCTTCAGGCCTTAAGTCTCAAATTTGTTATGAACATTGTGTTCTGAGGAAAATCAATTATTTGCTATTGTGAACATAACTTCACACTATTTCTTTGCTATTCATCTGTTCTTGTGCCTGCTCTATAAGATATTGTCATTTGTATTTAGACCACTTACAGCTTCTTTGGAGCTGCTGACACTAGCGGATTCCACACGTGAAAGGAAGAATTGCTCTCAGCATTGTTGACTTCATCTTATGCCTTTACAAGAGAATGTGAGTGTACCTTCCATTGCAAGTAGGAGTATGAGATCTCTTACAACAGAATCTGTATGGAATGTTTCTTTATGCCCCTGAAACAGAGAACACTGCAGGAAATAAATATTTGCTCAAGAAAGGAAAGGAAAGGGAAGGGAAGGAAAGGAAAGGAAAGGAAGGGAAAAGGGGGTGTGAAAAAATAAAGCCATATGGAGAATGTTTGTTATGGTCTAAGTAGAGAAGACAGAAACTAAATTGGCTATTGCCAAAGGCAATATATGAAACAAATGTTAAAAAATATATATGACAGTCATTCTTTTGATCCATCTATATTTTTGATTTTATAATAATACATAAATAATTTCAAATATAGTAATTTATAAATGTCAGACCTTTTTAAAAGAGAAGTTCTAAATGAGAGATAAAATATTATAGTAAGTGTTCTTTTCTGTTTTAGTAGAATATGTAACCAGGCTTTCTTTTTTGTTGTTGCATTAATCTTGAGGTCCTTTTACATTGGTATTTCTGTTGTTTGTAGTATATTTTATTTTTGTCATTTATTACTTATAGCTTATAGGAGTAGAATACCTGAAGTCTCACACAATTGTCTGAAGTATGGAAATAATTAAAATGCATTATTGTATCAATAGGGCTTTCCATGCTAGAGATTGTCATGAATCCTAAATGTTGCTTCTGAACAGGGCTGTTTAATTGCTTTCTTCACCTCACACTATGCACAGGAATGTCTTGTACCACAGAATCCAGATTTCAACAAGGGGGATTTCAGATCCTATGCAGTTGAAACTATCTGTGTCCCGTGTACTCACTGTGTGGGATGTCTTCAGCACAAAAGGACCCATTGTCAACTACTGAGAGACACCAAAGGGCTACACTCAACTACACTGACTGACCATCTGAAACGCGGTTTCCTGTATGTATGAGAGGGGGTGAGAAAAGAAAGAGACTGGGACAGAGGGAGAGGAAGAGGAAGAGAGCGAGAGAGAGCTGGAGTTTTGATTTTATGTTAGGGTTGAGCTACCCATTATCCATGATCTTTGCATCGTTCTGAGGTGTGATTTTTATGATGGCCTCACTTTGTTATAATGAGAGACTTCTTTGATGATAGGTAATAGCTATGCTCCCCTGTGGGCATAAGGATAAGATTTAGAATGTAGTAAGGCATTCTATACACAATATTGTGTATGGTTATATATAAATTTAGGTAAATACAAAATAATATGATTCCTTGAGGTTGATGATTACCAACAGCTGCCTAATTTAACTTAAATCATACTCAAAAGGCAGGAAATCTTTCCTGGTACTGGAAATATAGCCAATTTCCCATGGTTAGTGAAGTCGTGGTCTTTGGGAAAGAATATATTACTGCCTGCTTTTGTAGGCCCACAAAACTTCTCACTATATTATATCATGAAAGATATATTCATAACTATGAAAAATATAGCTATCTAATTGACAGTAGTTCCTTGCATGAGAAGGTTTAAAGAATGGGTAACTTGGAAAAGCTGGAGGGAGGAAAGGAACGGGAATTTCAATGAAAATATGTATTTTGTTTTTAGTGAGAAGTTTGCTGAGAATATAGTAACCAGCATCATCGATATCACATATGTTTCTATTGTCTTCAAATATTTTACACTCCGATTATCTTCTCTTGAACTGTTACATAATTTGTACACCTCCTCAAATTCTTTCTACCAGAATTCTCTAGCATATAGTGATGTTAGTACTCTAGCTCTATGATCACTCTCCTTACTGTTGACCTTGATGTAGCAAGTACATCCCTTGCTCAGGCTCTCAGCTCCACTATACCCACTTTCCTTTCTGCTGTAGAACACGTGTTTTCTTAGACTGACAACCTTAACTGAATTTTCATCAGTTTTTTACTTACTTTTTTCCCTTTTGGTGTAGGTCTATATTTTCCACCATTTCTTGTTGCCATCTGTTTCTTTAAACAATTCTTTTTTACTAACAAACACTAGATGATTCCTGAACTATAGCACTTCACAATATGGAACTCATTTGTAATGCTTGAGATGTTACGTGAGATTAGACACCATATCCCTGACAGCTTATCCTAAGGCCTACCTTGCTAAAGTTAGACAGAAACTTACAGATTTTTGAAGAAGAAACCAACAGGCCACCGATACACTGATTAGGGAGTGTGAATTTCACTTACCATCATTCAAAGAATCAAATTCATATATTTGGCGCGGGGGTGGGGGGGAGGGCAGTGTAAGAGTAACTGACGCATCAAGCAGACATATGATAGATAAATCCGAAAAACAGAGACTGAATTAATTTGTGAGAAATATAACTGAAGGGCAAATGGGAAAATCTGTATCTCTGTACAACTCCTTCTGTCTTGGTGACAAAATTAAAGGCTATTTAGATCAGTCGGATAAGTGCTGAATAAAAGCAAAGGGGACAAATACTATTTTCAAGCTTTATTAAGGTATAAATGATATAAAGTTATAAATGCTTATAGTACATATCTTGTGAGTTTGAATATATATAAATACCCATGATACTATCATGACAAGCTAGATATTGAATTTAGTCATCTATAGCAATTGGTGTCTAATCATGATAGCCCACTGAACCCTTCTGTTTTATAGGAACACACACACTATAGTTATTTCAACTGAGAGAGGTCTTTTTTGCTGCTAGTAACAAAAATTATAAATCTAAATAACATATAAATATCTGGTTTGTTAGCAAACTTTTATTAAGTCATTAAAATAATGGTGATTAAATTTAACTTTTGTACATAAATGAATTTCTTTTGTCTTGTTTTCTCTGACTCAATACTAGTCGCATGATTCTTCTCCAGTTCTGCTCAGTTATTGGTTTTCAGGGTAGTTTATAGCAAATGAATCATTTCTAGTTTCAATTAATTTGGTTCATTGACATCAGGGTATGAGTAGACAAATAAAAGGAGAAACAATCTATAAGCCAGGGGCAATTCCAACGTGACCTCTGTAGATATCATTACGACTTGTTTTTCTCTGTTATAGATTTCTCATTTTATAATCAGTCATCATTTATGACCTTGAATTGGGCCTTTTAATATTTTAATGATATAAAGATTTTCTTTAATTCAAATATGTCAGAATAAATCAAAGAAAATATTTCCTCAGCCACTATTACTGTGAAAATTACAAGAATGCTAACTACTTCACTAATGGATTAACCCATGCATGTCATCATAGCTAAATGGATTGTGAGAAGGAGGATCTATTTGGGTGAAGCAGGTAGCAGGTGAATGACACTTTAAGAATGCATCTTATTCCTTCTCTCTTCCTAATTGTGTAGTTAACTTTGTAATTGTACACATTGTAAATTAATTCCAAGCTCTTCTTTGGTTTTATAATAATGTGAGATGGCTATATTTCTTAAATATTATAAATAAGACAGGTTTTAGCGTACTTGTGTGAAGATATTGTAAACACACTTCCATTTATTCTGAACAAAGTTCTGAAACTGGAGTTGCATGCTGAGGGTATTCCTAAAGTAAAGATCTTACTAATTAAAGTGACTGATGTTTTGTTACTATAACACAATCTCTATTTGAAATACACATTGTAAAAAATTAGCATGTGTGAATTACCCAATATTTTCCTTCATGCTTAATTGGTCTTCTTTATGCAAACATTATTCACATATCTCACTACATCCTTTCATTTGTGTTCATCATTTTAAGCATTTGCTGTTCATCATTAAGTTGCATTTTCTTGCTCCACTAGTGCTGTTAAAATGTGTTTTAAATAAGGAGTATGGTGTCTTAAAGGGCTCAGAATAAGCAAGCAACCTGTGTTACCAGCAGCTTCTAAAACTTTAATTTCAGCTATGTTTAAGATCTTTAAGTGTGTGTGTGTGTGTGTGTGTGTGTATACAATGAGGACAGAGGAGGGCATATAATCCCCCAGAAATTGGAGTTACAAGGGGTTGTTCTCAACACCTGAAATATGGTTGAAAATCCAAATCAGGTTTTCTGTAAGAACACGAAGTTCTTTTAACCACTAGCTCAGCTGGAGCTGAGCTACTATTACACAAATACTTCAGCTATAATAACCCACTGATTTCAAAGGGTTCTAGCACCTTTCCCGAATTCTCTTCATCTGATGTTGATATTTGAACAAAATTTTACACTTCAGTTGTTCACATCCCAAATTGCAATTGATCTAATCTGTCTGCTGTCCCCTGGTAGATACTGTGAAGGCATCCAGAACATCATGCTTGTTTCCTACTTCAGTCCACGAGATGTCTGCCCTCATCTGCTGTAACTATAGCCATGCAGTTGGTTAAAGCTAAGCATACCTCTAAGTTGTTTCAGCTTTCTTTGACTATTTGGGTTTATCAATCTATCTATCAATCAATCTATCTATCTATCTATCATCTATCCAACTATCATCTATCTACCATTTGTAAAATATTCCTGTACACCACATTGTAGCACAAAAAAATAAAAGACCCAGAGACAGCTATTGAGGTTCAACCTGAAGATCAGGGAAGCAAAGCAGGCAAAATACTGGAGAGCTCTTCCCTCTGACACAGCTGTGGTGTGTCTATCTTCAAAGTAGCTGGAGAGTGAATGCCTCTTGTCTTCAGTGTGGCTGGAGAATGAATGCCTGATATTGAGACATTGCTCCTGTCTTATATAAATCTCTAATACTTGGATTAAAGGTGTGTGATCCCAGGTGCTGAAATCATCTTTGTGTGAGCTGTTTCTCTTTAGGACTGGATCAATCTTGTGTAGATCTCTATGGCCTTGGACTCAAAGAGGTCTATCTATCTCCTAGGCCCGAGTTTTAGGATTAAAGGTATGTACCACCACCTCCCAGCTTCTGGCTGCTGGGATTAAAGGTGTATGATGGGCTTCTATGACTTGTGGCTGACTCTGCTTTCTGAATCCTCAGACAAGCTTTAATGAATCATAAATACTGTATCACCACGCCATGTGGATATATGTCACTGTGATTGATTAATAAAGAACCTGACTGGCCAATAGCTGGACAGTATAAGGTTAAGTTGGAGAACTAGACCAATGACACTGAGAAAAAGGTGGACTGAGAGGAGATGCCAGTAGATACAGAGGAAGCGGGATGTGTAGAAAACGAGGTAACAAACGAGCCAAGTGGCAGAGAGCAGATAAGGTATGTGGGTTAACTTAAAATGTAAGAGTTAGATAATAACAACCCTGAGCTATTGGCTGAGCATTCACAATTAATATTAAGTCTTCATGTGGTAATTTGGGAATTGGTGTGCAGGAAAGAAAAGACCACCTATTACTGTACTACTACTACTATTATTAATTATTCCAATGAGGCCAGCTAACACTTGTGAGAGCTTTGAGCTGTTTGGTTCTCACTAACCTTGTAGTTAAGGAACTGCTGCACTTGGTGTCATCATTCAACCTGTGAACAGCTATGAGATATTTGTTAGAGAGTTTGGTTTGTCTCTATGTTCCCCTTAGTGCTTTTCTTTCTATCAACTCTTTCTTTACAGTGACAAAGTTCATCAGTCTCTGTTACAAATGGTCTGCAACATTCTCAAACTTTGTACTCACTGGTGGCTTCAGATATTTGACAATAAGCTAAAAAAGAATAACTATTATGTTGAGGGTTATCTATCTTTGTTCTAGTTATTGGGAAGAGCTTTGATTACCTAAGCTTTCTAAAATCTAGCTATAAAAATATATAATTTTTATACCTGTTTATTACAATTGAATGACTGAATCATGTTATCATATTTTATACAATTGGAATATTATATATGTTACTGAAAGAAGCTTATGTGAGTCATATAATCAGGAAAAAGAATAAATTTTATAAATATTATGTGCTTATTGTAGTTTTGTAAATGTGTCTGAGGTTGGTAATCTTGCTTAATAGTACTTCCACTATATTTACTGACAGAGTTTCTCATTAAGCCTAAGAGTTTACTGGTGTGGCTAGCCTCGTCAGGCCTGATTGTTCTGTGGATTTCTTCTTTATCTCTTCCCATGCTGTAACAAGGAGGTTCCCCCACTTACCTAATGCTTACCAAAGCTGCTGGAGAATCCAAAATGAAGTCACCATATTCATATGATAAGTGCTTTTTACATATGAGCCATCTATCTCCCTGGCTCAGACAACAATTTATAAGTTAAGGTGCAGGGGTCATTTATTACATACAGCTGAACGTTCCTTATACTTTCCAGTTACATTTTTAGAGATCTCTCCTTAGGCCTATTCTAACTATAAATGACACAATATTAATAATGCATTGGTGTGTTTACTTAGCAATTTCAAAATCAGTGTTTTGTAATTGTTATTAGAGTACCTGACTGTGTTAAATTTACTAACAAGTATAGGGACCAGAAGGTGTTAGAACAGAGATTTAGATGATCCAAACCTACTCTCCTGAGACAAGCCAAGTGAGGACAAGAGGAAAGAAACACGCTATATTTAATATCGCTAAACACCTCTGTGTGCTTAAGGAGCATTTGTTTATGAAAACAAGTGAAAGTGTTTCTGTTACTGATTTGCATTGAGCTATCAATCAATAAGCTCTCAGGAAAGATTTAATAGGAAAGACGCAAGTAATTATCTAATGGGTTTTTTAAAAAGGAAAGAAAAATTGAAGGCAGTATTTGGCTAACTTTTCCAACGTACCTATTTGACTTTCATAATTAGAGATATTTAATCTCTGCCTACCAATTAAGTCCCATCTCTGCACACAAGAACAGCAATTGAACAGAATTAAAAGAGCTCCCAAGACTTTTTATCTGGATTTAAAAATTGTAACTAGCAGTCAACAATTCCAATAACATACTTTATTTTGAGGAAAAAATTCTTCCCTCAGGTACTCTGTTATATGTTTTCCATATGGCTTTTACATTCTTCCTTATACTTGTTAAGTCCCCCAACTCTATCTCCTATCCTTTCTACCCCAGTATTCTACTTATTTTCTTATCTTATAACATAGCTAATTCTTAAATATATCTATGGCTATCCTATGAAGAAATCAATTTCATGTTGCATATCCAGTTGTAGATGATATAGTACTTTAAAATGATAGCTACCATTAAAATACAGAGTCTGAAAAAATCACATTCACAAATCTAAATTTCTATTCATGGGCCCATGAATTCTAGTTTCAACAAACAAATGACATAAAAAAATTTCAATTCTTGGTAGTTGCATGTTTATATTTGTTCTCATATTTCTCCCTTTTTCCACAAATTGGTGTAATTAAAAAGCATCCAAGGATATAGTTATAGTATAGTTTTATTGACCTGAATAAGTAAATTGATATAGTCAAATTTCATAGATTATTTCATGACATTATAATATAATCCAATTCTTTTGTAGCTATGGGGATTTTAGAACTCTACAAATTACTTTCATCTTGGTGAGATAAAAAGATTAATAATGAAGTAGGTAGGAGTCAAAGGACAAGCCCCAAATCATTTCTTCATTAATTGTCTTCTACACCCACAGAAAATAACATTTTTCTCCATATATTCATGCATTTGTCAATGCACAACTTATTACATGTGGGATAGAACAATAAATTCCAGGTTGATGAATAGAGATGATACTTTTCAAGATGGAATGCTAATATCATTCCTCATTCTCTAGCAAGTGACTGAAGATCATTTTTTTCCATTATGCTAAAAAAAAAAAAAGATTTCTCTGTCTTAACTCACTTTTATTGTTCTTCTTGCTTTGTTTTGGTTTATAAATTTTATAGCATAATAAACAAGGAGAAATAAAATGAAAGCGAAAAAATTCTGAGGAAACTATGAACTGAGGAATATTGTTAACATTCATTAAGTAATGAGTTGTACACAAAGGGACTTAGAGAGAATATTAGCAAAGCATATAGAAGGTAGACATCCCATACTAGAATCCCATCCTGGAACTTTCACATGCTGGGATATTTCATGGTAGGAACTCAAGTCAGTAGTCTAGAAATTCTACATCCTTTTTTAAATTTATAATAATATTTTTAATGGCCAGTGATATTAAATAATCTTTTGTACATTTTTATAATTTTTATTTAAATGAGAAACATGCTTGTTTTACATATAATTATAGTTCTGCACCCTCCTGTCTTCCCCTGTTCCCCCAACAACCCCCCATCCCATCCCTTTTCTTCTCCACATGTAGGGTGAAGCCTTCCATGGGGAGTCTTCAAAGTATGTCATATCACTTGGAGCAGGGCCCGGCTCTCACCCATGTGTCTAGGCTGAGGAGGTATCCCTCAATGTGGAATGGGCTCCTAATGCCCATTCATGTACTAGGGAGAAATACTGATTCACTACAAGAGGCCCCTTAAACTTCCCAGTCCTGCCAACTAACACCACATTCAGGGAACCTGGGTCAGTCCTATGCTGGTTTCCCAGCTATCAGACTGGAGACCATGAGCTCCCCCTTGTTCAGGTCAGCAGTTTCTATGGGTTTCTCCAGCCTGGTCTTGACCCCTTTACTCATCACTCCCTCTCTGCAACTAGATTCCAAGAGTTTGTCTCAGTGTTTAGCTGTGAGTGTCTACTACAAGAATGACCCCAACTAACAATCTAAGCAATAGTGGAGAGGCTATCTTAAATGCCCTTCCCTATAATGAGACTGGTGACTACCTTATATGCCATCCTAGAGCCTTCATCTAGTTACTGATGGAAGCAGAAGAAATTGTACATCCTTATCCATGGGAAGCAGGCAGAGAACTACTAGACCTATAACCGCAAAGACTAGAGACACACTTCCTCCATTGTTGGCCACATTTACTCCAAGATAGCCACACCCCCTAACCCTTCTCAAAGTTCACTAAATACGGACTAAACATTCAATTATATTTTCCTATTACTGTCATTCTTATTCAAACCACAAGTGAATAGTGAAATGATTTTACCAAGAATGTGAAAAACCATCTCAGAATATTTTTCTTCTGTTATTAAATAAAGACCTATTTTTTTCACATACATTACAAAATATTAGTACCTAAGTCATATCCAACCTTCACCACAATGCAGGTACAAAGCAAAAAATTGTAGGAATTACATCAAACACTCTGCCAATTCATTTTTGTTTTCAACTTTCTGGCTTCAATATTACCTAACATAAACAATGCTATATATGTCTGAGAAACATTTAAGCAAGGAGGAAATACCCATCCTACATGTGCACAACACCATCCCATAGACTCCAGACCATGGTGAATAAAAGAGCAAAAAGGGAAGCCCAAACCAGCAGCATCACTCATTACTTCCTACTTCCTCAGTGCAGGTGTATCATGACAGGCTGTCTCAAATCTGTTTACATTCTTCGCCTGCCACGATGGCCTAGAGGCCCTCAAACCACAAGCTGGAAATAAATTCTTAATTCCTTTAGTTGTTTCTTGTCAAGCATTTAGTCCCAGTGATGATTAAAGTAACACATTCAAAAATTCACTCAACATGTTTCCATTATTATCATTGATAAGCCAAAATGACCATGACACATCAATATTATTAATTACACTATATTTTATTAAATTAAAATCCCGTAAATTTGAATTGGCTGAATCTACAAAACTACACCAGACCACAGAAGCACAGTTCCATGATGCAGGTATCATAAAGCTAATGATGGATTTGAGTCGGGTAGCGATTAACAAGAGCAGAGTTACATTTTAAAAAGATTAATTTGTTGACAGTGTGTAGGAAGAAAAATAGAGAATGCATTTGAGGGATCAATATATATAATCTTGAAGGGAAGACTGGAATTCACTGAAATTTGGCAGGTAAATTAATATTAAAAATGACACAACCTTTTAGTCAATGGCTGTTTACATAAGAGGGCAGGCTACCTCATGGATTCCTCTGCATAGCCATGACATATCTAAAGGATAACTACTCATTTGTTTTTATAAATAAGAGAAAATATGGGTATTACAATTTAATATTGGAAAGGAGAGTAATTCCTTACATTGAAAGGAAAACATTATTTTAGCTTATCAGTTTGCAGCTAAATGGTACAAAATGACTATCGGAGATCTGTGACTGTTTTTAGTACAGCCATAATTGTGTGGTTTAATCTTGAGCAAAAGATGTCTTGAAAAGTGCAGTCTAATTCTTTTGTCCTCTTTCAGTTCATAGGCTGAAATTCTGGTCTGTGTGGTGACAGTATTTGGAGATAGGCAGTTTGAAAGGCTCTATCACTGCATTAATGCCCTTATGAGGAGAAGTCAGGGCAGTACCTTTGCCCTCTCAACCTCACAACACATAAGGAGATAGCTTTCTGTGGAGGAAAAATTCAGAGTCAGGATGTATCATTTTCTGTGGACATCTCAGTTATAACAGCCTCTGGATATAAGACAAAAGACTGCTGTTTCTAAGCTAAATGGGTCTATGTTATATTGGTGCAACAGTCCAAATAGATTTAAAATGACTTAAAGACCAAATTTGTGAGCCAGGTACACAAGTGTATAAAATGTCTACACTCATGAGGAATGAATATTAGATTATCTGCTGTCCAGAATTTCTCAAAAAGCTTAACCCTCATCAGTTCTACATGCATGACCTTGCCTTGAAATTGAGAAGCACTATTTTTTTTTTCTTGATCTGATTTCTATGTATCAGCTCTTGGTTAAAAAATCCTCCCTTTCTCTCAGCCTAGATACACAAGGGAGGGCTAGGCCCTGCCCCAAATGATGTGATAGACTTTGATGATCCCCCATGGGAGGCCTTACCCTTCTTGGGGAGTGGATGGGGGTTGGGATGCAGAGTTTGTGAGGGGCATGAGAGGACAAGAGAGAGAGGGAAGTTGATTTGTATTTAAAATAAGATTTAAGATTATTTTTAACTTAAATACAAATTTATATAAAAAGAAATCCTCCCTTCTTAAGAATGACACACTCAAGGTGATCCAGTTTCCAATATTATATTTAAAGTCAGGAATGCCTTCTCATTGATAACAATTTGTAATTGGCATGAAGGTTCATTTAATGCAATCAATCATTATAAAAAGTAATTAATGGATAATGTAGAAATTAAGTCATAATGATTTTAATTTTCTTTCCACTGTTTGTTCTAAAAGGATGTCATGGTAATTAAATAGTATTGCTTTGAAAAAGTAAGCTGGTTCATCAGATTATAGGTGCTTGAAACAGAATCCTGAGTTTTACCCCTGGAATCCATGGTGAGAGGAAAGATATAAGAAAATCATCTGCTAAAAGTTATTCTGTGATATCCAAAAATCCACTATGAGAACTGTGTGTCAGAAATCATGTGCACATGCATCACACCATATATACAATTATATGAATGCAGTAAGAAAAAATAAATGGTAATTCTCTCCTGATTGACTATTCAGTAGTATCTTTAACTACAATGCTTTAAAATGAATATTTATATTAACTTTTGCTAAAAAGTTTATTTGGCTTATTTTGTGTGTGTATGTATGTGTGTGCCTGGACTGCTACTTCTGTGTAACACATGAATGCAGGTACTTAGATGGGCCACAAGAGGTTATCAGACTTTGGAATTTGAGTTATATTACAGGTAGCTATATGCTATATGGTGTACATGCTGGAAAACTAACCCTAGACCTAAGCCAAAGTAGCATATTCTCTCAAAACCCAAGCAACCTTTTTAGTATCATGTTTACAAGAATTTTTATGTGTTTGTTTGATCAGTTCCTAGGTCATTTAAATCTCATTTTAAAGGGTTTCTTTATTATATTATGTGTATGTGAGTGTTTTGTTTACATGAGAATCTGGTAGGCTAATGGTCGATCTTGATATGTTTCTCCTCTCTTACAGATCCGATCTCCAATTCTCATACCCACTTCTGTAGCAGAACACCTTCATTATTGCACAATGGAATGTTACTCAGTGGTTTAAAAACCTGACATTGTGAAAATGAATAGAACTAGGAAAAATTATCCTGATTGAGGAACCCAAGTATGTATTTTTCTTATATGCAGATATTGGCAACTAAGTCAATGACAGCCAAACTACAATCTGTAGAACCACAGAGGTTAGATATAGAGTAAGGGACTTTTGTGGGGAGACAGACAGCCCTGCCTAGGAAAGGGAAATAGAACAGGTACTTATGGGTGGATAGTTGGGGAACTGGAGTGGACAAAACAATTGGGGGGATGAGGGAAGAGAGGGATAAGGAAGTATAAGGAGAGACAGCTAAAATTCAAGTCCATTTGAGGGATATTCTGGAAAACTGTTAGAGTAGAAGCTTCCTAAATTAAATACATATATGAAAGGGATCTAAATAAAATAACCTAATAATGTAGGATATAGAACTCAATTGACCATTCCTTGTCACAAGGGAAGATTCCAGTGCTGAGAATAGGTTATGTCTAATTGAACTGATAGCCAAAATGGTTCCCTAAGGACCCCCAGGAATGAAGGTTGCTCTCCATAAGCTGATGACCCCATTGCTGAAGACAACACCTGCACAATCATTGAACATGGAGAAGATGAGCTGATGGAGACTTCACCCTTATGTGTCAGTGTCCTTGGTACAGGAAGGGTCTCTGAATGCTAGCAAAGGAGAAATTTGTACACCAACATCACTAAAAACCCTTTGATCTACAATGGTGTCTGCCTGCCAGAAATTCTAGTGCAACAGTAGCACAAATCTTGTAGGGATAATCAACCGATATTTGATTTAACATAAGGCCCATTGCACGAGATAGAACCTGTAATCAACAATGGTTGTGTGATCAAGAACCTGAGACTAGATAGGCTAGGGACCTATGGTAAGATCAAATATTTTTGTTCAAAAAAAATGACGTAGTTATAAAATGACTCCTAATGACAGTCTGCTATTCTCTCTCATTTTTTTTATATTATACATATCTATCCCAGTTCCCTCTCCCTCCCTCTCATCCTCCCTTCCATACCCCCCAAACAACTCTCCCATCCCATCCCTCCACCCACTCCACAGGGAGGGTACTGCCTTCCAGGAGAGGTCAACAAAATCTGTCAAGTCATTTGGAGTAGGGACTAGGCCCTCCCTCCTGTCTCTAGATTAAGGGAGTATCCCTTCATGGGGAATGTGATTCCAAAATCCTTTCGTGCACCAGGGATAAATCCTAGTTACACTGTCAGAGGTCCCTTAGACTGTCCAGGCCTTCTGAGACCCATGTTCAGGGGGTCTGAATTGGTCCAATGCTGGATTCCCAGCTATCAGTCTGGGGGTTCATTGGCTCCTCCTTTTTCAGGTCAGCTGTCTCTGTGGGTTTCTGTAGCCTGGCCTTGTCCTCCCTCTCTGCATCTGGATTCCAGTTTTGGCTCAGTGTCTAGCTGTGGGTGTCTGCTTCTGTTTCCATCAGCTACTAGATGAGGGCTCTATGATGGTGGGTAAATTAGTCATCAATCTCATTATCAGGGGAGGGCATTTATGGTAGCCTTTCCACTGTTGCTCAAATTGTTTGAAGAGAAAACTGCCTCTAGAGAAATGTTCAGAGACCTACAAGTCTGCTATTCTCTTAGGTCAGTAGCTTCCCAGCCATCACCAGAGTAGCCTCTTTCTGAAGCAGATAGGAGCAAACACAAATCAAGAAAATCAGTGCACTCAGATAGCATATGGGGGCCGTCAGTGGTCGGTACAAGTAAGGAAGTATGGATAAATGCTCCCATCACTAACCCAAAAGCAATCTTCAATTGCTAACCACTAAAATTAAAATTTAGTTTTCTCAAGGGAGTTTTACTGAGTAAACAAATTGCTTTTAAAGGTAGGCTGCATGCCCAGTAGTATATGGCTAACAGAAAATAAATTCAATGGCATCTGGAGGTTTTATCTTGTTTCATAATGTTGTGGTGGGGCTTCTCCCATTTTATATATTCAATTTTATCTCATTTTTTCTTTATTTTGTTACATATTTTTTCTTTTATCTTTTCACCCTAAATGTCTTTGCATATACAATATAGCTTCCGATGTAGTTGCTTTTTTTTTTTTTTTTTTTTTTTTTTTTCCTTAATAGGATTCCTGAGTTTTTGAAAAAGTGGTCTCTGTTTCTTGTATATTCTCTTGGATTCTTTTCTTTCTGTTTGTTTATTTTGTTCTAATCTGATGTTTTAGTTTTGTTTTAGCTTGTTAAATATTTTTATTTTATTCTATGTTGTTTTATTATTAACCCATAGAAGCCTGTTAGTTTTCTATTGATAGAAATGGGGTTGATATTGATTGGAGGGAAAAGGGAGTGGCTGGGAGGAGTAGAGGGAAGGGAAACTCTAATTAGGATTGAGAATGCAAGAAAATAATCTACTTTCAATACAAGAAAAAAATCATTGATAAAAGAAACAAGAAGGTCTTGTTTCTGCCACACATCCTATTACTAGGAAAATATCAATGAATAGTGGCTATTTTTCCTGTAAGCACATGGATTCAGAGAGAAGGAAAGGGCATCGGATAACTGTGAGGAGCGCTTGATATTACTGGCAGATTCCAAGTAGAGAAAGTTCAGAATGGTCAGACCTCAGACCTCTGAGCTGGACAGTGAAATCTTTTCTAAAGTAAACATTATCGAAACATATAATAAATTGTAATTTTTAAAATTCATTATCAAGAAATATAATAACCTGAGGGTAAGATAGTATTTTCCTCATTTTGTAATGTTTTATGCTTCATATAACACATATATGATATCAAAAGTCCAGTATAAAATTTTGAAATGATTTCCATATTCATTTTGGGCAATGGCATTATTACATAATATTGTCATTATCCCAATATTTCTAAATATGAGTACAATTTCTGTATCACTTGTTTCAGTAAGACTGAGGATATTGACAAGTGTTCCTAATTCAGTTCCTTATTAAATCAGAGCCTAAGTACACCGTTTGCTCTTAGCAGTTCAGTTGCTATACTTTGGTCTTATACCTCACAATCCAACTATTTTTATATTCAATTTCAATATCTACTAAGAAAATATAAAAAATAGCATGGAACAATTAAATCTAACCATTAAAAATACCTGGAGGCACCAAGGAAATACGAAGTTCTAGGAATGACAAGCAACTATCCCTGTTAAAATTGCAAAAAAAGAAAAGCAAACAATATGTTTCAATAATTTCTATTCTTCCAAAATGGAGCAAAAGGAATTAGGAAGATGTTCTTAGGAAATCATTTGGAAAAACTAGTTATTTTACAGCCCATAAAAGAACTATTAATATTTCATATTGAACATATCCAAATAAATATTAGCTCAACATTGGTGTATTTATACAAAATAGACTAATTATGGAATATAATTATATAAAACTATTATGTAATGAAGTTTGCTTTTATAAAAATATTTCTGGTGTTCCATGTCATTAAGTCAATTATTTTTTAGAAATATTTATATTATTTTTGAGCATTTAATACAGTGTATAGTGTATTTTAATTATATAAACACCAAGTCCAACTTACCCTCTCCACCCCCACCTCCTAACCCACTCAAATTCACGGGTCTTTTTTTTTATTTATTTATGTATTTATTATGTATTTATTTACTATGGACTTTAATTGGGTTGCCAAGCTTCTGTTTTGGTAATACAACTTGCCTTATAATATGGTGAAGCATTAAAGTAAATGGGGGCTCTCCTTCTTTTAATAGCTATCAAGGCCTGAAAGCTCCTTATCCAGGTATAGGGCTTCATACATGTGATCATTGTTGAAGTGTATGATTGAAATTTAGAACCATCCATAATATGTGGAGTCAGCATTCTATTTCCAAGAATTTTCTCAAATTATATATTCCAAAATTCCTGATTACGCTGTTTCAGTCATATTTATCCTTCCGAGTTCATACTAACAGACCTTGAAATGTTCAAAGTTTTCCAACTTATTCTGTAATATGAGGGGTAACCGATGCTTTATTTTTATATAGCTACTGCACATGAATCAGTTTCATGTACATTTAGTCATAGTCTATTTAACTAATGCTATAAAAAGCTTTGACATGGAACTTAAGGGCTTCATAGGCTAGAGGAGGCCAATTACCTGAAAGCTGTCATTTATTTCCGAGGGAGAATCGCAGTACAGAACCATAACACAGTTAAAATACTGACAGTTCAGAATCCTTGCAGGACATATAGGAGAGAGCCTGGCTTTGAAGATTGTTACCTGGTTTGTGATAGCATGTAGATGTGTTCATACCGACTTAGATCAGTGATTTTTTTTTAGAATATCACCTACTATATTCCTTTATACTGAACTTTATGTTTTAAAGTAATATTTCATTTTAAAATTATGTGTATATGCATCTATGTGTGCGGTTATGTACATTTATGATGGCAGGTGCCCATAGTTCTGAAGGACAGTGTCCTGTACCTGAAGTTGTGAGCTGCCCTACCTGGATGCTTGACACCAGGCATGAGTTCTCTGCTACACCAGTTTGTATTCTTAGCCACTGAGCAATCTCTGCAGTAACCTTGAGCTTTATCTTTTAATGTAGTTATACTTTTCATTATTCATCAAAAGAATAATCACTGGAAATTAACGTGTACCCTGTCACCTTGTAGCATACAGGAGCTTATCAGTCCCTACCCCTAACTGAGGAGCTGATAGCTTCTGTGGGGAATGAAAGTAGGTTTTTCTTAAGGGCATGGTCCCATGTAAGTTAACCATATAATCAGTGGCTGGCTCCACACACAGGTATATAAGATAGGGCATGCTGACCTGGTAATTTATTTTTTGTGAAAAATTAAAAAAGATAGGTAAGTTGGTGAGGTAAGGAGGTGGAGATGGATCAGAAAAGTGTTTGGCAAGTGAGTATATTTCAAATACATTGAATAGAATTCTCAAAGAGGTTTTTAAAATACATTAAAAGATAGAATGTTCATATGTTGATCCATGTAAAACTAAAATGAGTGAAACTTGAAAATTACAAGTTAGTATTATGAATAATAGTTTATTTTTTAGTTTTAATTTTATTTCACTTTGCTATATTTTAAATGTTTTATCACATATTTTTAGATATGGTTGTGAGTTTCATTATTACATTTTCATAAGTTGTGTATATCATATTCACCCTTCATTATTTTATTCCATTTCTCTCCAATTCTGCTCATCACCATTTGCCTCTTGTAATTAGTCCATTTCTACTTCTGTTTCTTTTGCTTTTCTTTCTTTCTTTCTAATTGGAGATTGATGAGCATAGACACCAAAATGTTTGGGATGTTTGGGATGATTGGGATGGCTGGGATGGTAACCGGTAAGTTTTCCTTTTTTTCCAAACCCATGGTTTGACAAGTCTTGTCACACCATTTCCTGCATTTCTACTTCCTCCATTGCATAATTCTGTGTTTGTCCCTATTTATGTGTAAATCCTTTGTGTAGGATTGAAACCTCATAAAATTTTCTCCATCTACCTTGGCAAGATCATTGACATTTTTCTTGTTTAGCTCACATTTGGGCATTCATTTTGATAAAGCGTTATGGTTGTAACTCTGGATGTTACTAGAAGATACAATCTTGAGCCAAACTTCCTGCTCTTCAAGCTTTTACAGTCTTTGTGCCCTCTCTTCTCCAATGTTCCCTGAACCTTAAGTGCATGAGTGTTTTATAAATATATCCACTGTGACCAGGCTCCTTTATCCTGCAGTTTGGTTGAATGTGGTCCTCTGTAATAGTCTCTATCTGTTGTATTTTATCACAGAGACAGAAATAAAAAGTCAAGAAACTAAAGTGATTTCATTCACCATGCACCTCTAGAAAGATTAGTCTAGACCAGATTCTCATCTTTTCTCGTACTTTATAATATGAAGTTGTCTCTGTGACAAGAGAATGACATGAAGCTGATATGGAATAGGGTCTGAGCACTTCTCATGGCAAATGGTAAAGCCACAAGTTTTCATTCCCTATCAGGGTTTATGCTGTCATAGACGCAGTCAAGCATGAAAAGCAATACGTCATTTTAAAATCAATTGTAAAGGCAGTGATTATTACTAATTTGTAAATATATGATGAAATTGTTCATGAGAGACAAATTCTGCTTACAATATAGAAATGTTCTTACTATTATAATCTGGATTATCTATATTCAAAGTATTTCAAAGTGTTTCTCATAATCACTTTGTCTTTTTACTCAGATCTTACGATTTTCAAAATAAACGTTTTTGCTCAGCACCTAACTTTCACAAGACCTCTAGACCAATGAATATCAATTGGGGTTGACATTTCTTTTTCCAAAGGAACATTTATTGTAGATTGAATGCATTTTAAAAATTTATACAATTGAGAAAGATATCTAATGCACTAGATAGTAAATATAAGGCAGAAGTGATGCATACAGCAATTCCAGGCACAAGCAATATCCAAATCGTCAAGGTTGAAAAACTGGCATTAGGTCATATACTTGAAATTCTTGACTCAGTAGATATTAATTATGAACATTTAATATAGTTCTAGCTTGACTTATTAATATTTAACCAATTCAGTTGAATTTGTTAGTTAGTGAACAGAATGAATAAAATGAATAAAATGAACTAGCTCTGAAATGTAAAATATAGCGGTCAGCTCTAATATCAGAGTCTCATCTACAAACAATAGTGAAATAAATATTTTAATGTTCTATGAATTAAGAATTTAAGTTCTATTTAAGAATTCTCCATGGATTGAAGAGATGGACCTTGCTTATTTTTCGGAAGACCAGAATTTGGTTTCAGAGCTCATGTCAGTTTCCTTACAACCCATCATAACTCCTCTGTTCCCCACAGGCACCAGCACACACTTGAATACACACATATAAATACACAGCTAAATCAAAATAAATATTTCAAACAATGACCTACAGGAGTCTCAGGGAGCACTGAGGAAGAGAAAGTTGAAAGGCTGTAAAGGCAGTTTTCCAGAATGACTGATACTACATAAAGCTCACTATATATGACAGACAACCTATATTGTGGTGGGGGGTTGGGAGGGGAGGGTGTTTAGAGTGCATGGGAGAGGGCAGAGAGGGCAAAAGGGAGGGAAGGAGGGAGGGAGAGCTGGAGGGGAGGGAGGGAGGGAGGGAGAGGGAACTGGGATCGACATGTAAAATAATAAATTAAAAAAAAAAAAAAAAAAAAAAAAAACGCTTTGACTCCAAAATTTAAGTTGAAGAACAAGTTACTGGGGAAAAGAATTTCTACTTTTGTTTCCACAGAAAATGAAAAGATGTGGATTCCTTCCAGACTAATGTGGTTTGATCACGCCAGACCGCCTGAAACAGAGTACAAGCTGATCCTACATTCCAAACAGCTGGACAAAACAGCCCTGCAGACTACAGCTAGGATATCTGAATCTTCTTCGAATCCCCCAAGACAGCGCCCCTAACCAGCAGGAAGTAGTTTGGAAAGAACGATGCCCAAATTCCCAAATATTGTGTATAAATGTTTGTTTTCATTTAATTGGACTTTGTTATATAAAATTAAATATAAATAAATGAATAAATAAATAAATAAATAAATAAATAAATAAATAAATAAAAAGAAATCTCAGATGTGTAGTTACCGAAACAGGAGCTGAAAATTGACACCTCCATTTGACACACAAATTGGAAGGGTTAAATCTCTCAAGAACTTAACATTATTTGATATGCTATAAGCAATTAATGTCTTCTGACATGGAGAGATTATCTTCTCTGAAGATGAATCCATGGTACAACATCCAAACCCAGGTGGAAATCATAGACACATCCATATTTAAGTCATGTAAATGGGACTCTGTAGGTTGATGTGTGTGTGTGTGTGTGTATGGTCATGGAATGTGTGTATATGCAACAATAGCAATTAATGACTAAGAGGTCATGAGTATGAGAGCATGTTAAAAGGATATGGAGGTGTTAGAAGGAGGGTAAGACTATTGTAAATATAGTATTATTATATGATACAAAAATGAATACAATTTTAAAAAACAGTGAACTATATTGCTTTCATATTTTTATAATACATACTAATACTTGCACATCATGAAATATTATGTAATCATTTCTTCACACTAATTCATTCTTAATACTGAGCTGGAGTAATCTAATTTTGAATTTACTACATGCATCCTTTATATGGGAAATGCCATATATTCTATGATTGCAGAACAGTACTATGAACATGCCTTCAGAAGAACTTTCCTCTGAAGTTCTCTCTTAATGAATAAGCTCCACTGTTATTACTACACAACCAAACAGTCAATACAGTCTTCATTTCTCCCATTTTCCTTACCAAGCAAGGAGGTGACACAAGGAACTCATTCCAGGGAGAGCATAAAATAAGGGCTGAGTCAATTGCAGCACAGGAGAGCATTTTTCTTCCTTTCTTGCCTTCAGTAAATTAAATGTGAAGCTGTTTGAATGGTTTATCTTTGTATGTACAGATGCTGAGCAATAATGTATCCTATTCAGGTTAAAACATACAATTACAGGGAAACAGTCGTATAGTAAGTCTGCCCATTGAATTGGAAATGTTCACTTAACTATTTGTAGAATCTATGGTTAAGAAAAGAAGGATGTTAGTGAAAGACAAAAAGTAAAGTTAAGGAACCCCCCCACACACACACACACACACTTGAAATGAAGGACAGACTGACCAGGAAAGCTAACCCAGACCAATATCAGTTCCTTGGAATTTGCTAACTTCCCCTCACAAGGCCCTGAGATGACAGGATACCAAGAATTTACATTGCCCTCCTTTCTTGTGAGTCAGCAGGTGGTGACTCTTAAGAAACAAAGAGATAAGTATACCTCCAGTTTGCTCAGACAAGATTAAGTAACACACATCAAGGCCCTAAGATCTGTTGACCCTAATAGGGAGATCATCTGGACTCAAAGAGCCACATACACAATACACAGAGGGTCACACCTCCTCCCAAAGCTTGTGTGTTTTGGCTTTAAAGACACCTGTGCCCGGAGGATGGGGCTTCTCTCTAGTCTGCTTGCTGAGGGAGCCCGTTTGCGCAAACGTTTCCTATTCATTAAAGCCTCTTGCAAGTTGCAGCAACTGGACTGGCCATTGAGTACTTGGAGGTACCGACCGAAACTGGGAGACTCCTCATTCTGAGGGTCTTACATTTTGGAAGTCCCAACGAGACCTGATCGACCCCCAGACTCAATTCCAATGCCAATTGGAGGTAAGATAGAGCTCACAACCTATGTTTGATGTGTGTCTGATGTGTCTGATGTTATGTATTTTTGACTTGAATATTTGAATCTGTACCTGGACTGCACAGGACTTGTATTTAGTACAGGACCACAGGTGGAGACAGATATGTCCTGAGACCCTTGGTCCCGCCCTGGAGGAAAGTCCCCAGTTGTATGGAGGAGGGGAGGAGACAAAGTCTCACTTCTCCAGGGAACGGCCAGCACCTGGACTACAGTTCTCTCCCACTTTGTAACTTTGACTTGGGCTCCCTTGTCTACCACACAGGTTTGTCCATTTGTCGAATTTTTCTGTTAGTTGGATCCTTCTGTTCCTAAAGGTTGTGTCCATTTGTGCTCTCCTCATGGGTCAAAAACTAACTACCCCCCTAAAGACTTTAGGTCACTGGCATGATGTCTCAGGCCGGGCCCACAATGAAGTGATGGATGTCCTGAAGAAGAAATGGCATATTTTCTGTTCCTCGGAATGGCCTGCTTTTGATGTGGGCTGGCCGAGGGATGGCAACTTTAAACTTACAACTCTCTTGCAGGTCAAAGCCACATTCGCCGGCCAAGATCATTGGGAAACCCTGACCAGGCTCCCTATATTATCACCTGGGAAAGCCTGAGCCACACTCCTTCTCCTTGGGTCAAGCCCTTCCTCTCACCTCCTCCTCCAGGGCCCTGCCCAGCATCCCTGCCTTCCCGTGTCCCACTCATTCTTACACCCTCGGCCACTCCTTCGATCTCTTCTCTGTTCCCCTTGACGGAGCCCCGAACTCCTGATCATAGGCCCAAAGCTCCCCTCGTCCTGTCAGATGCGCAAGAGGATCTTCTCCTTCTAGAACCTCCTCTCCCATACCCTAATACCCATCCAGGAGCACCCCAACATCCAGCACCTGCACACACCCAGGGACACACATCATCATGCTCCACCTGAGTGCCGGCCACCAGAGGCACTCAAGACCCATCACCACCATCCATCCGACTGCAACCACACAGAGATAGAATGCTGGAAGAACCTGACAGCTCAGGGATCTCCCAGGCCTTTCCTCTCCAGTTGATATGGGGAGAGCTGTATCACTACTGGCCCTTCTCCTCTGCAGATCTTTATAATTGGAAAACACATAAGCCCTCCTTCTCACAGGACCCCCAAACCTTGACAGGTTTATTGAATCCATCCTCATCACCCACCAACCCACACAGGATGATTGTCAGCAACTCACAGACTCTCCTCACAGGTGAGGAGAAACAACGAGTCTTCCTAGAGGCCAGGAAAAATGTGCAGGGACAGGAGGGCAGGCCTACCCAACTCCCCAATGAAATAGAGGAAGTCTTTCCCTTAACCAGACCAAAGGATTGGGACATCAACACGGCAGCCGGTAGGGAGCATCACCGTCTCTATTGACAGACTCTGATGACGAGTCTCAAAGGGGCAAGGAAACACCCCACGAATTTGGCTAAGATAAGTGCAGTAGTTCAGGGTTCCGAAGAAACCCCAGCAGCTGGCTTGTTAGAACGCCTGATGGAGGCCTACAGGATGTACACCCCTTTTGACCCTCAGGCCCCAGATAGGGAGGTCAATGTAATCATGTCATTCATTGGACAGTTGGTGCCTGACATACATACAAAACTACAATGCTTGAGGGGTTGCAGAGATACACCCATTGAGACCTAGTAAAAAAAGCAGAAAAGATTTTTAACAAGAGAGAAACTCCAGAGGAGAAGGAGGAAAGATTGCGAAAGTTACAGGAAGACAGGGAGGACAAGAGAGATAAAAAGCAAAACCAGTAGCCCACAAAGATTTTGCTCGTGGTGGTAGTGGAAAAATCAGAACCTAGACCAGACCAGACAGAGAACCTGGGGGACAGAAGGAGAACTAGGGTGGAGGGAGACCAAAGTGCTTACTGCAAGGAAAAGGGGCATTGGGTCAGGGATTTCCCCAAGAACCCCAGATGGAAGCCCATCCCCATTCTCTCTTTGGGAGGAGAATAGGACAGTCAGGGCCAGGAGCCCCCCCTTCAAGCCAAGGGTAACGCTTAATGTATGAGGGCAGCCCATAACCGTTTTAGTTGATACTGGAACTCAACATGCAGTCCTAACCCAGACCCATGGACCCCTGTGTTCCCGGACTGCTTGGGTTCAGGGTGCCACTGGAAGGAAGCTACACCAATGGAATGGAAAACAGGGCAAAATGTCCATTTGAGCACTGGACATGTGACCAACTCCTTCCTGCTCATGCCAGAATGTCCCTACCCCCTCCTGGGGAGACACCTTCTTTCCAAGGTAGGAGCCCACATTCACTTCCATCAGGATGGGGCCACGGTTACTGGAGAGAAAGGATTACCCCTCCAGATACTAACTCTATGACTGGAGGATGAACATAGGCTTTTGGAAGACTCATTTCCCCCCTTGCCACCTAGGGAAGCTAGTTGGTTGGAGAAATATCCTCATGCCTGAGCTGAAACAGCAGGCATGGGACTGACCAAAAAAGTAGCCCTAGTTGATAATCAATCTCAAGCCCTCGGCCATCCCTGCCCGTGGCCATTAGCAATATCCCATAAGCCATGAAGCTACATTAATAGACTACTATGGCAGGCCATCCTCAGACCCTGCCAAAGACCCCGGAATACCACTCTCCTTCCAGTAAAAAAGAAAAAACCAGGCATGGGGGACTACAGGCAGGTACAGGACCTCCAGGAACTCAATCGGGAGGACTAAGGATATTTATCCAAGGGTATCCAATCCCTATAATCTGCTGAGTATGCTGCCCACGAGCCATGTCTGGTACAGGGTATTAGACCTTAAAGGACCTTAAAGGCACATTCTTTGCATCAGACTGAGCCCACAGAGCCAGCCCCTGTTCGCATTTGAATGAAAGGACCCCGAGACCCCGTTTTCCGGCCAACTCACATGGACACAACTTCCTGAAGGGTTTGAGAATTCACCCAACCTCTTCGATGAAGCCCTACACCAGGATTTAGCAAATTTCCGGATCCATATCCCTAAGGTAGTTTTACTCCAATATGTAGAAGACCTTCCTTTGGGAGCAGAGACCAAGCAGGACTGCCTCCAAGGTACTGGAGCCCTACTGCAAAAGCTGGGAGAATTAGGGTGCCTGGCAGCAGCAAAGAAGGCCCAACTCTGTAAAGAACAGGTCGCCTGTTTGGGATACCGGCTCCAGGGAGGTCAGAGATGGCTGATGGAGGGGCAGAAACAGGCAGTAGCCCTGATCCCACTGCCCAAAAGCCCCTGAGAAGCACATGAGTTCCTAGGCAGTGCAGGGTTCTGCTGCCTCTGGATTCCAGGTTTTGTGGAGCTAGCAGCCCCATTATAACCCCTAACCAACACTAATGCCCCTTTTGCATGGACAGAAGAACATCAGAAGGCCTTTGATAAAATCAAAAGAGCCTTGCTATCGGCTCCAGCGCTGAGCCTCCCCAATATAGACAAGCCTTTCTCCCCTTACGTGGATGAAAAGGCAGGAGTGGCAAAGGGGGTCTTAACACAGCAGCTTTGGCCATGGAAAAGACCCATAGCATACATTCTTTTCCAAGAAGTTAGACAATGTGGCCACAGGATGGCCCCCTTGCCTCCGGATGGTGGCTGCAATAGCAGTCTTGATCAAGGATGCAGATAAACTGACTCTGGGTCAGCCCCTTATGGTAATGGCCCCTCATGCAAGCCAGGCTGTAATCCAGCAGCCCCCTGACCAATGGCTTTCAAATGCAAGCATGACCCATTACCAGGCTCTACTCCTTAATCCAGACAGGCTGCAATTCAGGACAACCATGTCCCTGAACTCAGCCACTCTTCTTCCTGAAGCAGATGCAGACACCGCATTGGCTTGTTTATATTGGGGAGGCTCAGCGCTGGAGCCGATTAGCAAGGCTCTTTTGATTTTGTCAAAGGCCTTCTGATGTTCTTCTGTCCATGCAAAAGGGGCATTAGTCTTGGTTAGGGGTTATAACGGGACTGCTAGCTCCACAAAACCTGGAATCCAGAGGCAGCAGAACCCTGCACTGCCTAGGAACTCATGTGCTTCTCGGGGGCTTTTGGGCAGTGGGAACAGGGCTACTACCTGTTTCTGCCCCTCCATCAGCCATCTCTGACCTCCCTGGAGCCGGTATCCCAAACAGGCGACCTGTTCTTTACAGAGTTGGGCCTTCTTTGCTGCTGCCAGGCACCCTAATTCTCCTAGGTTTTGCAGTAGGACCCCAGTATCTTGGAGGCAGTGCTGCTCAGTCTCTGCTCCCAAAAGAAGGTCATCTACATATTGGAGTAAAACTACCTTAGGGATATGGATCCGGAAATTTGCTAAATCCTGGTGTAGGGCTTCATCGAAGAGGTTGGGTGAATTCTCAAACCCTTCAGGAAGTTGTGTCCATGTGAGTTGGCCGGAAAACGGGGTCTCGGGGTCCTTTCATTCAAATGCGAACAGGGGCTGGCTCTGTGGGCTCAGTCTGATGCAAAGAATGTGCCTTTAAGGTCCTTTAAGGTCTAATACCCTGTACCAGACATGGCTCGTGGGCAGCATACTCAGCAGATTATAGGGATTGGATACCCTTGGATAAATATCCTTAGTCCTCCCGATTGAGTTCCTGGAGGTCCTGTACCTGCCTGTAGTCCCCCATGCCTGGTTTTTTCTTTTTTACTGGAAGGAGAGTGGTATTCCGGGGTCTTTGGCAGGGTCTGAGGATGGCCTGCCATAGTAGTCTATTAATGTAGCTTCATGGCTTATGGGATATTGCTAATGGCCACGGGCAGGGATGGCCGAGGGCTTGAGATTGATTATCAACTAGGGCTACTTTTTGGTCAGTCCCATGCCTGCTGTTTCAGCTCAGGCATGAGGATATTTCTCCAACCAACTAGCTTCCCTAGGTGGCAAGGGGGGAAATGAGTCTTCCAAAAGCCTATGTTCATCCTCCAGTCATAGAGTTAGTATCTGGAGGGGTAATCCTTTCTCTCCAGTAACCGTGGCCCCATCCTGATGGAAGTGAATGTGGGCTCCTACCTTGGAAAGAAGGTGTCTCCCCAGGAGGGGGTAGGGACATTCTGGCATGAGCAGGAAGGAGTGGGTCACATGTCCAGTGCTCAAATGGACCTTTCGCCCTGTTTTCCATTCCATTGGTGTAGCTTTCTTCCAGTGGCACCCTGAACCCAAGCAGTCCGGGAACACAGGGGTCCATGGGTCTGGGTTAGGACTGCATGTTGAGCTCCAGTATCTACTAAAAAGTTTGCGGGCTGCCCTCATACATTAAGAGTTACCCTTGGCTTGAAGGGGGGGCTCCTGGCCCTGACTGTCCTATTCTCCTCCCAAAGAGAGAATGGGGATGGGCTTCCATCTGGGGTTCTTGGGGAAATCCCTGACCCAATGCCCCTTTTCCTTGCAGTAAGCACTTTGGTCTCCCTCCACCCTAGTTCTCCTTCTGTCCCCCAGGTTCCCTGTCTGGCCTGGTCTAGGTTCTGATTTTTCCACTACCACCACGAGCAAAATCTTTGTGGGCTACTGGTTTTGCTTTTTATCTCTCTTGTCCTCCCTGTCTTCCTGTAACTTTCGCAATCTTTCCTCCTTCTCCTCTGGAGTTTCTCTCTTGTTAAAAATCTTTTCTGCTTCCTTTACTAGGTCTCAATGGGTGTATCTCTGCAACTCCTCAAGCATTGTAGTTTTGTATGTATGTCAGGCACCAACTGTCCAATGAATGACATGATTACATTGACCTCCCTATCTGGGGCCTGAGGGTCAAAAGGGGTGTACATCCTGTAGGCCTCCATCAGGCGTTCTAACAAGCCAGCTGCTGGGGTTTCTTCGGAACCCTGAACTACTGCACTTACCTTAGCCAAATTCGTGGGGTGTTTCCTTGCCCCTTTCAGACCTGCCATCAGAGTCTGTCAATAGAGATGGTGACGCTCTCTACCGGCTGCCGTGTTGATGTCCCAATCCTTTGGTCTGGTTAAGGGAAAGACTTCCTCTATTTCATTGGGGAGTTGGGTAGGCCTGCCCTCCTGTCCCTGCACATTTTTCCTGGCCTCTAGGAGGACTCATTGTTTCTCCTCACCTGTGAGGAGAGTCTGTGAGTTGCTGACAATCATCCTGTGTGGGTTGGTGGGTGATGAGGATGGATTCAATAAACCTGTCAAGGTTTGGGGATCCTGTGAGAAGGAGGGCTTATGTGTTTTCCAATTATAAAGATCTGCAGAGGAGAAGGGCCAGTAGTGATACAGCTCTCCCCATATCAACTGGAGAGGAAAGGCCTGGGAGATCCCTGAGCTGTCAGGTTCTTCCAGCATTCTATCTCTGTGTGGTTGCAGTCGGATGGATGGTGGTGATAGGTCTTGAGTGCCTCTGGTGGCCGGCACTCAGGTGGAGCATGATGATGTGGGTCCCTGGGTGTGTGCAGGTGCTGGATGTTGGGGTGCTCCTGGATGGGTATTAGGGTATGGGAGAGGAGGTTCTAGAAGGAGAAGATCCTCTTGCGCATCTGACAGGACGAGGGGGGCTTTGGGCCTATGATCAGGAGTTCGGGGCTCTGTCAAGTGGAACAGAGAAGAGGTCGAAGGAGGGGCTGAGGGTGTGGGAATGAGTTGGACAAGGGAAGGCAGGGATGCCAGGCAGGGCCCTGGAGGAGGAGGTGAGAGGAAGGGCTTGACCCAAGGAGGAGGATGGCGGCTCAGACTTTCCCAGGTGAGAATATAGGGAACCTGGTCAGGTTGTCCCAGTGATCCTGGCAGGAGAATGCGGCTTTGACCTGCAAGATAGTTTTAAGGTTAAAGGTGCAGTCCTTCAGCCAGCCCACATCAAAAGCAGGCCAAAATAGTTTTAAGGTTAAAGGTGCCATCTCTCAGCCAGCCCACATCGAAAGCAGGCCATTCTGAGGAACAGAAAATGTGTCATTTCTTCTTCAGGACATCCATCACTTCATTGTGGGCCTGGCCTGAGACATCATGCCAGTGACCTAAAGTCAGACTTAGGGGGGTAGTTAGTTTTTGACCCATGAGGAGAGCACAAACGGACACAAACATTAGGAACAGAAGGACATGACAAACAGAAAAATCCGAGAAACGGGACAAATCCGTGGGGTAGACATGGGAGCCCAAAACAAAGTTACAAAGTGAGAGGGAGGCGGAGTCCAGGGGCTGGCCGTTCCCCAGAGAAGTGCAACTATGTCTCCTCCTCTCCTCCAAGCAATGGGGGCCTTTCGTCCAGTACAGGACCAAGGGTGTCAGGACATGTCTGTCTCCCCCTGTGGTCCTATAGCAAATACAAGTCCTGCACAGGCTCGGCAAAAACACATAACATCAGACATACATCAAACATATAGGTTGCAAGCTCTATCTTACCTCCAACTGGCAATGGAAATGAGTCTGGTGGTCGACCAGATCTCAGTGGGACCTCCAAAAATGTAAGACCCTCAGAATGAGGAGTCTCCTAGTTTCGGTCAGTACCCCCAAGAACTCAATGGCCAGTCCAGTTGATGCAATATGCAAGAGACTTAATGAACAGAAAATGTTTGCGCAAACAAGCCTCCTTAGCATGCAGGATAAAGAGAAGCCTCATTCTCAAGGCACAAGCTTAGGGAAGGGGTGTGACCCTATGTCAGTTTAGTCTGTGACTCTTTGAGGCCAAATGGTCTGGGTATTAGGGTCAGCAGACCTTAGGGCCTTGGAGTGTGGTAATTAATCTTATCTGGGCAAACCGGAGTTGCAGCTATCTCTTTGTTTCTTAAGGACCCTATTTACCATCTACTGACTCACTGAAAGCAGGGGCAGTGTGAATTCTTGCTCTCTTGCTATCTTAGGGCCTTGTGAGGGGAAGTTAGCAAATTCCAGGGAACTGATTGATAGTGGTCTGGGTTAGCTTTGCAGGTCAGACTGTCCTTCATTTCAAGTGGGGGGGTTTCTTTAGCTTCACTCTTTTGTGACCAGAACATGGAGACCCCTCATTCTGAGGGTCTTACAAGATAAAATTTTGATTACATAACAAAGTGTGATTCATATAGTGTTGAAAGATTTAAAGAATATAACACAGTATCAGCCTGAACCCACGTAACATTTGGTATTTTAATGTATACGGAATGATTTCTAATTACTTAAAATTCACATTTAATTGGTGTTTTATGTATTATCTCATGAAATAAATCAATAATGGCCTCTCAGGAAAAAGACTTTTTTCAACCATCTACCCATTATGAGTTAAACCAGCTTTTTCTCTTTCCTATCATTTTCATTACACTTGACCCAAATAATCCTATATGTTCTGACTTTAGCTTTGTCAACAACATTTATATTAATTAATACAAAATTATAAATGAATCTTTATTAAATTAATATCAATGAATAACCAATTCTGAAGTCCTGATATATATAGTATTTCACATGTCATCCTCTCCTGTTTTTCCTTTGTCATTTTTAGTAACTTCTTTTTTTCAATTCTCTTCTATTAGCATATAAAATTTATGACATTATGAAGTCAAATACATACAACAAAATATATTCCATTCAATTACTGTCTGTAATCTAATCCTGGATCTTTCTTCCTATTTTACTAATGACCATCATGTTCCTGAAACTGAAACCTCTTTTTAATTCTCCATTAGGGATTAGTATTGTGTACACATAAATCCACAACTTTCTTAAAATAAGTTGAGAATGTACTTTATCATGCTATCTTTATGCTTGTTCAGTTTAACGTTCTTCTTTAGCTGAATTTGCTTCCCATCTTTTCTTTTTTATATAAAAATGAGTATTGCTTTTAGTTTTTTAATAATATTTTATTTAAATTTGAAACAAGCTTGGTTTACATGTCATTCGCAGTTCCCTCTCCCTCTCCTCCTCCCCTGCGACCCCCAGCCCCCTATCCTATCCCTTTTCTGCTTCCTAGGGAGGGTGAGTCCTTCCATGGGGGATCTTCAAAGTCTGTCTTATCATTTGGAGCAAGGCCTAGGCCTTCCCCCATGTGTTTAGGCTGATAAAGTACCCCTCTATGTGGAATGGGCTCCCAAAGTCCATTCCTACACTAGTGATAATACTGATCTACTACCAGAGGCCCCATAGACTGCCCAATTCTCCTAATTAACACCACATTAAGGCAGGCTGATTTCCCAGTCCACTTTATTCAGGTCAGCTGTTTCTGTAGGTTTCCCCAGTCTGGTCTGGACCCCTTTACTCATCACTCCTGGCTTTCTGCAAGTGCATTCCAGGAGTTCGGCTCAGTTTTAGCTATGGTGTCTGCTTTTGCTTCCATCAGGCTACCTTAAATGCCCTTCTCCGATAATAATATAGATGACTACCTTATATGCCATCCTAGAGCCTTCATCTAATGCCTCTTTTTCAATCAAACTCATTGCAACTACCTTCCCTGATTGTGTATAAAACTAGTGTGTTGTTGTTTGTTGGTTTTTGTTGTTGTTGTTATTTTCTGTTGATTTGTTTTAACCTTAAAAGATTCATGTGAAATTTCCCATAAATAATCAGAATAGTTTGTAGCCAATAATCTCCTGCCAACTTTCACAAAGCAGACATTGTTTTTGTTGAAGCCAAGAAGGCCATGGAGGCTAACCATCATTTCTGCCTCCAGCAATATCTACAGAAAGTTCATAGCCCTGAGCATGTTCCTTTGCTTAACCTAGAGATTAAAGAATAAAAAGGCCCATCCATTTCACTGCTACAAGAAATTAAATATAAATTAACTTTCAGGACTCATGTTGGAGAGCAAGTAAAATCATTAACTCTAGAAATGAAATAAAATAAATTCCTATGACATAAAATCTAGAAGACAAGTAGAAATATCACCAGTGAAACAAGCACAAAACAAACTTAAAAACTGTTTCAATTTTATTCGATAAAATGTTTTCAATTTAGTTGTCACAATATGTTAGAAAAAGAAATTAAATTTGTGAGTTTTAGAGTATGGAAGCTAATTAAGTGGGAGTTATGAATAAATAGAAACAAGACAGGATTTTTAATCATTGTGAAAGTCTTGGGAAGATCAATAAAAAAATAATCAAATTTAGTTACGAATACAATGTAAGCTGATGAAAATGTGGAGTTAAACTGACGGTTTAATATAACTTTTTGTTTTAATTCAGCTATAGGAAAATTACACATTTTTTAAAAATATTCATTTTTGAGTGAAAATGTTCTTGGGTATTTCAATGAAACAAATATCTTCTAAAAGAAATGAAAAAACATTTGGCTCAGTAGGTGTTTGTGGGTTTAATCAGAAACAATTATAGAGGCAACAATTATTTATTTTACAATAACTTCCAACAGGAGTGTCCCTGCAGCCACAACCGTTGAGTACTGCTAGCTCAGGCTGTGCAGACCGGCTGTTACTTCAGAGCGGAAGCATCCTCAACTGAAGGGAGGAAAGAGGCTAACAGGACTCAGAGAACCCACAGAGCTTCAGAGATTCAAGAAACTCAAAAAGTTACAAACCTCAGGAGTTCCCTCCCTCCAATTATCTAAACAGTGAATAGTTACTGTCTGAGTTGGTTTCCTGCAGCTATAGTAAACACTGGCCAAAAGCAGCTAGCTGCAATTTTTTTGTCTTGCCCAGTCCCAATGGAATGGTTTCTCTCCCACCAGCTGGTTTCTGGGGCCGCTATTAAATAATCATTTTGAGGCTTAATATTAATTGTTATTGTTTGGCTAATAGCTTAGGCATATCACCAACTAGTTCTCACAATAAAATTAACCCATTTCTATTATTCTACATTATACCACAAAGATCCTGGTTTATTCCCTTACATCTGGCTTCCACTGGTGGCTACATGTCTGCCTGACCACGCCTTCTTTTTCTCCATAACTCTGCAACACATATTTGTAGCCTACAGAAGGACATCAGTGGAAGAAAAGGAGATATATATATCTCCCAAGCACAGTCAATCACTGAGGGAAGTGAGAGTAAGATCTAAAGCAGGGGACGAGACAGAACTATGCAGGCAAGCATTTTAAAGGCTGACTGAGGCTCTCTCAGCCTGCTTTCATATAAAACACAGGGCAACCTGCCCAAAGCAGGCACTGTCTTACAAAGGGCTGTGCGTTCCTCCATCAATTACCCAACAGGAAAATGTGTCAGAAATCCACCTACAGGACAATGTGATGGAGGAATTTTTTAATTGAAATTCCTCTTTCCAAATGACACTGGTTTGTGTCATGTTGACCTTTTTTCAACCTGACAAAAAAATTATTATGAAACCATAACATTCCTTTATTTTACCTTTCCCAGGTTTTATCACAATATAAAACTCTTTATAACTTAAAATTTCTCCAAGTCTTTAAAAATTGTATTACATTAGTGCACATATTTGGTACACAGATATACACACAGAAAATATACACATAAATCAAAATAAAAGAAATCTTTAAAAACTTTCAGCACTCAGATGGCAAATTCTCTCCAAAACTAGCTGATGTCAAAACTTATACAAACAAAAATAAAACAAAAGAACCAAAGGCTTCATTGAAAATCTCCACTCTCTCAACTACAGGCTCCTTGAATAAACAATGAAAACAGCAAAACCCAATAGGTTATGAAAGACAAAAAAGTAAAGTTAAGGAACCGCCCCCACTTGAAATAAAGGACAATCTGACCTGGAATTTGCTAACTTCCCCTCACAAGGCCCTGAGATAGCAGGATACCAAGAATTCACACTGCCCTTCCTTTCGGTGAGTCAGCAGGTGGTAAATAGGGTCCTTAAGAAACAAAGAGATAGCTGTAACTCCAGTTTGCCCAGACAAGATTAATTAGCACACCCCGAGGCCCTAAGGTCTGTTGACCCTAACAGTGAGACCATCAGGCCTCAAAGGGTCAGGTACTCAATGCATTCCACCAGAGTGACATGAGGAGTTTCTTGCCTATGAGAGATAATATGAACTCAATCAAGAGTGCTAATTTATTTCCCAAATAAGCATTCAGTCATCAGTCTCTTGAGACTGTATGTTTTATTTTTTTAAGATTTTTCATTTCAGCTACATAGCTTTGTTACAAGAATGACAAGATGTACAAAACTCTCAAGTTATTAGTGAAGCACTTTTTGATAATTTGAAGATAAATATAATATTTAACAGAATTTAACTGATCTCACCATTGACTCTGGTCTTCATCTCAGATTCAACTTTATTACAAGGAAATTGTCAACTTAATTTTATGAAATAAATTAACAATAGAAGCATCTTGATTAGGCTCGCTATTGCTGTGATTAAAGACCATAATCAAAAGCAACTTGGGTTGGGGAGTTTATTTGTTTTGCATTCCCACATCATAATCCATCATTGAGGGACATCAGGACAGTAATTCAAGCAGAGATGTAAGCTGGAGGTATGAGAGGATGCGAGGAATGTAGAGATGCTGCTGCTTACTGGGTTGCTGACAATCCAGGACAACCTTCCGAGGAATCACAGCACACAGAACAGATTTGGGCTTCCCCATCAACAACTAATTAAGAAAATGCCCTACAGGCTTGCCTACAGCCCAGTCTTGCTGAGGCATTTTCTTAATTGAGGTTTCCATCTCTGGGATGACTACAAATTGTGTCAATTTAACATAATACTAGACAAAACAAGAGGCTAATAAGATGAAATTTGAATATTTATGAATTTCCTTGGTAGGTAATGATTTTTGCCCTCCAATATCAGATGTGAATAATCATCTCCAATATCAATACTAATCCCATCTCCAATTTCCCTTTTCATTTACATTTTCCTTGAATATATATTATTTTAATATTTTCTATTTAAATTTTCTCAAAGTAATATTACAAGGGAAATACTAAAAATGACAAAACATAAAACTGAATTATATTAAATGACTTATTAATCTCATCATAATATAACTATATAATTCATTTTCTAATTATTTCATTTTAAGACTTAATCTTTGGTATAATTAAAATTTGAATATATCGATGTCTTTAACAAGCTATGAAGCATGTTACAGAATAGAAATTACATTCTGAATTTATATTTAGTTGTGTCTCACTGAATTATATATGTCTACAAATGTATCTTTGACTTCAAATTTATAATTCTTTTTGTTTTCAAATCAATGTAAAAGATACATTAACATAAATACCATAATACTATTATTTTATACTTAACATTTAGAATGTAAGTTTACCACTCATGCAGGACTTAATTTTAAATTTAGTTTATATTTATAAATATATTAAGTGTATATTAAGCAAATACATATTTAAAGAGTTTCATTTGTATAGTAAATAATGTACAGATAAAAGGTGGTTTCTTCAAAGTCTAAAAGTTAATGAGCTCCAAAAATTCAAGATTTTAGAAATAAAATAGAAGAATATAAGGGTTTTACTCCACTTGGTAGCTCAACTCAAGAATATTATTAGATCACAAATTGAAAATATGAATAAAATTTAAAATGTCAATGGTGGCTGCCCTCCCCCTAACATGTGTCCTACCCTGCCCACTGTCCCACTGCTCTGGTTGAGCACTGGGACAGAGGGCGGATCCAACAATACTGCCACCTTCAGGGAACTTCCTGGAGCTGTTCTGAGCACCTGCTTACCCCCACGGGACCACTGGGAATCCCTGCCTATCTGATCTCTGACCTCCACTGCTGGTTCTCTACTGGAGTGCCGGGCCCCTCCCAGATATCTGCCTATCTGCACAGGGGTCATCCTGAGTCCCTGCTGGCAGGATCCTTGACACCCATCACTGGGCCTCTGTTAGAGGCCTCGGCTGGAGAGTGCCAGGCCCCAGCTAGATCCACCTATCCATGCAAAAAACATCCTGAGTCCCTGCCTGCCTCACATGGCCAGGACATTGCTAGAGGTGAGTCTGGGACCAATTCCGGTTGAACCCCCCCCAAACACACACACCCTTCCCTGGAAATTTCCTGTATTGGCCCAGAATCTTGCTCCCCCTTGCATCCTGTCCCAAGTGAGAGCTCTCCTGGTGCTCTGATACACACCGACCCACCCCCTCTACCCTCCCTCTACCCTGTGCCCTACCTTGTCCACTGTCCCACCATTCTGGTTGTACACTGAGACAGAGGGCAGATCCAACAATTCTGCCACCATTGGGGAATTACCTGGAGCTGTTCTGAGCACACTAGACCAGACAATTCCACACCAGACCACCGGGAATCCCTGCCTGACTGATCTCTGACCTCTACCGCCCATCCTCTGTTGGAGTTTCGGGCTCTTCCCACAGATCCACCGATCCCCTTGGGACCATCCTGAGTCCCTACCTGCTGGATCTTTGACGCCCATTATCGGGCCTCTACAGAAGCCTGATCTTTGACCCCCATCGCCCAACCCCTGCTGAGGAGAGACCTCCTAGAGAGCTTGTACCACCCAGAGCTACAGACATTGAACTTCTGAACCACCTAAGCCCACCTGGGGAATACCATAGAGAGAGGGAGACGCCATGTGCACCTACTGGAAGAAGTGATGGGAAGCTGGCAATACAAGAAAACACCTAAAAATAGAAAGACAAGCATACGCCACCAGAATCTAGGAACTCTACACCAACTAGACCTGAACACCCCAAAGCAGATAAAGCAGAAGAAAATGACTTGAAAAATATCTTCATAAAAATGATAGAGGACCTCAAAGACAATGTGAGAAAATCCCTTAAAGAAATGGAAGAAAAAAACAAACAAAAAATTAGAAGAAACGAATAAATCTCTTAAAGAAAGTACAGAAAGCCAAGAAAATTTAAACTGGTGAAGGAAACAGTTCAAGACTTGAAAATTGAAAAAGAGACAATAAGGAAAATACAAACCGAAGGAATACTGGAAACAGAAAAACTGGGCAAACAATCAGGAACTACAGACACAAGCATAAACAACAGAATACAAGCGATGGAAGAGAGACTCTCAGGTGCTGAAGATAAATTAGAGGAAATACATTCATTGACCAAGCAAAATCTTAAATCCAACAAATCCTTAACACACACACACACACACACACACACACCAAAAAAAAAAAAAAAAAAAAAAAAAACCAGGAAATGTGGGACACAGTGAAAAGGCCAAACCTAAGAATAATAGGCATAGAGGAAGGTAAAGAAGCCCAGCTCAAAGGTGCAGAAAACATATTCAACAAAATCATTGAAGAAAACTTTCCCAATCTGAAGAAGGACATGCCCATGAAATTACAAGAAACATACTAAACACCAAATAGACTGGAAAAAAGACCCCTCGACACATAATCATCTAATCACCTAACATATAGAATAAAGAAAGAACATTAAGAGCAGTGAAGGAAAAAGGCCAGGTAACATATAAAGGCATGCCTATCATAATTACACCTGACTTCTGCATGAAACGCTCAAGCCAGAAAGTCCTGGATAGATGTGCTACAAGTACTAAGAGTCTATGGATGTCAGTCCAGACTACTATACCCAGCACAACTTTCATTCACTATAGACGGAGAACACAAGATATTTAATGACAAAGCCAGATTTTCACAATACATATCTATAAATCCAGACCTACAGAAAACTCTGGAAGGAAAGCTACAACCCAAGGAAGTTAACTATACTCACAAAGACATAGGCAATAGATAATCACATATCACCAGAACCCAAGAGTAAAGCAGGGCAAATATATTCACAATACCACCAGTAACAACAAATCTAAAACAAACAAGCACTAATAATCAATGGTCCTTACTTGTCCTCAACATTAATGGCCTTTAACTTGCTTATAAAAAGACACAGGCTAACAGAAAGGATATGAAGACAGAATCCATCCTTCTGCTGCATACAAGAAACACATCTAAGCTTCAAAGACAGACATTACCTCAGGGTGAAGGTCTGGGAAAATATATTCCAATCAAATGGACCCAAGAAGCAAGCAGGTATGGATATCCTAATATCTAACAAGTTAGACTTCAAACCAAAATCAATCAAAAGAGATGAAGAAGATCATTTCATATTCATAATAGGAGAAATCCATCAGTACAAAGTCTCAATTCTAAACATTTTCCCCCAAATACAAAGTCATCCTCATTTGTAAAAGAAATGCTACTAAAACATAAAGCTCACATAAAATCTCACGCACTCATAGTGGGAGACTTTAACACACCACTCTCACCACTAGACAGGACCACCAATCCCAATCAGAAGCTCAACAAGAAACAAAAGAACTAACAGAAGTTATGTCTCAATTGGGTTTAACAGACATCTATAGAACATTCCATCCGAATACAAAAGAATATACCTTCTTTTCTGTTCCAAATGGAACCTACTCTAACATTGACCACATATTATCTGACATAGCAAACCTCAACAGAAACAAAAATTTGGAATAGTTCCCTGTACCTTATGAGACCACCATGTTTTAAAGTTGGAATTCAACAACAACAAATTGCAGAAACCCTACAAACTCATAGAAACTGAACAATGCACAATTATACCATTCCTGGATCAAGAAAGAAATAATGAAAGAAATTAAGTGAAAGACCTAAAAAGTAATGTTAATTATGGACTAATCTGGAAACCAATATCTGTTCCTTGGAATTTGCTCGCTTCCTCTCACAGGGCCCTGAGATAAGAAGAATTCACACTGCCCCTCCTTTCCTGTGAGTTAACAGGTGGTAAATAGGGTCAAGAGATAGCTGTAACTCTGGTTTGCCCAGACAAGATTAATTAGCACACCTGAGGCCCTAAGGTCTGCTGACCCTAATAGCAAGACCATCAGGCCTCCAAGGGTCAGGTACTCAATTGACAGAGAGTCCCACCCCCTCCCTAAGCTTGTGGGTTTGCCTTTAAAAACACCTGGGCTCAGGGGAGGGGGCTTCTCCCTAGCCTGCATGCTGGAGGAGCCCGTTTGCACAAATGTTTCCTGTTCATTAAAGCCTTTTGCGTTTTGCAGCAACTGGACTAGACACTGAGTTCTTAGCATATCGACAGAACCTGGAAGACTCCTCATTCTGAGGGTCTTACATAAGGACTTCCTAAAATTCAACGAGAATGAAGACACAGCATACCCAAACTTATGGGACACTTTGAAAGCAGGGCTACAAGGAAAGTTCATTGCATTTAGTACCCATCTGAAGAAAACTGATGATAGTCATATTAGAGAATTAACAGCACAATTAAAGCCTTAGAACAAAAAAGAGCAAACTAACCCCAAAAAGTAGATGCCAGAAAATAATCAATTTGAGGGCTAAAATCAACAAAATAGAAACTAGTACAACAATACAAAGAATCAATGTAACAAAGAGTTGGTTTTTCGAGAAAATCAGCAAGGTAGACAAACCTTTATCCAAACTAATGAAAAAGCAGAGAGAGAACATGAAAATCAATAAAATTAGAAATGAAAATGGGGACATAACAATGGACACTGAGGAAATCCAGACAATTTTTGAGATCATACTTTGAAAACCTATATTCCACAAAATTTGGAAATTCAAAGAAAATGCAAAAATTTCTGCATAACAATCACTTGCCAAAATAAATCAAAAACAGATAAACATCTTAAATAGACCTATAACCCCTAATGGCATAGAAGCAGTCATCAAAATCCTCCCAACCAAAAAAAAAAAAAAAAAAAAAAACCCAGAGCCAGATGGCTTCAGTGTGGAATTCTACCAGAAATTCCCAGAAGAGCTAATACCAATACTCCTCAAATTATTCCAGACTGTATGAATTATAGGCTGGTGATACTTTGCTCTATGTCTAAAATTCATATATGAGTGAATACATACCATGTTCCTCTTTTTCTAACTGGGTAACTTCATTCAGGATGGTTTCTTCAATTTCCATCCATTTGCCTGGGAATTTCAAGATTCCATTGTTTTTTTTTTTGTTTTTTGTTTTTTTTTCCCATTGAGTAGTATTCCATTGTGTAAATGTTCCACATCTTCTTTATCCAATCTTCAATTGAGGGGCTTGGGAGGGGGGAGGCAGTGAGTAGATAGGTTGTTAGGGGAAAGAGAAAGGGAAGTGAGGTGAACACATTGGACCAAGAAGATTGAATTGGGGAACAAATAGACAAGAGCAAGGAAAGAGATACCATAATAGAGAAAGCTACTACAGGTTTGAAGAGAGAACTGACTCTTGAGAAATGTCCAGAGACCCACAAGAACAACCCTAACTGACAATCTGAGCAACAGTAGATAGTCTACCTTAATTGCCCTTCCCTGATAATGAGATTGATGACTAACATATCTGCCATCAAAGAGCCCCCATTTAGTAGATGAAGGAAACAGAAGCAGACACCCACAGCAAATACTCGCCAACCTCCTGGAATTCAAATGCAAAGTGGGAGGAGGAATAAGAAAATGGGTGCAAGACTATAAGACCTGACTGACTAAGGAAAGGCCACACACCAAATCACTCAAAGAAGGGGTCTTGATGCAAATAGCAAGAGGAGTTTTATTCCAGCCGACTGGGATCCACGGTCTAAGCCACACGGGTAGAGGACTGAGGACCACCAGTGAAGGTTGGAGACAGCTATTATAGGATTTACATCAAAGCTGAAAAAAGCAGGTTTTTCAAGCAGTCTACCAAAGTTAGAATAGCTGTTAGTCAGCTCATTTCCTATTGTTTTTACTAGACCAAGAAGCAAGGTCGTGGGACAGTTCAAAACTTGGGTGGTTATGACTGTTTGGACAGGATGTCCTGATGGGAGATGTCATTCTGTAAATATGTTTCTCATACTGGCTAATGAATAAAGCATTGTTGGCTAATAGGAAAGCAAGATAGGCAGGACTAGGAGATAAGGAGGATTCCAGGAAGTAGTAGGGAAGAGTCAACATGGAGAGATGGGGAAGAGCAGACTCTCTGGTACTTTAAACATGCTTTGACTTCAAAATTTAACTCTAAGGACAAATTACTGAGGAAAAGGATTTCTATTTTTGTTTCCGCAGAAAATGAAAAGCTGTGGATTCCTTCCCTACTAATGTGGTTTGAACAAGACAGACCCCCTGAAACAACATCTCAGCTGATCCATCATTCAAAACAGCTGGGACAAGCAAGCCTTGCAGACTACAGCCAGGATTTCTGCGTCTTCTTAGGATCACCATGACAGAGATCCCTATCAGCAGGAAGCAGTTTGGAAAGAATGATGCCCAAACTCCCAAATATTGTCTATAAATGTTTTTTTTTTTTTTCATTTAAATGGGGTTGGTTATAAATGGTTAATGGTCACAACCAACCAATATCTCTTTTTAAAGGTAAAAAGGGGATTATGGTATAGATATGAATACTTTGTTTTGGAATGGATTTTCATTTATTGATACAATTTAAGGTCAATTTTGTGATATGTATATTTCTCCTCTTGTTTAGGTATTGTGTAGAAATGTATAATTCAATACAGATTATAGATAGTACCTATGATAGATCTTATAGTTAAGCTAGTTAAGATTTCTAGATATACAGACATGTATTTGAGATAAATAGTCATTCTTCAAACCTTTCAAAGACCTACAAAATATGGCATTTAAAATGGTTTAGGGTTTTTCTTGACAGTGAGACATAAATGCTCCTGGCAAAACCACCTGCACAAAAAAGGAAGATGGAAGATGGACATCGAAGAAACACTTTTTGAAGTTTGCTTTCAATATGGCAAGACTAACCATTTGGGAAAGACTGTTTGACTTTATGCTATATAAACTGGACATGCAGGACCCACAGAAAAGTGACTGCTGATTCAAGATGGACATTGCTACAGAGTTCCTGCTTCATGGAAGAGTCTGCCAGACAGTCTGCAGGACACAGAGAAAAGTGACTGACAAACTGCCAATACAAGAAGGCAGTTTCCTGCTTTGCTGAAGAGTCTGCCATACACACTATGGCCTATGGGCTGAAGATGGAAGATTACAAAAGAACTTCGGGTGACTGACCAGGCAGTGAGTTGTCTCTGTCATTTCTAAAGTTTATATATTATCCTTCTGTGGTCTTTGAAGGAGTTGAATACAGATAGTTACGGTTCTAGTTTTCCTTAGTTAGGATTAAAGATAAGTTACATATAGGACTTTAGAATAGAATAGAATGGATGATGAAATATTTTCTTAAATCTTACTAAATGTTAATGGACTAAATATTGCTAACTGTTGTGTGATATGTTTTGCTTTGTTAAGGTTAAAACCCTTCTTTTTATTTAGACAAAAAAGAGGAGATGATGGGAGATGTCATTCTGTCAATATGTTTCTCATACTGGTTAATGAATAAAGCACTGTTGGTCAATAGGAAAGCAAGATAGGTGGGACTAGGAGACAACGAGGAAAGAGGAAGTAGTAAGGAGGAGTCAGGATGTAGAGACCAGGGAGAGCACAACGCTAGCCCCTCTCCGGTAAGATGAGACCACATGGAAATACTTAGATTAATAAAAATGGGTTAATACATAAGACAGAGCTAGCCAATAAGAACCAAGTACCTGGCCAACAGCATTATATCAAATACAGAGTCTCTGTGTGTTCATTGGGGCTGGCTTGGTGGTGGGACAAGACCAGCCACAGGGAAAACTATTCATAACAACGTCCCATAACAATTCCCAGAAACCAGACTGTTGTTGAGAATAACAACATTTCTCAGAAACTTGGTGCTTATAACAATAATACCAATTTCCAGAAACCGGTCATCATGACCAGATTATTTCATGCGTTTCCTATTCCCTAAGCTTTGCATGTGGCTAGGTGGTTTACAAATACATGCTGTTGGATATTTTTAGACTTCTAACTTCCAGTGGTCATTGGAGACTTAAGATATATATATATCTCCATTCCTCACTAGTAAATACTTATAATCTTTGAACTGGGGGAATTAATAGGTAGCCTCTTCTTGCCTCAGAAGACTCTTGTATGGCTAAGTACCATGATCTGGATTACTACACTCACTCATTCTCTAACAAAAGCAATAATCTTATTAATTACACAAGATCCAACATAAGCAACAGGAGCAGGATCATCAAGAGCAGAGTAGGGTGGTTGTCCAAGGGGACTTGTTGAACCATCCCTCAACCATCCTGTTAACCTCCCTTTCATGCTCTCCTCTTTTCAGTCCTTCTCTAATTTTGGCCATATTGTCCGTTATTTTCCTGAGTGGTTGTGATAAAAGCAGCACTCCTCTCATAGAGCAGCACAGAGGCCTCCCTGTTATAAAAATAATCGATCAAATCCACTACAGTTCTGAAGGGCAACTTCTGCCAGATAGCTTAGTGAATAAAGCAGTCGGGATATGGAAATCTCTTCCTGCTATAATCCAAGTCTAGACTTGCTCATAGGCCAGAGTAGACCTGCTATTGCTGTATGAAAGCTGTGGTTCACCCTACCACAGCGGCAATTCCTGCTCCAAGGAGACTAAGAGTCAGTGTAGTTAGTGGTTCCCTCTTCTACTGGATGGAATAGAGGGACAAGAAGCCAGTCTCAGAGTATTAACTTAGGCAGGATAGAAGTCTGACTAGGACACAGAAATCTTTGGATGCATTAAGGACCTGCTAGTGTACACATGCAGTTAGACCCATAGAGCATGCCCACCTGGTATCATTATGGGGTATAAGGTAAGAGGTTCCATTAAGAGTATTGATATGGTTACACAGATGCTGGTAGTGTGAGGGTATTGAACCTACACATGTCCCCTGTCCTGTTTCTGATTGGAGCATTAGGGAAACTTTACATTGCCACCTACAGACTGCAGATTCCATGGAATTTGAATAAAAACACTGGGATGGAAATTCCTTCATAATAAGGTGGTGCAATCGTATAACATAGCCAGCAGGATTGGGTGGCGTTAGGGTTGGTGGTATTTCAATATAAATATGACTGTTGGAGCAGTTATAAGAGGCTGTCTCTGAGTTCTATAGCCTTGGCTGGTCTGAGTGTAGTTCCAAGAAAAGAGGAGGGCATATTCTGGACTGGCAGCAAAGCTGGAGGAGGGGAAGGAGCAGGTGATCTCAAAGGGGCTGGAGGCCCTGGGTCTGCAAACATTTTATTGGGACCTATTAGGCTGGAGTTCAGGGACTCAACCTTCACCCTAATGGTAATGGTAAAAAATAGACCTTTATCACACCCAATCATAGAATCGAAGGCCCAAGGTATTTTCTTTTGTTCAATCTCATGACTCCCTTCCCTTGGGAGTAAATGTGATGTTAACTGGATTGGTTCCCTTTCCTATCAGGCTTCTCTGAACTGTGATAAGGTTCCAACTGGAGGACACATGCTAGTAAGCATCCCTAGTGGTCTCACATCCTCAGTGTGTGCAATAATAGTGTTGGACACCATGCAGCTTTGTTTAGAAACACCCCCTGGGGGGCAAACATAAAAAGCAGTTAATCTCAACTTTCATTGAGCTGCCACAGTGATACAGCAAATGTCATCAGCCACGTGAAGACCATGGAACCTGTCTCCTTGCACTAATGACCACTTGGGCTACAATGGGCTACCCCCCCAGGGGCATCCCAGAGGGGGTAATATCCCAGATATCTGACCCAGCCATTAGGGCACAAACATCGGGGGTCAGGGCTGGCCACCAGGTCCTAGAGGGGGCTTCCTTAGAGACACTCCATATTACATCTGCGGTATAGGATAACACTTGCCAGATTAATTTCTGGGGGCTGTGGAGATTGATAGAGTCTCATATATGAAGAAGCATGGTTCATGCAACAAACCTTAAGCTTAAGAAGATTTTCAGTGTTTTTGGCTCTCCATACAGAAGGTGGTGCTGGTTTGATGTGGGTTGCTTCTATCTAGGTGAGGATTCCCTCAATCTTCATGGCTGTTGGTGTGGTCATGAGCATAATATATGGACCTTTCCACTGAGTCTTGGGGTCCTGCACAATGGTGACTAATGTAGACTGAAGGTCCCACTTGGAAGTGAGGTGGGACTTGCAAGTCTCCTTCCGAGTAAACCTCCTAAAACTGCTTCCACACTCGCTGTCTCACACACTCCAGCACCAGGAGTATGATGAACAAAGGCTCAGAGAGCAATGTATCACCACTATGTACAGAAGCAATTCCCATCAGTGGAGGAGCCCCCCCCATAAAGCAATTAATAGGGGGTCAGCCAAAACTGCACACAGGTGTTTCTAACCCTGAAAATCACAGAGGGCAGGAGAGCTATCCAATCATTAACTCCAGTCTCTGCGGTCAATTTAGTGAGGGTCTCTTTAATGGTTCTATTCATCCTCTCTACCTACCCTGAGCTCTGGGGTCTGTATGCACAATGTAATTTCCAATCAATCCCAATGTCTTGGCCAATTCCTGACTTACCTGGGCAACAAAATCTGGACATTGTCTGACCCTATCACCTTAGGTATTCCAACTCTTGGGAAAATTTCCTGCAGTATTTTCTTATCCACCAAGGTTGAGGTTTCCTTGTTGGTGGGGTAGGCCTCTACCCATCCAGAAAAGGTGTATAAAAACTAGCATACTTGGTACCATATTTGGCTGGATTTACCTCAGTGAAGTCCACTTTCCAGGAAGGAAATCCACAATCTGGAAGGATTAGCATTTACCAGCTGGCAGGGCACACAGTTTTTGACTACTGAATCAGCCACCCTCAGTAATCTCAAAGCATGGTAGGGGGTGCTCTAACCAGTTTCTGCAAATGTTTACCTCCTAGATGGGTTAGAAGATACATTGCTGGACAATATTCCATCCCTTTCGTGTAGGGTAAAATTTCCAATTATACAGATCTGAGGAGGAAAAAGGCTAGTACTTAAGAGGCCGCACCTGGCCAACCAGCACCAGGGGGCCAAACATGCTCTGTGGCACAGTCAGGACTGGGTTTGGTCCATCCAGCATGACTCCTCTCCAGCTTTGATTCCCAGGAAAAGGTCCTCCTGCCGCCAGAGCCGGAGCTTCAGGGGGATGCGGAAGGGCCCCCTGCATCACCCTGCATTGAATAAGGGGGTAGGGGAACAGGATGGGATTCCAGCCAGGCCAGAGGTTCCTCAATCTCAGGACAGATGAGAGGGGTGTGTGTGGGTTCCATGGGTAGAGGATTTCTTTCGATTTCAAGGGCCAGAATTCTGGAGCATGGCTTTCTTGGTTTCCTCAGACATGGTTTAACCCACGGTGGAAGGTTGTCGACCAGATGCGTCCATCCATGTAAGGATATAGGCTCTTGATCAGGATGAGAGCCAGGTCCAGCCTGAAAAACAATTGTGTTAATTGCCTGGATATCTCAGAATTAAAAATTCCCTCTGGTGACCATCCCTTTGGCCACTCAAAGTACAAAAAGTTTGCCAGTATCTCTTACTAACCTCAACTGACAAATTATGGCCCAGAGACTTAACTTTAGTCCAGTGGTCAAGAGTCAAACTAAGGGGAGTCATCACCATTGGTCCCACTATAAAACTGTAGACAAAGATACACAGAATGAAAATGCATGAAACAGAAACAAACAGATCCAGACACACACAACCCGTCCATGTCTTCCATAAGAAGCCAAAAGAATCAGATAACTGGGGAGGGGGAAGCTTCAGCTTTAACAACAAAACTCAGTCCTGCAACCTACAGATGGAGGCCACCAGGCATCCCCGGACCTCCTTACCCTCTACGGCGTCCCACAGGGCGGCAGCTTATGATTCTTCTAACAGGTCTGCTGATCACAGTCATCTGGTACTGAGGGCCTGACAGGACATCTGCAACCAGAAAACTAAAATGAGCATTCCAGAAAACAGATACTCAGGAAAGAGACGCAGGCAGGCACACACACACACACACACACACACACACTCACACACACATACACAAACACACACACATACACAAACACACACACACTCCACAGAGGATCCCCTTACTTCCAAGTCAGTTCTCCAGTGTTGGGGGTGGTTTTCGATTTCTGGCCAATGCACCAAATGAAAAAGCAGATCGACTCAAGAAAGGTGACACTCCAAATCACTCACAAGAAGCAGTCTTGTCGCAAATAGCAAGTTTTAATTTCAGGCTGCTGGGATCCACAGTCAAGGCCACACAGGGGTAGAGGACTGAGGACCCCAGTACAGAATCCAGATAGCTTTTATAAGATTTACAACAAATCTAACAAAGCCCAGGGCAGTTTTGTCAACCAGACTACCTAAATTAGAATAGCCATTATTCAGCTCATTTCCTACTGTTTTTATTAGGCCAGGAAGCAAAGTTGTGGGACAGTTCAAAACTAGGATGGTTATGACTTTTTGGACAGGATGTCCCATAACAATTCCCATAAGCAACTGTTGTATAGAAAAACAGCATTTCTCAGAAATGGGGTCATTAAAATAATAATAACAATTTCCAGAAACTGGTCATCATGACCAGACCGCTTCATATGTTCCCCTTTTCCAGAGCTTTGCATGTGGCTAGCATGGTTTTCAAATACATGCTGGTAAATATTTTCAGACTATGAACTTCCAGTGGTCCTTGGAGAATTATATATATATTTATGGAGATATATATGTATGTATGTATTATGTATTTATTTATTCATTCCCCAATTCTCCTCTTGTTAGTACCTCCAATCTTTGAACTGGGGGAATTAGCAGGTAGCCTCCTCTTGCCACGGGAAGCTCTCGTACTGCTGTCTAAGTATGATCTGGACCACTGCACTCACTCCTTCTCTAACAAAAACTATAATCTTATTAATTATACAAGGTCCAACAGTAAGCAACAGGAGCAGGATCATCAAGGGTCCCATCAGAGCAGAGAGTAGGGAGGTTATCCAAGGGGACTTGTTGAACCATCCCTCAACCATCCTCTGCTAACCTCCCTTTCGTGTTCTCCTCTTTTCAGTCCTGCTCTAATTTTGGCCATACACTCTACTACTTTTTGTGAGTGGTCGTGATAAAAGCAGCACTCCTCTCAGAGAGCAGCACAGAGGCCTCCCTGCTATAAAAATAATAGATCAAGTCCCCTATGGTTCTGAAGGGCAACTTCCTCCAGGGAGCTTAGTGAGTCCTGCAGATGGGAGATGGAAATCTCTACCCACTCTAAATACAAGTCTAGACTTTCTTGTAGGCCAGAGTAGGCCCGCTGCTGTTGTATGAGCGCTGTGATTCGCGACCTACCCCTGTGGCAAATACTGCTCCTAAGAAGAGATTAAAATTCAGTGTGGTTAGTGGTTCCCTCTTCTGCAGGATGGAATAGAGGGACAAGAAGTCAGCCTCAGAGTATTAACTTAGGCGGGGTAGGAGTCTGACTAGGACACACAAATCTTTGGATGCATTAAGGACCTGCTGGTGGACACATGCACTTAGAACCATGGAGCATGCCCACCGAGTATCATTATGTGGTACAAGGTAAGAGCTTCCGTTAATGGGATTGATGTGGTTACACAGATGCTGGTAGTGCAAGGATACTGAACCCACACATATCCCCTGTCCTGTGACTGATTGGAGCATCAAGGAAACATTAAATTTCCACCTACAGACTGCAGATTCCTTGAATAAAAAACCTGGGATGGTGATTCCTTCATTGTAAGGTGGTGATACCCTATAATATAGCAATATTTGTGTTTGCAATATTATGACTCAACAGCCTCCCAGCTTTATGTAGACACCCCTCCCCCCAGGGGACAAACATAAAAGGCAGTTATTCTCCACCTTCACTGAGCCGCTCTGGTGTTGCAGCCGGGGTCATCAGCTGCTGGAAGACCTTGGGACTTGTCTCCTTGCACTAATGTCTACTTGATCATAGGCTCCAAATGGCCTACCCCAGGGGGAACTCAGAGTGTGTAATATCAGAGATGTCCCAGATATCTGACTCAGCCATTAGGGCACAAACATCATGGGGGTCAGGGCTGGCCACCAGGTCCAAGAGAGCGCTTCCTTAGAGATACTCCATATTACATCCCTGGTTTGGGAGAACACTTGCCAGTTTAATTTCTGGGGATTGTGGGGATTGTTAGACTCACTTAGGTGAAGTAGCAGAGTCCATAGATTGAAACGTAAGCTTAAGGGGATTCTCGGTCTTTTCAGCCCTCCATCCAGGATTGGGAGGTGACGCTGGTGTGCTGTGGCATGCATGGATCCAGGCCGGGATTCCCTCAACCTTCAAGGCCGTTGATGTGGTTAGGAGTACAATATATGGGCCTTTCCACTAAGTCTCCTACCCTGCCTAACTTAGAACCCCAAGGCTGGGATCTTGTCCCTCTAATCCTTCTGGCAGAAGAGGGAACCACTATCTACACTGACTCTTAGTCTCCTAGGAGCAGGCATTGCCACAGGAGTAGGTATGCGAATCTCAGCACTCATACAACAACAGGTCTACTCCAGCCTACTAGCATGTCTAGACTTGGATTTAAAGCCGGTAGAGGTTTCCATCTCCCATCTGCAGAACTCACTAAGCTCCCTGGAGGAAGTTGCCCTTCAAACCAGTAGGGTATTAGAGCTATTATTTTTATAGCAGTGAGGCCTCTGTGCTGCTCTGTGAGAGGAGTGATGCTTTTAATCTTGACCACTCCAGAAAATAATGGACAATATGGCCAAAATTAGAGCAGGACTGAAAAGAGGAGAACAGGAACGGGAAGTTAACAGAGGATGGTTTGAGGGATGGTTCAACAAGTCCCCTTGGATAACCACCCTACTCTCTGCTCTGATGGGACCCTTGATGCTGCTGCTCCTGTTGCTTTCTGTTGGACCTTGTATTATTAATAAGGTTATAGCTTTTCTTAGAGAAGGAGTGAGTGTGGTTGTCCAGATCATGGTACTTAGATAGCAGTACAAGAACCTCTAGCATTAATTCCCCCAGTTCTAAGATTGGAAGCACTAACAAGAGGAGAATTGGGGAATGAAACATATATATATATATGTATATATATATATATATATGTATATATATATATACACATATATATCTCGATATCGTAATTCTACAAGGACCACCGGAAGTTCAAAGTCTGAAAATATCCACCAGCATGTTTTTGTAAACCACCATAGCCACATGCAAAACTCGGGGAAAAGGGAACACATGAAATGGTCTGGTTACGATGACCGGTTTCTGGAAATTATTATTATTATTATCATCTTGTTTTTGAGAAATGCTGTTTTTCTGCACAACAGTCTTGTTGGTGGGAATTGTTATGGGATATCCTATCCAAAAAGTCATAACCACCCAAGTTTTAATCTGTCTCACAAACTCACTTCTTGGCCTAGTAAAAACAATAGGAAATGAGCTGACTAACCACTATTCTAATTTTGGTAGACTGCTTGAATCCCCCCGGGCTTTGTTAGCTTTGATGTAAATCCTATAAAAGCTATCGAGATTCTGTACTCTGGGTCCTCAGTCCTCTACCCCTGTGTGGCCTTGACTGTGGATCCCAGCTGGCTGAAATGAAAATCTTGCTATTTGTGACAAGACTGCCTCTTGTGAGTGATTTGGGGAGTTGCATTTCTTGAGTTGATCAGGTTTTTCATTTGGTGCATTGGCCAGAAATCGACAACCACCCACACACACACTGGAGAACTGACTTGGAGGTAAAGGGATCCTCTCTGGTGCGTGTGTGTTTGTGTGTGTTGTGTGTGTGTGTGTTGTGTGTGTGTGTGTGTGTGTGTGCCTGCTGATGACTCTTTCCTGAGTATCTGTTTTCTGGAATGTTTATTTTCGGTTTTGGTTTGCAGTTGTCCTGTCAGGCCCTCAGTACCAGAGTACTGTGATCAGCAGACCCCTTAGGAGGATTACAGGCTACCGCCCTGGGGTACACCCTGGAGGGTAAGGAGGCCCAGGGATGCCTGATGGCCTCCTTCTGTAGGTTGCAGGACTGAGTTTTGTTGTTAAAGCTGAAGCTTCCCCCTCCCCAGTTGTCTGATTCTTTTGCCTTCTTATGGAAGACATGGACAGGTCGTGTGTGTCTGAATCTGTTTGTTTCTGTTTCATGCATTTTCATTCTGTTTATCTTTGTCTACAGTTTTATCATGGGAGAAATGGTGACGACTCCCCTTAGTTTGACTCTTGATAACTGGACTAGAGTTATGTCTTGGGTCTATAATTTGTCAGCTGAGTTAAGAAGATATACTGGAAGACCTTTTGTATCTCTGAGTGGGCAACTTTCGGTGTTGGATGGCCACCAAAGGCAAATTTTAATTCTGAGATTACCCAGGCCATTAATGCAATTGTTTTTATGACTGGACCTGGCTCACATCCTGATCAAGAGCCCTATATCCTTACATTGAAGCATCTGGTAGACCACCCTTGTCTGTGGGTTAAAACATGGCTGAACAAAACAAGAGAGCTATGCTCCAGAGTTATGGCCCTCATAACGACAGAAAACATCTACCCGCTCCTGTCATCTACCCAGATTGAGGAACCTCTGGCCTGGTCAGAATCCCAAACTGTCTCCCCACCCCCTTATCCAATGGAGGGTGCTGCAGTGGGGTCTTCAGAATCTCCCTGAAGCTCAGGCTCCAGCAGCAGGAAGACCTGCTACTTGAACTCAAAACTGGAGAGGAGTCACGCCTGAAGGGACATATGGATTCCTGTGCACATTTGGCCTACTGGTGCCGGGTGGCCAGGTCCAGCCTTTTCAGTACTGGACTTTTTCCTCCTCAGAACTTTATAATTGGAAATCTTACCCCACAGAGAACGGTTGGAATACACCGGGCAGACACAACATCTAACCCATCTAGGAGCTAAACATTTGCAGAAACTGGTTAGAACACCCCCTACCAAGTTCTGAGATTACTGGGGGTGGCCGATTAAGTAGTCAAAAACTGTGTGCCCTGCCACCTGATAAATGCTAACACTTACAGATTGCCTCCTGGAAAGAGACTAAGGGGAAGCTACCCATGAGCTCCTTGGGAAGTGGACTTCACGGAGGTAAAGCCAGCCAAATATTGTAACAACTATTTGCTAGTTTTTATAGACACCTTCTCAGGATGGGTAGAGGCCTACCCCTCCAACAAGCAAACCTCAACTGTGATAACAATGGAGGAAATTTTCACAAGATTTGAAATCACTAAGGTAATAGGGTCAGATAATGGTCCTGATTTTGTTGCTCAGGTAAGTCAGGGACTGGCCAAGACATTGGGGATTGATTGTGCATACAGACCCTAGAGCTCAGGGAAAGTAGAGAGGATGAATAGAATCATTAAAGAGACCCTTACTAAATTGTCCGCAGAGACTGACATTAATGATTGGATAGCTCTCCTACCCTTTGTGCTTTTAAGGGTTAGATTCACCTCTGTAAAGTTTGGGCTGACCCCCTATGAATTGCTCTATGGAGGGGTCTCCTCCACTGATAAAAATCGCTTCTGTACATAGTTATGATGCGTTGCTCTCTGAGCCTTTTTCACCAGACTTAAGGCAGTGAGTCAGCAAGCATGGAAGCAGTTCCAGGAGGTTTACTCGGAAGGAGACATGCAAGTCTCACATTGCTTCCAATTGGGAGACTGGGTCTAAATAGACGCCACCATGCAGGAAACCTCGAGACTCCGTGGAAAGGCCCATATATTGTGCTCCTGATCATACCAATGGCCCTGAAGGTCGAGGGTATCCCCACCTGCATCCTTACAATCCACATTGACCAGCGCCACTTCCCGGTCCTGGATGGAGAGCAGAAAAGACTGAGAATCCCCTTAAGCTTACATTTCATCATGGACCTTGATTCTTCACCTAAGTGACTCTGTCAATCCCCACACTCCTCAGAAGTTAACCTGGGAAGTGTTTTCCATATCAGGGATGTAATATGGAGTGTTTTTAAGGAAACCCCCTCTTGGACCTGGTGGCCAGCCCTGATCCCCCGATGTTTGTGCCCTAATGCCAGGTCGGATATCTGGACATCCTTGATCTTACCCCATCCGAGATCCCCCTGGGGGTAGCCCATTCTGAGCCTATGATCATGCAGTTATTATTGCAAGGGGACAGGTCTCAAGGTCATCAGGTGGCTGATGAACCCACCTGTAGAACCAGGGATGCTAAGCGGAGGTGAAGATAAACTGCTTTTAATGTTTGTTCTCTGGCTGGTGGGGGGGGGAGGTCTAAACAAATCTGCATAGGTGTTCAGCCATATTACTTTAAACCCTGAGGATGTGAGACCACCAGGGAGGCTTACTGGCATCTGTCCTCAATTTGGGAAATTATCACTGTCCAGAGAAGCCTAGCAGGAAAGGGAGCCGATCCACTTAACATCACATTAACTCCTAAGGGATGGAAGTCACAAGATTAGACAAAAGGAAAAATCTGTGACCTTCAATTCTATATGACAGGAATGGATAAAAATCTATTTTATTTGCCATTAGGTTGAAGGTAGAGTCCCTAACCTCAGCCTAATAGGCCCCAAGATAGTGTTAGGAGACAGAGGGCCTCCAGCCCCTGTGAGACCACCTGCTCATTTCCTGATGTGACCACCCCCTCCTTCAAGGCCCACTTTGCTGCCGGTCTAGAATATACCATCCTTTTCCCCTGGATCTATACTCACACCACCCAAGGCTATAGAACTCAGAGACAGCCTCTTATAACTGCTCCAGTAGTCATATTTGTTCTGAAATACCACCAACCCTAATGCCACCCAATCCTGCTGGCTATGTTATGCAATTGCACCACCTTATAAAGGAGTATCCATCCCGGGGGTTTTATTCAAGTTCCAAGGATCTGCAGGCTGTAGGTGGCAATCTAAAGTTTCCCTGATGCTCCAATCAGTCACAGGACAGGAAACATGTGTGGGTTGAGTACCCTCGCACTACCAGCATCTGTGTAACCACATCAATCCCATTAATGGAAGCTCCTACCTTGTATCCCATAATGATACCTGGTGGGCATGCTCTACAGGTCTAACTGCATGTGTCCACCAGCAGGTCCTTAATGCATCCAAAGATTTCTGTGTCCTAGTCAGACTCCTACCCCGCCTAAGTTAATACTCTGAGACTGACTTCTTGTCCCTCTATTCCATCCGCCAGAAGAGGGAACCACTAACCACACTGACTTTTAATCTCTTCTTGGGAGCAGTATTTGCCACAGGGGTAGGTCACAACTCACAACGCTCAAACAACAGCAGCAGGCCTACTCTGGCCTACAAGAAAGTCTAGACTTGCAATTAAAGCAGGTAGAGGTTTCCATCTCCCATCTGCAGGACTCACTAAGCTCCCTGGAGGAAGTTGCCCTTCAGAACCATAGGGGACTTGATCTATTATTTTTATAGCAGGGAGACCTCTGTGCTGCTCTCTGAGAGGAGGGCTGCTTTTATCACAACCACCCAGGAAAACAATGAACAGTATGGCCAACATTAGAGCAGGACTGACAAGGAGGTTAGCTGAGGATGGTTTGAGGGATGGTTCAACAAGTCCCCTAGGACAACCACCCTACTCTCTGCTCTGATGGGACCCTTGATGATCCTGCTCCTGTTGCTTACTGTTGGGCCTTGTATTATTAAATAGATTATTGTTTTTGTTAGAGAACTAGTGAGTGAGGTTGTCCAGATCATGGTACTTAGACAGCAGTACAAGCAGTACAAGAGCCTCCCCAGGCAGGAGGAGGCTGGAGGCTATCTGCAAACTCCCCCCGTTCCAAGATTAGAAGTACTAACAAGAGGAGAAGTGGGGAATGAATATATATATATATATATATATATATATATATATTCATTAGGATATATATATCCTAATTCTTCAATGACCACTGTAAGTTAGTAGTGTAAAAATATCCAATGGCATATATTTGAAACCTGCCCAGCTTTATGCAAAACTTGTCAAAAACGGAATTCATGAAATGGTCTGGTCATGATTGTTATTATAACCACCCAGTTTCTGAGAAATGCTGTTATTCTCCACAACAGTCTGGATTGTGGGAATCATTATGTGTCATCCTGTCTAAAAAGTCATACCAACCCAAGATTTGAACTGTCCCACGAACAGGTTTCTTGGCCTAGTAAAAACAATAGGAAATGAGCTGACTAACCTCTATTCTAACTTTGGTAGACTGCTTGACACATCCGCCCAGGGCTTTGTTAGCTTTGATGTAAATCCAATAAAAGCTATCTGGATTCTGCACTGGGGTCTTAGTCCACTACCCATTTGTGGCATGTAACTTTGAGTTCCAGCGTGCAGGAATAAAAACATTCTTGCTTTCTTGCTATTTGCATCAAGAATGCTTCTTGTGAGTGATTTGGGAGTATCAACTTTTCTGAGTCTGTATGGACTTTCATTTGGTGCATTGACTGGGAATCAATCGATGACCACCCCTGACAGGCAAGAACTGACTTGGAGGTAAGGGGATCCCTTCTGGTGTGTGTGTGTGTGTGTGTGTGTGTGTGTGTGTGTGTGTGTGTGTGTGTGTGCTGGCCGGCGTCACTGTTCTGAGTATCTGTTTTGTAGAACCTGCATTTTCGGTTGCAGTTTGCAGCTGTCCTCTTGGGCCATAAGGCCAGAGGACTGTGGTCAGCAGATATACTAGGAGGGTCACAACCTGCAGACCAGGGGAGGCCCTGGGAGGTAAGGATGCCTGGTGGCCTCCTTCTCTGGGTCGGAGGATCTAGTTGGGTTGTTGAAGTGGAAGCTTAGCACTCCATGTAATTCTGATTCTTTTTCCTGCTTATGGAAGATATGGATGGGTTGTGTGTGTCTGGATCTGTTAGTTTCTGTTTCATGCATTTTCATTCTGTGTATTTTTGTCTACAATTTTATCATGGGGCAGACAGTGATGACTTCCCTTAGTTTGACTCTAGACCACTGGATTGAAGTTACATCTAAGGGCCATAATTTGTCAGTTGAGGTTACAAAGAGATACTGACAAATGTTTTACCTCTGAGTGGCCATTTGGTGCTGGATGGCCACCAGAGGGAACTTTTAATTCTGAGATATTCCAGGCCATTAAGGGAATTGTTTTTCAGACTGGACCTGGCTCTCATCCTGATCAAGAGCCTTATATCCTTATATGGAAGGATCTGGTAGACAACCCTCCTCCATGGGTTAAGCCATGGCTGAACAAACCAAGAGAGCCATGCTCCCGGGTTCTGGCCATCGAAAGCGAATGAAAACCTCTACCCAAGGAACCCAAACCCTCTCCTCTCATCTACGCTGAACTTAAGGAACCTCTGGCCTGGCAGGAATCCCAACCTGTCCCCACACCCCCTTATCCAATGCAGGGTGCTGCAGGGGTTCCTTCAGCATCCTCCTGGAGCTCCAACTCCCGAGGCAGGAGGACCTGCTTCTGGGACTCAAAGCTGGAGAGGAGTCCCACCTGAGCTTTTGGCCCCCAGGTGCCGGGTTGCCACTTGCCACTTGCAGCTTCTTCAGTACTGGCCTTTCTCTTCCTCAGGTCTTTATAATTGGACAATTTACCCTACACACAACGGTTGGAATACATCGGGAAGATACAACATCTAACCCATATAGGAGTTAAAAATTTGCAGAAACTGGTTAGAGCACCCCCTACCATGTTCTGAGATTACTGGGGGTAGTCGAGTCAGCATTCAAAAACTGTGTGCTTTGCCAGCTGGTTAATGCTAACACTTCCAGATTGCTTCCTAGAAAGAGACTGAGGGGAAGCTACCCAGGCGCTCACTGGGAAGTGGACTTCACGTAGGTAAAGCCAGCCAAATGTCATGACAAGTATTTTATAGACACCTTTTCAGGATGGGTAGAGGCCTACTCCTCCAATAAGGAAACCTCAACTGTGGTGGCTAAGATACTACTGGAGGAAATTTCCCCAAGATTTGAAATAACTAAGGTAATAGGGTTAGACAGTAGTCCAGATTTTGTTGCCCAGGTAAGTCAGGGACTGGCCAAGGCATTGGGATTGATTGGAAATTACATTATGCATACAGATCCCAAAGCTCAGGGCAGATATAGAGGATTTATAAAACCATTAAAGAGACCCTCACTAAATTGACTGCAGAGACTGTCATTAATGATTGGATAGCTCTCCTGCCCTCTGTGATTTTCAGGGTTAGAAACACCTGTGTACAGTTTTGGCTGACCCCCTATGAACTGCTCTATGAGGGGCCTCCTCCACTGATGGAAATTGCTTCTGTACACAGTGCTGATGCATTACTCTCCCATCCTATGTTTTCCAGGCTCAAGGCCCTCGAATGGGTGAGAGATCAAGGGTGGAAGCATCTCCAGGGCGTTTAATAGGAAGGTGACTTGCAAGTTCCACATCGCCTCCAAGTTGGAGACTTGGTCTAGGTTAGAAGCCACTGTGCAGGAAACCCCAGGACTCAGTGGAAAGGCCCATATGTTGTGCTTCTGACCACACTAGCGACTATGAAATTCGAGAGTATCCCCACCTGGATCTAGGCATCCCACATCAAACCAGTGCCTCCTCCCAACCATGGATGCAGAGCAGAAAAGCCTAAGAATCCCCTTAAGCTTAAATTTTGCTGCATGACTCTGCTTCTTCACCTAAGTGACTATCAATCCACACACTCCCCAGAAATTAACCTGGCAAGTATTCTCCCATACATGGGGTATACTATTTAGTGTCTCTAAGGAAGCCCCCTATTGGACCAGGTGGACAGCCCTGATCCCCCGATGTTTGCGCCCTAATAGCCAGGTCAAATATCTGGGACATCCCTGAGCTTACCCATTCCGAGATCCCCCTGGGGGTAGCTCATTCTGAGGCTATGACCAAGCGGTCATTAGTGCCATGAGACATGCCCTAAGGTCTTCATGTGGCTGATGACCCCGGCTGCAGCACCGGAGCACCTCAGCAAAGGTTGAGATTAACTGCCTTTTATGTTTACCCCACGGGGGGGGGTCTAATCGAAGCCGCAGGGGTGTACAGCACTATTATTTCAAACACTGGGAACGGGAGACCGCCTGGTAGGGTTACTGGCATTCATCCTCCTGTTGGGACTTTATCTCTATCCAGAGAAGCCTGAACGGAAATCGAGCCCTTTCAACTTAATATCAGTTTCACTCCTAAGGGCTGGGCATCATGAGATTGGACAAAAGGAAAAACCTGGGGCTTTTGATTCTACATGACCGGGTCTATTTTTTACCATTAGGTTGAAGGTAGAGTCCCTGAAACCCAGCCTAATAGTCCCCAACAAAGTGTTAGCAGACCCAGGGCCTCCAGCCCCTGGGAGACCTCTTGCTCCCTCCTGGATGAGACTGACCCCTCCTCCAAGGCCCACAGTGATACCGGTCCAGAATATGCGCTCCTCTTACCCTGGACCTACTCTCACACCACCCAAGGCTGTAGAACTCAGAGACAGCCCCTTAAAACTGCTCCAGCGTGACCCCTCTCTGCCTTTGAGTCCCAGTAGCAGGTCCTCCTGCCACAGGAGCCAGAGCTTCAGGGGTGTCCGGAAGGTCCCCTCTCAGCACCCTGTATTGGATTATGGGATGGGAGACTGGTTGGGATTCCGGCCAGGCTGGAGGTTCCTCAGTCTCAGGGTAGATGACAAGAGAGGATTTGGTTTCGTCTTGCAGATGTTTTCTTTTGCTTTTGAGGCCAGATCTCAGGTATTGGCTCTCTTAGTTTGTTCAGCCATGGTTTTACCCATGGAGGAGGGTTGTCTACCAAATCCTTCCATGTAATGATATAGTTCTCCAGAGTGGGATAAGAGCCATGTCTAGTCTGAAAAACAATTGCCTTAATGCCCTGGATAATGTCAGAATTAAAAGTTCCCTCCGCTGGCCATACAGCACCAAATGGAGGCCACTCAGAGGTATAAAAATCTGCCAGTATCTCTTACTAACTTCAACTGACAAATTGTGGCCCCGAGACTTAACTTCAGTCCTGTGTCAAGTGTCCAACTAAGGGGACTTGTCACTGTCTGTTCCATGATAAAACTGTAGACAAAGATACATAGAATGAAAACGCACAAAACAGAAACTAACAGATCCAGACACATTTAACCCATCCATGTCTTCCATAAGCATGCAACACAGACGGCCCTGGAGGGGTAGCTTCTGCTTCAACAACTGAACCCGGTCCTCCGACCTAGAGAAGGAGGCCACCAGGCATTCCTGGGCCTCCTTACCTCCCAGCTCATCCCCCTAGCACATCTGCTGATCACAGTCCTCTGGTCCTGAGAGTGGCAAACCGAAACCGAAAACATGTGTTCCAGAAAACAGATACTCAGAACAGAGAAGCCAGCTGGCACATATACATACACACACACAAACACACACACACACACACACACACACACACACACACACACACACACACGCACAGCAGAGGGGATCCCCTTACCTACAAGTTGGTTCTCGGGTATAAGTGGTGGTTGTCTTCCTGTCCAATGCACCATATCAAAGATCTGACCGAAAGGCAACACCCCAACTCACATGAAGTGGTCTTGATCCATATAGCAAGATTTTTCCAGTGCGCTGGGATCCACAGTCATAGGCCATGCAGGGGTAGAAGACAAAGGATGTTGAGTGCAGGATCGAGACAGATTTTTATAGGATTTACATCAAAGCTAACAAATCTGGGGGCAGGTTTGTCAAGCATACTACCTAAGTTAGAATAGCGGTTAGTCAGCTCCTTTCCTATTGTTTTTACTAGGCTAAGAAGTGAGGTCCTGGGACAGTTGAAAACTTGGGTGGTTATGACTTTTTGGACAGGATGTCCCATAACAATTCCCACAAGCCAGACTATAATGGAGAATAACAGCATTTCTTAGAAACTGGGTGGTTATAATAACAATTTCCAGAAACTGGTCATCATGACCAGACCATTTCATGTATTCCTGAGCTTTGCATGTGGCTAGGGTGGTTTCAAATACATGTTGTTGAATATTATTAGACTTCTAACTTCCAGTGGTCATTGGGGAATTAGGATATATATATATATATATATATATATGTATGTATGTATGTATGTATGTATACACACACACACACACACACACACACATATATATATATATATATATATATATATATATACACCAGCACACTGGAATAAAAATCTTCTTGCTATTCCTGTCATTCATTCATTCCCCACCTTTTATCTTGTTAATAGTTCTAATCTTGGAATTAGCAGGTAGCCTCCTCCTGCCTCAGGAGGCTCTTGTACTGCTAAGTACCATGATCTGGACCACTGCACTCACTTGTTCTCTAACAAAAGCTATAACCTTATTAATTATACAAGGTCCAACAGAAAGCAACAGGAGCAGCATCATCAAGGGTCCCATCAGAGCAGAGAGTAGGGAGGTTATCCAAGGGGACTTGTTGAACCATCCCTCAAACCATCCTTTGTTAACCTCCCTTTCGAGTTCTCTTTTCAGTCCTGCTCTAATTTTAGCTGTATTGTCCATTATTTTCCTGAGTGGTTGTGATAAAAGCAGCACTCCTCTCAGAGATCAGCACAGAGGCCTCCCTGCTATAAAAATAACAGCGCAACTTCCACCACGGGCTTAGTGAGTCCTGCAGATGGGAGATGGAAATCTCTACCCGCTTTAAAACTAAGTCTAGACTTGCTTGTAGGCTTGAGTAGACCTGCTGTTGTATGAGCCCTGAGTTCACGTACCTACCCCTGCAGCAATGTCTGCTCCTAGGAAGAGCCTAAGAGTCAGTGTGGTTAGTGGTTTCCTCTTCTGCTGGATGGAATAGAAGGGCAAGAACCTAGCCTCAGTTAGACAGGGTAGGAGTCTGACTAGGACACACAAATCTTTGGATGCATTAAGGACCTGCTGGTGGACACATGCAGTTAGACCTGTAGAGCATGTCCACCAGGTATCATTATGGGATACAAGGTAGAGGTTCCATTAATGGGATTGATGTGGTTACACAGATGCTGGTAGTGCGAGGGTACTGAACCCACACATGTTTCCTGTCCTGTGACTGATTGGAGCATCAGGGAAACTTTAGATTGCCACCTACAGACTGCAGATTCCTTGGAAGTTGAATAAAACCTTTGGGATGGAAATTAGTTCATTATACAACCACATAACATAGCCAGCAGAATTCAATGGCATTAGGGATGGTAGTATTTCAGAAAAAAATATGACTGCTGGAGCAGTTGTAAGAGGCTGTCTCTGAGTTCTATAGCATTGAGTAGTGTGAGTGTAGGTTCAGGGGAAGAGGAGGGTTTATTCTGGACCAACAGGAGGAGGATGTAATTGCATTTGAAAGGAAACAGGTGGTCTCACTGTGGCTGGAGGCCCTGGGTCTGCTAACAATTTTTTGGGGCCTCTTAGGCTGGTGTTCATGGACTCTACCGTCAACCTAATGGTAAAAAATACACCTTTATTCCACCTGGTCATATAGAACAAAGGCCCCAGGTTTTTCCTTTTACCCAATCTCGTGACTCCCATCCCTTAGGAGTAAATGTGATGCTAAGTGGATTGGCTCCTTTTCCTGTCAGGCTTCTCTGGACAGTGATAAGGTCTGAAATCTAGGGCAGATGCCATTAAGCCTCCCTGGTGGTCTCACATTCTCAGTGTTTTCAATAATAGTGCTCGACACCCATGCATCTTAGCTTTGACGCCCCCCTGGGACAAGCATTAAAGACAGTTAATCTCAACCTTGGCTGAGTTGCACTGATGATGCAGCCAGGATCATCAGCCACATGAAGTCCTTGGGACTTGTCTACTTGCACTCATGACAGCGGTCATAATCTCAGAATGGGCTACCCCCATGATGATCTCAGAGGGTGTAATATCAGGGATTTCCCAGATATCTGACCGGGCCATTAGGGTGCAAACATCGGAGGTCTGGCCTGCTACCAGGTCCAAGAGGGGACTTCCTTAGAGACACTCTATATTACATCCCGGGTATGGGAGAAACTTGCTAGGTTAATTTCTGGGGAGTGAGGGGATTGATAGAGTCACTTAGGCGAAGAAGCAGGGTTCATGCAACTAAACTTAAGCTTAAGGGGATTGCCAGTCTTTTTGGCTCTCCATCCAGGATCGGGAGGTGGCGCTTGTTCAATGTGGATTGCTTGGATCCAGGTGGGGATGCCCTCGACCTTCACGGTTGTTGGTGTGGTTAGGAGCACAATATATGGCTCTTTCCACTGAGTCTCCTGGTTCCCTGCATGGTGGCGTCTAATGTTTACGGAGTCTCTCAATTGGAAGCTATGCGAGACTTGCATGTCTCTTTCTGAGTAAACCTCCTGGAGCTACTTCCATGCTTGCTGACTCACCCTTTCCAGTGCCTTGAGCCTGGTGAACAAAGGCTCTGAGAGCAATGCATCAGCACTATGTACAGAAGCAATTTTTATCAGTGGAGGAGGTTCCCCATAGAGCAATTCATAGGGGGCCAGCCCAAACTGTCCAGGGGTGTTTCTAACCCGGAAAATGATAAAGGGTAGGAGAGCTATCCAATCATTAACACCAGTCTCTGTGGTCAGTTTAGTGAGGGTCTCTTTAATGGTTATTTTCATCCTCTCTACTTGCCTTGAGCTCTGGGGTCTGTATGCAGAATGTAATTTCCAATCAATCCCAATGTCTTGGTCAGACCCTGATTTACCTGGGTAACAAAATCTGACCCTATTACCTTGGGTATTCCAAATCTTGGGAAAATTTCCTCAAGTATTTTCTTAGCCACCATGTTTGAGGTTTCCTTGTTGGTTGGGTAGGCCTCTACCCATGTGAGAAGGGATCTATAAAAACTAGCAAATATTTGTTACTGTATTTGGCTGGCTTTACCTCCGTGATGTCCACTTCTCAATGAGCACATGGGTAGCTTCCCCTATCCAGGATGCAATCGGAAAGGATTAGCAGCTGTCAGGGCACACAGTTTTTGACTGCTGAATCAGCCACTCCCAGTAATCTCAGAACATGGTAGGGGGTGCTCTAACCAGTTTCTGCAAATGTTTAGCTCCTATATGGGTTAGGTGTTGTATCTGTCTGATGTATTCCAACCACTGTGTGTAGGGTAAAATGTCCAATAAAGATCTGAGGAAGAGAAAGGCCAGTACTGAAGAGGCTGCAAGTGGCAACCTGGCACCTGGGGGCCAAACGTGCACAGCGGCACAGTCACGACCTTGTCTGTCCGCTCAGGTGGGACTCCTCTCCAGCTTTGAGTCCCAGAAGCAGGCCCTCCTGCCTCGGGAGTTGGAGCTCCAGGAGGATGCGGAAGGAACCCCTGCAGCACCCTGCATTGGATAAGGGGGTGTGGGGACAGGTTGGGATTCCTGCCAGGCCAGAGGTTCCTTAAGTTCAGCGTAGATGAGAGGAGAGGGTTTGGGTTCCTTGGGTAGAGGTTTTCATTCACTTTCAATGGCCAGAACTCGGGAGCATGGCTCTCTTGGTTTGTTCAGCCATGGCTTAACCCATGGAGGAGGGTTGTCTACCAAATCCTTCCATATAAGGATATAAGGCTCTTGATCAGGATGAGAGCCAGGTCCAGTCTGAAAAACAATTCCCTTAATGGCCTGGAATCTCTCAGAATTAAAAGTTCCCTCTGGTGGCCATCCAGCACCAAATGCTGGCCACTCAGAGGTACAAAAATCTGCTAATATCTCAACTGACAATTTATGGCCCTGAGATGTAACTTCAGTCCAGTGGTCTAGAGTCAAACGAAGGGAAGTCATCACTATCTGTCCCATGATAAAACTGTATGCAAAGACATACAGAAGGAAAACACATGAAATAGAAATGAACAGATCCAGACACACACCATCCTTCCATGTCTTACATAAGCATGCAACAGAATTGGACGGCCCTGGAGGGGGAAGATTCTGCTTCACCAGCTGAACTTGGTCCTCCAACTGACTGACAGAAGGCCACCAGGCATCCTTGGGCCTCCTTACCTTCCAGAATGTTCCCCCAGGCAGTAGCCTGTGATGTTCCTAGCATGTCTGCTGATCACAGTCTTCTGTGATCATCCTGAGAGACCTAATGGCCGGAGAGGACAGCTGCAAAACAAACAAAACGGAAAACACTCATTCCAGAAAACTCAGGACAGAGACACTGGCAGGCACAGACACACACACACATACACACACACACACACACACACACACACACACACACACACACACATACACACACACCAGAGGGGTTCCCCTTACCTCCAAGTCGGTTCTCACATATTGGGGGTGGTTATCGATTCCCAGCATTGGTACCAAATAAAAGACCTGACTTACTCAGAGAAGGTGACATCCCAAATCACTCTCAAGAAATGGTCTTGATGCAAATAGCAAAATGATTTTCATTCCAGTGTGCTGGGATCCACAGTCATAGGCCACACAGAGTATGTTGAGTACAGGATCTAGACAGATTTTATAGGATTTACATCAAAGCTATCAAAGCCCGGGGCAGGTACTTCAAGCAGACTACCTAAGTTAGAATACTGGTTAGTCCCCTCTTTTCCTATTGTTTTTATTAGGCCAAGAAGTGAGGTCGTGGGACAGTTGAAAACTTGTGTGGTTATGACATTTTGGACAGGATGACACATAACAATTCCCACAAACCAGACTATTGTGGAGAATAACATCATTTCTCAGAAACTGGATGGTTATAATAATAACAATTTCCAGAAGCTGGTCATTATGACTGAACCATTTCATGTGTTCCCTTTTCCTTGAGCCTTGCATGTGGCTAGGGTTCATTACCAAATACTTGATGGTGAATATATTTAGACTTCTATTTTCCAGTGGTCATTGGAGAGCTAGGATATGTGTGTGTGTGTGTGTGTGTGTGTGTGTGTGTGTGTGTGTGTGTGTATGTATGTATGTATATATATATTATTTTCAGACCAAGATACAGAAACCCACAGAGACTGCTGGCCTGAACAAGGGGGAGCTAATGTACCCCCAGTCTGATAGCTGGGAAACCAGTATTGGACCCACTCAGACACCCTGAACATGGTTCTCATTTAGAAGCCCTGGGTGTCTAAGGGACCTCTGACAGTATAATCAGGATGTATTCCTTGTACACAAAAGGACTTGGATGAATATTCCCCTTGGAGGGATACTCCCTTAAATTAGAGGCAGGAGGGAGAGCCTAGTCCCTACTCTAAATGACTTGATAGATATTGTTTTCCCTCCTGGGAGACATCACCCACCCTGTGGAGTGGGGCTGGAAAGGTTGAGAAGGGATTTCGGGGGCATGGGAGTGAGGGAGAGAGAAGGAACTGGAATCAATGTAAAAATACAAAAACAAAAACAAAAAACAAAATTGAATATATTATATGTTTAATCTGGTTTTTAGGCAATGAATGCTGGGAGTTGAAATCATTGTCATAAGGTATGTTTCTGTGGCACACATCCTACCATTTTTAACTATCATACCTGCCCTGATTATTGTTCTTATAAGAGTGAAGGAATTTGGTGTAAAACTGGATGAGGACTTATACATATTTTTTTGTTGTTGCTGGTTTGTCTTAATATTTACTTTCAGAGCTCACTTTAAAAGTGTGTAATCAATCTCTACTATTTTCCACATAACTACATTTGATTTGCACAAAGAAACTATCCAAATTCTACATAGATTTATTGACATCCATTGGTAATGAATACTGTCTGTATATCTGTAACACATTGACAATTTAATTTTCACAATCCAGCAAAACACCTAAGTTTGGCATGCATATATTCAGATTTCCATTTATCTGGGCTTTGGGGGCAGTTGGAACATATTACAGAAATGATTTTCCTTGCCTAAAGGTGCTGTCTCCTGTTGAAAAATGACAACAACATTTCTTCAACTTAAAAGTGCCAAGTTTCAGATCACCCAGGCTCTGCTTTACCCTCAGTAAATGTTTTCCTATTAATCCTAGAATTTCAAATAGTCGATCAAACTTTAGCTGATTAATTGGAGTGTGGCCGTATGCTATAGCTGATTGGTCATCAGAGCCAATGAAAGAACATTTCATTTGATAGTTTTTCTTGGTTGCCAACTTGATAACATCAGGAATTAACTGAACTTGAAGGACCTAGCAGACATATTTCCTATTTTAAGTAGGAATACCTGGCTTAAATGTAGATCATAGGAGCTCATTAAATGTAGATCATAGGAGCTCAAAAGATCCACGCTAAATCCGATGCATATACTCTGGAAGTTTCCTATATACAGAAAAAGGGAGTTTTGTGCCTTGCCTGCTTGCCTTCACTCAGGCTGTCAAGTTAGTTCACTCTTTCACTGGTATTTAAACCTATTTCTTTGGGATTCCAATGTATCCTGAAGAAGATCTCTCTCTCTCTCTCTCTCTCTCTCTCTCTCTCTCTCTCTCTCTCTCTCTCTCTCTCTCTCTGTGTGTGTGTGTGTGTGTGTCTTTCTCTGTCTATATCTGTTGCTCTCTCTTTTTCTCTCTCACACACACAGACACACACAGACACAATTCACTCTATCATTTTTGTTTTTCTAGACAAGCCTAATACACTCCCAAAACAAAAATGTTGTGCTACATTATGTTTGATGATAGTATAGACAAAAGGATAAATATTTTTGAAAAAAAAAAACAAGTACTAAACAGAAAACTGAAACTAAAACTGAACAGCCATTTATTTATTTTCAAAGCTCCAAATCTGAAAATGTTTTAGTTTACAAATTGTGTTCCTGTTGAAAAAAACTGAAAGTTTGATGTACATATACTAATTACAGTATTCAAAGATGCAAATGTGAATTCATTTGATACTGACTTGTGAAGTCTTTAGGGATTCTTGCTGTAATTTTCATTGAATAAATCTGTGCTTTAGGTAACAACTTAACACTTTTGTAAACAGGAGACAGAAACAACATTTGTAAGGATACAGTTCTCAATTTTCAACTGCACAAAGAGAAGTCCTTGGCAGGAATCATAGGATGGACATTGATTCCTCTTGCCCAAGCCAGTCTTTACTGTTTCCAGGTGCTATGGATTTGCCACTGTGATTATGTTACCTTTGCCCGCTGATGGTGCTTATACTCTACATGACATAATACAGAATAGATAATTAACATATAAAATTTAAATGCCACCTGATAAAACTGATGTGTTATTAATCAAATAATTTTACAGCACATGAAAGGTTGTGCTAGAATTCTTATTTCCATGAAGTGACCAGCAAGAATTGTTGACTTTTCTTTTATTCTTTTTTCTTTTTCCTTTTTGAGTCATGGTCTAGTGTATCCCAAGCTGGCCTCAAACTCACTTTGTAGCTAAAGATCACCTTGAAATTACTCTTTCACTCAAGTTCTGAGATTAAAGGAGTGTTTCACCCTACCCAGTTTATATAGAGCTGGGATGGACTCAGGGTTTTGTTATTGATGTCAAGCATTTTATTAACTGAGTTGCATCCCCATACCCAGGAAAGACATATTGAAAGAGGAGAAAAGTAAAGCAAAGTTAGGGAATAAAAAAGTGAGCTTGTAATATCTGAAGAATAAACCAACCAGGGAAAACATGTATCTGTAAAAATGAATGAACAAGAGGTTCCGTGTGGCTGGATTTATGTTCAGGTCTTTTATCCATTTGGATTTAAGTGTTATGAATGAAAATAGATATGGATCTATCTGCAGTCTTCTACACACCAGCATCCAGTTATGCCAGCACCATTTGTTGAAGATGGTTTCTTTTTTACATTGTATAATTTAAGCTTCTATGTAAAAATCAAGTGTTTATATATATGTGGGTTAATATCAGGGTTTTCATTTCAATTCCATTGTTCTTCATGTCTATTTTTGTGCCAATACCAAGATGTTTGCAGGACTATAACTCTATAATAGAGCTTCAAGTAAGGGATGGTGATGCCTCTGGAAGTTCCTTTATTGTACAGGGTTGTTTTGGCTATTCTGGGTTTTTTGTTTTTCCATATAAACTTAAGTATTATCCTTTCAAGGTCAGTGAAGAATTGTGTTGAGATTTTGATGGGGATTTCATTGAATCTGTAGATTGATCTTTGCAAGATTGCCATTTTTATTATGTTTGTCCTACCTATCCAAGAACATGGTAGATCTTTCCATTATCTGGTTTCTTCATTAATTTCTTTCTTTGAAGACTCAAAGTTCTTATCATATAGGTCTTCCACTTGCTTGGTCAGCATTATCCCAAGATATTTAATGTTGATTGTGGCTATTGGAAAAGGTGATGTTTCTCTGATTTATTTCTCAGCACATTTATTGTCTGGATATATTAGGGCTATTTTTTGAGTTAATGTTATATTATGTCACTTTGCTGAAGGTGCTTATCAGCTGTAGGAGTTCCCTGGTTGACTTTTCCAAATCACTTATGTAGACTATCATATCATCTGCAAGTTAGACTTCTTCCTTTCCAATTTGTGTCCCTTTAATCTACTTTTGTTTTCATATTGCTCTAGCTAGAACTTCAAGTACAATATTGAAGAGATATGGAGAGAGTGGACAGACTTGCCTTGTTCCTGATTTTAGAGGAATCACATTGAGTTTAGAGGAATCACATTTAGTTTGATGTTGGCTGTTGGTTTGCTGTATATTGCTTTTATTATGTTTAGGCATGTTCCTGTTATCCCTGATCTCTTCAGTACCTTAATCATGAAGAGGTATTGGGAGGCACCTTTGAATGAGTTGGTACAGGAGACTACTTCCTGAACAAAACACCAGTAGCACAGACACTGAGATAAAAAAATTAGTAAATGGGAACTCCTGAAATTATCAAGTTTCTGTAAGGCAAAGGACACAGTATACAAGAAACAATGGCAGCCCACAGAATGGGAAAAGATATCCAGCAACCCCACATCTGACAGGGCTGACTTCCAAAATATACAAAGGACTCGAGAAACACCTTACCAAAACACCAAATAATTGAATTAAAAAGTAGGGAAAAAGAAGGGGAGGAGAAGAAAACATATGGGACTAGGAAGATTGAGTCAGGGGAGGAATAGACAAGAGGAGAGAGAGAGAGAGAGAGAGAGAGAGAGAGAGAGAGAGAGAGAGAGAGAGCATAAAAGAGGCTGCCATTGTAGGTTTGAAGAAAAAACTGACTCTAGAGAAATGGTCCAGACATGTACAAGACTGACCCCCAACTAACAATTTGAGCAACAGTGGAAAGGCTACCATAAATGCTCACTCCTGATAATGAGATTGATGACTAACTTGTCCACCATCATAGAGCCCTCATCTAGTAGCTGATGGAAGCAGAAGCAGATACCCACAGCTAAACACTGAGCCAAACTGGAATCCAGATGCAGAGAAGGAGGACAAGACCAGGGTAGAGAACTACATAGAGAATTCTCAATAGAGGAATCTAAAGTGGCCGAAAGACACTTAAGAAAGTGCTCAACATCCTTAGCCATCAGGGAAATGCAAAGCAAAACAACGCTGAGATACCATCTTCCTCCTGTCAGAATGGAATGTGAGATGGTGGGGGGGGGGATAGGGGAGGACAGGAGTGTGGGAGAACTGGGACTGACAAGTAGAACAAGTGTTTCAAATTTAAATGAATAACAATCATGAAAAGAATGGGCAAGATAGCTAGCTGTACAGTAGGGCCATGATACAACCTGCTTAGAGAGGTAGCTTGTTGCCATGTGATGTCATGCTTAGTCTTAATGCATGTGAGTGGAGCTGTGCCCTGCCCCAGCCCGTGTTGACGCCTAATGGGAGACTTTTCCCATGGGGAGGATTTTACTGAGTGTGGCCCAGTGGGGCACTGAGGGGGTGGAGGAGGTGTGGGAGCTGGGAGGAGAGGTGGGGGAGGGATGGTTGGAATGTAAAATGAAATAATAAACACACACACACAGACCAAGAGCCATGGAAGTCACTCACATGCAGATTGGTTAGTTCGTGTCCATGCATGCTTCTCAACTGTGTGAGTCCAGAGTCCATGAGCTCACAGGAACTCTGTGGGTTTCCCTGTTATGACCTTGATTGCCCTTGTTCATGCAATTCTTCCCTCTCTCTTCAACTGGACTCCAGGAACTCACCCCAGTGTTTGGCTGTGAATCTCTGCATCTGCTTCCCTCAGTCACTGAATGAAGGTTATCTGATGACAATTAGATCTTGCTACAGAAGAATATCAGTTCAGGTACTCTCTGCACTAAGCTAGGGGATAGATGAGACCTCCTGGCTAAACTGGGAGTAGGGTGTTTTATTCTTAATTCTTTTCTTTTACTTTCCAAGGTACAGTGTGAGAGCTAGATTTTATCAAGATAAAACATATGGTCAAGCCACAGCTACAAATATATTTTTGTTACAACAATCAGATTTCTACATTCATGTCATGTTGTTTTAAGTTCATTACAGCTAAAAGACAAAATGGGAATGGGGATGGGAATGGCATAGAATTTGTATAGTAACAAATGATCACCCTGGTGAATTACTTTTAACATACATATAATTTCAACTACTTCAAGACAGACTGCTCAGTGGTTGTCTTAACATCTTTCTGTTCACCAATATACTCAAACACATTTCATTAATGGTAGAATATATTCTATAAAATGCACTTTTCTATACTGGGAGTAACAAGATCTGTGGTCAATTTGTGTCTAGGATTATTTCAAGCGTATCAAGGAAAGAAAGGTATTGAAATCTTTGAAGTTTTCCGATCGAACACCACTTGCAAAGAAACTTAACATTAATGTTCTATTAGATTCTCTCTTCTCTGTCCCATACAGTTCTCTTCGAACAGTCATACTCTCTACAGTTGTCCCATTTAACAATGCACACTGGAGCTTAGTTCATGAAGGATCCAGATACATTTCTGCTGAGAGACTTCTACCTTGGCAAGCCATCATATTGCTTGTCAGGACACACTCAAATTGCTCAGGCTGGCTCAACCTCTGCTATTTCTACTTGGCCCAGGAGAAATCCTGAGGCTATCCATCTGCTGCCTCCATCCTTACCCTGCTTTCTGCCCCAGCCAGCCTCCAGCCTTCCAGATGGAAGACAGGCACCAGCTGCTCCCTCTACATTAGTGCAGTCCTCTGTATAGAATTAATCTTTTTGCTTGTTTTTAACTGCCAGAGACTGAAGACTATATTTTTGACAAATACAATACAATAAACTATTGTAAATACAAAATTATAAACATGTAACAAATGTACGAATGAATATAACTTTATTTTTGGAAGGCGCAATAGATACTCTCCATTTGCAAATGCTTATGATTTATCTCTATACTTATCCTTACTAAGTAGCTCATGTGTTACTCTTTGTGTAGCATTACTCTGAAAGGAAATTACATGATCATCTTCTAAGCTGTATCTAGTAGATTTAGCTGGCAGAACTCTACGGAGTGGAAAGCATCCAGCCTGGAGCACATTTTTAACAGGTGTTTATCATCTTTAGTCCATCCTGCTTAATGGAACCTATGCATTTGAATAAATTCAATTTCTGTTTTGAAACTCGATTATTTTATGGGTCGGAAGTGAGTGATGGAGTGTGTACTATTTGCATGGTACAGAAAATTTTATGTGTTCATCCTTACTATGTATGTGTGTGTTGTATATACAAGTTTATTTGGACATTGCCCATGTGTATGTGAAAAGTTTAGCATTAGATGTAATAGATCTCTGCCATAGTTTTTGAGACAGAGTCTTTGAATAAACGTGGAGTTCACTGCTTCAGCTTGGATGGCTGACCAATGAGGTCCAGGGATCTGTATGTCACTGCCTCTCCAGCAGTAGGATTATAGGAACAGCTCCCACAACTGTTCCAAACAGGTTGAGGGCATCTAAACTTGGGTCTTCTTCTATTTGTAGCAAGCATGGTCTCACTAAGCCAGTATCCAGGCCCTCAACTTTTTAAGAGCGTATGTTCCCATCAACTAACAGCAAATGCTTGCCTGTTCAAACAAAAACAAACAAAAAACCCAAAACACTTAAACGATTAAAACACATGCCACACAGCCACACAAAAATAAAATTTGAGTTTCTGATGACAGAGCACCCAAAATGCTGAGGGGTCTTTGAAGCCCACCTGTAAATTCCACCCTCAGATCATGTCTGCGCACTGAAGCCACACCCTATACCTCAAATCCATTGTCGGAACAACATGCCATTACAGGAGATTCCAAGAGAAAGTTGGATAGCAATATTTTCCATGTGAGCCTTTTCTCTTTTTTTGATGTTGTTTACTTTGTTTGCTCTCTGTCTGAAAACCACGCCTGTGCCACAGGGACAAACCTGTCTGTTTATGCCTTCCTGGATTTTTTGAAGTGCCAATGAGTTATTAACTCGGGCATCATCCTGCCTTAACAACTGTTACACTAGCTGCATTTCCCTGCAGTGATTTGCTTTAGATTACTGTAGGATCCCAGGAGGCAGTGAGGATCATTACTAGTCCTCAAAAATACTAGCACAGAAGGATGAAATGCCAAATAAATTTACACAAAAGTCTATTTTTAAATTGCGTGTTGCAATAGAAAAAGTGAGTTTCATTTACCTTTTGTCCTTATCATGTTGTTATATATTTCAGTGAATATATAAACCTACCCCCAAGTTATTATATATTTCAATGAAGATATAAACCTACCCCCAATTATGTACTTGGTGATCAGAGTAGGAATATCAGAGGTTTCTATGGTACTTTATCTGCATTTTTATATTCAAGTTTTATTTTTAGTCCACTTTTAGGACATCACTTTGCCCATGTTTGCCCTTTTATTAAGATTTTGTATATTTACTAGGGTGTGATGCTTAGAGCAAAATAGTGCACTAGAAATTGTTCAGCACATTCACTATTAAACTTAGAACTTAAATTGTCCTAGCTCTTAAAAATATAAAGAAGCAGAGTATATAAGAATGCTGAGTTCTGGTCTAAATAGAAGTTTAAAAAATATATTTAAAATTGTGCCAATTTCATTAGTTACCTCAAGTCAATTGTTTTTTAAATTTCTTTCTTTTTCTTTTTCTTTTTTTTTTAATTTAAATCAGAAACAATCTTATTTTGCTTATCAATCCCGATTCCCTTGTCCTCCCATCTTCCCATCCCCAGCACAGACCTCCTATCTCACCCCCTTCTTCCAGGGGGAAACCATCAAACGCTGTCAATAGGGGTAGGTCCTAGCCCCTCCCCCGTGCTAGGCTGAGAAAGTAGCTCTCCATGGGGGATTGGGCTCACAAAGTACATTTCTGCACTAGGGATAAATACTGGTTCCACTGCCTGGGGATGCACAGACTGCCCAGGCCTCCTAACTGACACCCATGTTCAGGAGTCCTGGTTCAGTCTTAAGTCAGTTTTCTACCCCTCAGTGATGCTGACATTTTAATTTAGATGAATTCTCCTGTGGGTATTTGTACTATACATTGTATGAAAGGGGGTATAATCCCAAGGCCCATCTAGTCAGAGCAGTAGCAAATCATCCTCCAGTTCCCTAAGCTACCCAGTGAAATCTCAAAGACATCATCCTGTAAAGATTATTCACACAATAACAACAGTGATTGGTAGGCTACCTGTGTGGGTATATCTCACAGATCCTCATCCTTATAATAACAGCAAGACACATCATCAATAACAGCAATTGATGGCTTCTGATAGAGGGAGAAGCCCAGGAAGGAAGCCCCTGATAGGTCATCTAGTCTCAAGCAAGCATCCCTAAACACACACACACACACACACACACACACACACACACACACACACACACACACACACACTCATCTGAACAATAACAAATAGACTCAGCAGGCTATATTTATATATGCATGTATATTTCCACAAATATGGAAAAATATTTTTTAAAGAAGAGGTCATGGATTTGAGGGTCATGGGAGGATTTGAACGGGGAGAGTGAGGGTGGAAATGACGTAAGTACAGACTTCATGTATGCTAAAATTATTCCAAAATCTTGTACATGGCTTACTTGTCACTGTGTTTGAAAACTAAAACATAGTTATTAAATAGAGTCTAATACTCAAAATTTTAATAAAAGTGTTTGTTGACCACCAAATTACTCAACTTAAATGGAAAAAAAAAGTCACTTACAACACTTGACAGTATCTCCTAGCCAACAGTCTTCTTCAAGTTGCACAGAAGCTAGAGAAAATGTAGGATGTTGGCATTTAAACACTAGTGGGTGCACTAATCATCTGAGGTCAATTCAAAAGGAAGACAGCTGTACCTTTCTTCCAAGAAATTCACTTCAATAGCTTTTCAACCATGCTTATAAAATGAGGCAATGGTTACCCAACCATGGGAACTGAGGAGTCACAAGTGAAATACATAGGAACAATAAGAAAAATAGCACGAGTTGTCAAACAAAACAAAATAAGATTATGGTACAGACAAATAATATGGGATGGAATGGACTTGGGGGGGGGGGATAAATGTCTTGTTTCAGGATGAAAAAAAAAGAAGACTTCTTTTTTCTTTAAGCAATGAAGTTTGAACAAGCTGACTTACCTTACATTGCTATGGAATTAAATACTTATATCCCCGAGGCAGTTTAGATATACAAGCCCTGCACAAAAGTGAACAAATACCAAGTATGGGAAATCGTGGCTGCTTCCCTTATTCAGTGATAGATTTAAGCAAGGTTCTTCCTGCCACATTTAAAGAAAATAGATGCCAAATTGGATTTTGTGCAAGGCCTTGGTTGGATGCCATTTCTAGTGTTCTCAATGTATTCTGGTGACGAGATGCAGCCGAGCGCATCACTTGTCAAGTTGGTTTCTTTTTTTTTTTTTTGTAGAGGCCATGCAAAGGAAGCCACGGAGGCTCAATACTGATGTTGCATTGCCATTCTCAGGAACACTTCTACCAGATTTGGACGTGCTCAGTGCTCCTTGTCAAAGCAGTGCTGACACACACTCATCAGCTTGCTGCAAACAGTGATTGCCAGGCACAATCATTTCTGTCAGCTTGATAAGGAGTTCTTTCTGAACATGCTCTGCCAATGCTGTTCCTTGACATTTTTTTTTCTTTAGAGCAATGTATAGACTAAAATTTTAGCAAAGGCTTCAGAGGCTTCAGAAAGCTTTTATTTTTTCCCCCGATAAAACACTAGTTAAAGGTGTAACAAGTTTTTTTCAGTCTTCAGTTTCTTAATTTCACATTCAATAGGTTTATTAAAAGACAAACCTTGTGAGGTAGGGTTGATGTCTTGTTCATATAGTCATCTTCAATCCCACTGGGGTAGTTAAAATACTTCCTCAATTAAGAAATAAACAAGAATTAGTATGCTGCTGTGCATGATAATAAACAAAATGAAAACAATTCTGGTTTAAGTAATTATTGATAGATAAATATATGTACCTTTATTTGATCTGAGACAAACATGTCCATTCATCACACACAATCTGTTGATACTCTGAGCATTTATTTCTCTTCCTCCTGTGTAGTGGGCTTAGAGCTACCCTGTATGCAGACAGTCTCATTGTGGAGGCAGGTACTGACTCTGAAAGAATGTATTTCCCTAATGTACTTCTATTTCTATTTTTAAAAAATTTAAATTTGAATCATTTATATTTCATACATTGAAAAAAAGTATTTTGATCAGTTTCTCCAATTTCCTCCCCTCCAATTCACCTTTTACTTATTCCTCCACTTTTCCTTGTAATTTCAAGTGCTTAAAACAAACAAACAAAAAAAAAAAACCTTTGTAAATTGAGTTCTTAATTGGTCTAAGTAGTCAAGTATAGAGAAAAATGCTGAGAGACCAGAGAGAAAGGGCAAACCACTGCCACACCTTACCTCCTTAGCATTTCAGCAGGCAAGAGAGCAAGTTCCTGTTTTTCCCTTCTGATACTCTGTTCCTGCCCAATTAACTCTCTTCCTGTCTGTCTATACAGACCTCCAAACCTCTATGGTTAGCTAGTGGCAAGCTCCGTTCTCTGACCTTCAGACAGGCTTTATTTGAACATGCAGGATATCACCATAAAACCTTATGGACACAACTTAGTATATGTACCATGCCTGTATGTACAAGGGTCAGGACCATTAAATGGAGCTCAGGCAGCTTCTCAGATCCTGAAGCCCAGGTGAATTCAGCTCTCCCACCTGGAGGCAATGATTAATTGACAACTATCCCCCCCAAGAAATATTAGGTATCCTTAATTCCCCCTGTGTCTAGGTAATTTGAGCTGCTTGAACTTGTGAGAGCCTTATTCTTGAAGATCCTGCTGTTATGTGTTGATGTCTGTAATACTGCTGTCAAGTTTGGCAAATACTGTTTTGTTGATGAAGTCTACTGACAACTACTATTACAATCTTTCTGATCCCTTTTCTACAACCATCCTTGAGCCTTGTGAGGAGGGATATGGCATAGGTGTCTAACTTAGATCTGAGTATTCTAGTCTCTTGTTTTCTATACATTGACCAGTCATGAGTCTTGATATTAATCACTCCACCACAAAAGCAAGATTCTAAGGTGAGGTTGAGAGATGAAGACAACTATCCTTATAGCAATAAGAACTTACACGGCAGTTTATTACCATGTCTACTTTGAAGATCAACAATACCAGGTTCTGTCTTGTGGCCTTTGACGTAGTCATGGTGTCTTTTGGCCTGCTTACCAGTATCAGACATGGGTCAATTTCTGTAGAAGAGACTTTAAATCCCATCAGAAAAAGTTGGTAATTCCCATAACATCCATGCAACAAACCATTGCACCAGTCATCATATCTTGGGGAACAATGGTTATTGTAGGTTATAATATTCACATATGAGTAAGACTGTATTTATCCCTCAGGTGTCATGCATAGCATAGAACTTTCAGGACCATGAAAGCTGGCCTGTAAGGATATAAGTTCCAGTCAAATACCAGCAAGGTTTTTTTCTAATATTCTGTGAAGTCTGCAGGAACAGGGGCTTGCATTATTTCTAGAGGGTAACTGTGGGAGGTCATTCTGTATGCTGCAAATACATGTTGCTTTTATTGATTAATGAATAAAGCTCTTTTGGCCAATGGACAGGCATAATTTAGCTAGGCATGAATTCTGAACAGAGACAGGGAAAAGAAAGACAAAGAACAGACATAAAATAGCTACTGAAAGGTAGGATGGCCAAGCTTTCTCTCCCTGCAGCCACCATGAAATAACCATTCTGAGACTTAAGATCTATTTATAATTGTTTGGCCATTGGCTTAGGCTTTTTACTGAATAGCTCCCTCTTAATTATTAATTAATTATTGCCTGTACTGCCAGGATCCTACTCAGAAGTTCCTTTCCTATGCCTATCATTTCAAGTTATTCAGGTTTTAATGGCCTTGACCTATTTGGCATTTAAATTTGTACAGGTTGATATGCAAAGACACTTCCCCCACCATGTTCATGAATGGTATGAATATTGTGAAATGACCAAAATGTGGTGGGTTAAATGCAAATGACTGCCATTTGCAATTTTTATGAATACTAGGTAGCCAGCTAGTGAAACTCTTTAGGGAAAATTAGTGGGCTTGGTCTTGTTGGAGGAGTTATATCATTCAGGGTAGTCTTTGAAGCTTCAAAAGCCCATACTAGTCCTAGCTATCTTTTCCTGCCTCTTACTTGTGGACCAGATGAAAGTTCTCAGGTACTGCTCCAGTGCCATGATTCCTTGTTGCCATACTCCCTGCATAATGGATCATCTAACCCTCTGAAACTGTACGATCCAAATAAACTCCCTCCCCTATAAGTTGCCTTTATCATGGTGACTTGTCACAGCAAGAGGAAAATAACTAAAGCAATCTATAGGTTAATGCAACGCTTTTCAAAATTCCAATGCAATTATTCAAATAAATTGATAAATACATTCTAAAAATGCATATGGAAAAATAGGTAGCTAAATATAATCTTTATTAATAATAATATAACTTCAGATAGAATTGCTCCCGATTTTAAGTTATTCCACAGAGTCCTAGTAATAGGAACAACATAGCACTGACATTAATAACATCAAGATTTTCTGCTTTAAACTTTTGAATTGGGTTAGGGATGGATGTAGTTAGACTATTGTCTCTTTGCAAGGATCTAATTAATATTTTCTTTCCTTGTATTTGGACCTAAGCAAGTCAAAGACAAGTCTGAAAATGGAGCCTTATTTTATACTGCATATTTCCCTCAGTCCATTGTGACTATGATTTTATACCGATCTCAATATGTTTTTGAATTTTCTACCAGACTCTTGTGTCGCTCAGAGTATATTCATTAATTACAAGGAATTTTGCGCACAAATATACCCCTTTCTAAACACTACAGACATTTCCTGTTATTCTTCTACTTTTCCTCATTTTGTTTTGGATGTTAGAATCACTTGTCTGTGGAATATGGCAGAACAATGCCTATATAAGGCATTGTATTTAGTCACATTTCTAACAGGAAGTTTGTGATAGCTTGAAAGGGAATTTCCCTTATAAGCTCATATGTTTGAATACCTTTTCCCCAGTGGGAACTGTTTGTAAACAGGAGATGTGGCCTTCATGGTGAAAGCATGTCACAGAGGCAGGCTTTGAGACTGCTAAAGCCTCTGGCTGTCCCCAGTACATTCTATATCTTCTGCTTCTGTTTTGATAAATGAGTTCTCAGCTGTATCAGGTCACCATGTCTTCATTCTATCATCATGAACATGAACCTCCGAAAGTGTATGCTCAATTAAGTGCTTTCTTTCAGAAACTGATTTGATCATGTTGTTTTAACAGAGCAATAGAAAAATAACCAACACAAAGTTCTGCCAGGTCCTGCTATTGACCTCTCCAAAGTGGGAGCCCTCTCATTTCTTCTATCCATCTGCTTCTCTCTGTCTCAATACCTCCTAGTCCTCCTCAGTGTGGTTTTCATTTTTAACTTAACTTTGTTTGTTTTGTTTATGGACTAAATTATATCTTCCTAAATACAGAAACATCTGTCTCTGTCTCATATAGTCATCCTTTAAATGGTACATAGAATAATACCTGGGTCCCTATAAGAACTGAAAGACCTGCATGTATGTTCATGTTTCTGGTCATACAGAGTATACACTGTTGCAGGCAGCAAGTAATTAGGGGAAGGTAGTAGTTATTCCCATATTCACTCTGTCTGGAGGTAAAAACTGGCACATAGAGTGCCCTGCTATCAATCTCAAACTTACTTTCTTCTCACAGCAGATTGATAATAGCATACACACAAGGTTCCACAGAGAAAATACCATACAGTAAGTATGGGTTCTATTATTCCCTATATAGAGATCTTAATGAGCTATTGTTGCAGAGACTGTTGAGTCTGACAATACAGCTTACAACAGGTTGTGCTGTATAAACTGCATTTTAAAGAATTTTCTTGTGATACATAAGCCTGGCCCCAGGCCATGTCTGTAGAATAGAATTCTACCTTGCTGAAGAGAACTCCTGGTATAATTTGTTGCAACCTGTCTTCCCAGTTCTCCAGAACTACATGTCTTAATGAGCCACAGCAAATTGGACAGGTCAATTCATAGCTGCTGTCATATACTGTAGCCACAACCTCAATTACATTTATAGATTGCTTCTTAGAATTGCTCATTGGTAGTGACTGAAACAATAGCACAGAGTTTTCTCATTAACCCCTGATCAAACTGTAAGCACACACACCGGACATTTCTTCAGGGAAGCAATTGCTTTACTGTTATATTATTGGATAATGATTGACAGAAATTGTTATAACCGCCTTCCAATTATCCAACTAGTAATTTTTATTTTAACCACATATGCTATCAACTACATAAAAAAGAAGAAACAGCATACCAATTTGCAGCCACATTCAAAATTACCACTGAACCTCTAGAACAACACAATATATGTATTTGCAAAACTTGTATTGAATTCTATCTGTTGGTTGGGCTAATTAATTGTGAATTAACAAAATGTTTCATAAATTATCATTTAAATGAATTTTAACTTAAAATTTTAAAAGTAAAATGTAAAACAAAGGGAAAAATAAATTGTAAGCCAAGTTTATTCTTAGCAATCTATAACACTAATGTTCTGTTTGTCTTAATTATGGAAATAATTAAGAGTTATTGCAATGTTTCTTTAAAAAAAGATTAATTTGTTTTGCTTTCTGAAAGTTTGCTGTCATGCTTTTAAATGCATCAGACAAATTGCTGGTATGGAAGGAGACCAGAAGAGGGCATCAGATGCTCCAGAATTGATGTTCCATATGGTTGTGAGCCACCCTGTGGGGTCTGGGAACCAAACCCTGGGTCCTTCACAAGATCATAAAGAGCTTTTCAATTCTGAACCGTATCTTCAGAATGTGTTTCACTTTTAACTTCATTTATATCATGAAGCTATTAAATGAGAAGTACTGTTCACCAGACATTGAATATAACAACAGTATATTGAAATATATGAGAGAATTTGGTTACAATATCCATAGCACCAATGTTCAGTGTTGTTATTCCTTCCATGATACCATTATAATGCATTGATGGAGATTCTACTCGGGGTCTAACGCATGCCAGTCAGGAAGGTTCTGTGATACTGAACTAAGTCACTATCCATCACGATTTAAAGAAAGAAATATTGAGAAAAACTCTCCCTTTACCCACTTTTTTTTTTAATCAATCTTATTTTACATTTTTACAGAACAATCCCTCCAATTCCCTCTCCCTCCCATTCTCCCACGCTCCCCAATGACACCACAATCTATTCTGGGCTGAAGTAGTATTCCTCTATAGAGAATAGGCTCTCAAAATCCATTTGTACATTAGGGATAAATACTGGTTCCACTGTTAGAGGTCCCATAGACTGTCCAGGCCTCCTAACTGGCACCCACATTCAGTGGGTTTGTTTCAGTCCAATGCTGGTCCCCCACCTTTAGGACTGGGTTCCCTGTGTTCTCATTAAGTCAGGTCAGCTGTTTCTATAGGTTTCTCCAGCATGGTCTTGACTCCATTGCTCAATCCTCCTCCTTCTTTACAACTGGATTTCAAGGGTATGCCTCAGTGCTTAGCTATGGGTGCCTGCTTCTGCTTCCATCAGCTACTGGATGGCTCTTATCTGACTTTTCTAAACAGAATTGTCCAGTATGCCTACACTCTGGGACTTCCACAGTCTCTCTGAATTGCTAGTTCACTTGAGTTCTTTTTTTTTCATTTTTCCCCAACTTAATATTTTTCTGATTATTTGCCATTTTCATATAATGCACACTATCATGTTTTTGCTAAGATAATGCAAGCTGGCCCAGCCTTCTTCTACCATTGATCATCTTCCTTGAGTCAGGTTCTTTATCCTTTACCATTCCTCAAGTGATACCTTATTATGCTTGACTGATTTTAGTGACAAGTCTACTGTTCGTTTAGCCACAGCCCCCACTTGGCTATGTTCCCGTGTTTCCTTTAGGCAACTATTTACTCACTGCCTATTATTCTATCATCTCTAGTAGCTTCCTTTTTAGTTTTGCTCAGTATTGAGCCAGGTCTGCTACATATTGATGTTCTAGCTATGCATCATATGTAGTGGGCGACTCTTTTCTCAATAGAATCCTCCTTTATGTTCATTATAATATCTAATGAGACCCATCTCACTAAACACATTCAGTGTTACGTAGATTTGTGTGGCGATCACATTTAGGCTTATGGAGAAATAGACCAATAAATTGATTAAATGAAATTTAAATGCATTCTTGAAAAACATAGGCTTCTGTGTGAAGCAAGCAGGCATAAATAAAAAGTTTGTTCCAAATATAATGAATGGCAATGATAAAGATTGTGTTAAAGTTGGAGTAGCTATGCCTCTAACATGAGTATATGTCATTCAAACAAGGTCTTTGTTCTAAAATAAAGTGATGGATAGTCTGAAACTGTCTATTATGATTGTCAGTGTTTTGTTGAAAACATGAAGTGTACATTGACAGTTTGAAGGCCATGGTAGTCTTTGTTAAGCATATTATATCCCAATGGTTGCCAGATGAGGCATCATCTTGTGATGGTATCAGTAGATACTTTCCCTTCACTCCCATTAATTGTTCCAGGATCACATACAACAAAGCTTAGGTGCACCTACATTAAGATACTATAAATTTAGCACAGCTTTGCTGCATGGTCCCAGCCTTTTCCAGCTCTAGTTATTTTTATATGACTTTCAGATTAATCATCATGACAATGATTTATGCAGCTTCTATTTATGTAACGTGCCGCACAGCGGTTGTTAAACGTTATGAAAGCTGTGGCCCTCATGTACCACATGTTCTCAAATATGAACCATATTGTTTTCTTACACTAAAAGTAAAATGGTTAAAACTTATTGATCAATGCAACATTTTTGGTACTTATTTCATACTGAAAAAAAAAATTATCCTGAAAAATGTGTTACCAACTTCTTTATTTTATCAAAAGCATGTTGGTTAAAAAGGCTTCCTGACCAGATTCACTCACTGTGGAATTTAAATTAATCCCAAATAATAAGATAATTTCCCCCTAAACAGTCTCCATAGAACAATGTAAATATGGGATATTTACATTCAAACAGTGTTCATCTCAGCCTTGACCAAAGCGAAAACGCCCATCTCATATCAAATTAATATATTGCAAAAGCTAGCGCAAATCCACTTTCTTTGCTTAATTCTTCATGCAGGAATACATAATCCCTCATTATTACCTCTCTTACAAAAGAAATTTGGAACAAATAAATATAAAATGGTATATGTCATATCTAGTGATGGCCAAAGATACATTCCTTATGGAAACTAATTCATAAAATTCTCAGAAATTACTTCTATTCAACTCCCACCTTTTGTTAAAGTTTATTCTTATATTTCTTCACAATTTTAATGTCAAATTATGAAAAATATTAATAAAAACTAAATACAAGTGATTTAATTTTTAAGAATAAATTGTATACCCAGACAACATGTTGTTTAGAAATTCTATGCAATGATTACTGTCACCAGATTAAGTTTCATTAAGTTCCAAGATGACAAGTCAAAACTATCCATAAGTAATAATGAATATCAGAAAGTCCAAAGCAAAGAGCCAGTACCTGAACATGCATGATGATGAAACCAAAGTCACAAGACATGCGGCTTCAGTGATTTATTTAACATAAAGGAATTTTCCTCTAATGGCTGAAGATTACATCCATTGCTTTTAAGATACATATGTTACTATGAGAGAGATTACACATACTTTGTGATAATTTAGGAATGCAAGTACTTTAAATAATAATAATGAGGTATAAATTTGAATACAGACATTTTATGTAATATGGGATAGAAATTGCCTGTGAGGGTCTGAAAATATATATAATACATTGTATTAGCCATGGTGCTCTTTCCTGATTTATGTTTTTATATATTCTTGTGGAACTCAAGAAAAAACTTGTCATTCATTCAGACAAATACAGTCAAACATCACAGATAAGTCCTGATGGCAGTCTTTATATACATCAACCTCCATGATCCTACAATTTCACTCCTAAACAGAAATTCCTTAAAAATTCAATGTCTTCTCTGAATTTTTTACTTTTTATATTTTTTATTTAAATTTGAAACAATATTGTTTTACATGTCAAACCCAGTTTCCACACCCTCCTGTCCTTCACTGTGCCTCCCATCAACCCTCATCCTATCCCCTTTAGGCTCTCCAGGGAGGGTGAGGCCTTCCATGGGGGATCTTCAAAGTCTGTCGTATCATTTGGAGGAGGGCTCAGGCCCTCCCCCATATGTCTAGGCTGAGGGAGTAACCCTCTCTGTAAAATGGGCTCTCAAAGTCCATTCGTATACCAGAGAAATACTGATCTACTACCAGAGGCCCCGTAGACTGCCGAGTCCTCCTAAATAACACCACATTCAGGGGATCTTGGTCAGTCCTATGCTGTTTCCCAGCTATCAGACTGGAGTCCATGAGATCCCCCTTGTTCACGTCAGCAGTTTCTGTGGGTTTCTCCAGCCTGGTCTTGACCTCTTTTCTCATCGTCCCTCCCTCTTTGCACCTGAATTCCAGGAGTTTGGCTCAGTGTTTAGCTGTGAGTGTCTGCTTCTGCTTGTATCAGCTACTAGATGAAGGCTCTAGGATGGCATAAAAAGTCATGAATCTCTTCATTGGGAAGGGCATTTAAGGTAGCCTCTCCACTATTGTTTAGGTTGTTAATTGGGGTCATCCTTGTAGATCTCTAGACATTTCCCTATTCCCTGATTTCTATGAAGACCTATAATGGCTCCCTCTATTATAGCATCTCTTTTCTTGCTCTCCTCTATTCTTTCCCTGACTCAATCTTCCTGCTCCATCATGCCCACCTCTCCCCTCCTATAGCTATACGATCAGTTACAGGTAAGGCTTTAATTTGAAAAAAAGTCTCCATGTTACCTTCCTTTATAACCTGCTGTGAGGGTCTGTATAATTGCCAGTTTGGGTTGCAGACCCCAGTCCCACTATCTTGTTCTTCTTTGTTGCTATTTAAAGCAATCATTTATTTCTTCATGTTGTCAAGCTGTAAAATAGCAATCACTCCCCAAGTTAGAGCCCTGCTTTATTTTTAAAATGTTGTGCCCAAAAACCATTTTAAGAAGAAATGGCATTCTTAACTCCTCTGGAAGGCGATAACAATACACTTGAGATCTGAGGGATAGAGCCTCTTGAGGTCAGTCCAGCCTCCTTACTTGGGCAAGTGACTTCATCCCATTTCTGAATCCTCACTTATAGTAATACTCTGACTTCATGATGTGCATCTGTCTTGGGTACTTCAGGTTTCCAGGAAAGAATGGCTGCTCTGCAAAGCTGTAAATTTTCATACATCAAGAGAAAAAGGTAGAAATGAAACAGAAATGTAGATGGGCATCAATTTCTCTGCCTCGATTACTCAATTAATTTTTCATATTCTACTGTAACAAATTAGTAAATGTGTACTAGAACTGACTAATAACCAGATTTGTCAAAGCTGGGAGATATGTTTTTTTAGTTTATATTAACTAAAACTATTTGGTAAGTACTAGAATATGATTTTTAACATATTAGTGCATGAATTCCAGCTAAAATAATACTAATGATGCTTAGCCGTATCTTATATGGATCACAATGATAACATATAGTGACCATTCAGATCTTCCATGAGCAAGCCACTTAAAATTGTCTTGGAATATTTAATAGGAATATAGATTCCTAATCACTTGAATATGGTTATCAAGCCAAACCAAGATAATGGAATTAAATCAGAAGGGACTGGGCATTATTAACAAAAGAAATAATTTAGCCACAGAACACAAAGACGCTAAGAAGACTTTACGTTTGTGACACAAAAGCACAAATAACCTGTAAGAACAGCAGCTCACAAAACCCTGGGTTTGTAGCCCAAACCTTGTATGTGAATGTGGGCAGAAACACTCAGGGAACAATGAAAGAGGCCTTCATCTAAGATAAGCATCATTGGAAGACACATCGGGGGTGTGCACTCTCCTCTCTGTATCAGGTGGACACAAAAGGAAGGTTACTATTTGCCGGGCAAGAAGGCAGAGTTCAATAAACATCTAAGCACTATAATGTAAAGCTCCAAACTTCTGGAATAGTAGAAAGTAAGTATCGCCTCCTTAAATTATCAAGTCAGTAGTATTATGATATGACAGCTTAACAATTATAATTGAACCCAACCTGGAATATAATCAAATCATTTTTTACAATGTTTTACACTATACAATATCCTGATAAGGAAAGAATCTGGAGCACACAGCAGTATACTCCCTATTTGGAGAAACAGATAGTTTAATAGGTTAAAATGATGATATGTATCTCATATTAATACATTCATTTAAGTTGAAATTTTTAAATTTCTAATTTTAAAATTAAAATTTCAAAATTTAACATACCTTTTAGTCTGCTTTTATATAACATTTTCCTTAGTTATAATCATGCATATTATAGTTCTTAATAATATTTGAAGCTATGAAGGTTTAGTGATGGAATTGTATCAAAATGAGATCCCATTATGTTTGTTCAAGTCAAAAGGAATAGAATGAGTTATACTTACTTAAAAAAATGTTCATTTCTAACATAAATCCATCAAAAGAAAGGGTAATATGGTATATACTCTTCACCAGGATAGAATTAAATTTGAGCTTACTGATTTACAAATAAGGATGTAACATACTGCATGAAAACAAAGTTTTTATGTGGTTATATTTTTCCTTTAGTTTATACTTGGTTTGTGTAGGAGCTAAGCATAACTGATAACTTGTCACAAAGCGACAAGAGATCCAGGATCCAGGAATCCTTTAGCCCAAAGACACTCAAGTTTAATTAGCCGATATCTTTCTTCCTTCTGAAATGTCTTTGTGCTTTCTCATTAGCTCTTAACTGTTAGCATGATTACAAAATATAAGAACTATGCAAATGAAGAAGTTTGTGAATTTTCGCTCTCCATTTTGATAATGGAGCATTTTTCAAATTTCTTTATTAGTTCATGGAAAATATTTATTTGAAAGTATTAAGCCTGTATTAATAGTAGACTTTTTAAATACAAGTAACAAAAATGATTATTTTAACTAATGTTTGAAGGATTTAAACTTATTGTCTTTAATAATTAACTGGGCAAATGAATGAATGGATTAAGTAGACATTTGAACAAAATTATTAAAATATTATAATTAAATATGATCAAGATAGAACTGAGTTTGAGTATTTTGGGCATGTTTGTATCCACATCCCTGCACTATTTTAAAAGAAATTGGGAGGAATGAGTGGAAAGAATTATAGAACAATATGTTGCTTATGAAAAGCTTAAATTTAAAATTTGAACAATTTCTCTTTGTATATAAGAAAACTTAAAATGTTTAGTGACTTGCTTAATTTGAACAGAAAAGGAAAATATATTACAAAAAGTATAGTTTATAAGAACTTGCACTCATTTTGCTAGTAGCAAATTTCCAGAAATTACTGGACTTTGACAAAGTAAGTGCCACAAAAATATCTCCTTGAAAGCCCTGGCTTGAAAAGAGAAGGCACTTAGCTAATGCCTGCCTTCCCTGAAATAAGTGGGACCCTGTTCTGCAGAGTCCAGTTATTAAGTTTGGGCAGATGGAGACATAAGAAACCCAGAAAAGAACTTGGCTCAGTTTGATTTTTCGGGGGCAAAGAGCATTTTATTAGTCTTGTAGGTATTCTGTAATAGCATGATACATTAAAAAAAAAAGGCTAATTTACAGGCTGCTTGAAGGGGTGATCTCAGGATATTTATTTTGAAGATTCAGGATTGTGAGAAACCATAGAAATGATGAAGTAAGAGGAATCTTAAAGGTGTCTATCAGCACCCTCAGAATTCTCTGTTAGGGAGTTACACTGTGCTTTTACCAGTCACCTTGAAGTTCAAAACTTCCATCATATCATGTTGAATGATTGCAGGGTACTTTATGTCTTAAAAAGAAATTGATTTAAACATTAGAATTGTGGACCAAAAATTATGGTATATTCTATCTAAGAACATGAATTGCATCAAATTGCACCTGGTCCTGAATAGGCTTTGGCAACACTTACTGCTGAAACTTAAAATTAATTTTATTATTAATCTATACACTTCAAATTCTACTCTCAGTTGTACATATTTACTTGGACAAGCAATAGGGAAGCATAAAATAAAACAATTTATCGTATTAAAATTTTCCTTTTATCCCATTAGTCATCAACTACCATCCCTGTTCCTAAGCACATTCAATGATACTCCTGTTTCCAATATTTTATCTTTTGCAGAATGCAATGCAAAAGCAATCATCTTACACATAATTTTTCAGGTTTGACACCCTAAATATTAAATAATATATATTTATGAATGTCCCTACAATCTACTTCCCTTTCTTTATGTTACAGGGAATAGGGGTGCATAAAATTCAGTTTTACATGCAAAATTTGAATTGACATGTGCAAACTTTTCTTGCTGTAGTTTGTTTTGTTAGGACTTCTTTGTTTGTGAAACAGTATCTGGGTTTGCTTCTAAGGCTAATTTGAAATTCCTAGCTTTTTATTATCCTCCCACTCCAGTTTTCCAAATGGCTATAACTAGAGGTGTGAACTTCTGTGTACAACCTGATATCTTTGTTTTATTTGATATTTCACAAATATTTCACAGAGCGTCTACAACTTCAATGCAGTATATTTGTATTACCATGTTTTCATTTTTCTCAGGGAAATACCCACATAGTGGGTATTTAATTCGAAGGATTCCCCCCACCTAAAAAAAGAAAAAAAAAAACTAAAATAAAAAAGGTGTCCTAGCCTGTCTACCCAACTTTGCATTTTCAGCAAATAGGATAGAGCCTATTTCTCTGGAAGTACTTGTTAAAATCCCATGTATCTTTGCTTTCAATCATTTTGGAAAGTATGAATCAGCATCTTACAGGGCTTGTGTTTACAGTTTTTCTCATTGCTCTACATCTATGGCTTTTGCTATTTTGTAATGGTAAGACCGATAATCTTTATAGCTCTCTCTGTTATGAATGCATACCCTAATTCTGAATCTGTTACTAGCTGTGTATTCTTTTGAGAAAATACTAAAATAATTTCTATCTAACAGTAGATTCAGCTGAATTTGGTGGCAATATCCTTTTATACCATCTCGTAGGATACAGAGGTGGTTGATTTAAGCCAAACTAGTCTACATAGCAAATTCAAGACCAGTCAAGACAACATAGTGAGACTGACTCAAAAACTTTAAAAGAAAGAAAGAAAATTAACAAAGAGTTTTAAAAGTTAATTTCAGCAAATAAAACTTCATGAGACTTTTACACCACTGTTCATAAAGTGATAAGTCATCAGAAGTCAAAAGGATAAATGTTACTTTTTATTTCAGATGCCAACATACTTGGATATGTTTAGTCTTTTTTAAACATTAATTTTTTTTCTTAAAGCAATTTTATTTTACTTACCAAGACCAGTTCCCTCTCTCTACCCCTACCATCTACCTACCCTTCATCCCATCTGCTCCTCCCATGGGAAATCATCAAAGTCTGTCACATCATTTGGAGCAGGACCGAGGCCCTCCCTGCTCTATCCGGGCTGATCAAGGCCACCTTTTATAAGGAATGAGCTCCAAAAAGCCAGTTCATGCACTAGAGATAAATAAATACTGGTTTCACTGTCAGTGGCCCCTTGGACTGTCCAAGCCCCCTAGTTGACACCCACCTTCAGGGAGGATAATTCTTTCTGTCTTATGCGGATTCCCCAGTGTTCAGCCTAAAGTTAATGAGCTCCCATTTGCTCATGCCAGCTGTATCTGTGGGTTTCCCCAATATGGTCTTGACCCTTTTACTCATCACTCTACCCACTGTACAATTGGCCTCCAGGAGTTTGGCCCAGTGCTTAGCTGTGGATATCTACTTCTGCTTCCATCAGCTACTAGATGAAAGGCTCTTGTTTGCCATTCTGTGTCTCGGTTACCTCACTCAGGATGGTTTCTTCAAGTTTTTTTTTTTTTCCTGTAAATTTTAAGATTATTTTTAGCTTAGAATATACACTATACATAATAATGAAAGTGTTATGCTCATTGGATTTTGTTATTTGGAAATTCATCAGGCAAATAACACTATTCATTTAGTGCTGGAAAGAATAACACATTTTTGATTTTGAAGAATAGACAGTTTTGCAAACTAAAAATCCAGTCTGGGCAATAGCAGATTAGATGCTAAACTCTCTATTTCCAGGATTGCCTTCATATTGCCACCACTTGCCAAAAGAATGGAAGAAAGAGAATTTAGCCTCACCAGCTCATAAGCAACACTTATCAGCCCAAGGTAAAAGAGACATTAAAAGCTTAACATCCCCCAAAGTATCACACGCTTCAATACTGATACATAGGAGCCTAACACATAAGTTTTGAAGGAAAATTACCTATAGGAGAATGAATACATCAAATATCTGCTATTTTAATAGATTTACTTGAAATGGGCTTCATGTAATATAAACAATTATTAAAACTACAAAAGAATTAGAGAAAATATTTCAAATATAACTGGTAAAATATGAATAGTAATTTTCTTTGAAAAGGATGTAATGACCAGTAAGTGTATGAAACAAAAATGCTTGATTAGTTAGATCATTGGGAAACCATAGATTATAATGAAATCTAATTCTTTTCCTACTAAAATAGGTACAAAAAGAGACATACAATAAGAACTACCAACTAGAACCCTGCACAGCAGAATGCTAAAATGGCGGTGTGAATATATAATTCTGTAACGATTTTAGATATGTGTTCGGCATTGATTCCTTGGTATTTATAGAGGAGTGGAACTGTATCCAGGAAACAAGTGGGAAAATGCTGTTCATAAACCTTTTACTTATGAGTGTATTACACTGCAATGAGGTTTCTGTTACTGTCATCAGGAGAAATGATATTTAGGTATTGAAACACATGGGATACTAACATGACATTGGTAATTTTAAATATAACTGGGTGAGCAAGACTTCTGGTTGTAAAATCCAGATATGGGGTCAAGAACTTTAAATCTGATAACGTAAGGTGTTAAAAGTAGATAAGCCATGATCTCTTGTAGAGAAGACATGGGAATACATGGTAGAAACAATAAATACCTCTAAATTATGTATAAATAATATGTCTATTATATCTATTAATGTGTAAATGGTGATATACAGTTGTTAAAATTTTTACCTGGTATGATTCACCATCTACTGCTTCTTTTCCTTCTAAGAAATGCTCTCTGCTTCATTTCATATTTATGCATGTATATAAACACAAAACTTGTACCTGTGTTTGTGTAATGCATATATATTCTGAGTTTGATTTGTTGTACTTAAGAACATAACTTCTGTTTTCATCCAAAACATTTAAATGCCAACATTTCATTCTTGATTAGATCTGACCAAACTTTCATTGTCTGTATTTATCGTATTTCTTTATTTGTTGATCTCTTGTTAGACAGCGAGGCTGGTCCCGTGTCTCAGCTGTTGTGCATTTTACAGAAGTAAGCACAGATGTCTGTGCATTTCTTTCAGATGTTGACTCACATTCTCTAAGGCATATACCCAGTTTGCTCTGGTTGAATGACTTGGTAGTTCTATGTTTAGGATTCTGAGAAAACTCCCCATGATTTCCATAATGCCTATAAAATTTTCATTAACAACAAACATGTATATAGTTCCTTTTTCTATCTGGCCTCGATAGCATGTGATTTTATTCATTTTCTTGGTGGCAACCATTGCAACAGGGGTGGTATTAACTCTCCAAGCAGTTTGATTCTCAGTAGCCTTGATGGCAAGGGATGCTTAAGTCTTTCAATGGTCACATTTATCTTTGTGACCATGGTTGGTTTGTTAACGTAATTAATTCTTGCCATTCTTTGCAATATTCTATCTATTAATCTGCTTTTGAAAAAAAATAGCAACAATTTTCACATTAGAAGAACTGTTTTTACTGTGATGATTATTTTTTAAAATAACTTAATTTTATGTATTACTCTTTTTCCAACAATATATTTTGATTATGCTATTTCCTGGACAAACACCTTTCAAATCCTTTTACATCACTCCCCACACAATTCCTTGTTTTCTGTCTCTCTCTCAACAACTTTCAATTGTTACATGTAAATTGAATTTACATATATATATATTTCTAAACAGGACCAGCTGAGTCCATGGAATGGAAATATTTTCCTGGACTGGCCATTTGGCAGTGGGCAATCAAGATGCATGCTTTTACCTGGGGAGGGCCTTATCTTCAGTTCCCTGCTTGACTCTATGGCCTATTGTATTTTGGGTGGAATTGAAGCCTCCTGGGCTTTTACCTTCTGCAATTTGGCATGTTATTTGGTGTTCTCTTTATTCAGCTCACATTTGCATGGTCATGTTGGTGAGACTTTATACTTACAGTGTTACTGGCAGACACAATCTCACAGCATTGTTCCTGATCCTATAGCTCCTACAGTCTTTCTGCCTCCTCTTCTGCTATATTCCCAGGGAGTATAAGAAAGGAAGAAACGCGATCAGAAACAATCTCAAAAATAAAGAAAGAAAAATAAAAGAAGAAGCACAAATAATACACAAATTAAACATCAAAGATGACAACCTCAAATACAAAAATCAGTAAGACATTAAAAGTAAGAAAAAAGAAAGAAAGGAAGGAAGGACAGAAGAGAGAAAGAAAGAGAGAGAGAGAGAGAGGAAAGAATGAAAGAAAATACAGAATCCATTTTATGGTAACCAGATACACTAGGGTGTGGTGTGTATAAGCCAGTGGCTCTCTCCTGGAGAAAACTAGTTTACCTTTCCCAGCAGATAGCAATTACAAATAGCTTCTTGTTTAAGGATGGGATTTATGTGTACCCCCTCTCCTAGTGGTAGACTTTTGTCTGGGTTAAACTATGCAGGACTTGTATTTATAACTATCTCCCTTAAAAATTATGTCTAGGCCTTTATTTTGCTGTATTTTTATGAGTGGTTTCCTCTAGAAGTTTATAATTTTCTTCTCTTACATTCAAGTGCTTGTAACAATTTGAATTTGTTTCCAGTGAGAATAAAGGGATCTACTTTCATTTTTTATTTCAAACAGGTGGATATTGACTTTTTCCTGTGCCCCAACTAACAATCTAAGCAGTAGTAGAGAGGCTACCTTAAATGCCCTTCCCCTATAATGAGATTGATAACTACCTTATATACCGTCCTAAAGCCTTCATCTAGTAGCTGATGGAAACAGAAGCAGAAACTCACAGCTAAGCACTGAGTTGAACACCTGGAATCCAGTTGTTGAGAGGGAAGAGTGATGGGCAAAGGGGACAAGACCAGTCTGAAGAAACCCACAGAAACAGCTGATCTCAACAAGCAGGAGCTCACGAAACCCACACTGATAGCTGGGAAATCAGCATAGGACCAACCCAGACCCGCTGAATGTAGGTTTTAGTTAGGAGGACTAGGAAGTCTATGGGGCCTTTGGTAGTGGATCAGAATTTATCCCTAGTCTACAAATAGACTTTGGAAGCCCATTCCACATAGAGGGATACCTTGTTAGCCTAGACACATGGAGGAGGGTGTCAGGAGCAGTCTTTGTGGGGCTATAATCCGAGCCAGCTGAGAGGCCTGAGTGGGAGAGTGTGGATGAGGGAAAGGCTAGCTGTAGAAGATAAAGGAAAGACAGACAGAATAAAGGTCAGGAGGGCAGATCAGTTAATACTGAAATGCCCCAAGTTTATTTTCTATCACACGTATATACCATAACCAAAAAGGGGAACACAGTATCATATATAAGGAACAAAACGGACTTCTCTTCCTCGCTTATTTTAACCACACCCTACCTCCAACTTCTTGTTCCCTAACCTTGAGGTCATGAGTAGCCACAACTCAGATTCACCTTCTCATTCCCCTAGCCTTGAGAGTCAGGAGTAGCCACACCTCAGATTCAGGTCTGTTGTTATTTAGACGAAGACAGCCAAACATCCTTCTGTAGCCACACCTTGGACCTTTAGGTCTTATGACTTGCTGAGGACAGCTTTGAACTCTCTGTCCTTGTGCCACGATGGAGTGCAGCCATCTTTATGGGCGCCCACAGGAGGGCTTAGGCCCTGCTCCAAATGATGTGACAGACTTTGAAGAGCCCCCATGGAAGGCCTCAACCTCCTCTGGGAGCAGAAAGGATATGGGATAGGGGGTCAGTGATGGTCAGTGGAGGAAGAGAGGGAGAGGGAACTGGGATTGACATGTAAGACAAGATTGTTTCTAATTAAAAAAAAAAAAAAAAAAAAAGGAGTGGGCTGCCTACCTCTCATCCTCCTCTCTTGCTTTCTCTCCTCTTTCCCTGTCTGTTTCTCTCTGTCTCGCTCTTTCTCTCTCTCCCTCTCTTCCACCCTCTCTCCCTCCACTCCTCTCTTTCTATTTGCCTTTCTTTCCTCTCTCCTGCTGCTCCTGTCTCTGGAATCCAGTCTCCACCCTCTCCTTTCCCCATTTTATAATCCCTTTTTCCTAATAAAAATAAAAAATAAACAACCCTCCACTTGAACTCTGCCTCATGGCTTCTTTCTCTTGCATGAATTTTTTTTTTATAGAAAAAAAAAAAAAAAAAGCAGCACTTGCTGTTAAAATTCATGTAAAATGCTGGGAGGCAGAGGCAGGTGGATCTATGTGAGTTCGAGGCCAGCCTGGTCTATAGAGCAAGTTCCAGGACAGGCTCCAAAGCAATACAGAGAAACCCTGTCTTGAAAAACCAAAAAATAAAATAAAATACAGTTCATGTAAAGAATTAAAGTCACTAAAAATTCCTTGGAAAATAACCCATTTATAGAATTCCCTGAGTCTTGCTTGAAGTAACAATGAACACTCACTGAGAGCACCATACATCTGCCCTGTTCTTCCAGCACCTGTAAACCACACAGAAACAGGAGCTTGTTTAAAAAATATAAACAACCATAGACAAGAAGTGCTTTGGTCAGAGTATAGAAAAAAAATCCCAATATATATACATTATGTTTTATTAACATATAACTTAATAATGGAAAAGACATGATTAGTTAAGAAAGGATAACTAAGAAGGTAATGAATTATGGTATTATAGTGGTTACTAAGATCATTAGTTTTCCTTTTTTTCCGCCTTTGTTTTTATTCCTATTCTGTTCACATATTGATTTTTAGATTCCTAGCTATTGTAGCAAATTGCAGACTATCTGCAGGGCAAAACCTTGAATTTGATTTACTCAAGACTATTCAAAGACAAACCCTGGGAGCTGGATCTCAAATCTCCTTTCATATATTCAGATGATGAGGTTTATTCAGAACTCTAAAACAGAATGCCACCAAATTAGATCCTCTGCTCTGAAATCTTTGAACTTTTTATTGTCAACTTAAAATTAGAAAGAGATAGCTCTTGGGATATAAAAAGTTAATCTTCATGGTTCTTAGTTCTATTTGTATAGTCAATTTCTTCACTCTGAATGTTACCCATCTTTAAATTTCCCCACGCCCATAAAACTGTCTCAAATCACTTTTTCTATATGAAATAATTCTTCACGAGACCTCAAACTACCATACTGTAAAATACAGAAAGTATCCTAAAGTTTACTCTGGCACTTTGAACTAACTCTTGTTCCACATATAACCAATAAATAGGGCATGTTCCTTCATTTATATTTGTAGGTTAATTTCAACTGTTAAACTGGTAGATAAGTTTCTTCATAAACTGAAATATAAACAGGATTCCACTTACTATCAAAATGTTGGTCAACTTGGTTTCTTTTATTTCACTTAAATCACATACTTTTTATTTTGTTTCCATTTCATTGCACATGACTTATTAAACAAGGTACTTGTATTCAAGTATGATTTAATATAGATTAAACTTGCTAGATTACTTGTCAAACTACCAATTCATCAAGTTTGTCACCATGTAAAACAATTGCAGATACGTGTATTTGAGTGTCGATTGTGAAGCATTTATCTATTTATTCTCTTCTTTTGTTCTGTAAATCACAATACTTTTGTTACTCTAAAAGTTTATATTTAAAAAATAACTGAAATTACATCAAGGTATAGAGGAACATTGGAGGGAAAGTCACACTTCCTGTAAACTAATGGAGAAGATATTACCTTTCCCCAAGCAGAAAAAAAAGTTAAATTTTGATAGTGTTAGTTCATATCAACTTAACTTTGTGAACACTGTGCCATATGTCCATGCATAGTTGAATAATTCTTTGCTCTAAGTTGTTCATAGTGAAATACACCCCCTGAACAATTGAATGATGGGATTTAGAGACAGTCCCTTCTTTAGAATATAATTTTGAAATTGTGTCTATTTTTATTTTGTTATTTCATCATATTATTATGTATTATTAGCAGTAAAAAATAACTTCTAATAAGAAATGATATTATTGATACTAGATTTAAAGTGATTTATCTAGAACGCATGTTTGTGAGAGTAGTAAGTGATATTTTGGCATAATTTTCATTACAAATAGTTACTGTTTTTAATTTTTATTTTGGGACTTTAAAATAGATAATTAAACACAATCAAATATTTAGAACATTTGCATTATAAATAAAATCTATTGAAATAAAAATTAAATATATTAGATTTTGCTAGATATATACAATCTGTACTTTCATTCAGAATGACTCTTCTGGTTTGGAAAACTGAAATATTTCTGTTGGCTTTAAGTCAATTTTTCCTTATTTCTTCATACTTGATATCCCCTTTCCTCATAATGCATAACTTTGTAAGAGCAATTATCTGTTAGTGAAGACACTAACCCTACTGCTATGGAGATTTTCTTCTGTTTATTGAAATATTTATTCATATTTTTAAGACATAGTAACACCTAGGTTTTTATGTCACAACAGATGTTTTTTAGAATCAACATAGTGGCACAAAGTATTTCTACAAAGATGAAAAGATTGAGATGAACAAATTCAGCTGTTCATGTTCACGTTAGTTTAATGTCCAAAATTATATTATCCCTTTGTAACTTTTAATGTTAGCGTTAATTTTTGTTTTTACCAATCTCAGGCTATGGATGAAGATGACTATATGTAATAGGCATGGAATACGTCATTCCTAACAGTAATAATTCCTCATGATGGACCTCACCATTGCCACTGTTTGTGTTCTTCACATTTAAGACTCTATTTACTTCTTAACCTCTTACTTGTTACATGAAGAGATTGACATGGTCCATGGTGAGGCTATCACATATATATGTTAGAAACTAGGGTTTTTGTAGCAAATTAAATTATTATCTTATAGGAAATTAATTATTGTATGAATAAACTCTAATTACAAATGCTTCTACCATGTCTTAATGAAAAGTCATACTACTTGGGCTGGGGAGTTTCCAAAGTCATTAAAATGCATATCGTAAAGGGACCCAAACTCCACTCTTGGCACTGCAGGGGGTAGAGAGCTGGGCAGAATAGCTTCATAACCCCTGTACTGGCAAGGTTCAGAGCAAGCCAATGGATCCCTTAGGATTACTATGCAGCTTAACTTAGCAAGTTTCACATATGAGGGTCCCTCTTTCAAAACACAGATAGATAATAACATTAGTAATGACACCTAAAAGTATGTTCTGTTTTATAGATGCATTTTAATGTGCACACACATGAACAGACACATATGTGTGAATAAGCAGGTGTGCATGTGTGCACAAACACACACACACACACACACACACACACACACACACCAATTTCTTCCTGAACACTAAAAAAAAAAATAATGTTATTCATATAAGTGTGAGCATTATTGACAATGTCAAGGAGAGATAAATACTTTAGCTTTTAGTAATTCCTTTAATGTATGAAGCAATTAGTGGTACTGAAATTGACTAAGCCTCTACTTCATTTCTAGTATACAATCATTTCTTATCCTAGATGCTTATAGGTGGTGTAAGTGGTAGCATTAAAACGCTCTCCTGTCAGAGTTATAACTTTGTGTGGTATACAGCCATGGTGTCCATCAGGCATAGTCCTACAAACTCATGGGAAACAGTTTAGTTATAAATACATGCAGATGACAGTAGGCCAGATATTTTGCCTGGTTGTCATCTTGGAATTTGCTTTTATTTCGACACCTTCCAGAATTTCAGTGCAATGACCTTCAAGTTATTATATTTCCTACCATTTCTTTTGAGCACCACACAAAAATAATCAGCACTATAGAAAATTTTACATAATGTGTATACTTCTAGACACATAGACTTCTTATTAGATGAAGATAGATTAAAAATATGTCTCATGTTCTGTATGTTCATGTGCAATTTTCTAACACTATTAGGAACTATGATCTTCCTAGAAGAAACAGACAAACAAACAAAAGGTGGGAGGGGGGAGATTAAGTATGTTATAGTCATTTGTAGGTAGTTTACTCTTAGAATTTTTTCTTCCTGATAATCACAATAATAACCTAGAGAGGAAATCATGAATCAAAGTCCTCATTGTTTCCTGACAACTCTTTGTACCATAATTACTAGGAAGAAATTTTGCATATGCTTTGCAACTGGTAAGAGCCAGATCTGCTCCAGGACACAATCTCTTAATAGAGTTTTGATGTGTCTATCACAAAGTGGTGGTCGACTGGAAGAGAACATTTCTACTTATTGTAACAGAATACAATGCATCACTTTGAGTGCAAGAATAAGCTACCTTTGTGATCATCATAATGTTTGGGTCTGTCAGGAAATACAGAAATATTCCTGTTAACAAACATCTTTATATCATAATAAAAATAATTTTTAAAGTACATTCAGTGTAATTGGAGTTTCTTTTTCTCTAGCCCCAGGTTGCAACACCAAAACATTTTTTTTTTAATTTTTATTACTATTACTTTTTACTCTTTGGCTCCTTTGGGGGGCCTGCCACCCAGCTCCCAAATAAATCACACAGAGGTATATTAGTACTTATTTATGCCTGCTCTTAGCTTAGCTTGTTTCTAGTCAGATTTGTGGGGTTTTTTTTTTCTTAAATTTACATTTACATTTTTCGCTTCTTCTCCTCCTTCTCCTTTTCCTTCTTCTCCTCCTCCTTCTCCTCCTCCACTTTCTCTTTCTCCTCCTCCTCCTTCTTTTTTCTCACTTACTTCTGTATATCTTACTTTCGCTCTTCTCCGTGGCTGGCTGGGTGGCTGAACTCTTCTCTCTATAGTTTCGGTGTCTTCTCGTCCTTGCTCCTGTTCTTTTTCTTTTCTCTTATTTTATTTATTCTCTCTCTCTCTCTCTCTCTCTCTCTCTCTCTCTCTCTCTCTCTCTCTCTCTCTCTCTCTCTCCTTTTTTAAAATGAGTTTTTTCTATCTAAATTTGAACCAAGCTTGTTTTACATGTCAATCCCAGTTCCTGCATCCTCCTGTGTGCCAACCCCACCTACCCTTTGTCCCGCCTCACTACTGGCCATTCAGCGCTTTATTCCACCATCATGTGTTTTAGATGGGCGAAGTGTCACAGCTTCACAGAGTTAAACAAATGTAGCTTAAACAAAAGTAACACATTTTTATGTCATTAAACAAATGTTCCAATGTATAAACAAATGTAACACACCTTAAAATAATGTTCTACAACAATTCCACTCTGACATAAAGTTTCACACAAAGTAATACCTGGACACTATTATAAACACATGTTGAAAACATAGCATTTCAGCATTCAAAGGAAATAATGCTTATAATTTACTATGGATAGCCCTCTAACCTGTCTGTCGAATTGTTAGACACTCTGACTAAAAAGGGCCAATATTGAAATCATTCTAAAGAGAAGAAAATTAACTCCATGAGCAAGAGGCAAGAACAAACTGTGGGCAAAAAAATTGCTTTTAAGAAAAGGAATACTGTAAACTAGAGTCAGATCTATACTTTATGTGATACTCATTATTCAATCTCCTTTGATACATGATTAGTACCCTTCTGGCAAATATCTGCTCCTTTCTCATTCCTAATTGGAAAATAAAACAGAATAGCTTGGGGAGGGGCAGGTGAGGTGGTGGCTATGGAGAGCAATATATCTGCACATTGCACTTTTCAATTTGATAATTAATTTTTAATTGAAATGAAAATATGAAGAGAACCATTGCCCCATTACTAAGAGCAATGTTTAATTAAGCATGAATTTAAATCTGCATTATTTTATCAAGATAATTTAATTATTCTACATGAGTAATAAACTGCATCAAACATTAGTAGTTACACAAAATTCTATTATGACTTCCTTAAATGTAAAAGTGTATATCTTGTATGTATGAGTTGTAAGTATTAACATGAATATGCAAAGAAATTTCACTCAGGACCAAACAGTCACCCATTTATCAACATTCTAGCCAGGATGTACTGAACTCTGACAGTGGATCAAAACAATCAGTCAAAACCTGTAAAGTTCACTAGGTCACCTGAAATAGAGAATAATGATTTTACCCCAGTCAACGAAGCCTTCTATGTTTAGAAATACATATATAAGTTCTTATTTAATATTTCCAGAAGTCATCTAGAGGGCCATATTAACTTGATGAAACAAATAGCCTTATGAGAAAACATTTAAGGCTAATTATACTTTCTTATAATATATAGGCTTTTGGTTTGTTTATTTTGGTTTGGTTTGTTTATAGGTAATTTGGTTTTAATAATTTATTCAGTGGTATAATCACAATGGTAGACACAGGGTAGTGGGTTTACCTCAGCATGTTGGAAGCTGGATGATGGTTTTCATGTTCATAAATGTACTTCACTAATGTATTTTGTGTTTCCTTGTTTGCTAAACTAAAACTCCAAAACTGAATCCAATGTCTCACTCAGTATATTATTAAAATGAGCTTTTCAGTATATTGTTAAAATGAGCTTTTAATTAGCTGCAAAATTATATGACTACTCATGAAATGATGTTCTAAATCAAAACTTGTATAAGACGTACTATTTTATTTGAAGCATATGCTGTCTCAAAATATATGTATACATAATCACATTGAATTTATATGAAAAAAAGTTTAACAAATTTAATTTCAATAAGAATAACATATAAGTTAGATAAGTGTCTAAATATACATATGGGTCTGATAATTTTGGATTCTCATAGTGTTTTATATATTAACTTATCTAAAGCCTTTCTCAGAACTTTTCTTGAGGAAGGGCCTTACTATGTAACCTAGGCCTTCTCAAATCAATGCTTCTGCTTCAGTTTTCTGAGCCTGCCTGGCATTACAGGAGTGCCTATCATCCCAGATCATTCAAAAACTTTAAAAAATGTATTCTAATGCATAGATTCAGATACCTGAATAAGGCTTTTATAATATAAAATAACAATAATTATATCTAAATATTATAAAGTAATGGCTTATACATAAATATACACATATTTCCATTCTTATATGTGTATGATGCCCAATGCAATCAGAGTTTCGATATAGAGGAACTATTAATATTCACATTAAAAATCTTTTTGACATCTTTAGATGTCACAATTTTCTAAGTCCACATGGTAATGGCATAATTACAAGCTGCCAGTGTATGACTGCTGATACTTGTAATATTTTGTAATTGCATAATTTGGCATGATTACAATTATGGAAAGAGTACGTGGTAATTGACTAAAATTACTTTATGTTTCAGAGAAACATAAATTCTGCTCTAAATTAAGAAAAGCAAGAAAATGTTTAATTCTAACATCCACCATAATTTCATATGGATAAACTTTAAAAAGTGGGAAAATTAGACAATTGCCCTTGAATAATATTTGATAATTAATATTATAATTACATTGATCTATGCATAAATGTAGAAGTAAATAACGTACAATGTCAATTAAAAATTCATGCTTTATTTTTTTCTTATCAATGCTGAGCACTTTTATTAATTTATTGCATTTCTTTTCAAAAATGTTTATAAAATCAATTTTGATCACATGATTTTCACTCTTTCAATGTACTTATTTATTGTACCCTGCCTACCCATCCAACTTCATGTACATTTCATTCCTAATAAAATAAAAATTAAATTAAACTAAATCAAATAAAAACACAGTTAGAACACAGTTAGAGGTACTCTGTGGCCATTTCTCCTTCTCCATGTAGGGGACCCTTCTCCCTGATGGGATATTTTTCTGGCTTGAACTAGTGTAGATCTGTAGATCTGATGTTTTCTGTCACAGTCTTGGTGAGTTCATATGTGTAAAGCGTTGCTGTTTCTAAGAATTGCTGTTCCCTTGAGTAAATCTTCACCTGTGGCTCCTACAACTTTTCTGCTTCCTCCTCCACATAGATCCCTGGACATTGATGGAAGAGATATGATAAAGTTATTTCATTGTGAGTTGAAATCCATGAAGACTTTCATGGTCTACAAACTGTCCATTTGTGTGTCTTTTTTGTTAGTTACCATCTACTGTAAGAAAAGCTAATATCAATACTCCTCACATAAAATAGAAGCAGAAGGGTCATTGCCAAATTCTTTTTAGGAGGCAACAATTACCCTGGTACCCAAGCCACACAAAGACACAACCAAGAAAGAACTACAGATCAATATCCATCATGGACATTGATGCAAAAATACTCAATAAAATACTCACAAATCAAACCCTAGAACACATCAGAGATCTCATCCACCATGACCAAGTAGGCTTCATCCTGGGGATGCAGAGATGGTTCAACATATGAAAATCCATCAATGTAATCCACTATATAAACAAACTGAAAAAGAAAAACCACATGATCATTTCACTAGATGCTGAAAAAGCTTTTGACAAAATCCAACACTCCTTCATGATAAAGGTCTTGGAGAGATCAGAGATAACAGTAACATACCTAAACATAATAAAAGCAATATACAGCAAACCAGCAGCCAACATCAAACAAAATAGAGAGAAACTCAATACAATTTCTCTAAAATCAGGAACAAGACAAGGCTGCCCACACACTTTATATATATATCGTCAATATTGTACTTCAGGTACTAGCTAGAGCAATAAAACAACAAAAGGAGATAAATGGATTACAAATTGGAAAGGAAAAAGTCAAACTTTCACTCTTTGCAGATGATATGATAGTTTACATAAGTGACCTAAAAAACGACCAGGGAACTCCTACAGCTGATAAACACCGTCAACAAAGTGGCAGGATACAATATTCTCACATTTGTTTATAACCGGTACTTTTATGAATTATTAGTAAAACAAAACATTTGAATCCATCAAAGCATGTTGTTATCATATCTTATAAATCACATAGTATTCCTGGAAAATAAATAAATTCTACTAGAGCAAATACTATCTTAACTCATTGCTGTGAGGTTGTTGTTTAGCCATTCTAAAAACAGAGGTTTTATTCCTCTGACAAAAACAGCTGACAGCTGGAATAATGAGACAGAATGTAAAGAAGACAGGTGAGAAGTGTAGTAATTACTCTTCATTGTGGACATAATATTTAGAAACACATAGAAGATCTGTAAACACATTTCTAGCTGCCTCTCTGAGGTTAGATTCAGAGAATATTAATTGAGAGAGAAATTCATCTTGAATGTGGGTAGCCCCATCTTACTGCTAGGAAGGCTCAGAGGCAGAAAGGAGGTACCCAGATGTCTGTTTGTGATCCCTCTCTCTCTGTTGTGACATGATATGCTGTCCTGTGATGTATTTGAACCCTTTGAAACAGTGAACAAAAGTAGATATTCCTTCAAGTTCCAGGAACTGTTGAGATGTGCCGATGATCATGCAAGCTGGACATGCATACTTCTCCTCTAGTTACCAGGCATCCAACTTTGATGATAAAGTGAGCTGCCTAAGAAACTCAGGAAAACAACAAACAAAACAAAACAAACAAACAAAACTAGGACTTAGAAGCATATGAAGTAGGCATGGGCTTGAGACGCAAGGCACAACAGTATGCCAAGATTCTGGTGAGGGAGTTAGCAAGTTATTTCAGCCAACTCTTTCTCTCTCTCTCTCTCTTTCTCTCTCTCTCTCTCTCCTGTGAATGTGTCTATTTCTCTATTTCTTGCTGTTTGCTGCTGGAAAGGCTAGATGTGGGGGAACAATCCAAGAGCGTCATGGTAAAATACAGAACATTTGACATGGGTTAATTTACAGTTGTGCTGGCCAGTGAAAAGCCTTAGCCATTGGCCAAACAATTATAATTAATATTAAGCCTCTGAGAGGTTATTCCTGAACTGGTGGGCAGAGAAAGAAACCTCCATTTTACAGGTTCTATTTATGTTTTTAGGAAATTGGATGTGGATTTGTGTTTCCTAAAAATAACAGGAAAAGTGTCAACCCAAGATACCTCAGCAATATGGCAATACAATAGAGCTGAACAATCAGAATATTATAGATACACTAAAGTAGACATAGGAAGACCCCACTCTAGGGGTCCTACCCCTAGATAAAGGACTAGAATAAACAAAGGATGCTGATTGCTGCACAGTCAGATTTAGTCTTCTTTGGGGATGAGCCTTTTTTTTTTTAAGAGTCATTTATTTACTATGTATACAGTGTTCTGCCTGTATGTACAGCTGCAGGCCAGAAGAGGGCACCAGATCTCATTACAGATGGTTGTAGGCTACCATGTGGTTGCCTGGGATTGAACTCTGGACCTCTGGAAGAGCAACTACTGCTCATAATTGCTGAGCCATCTCTCTAGCCCAGGGGGATGAGTCTCTTAATTGACTAGCCAGCAAATGATTGTAAGTGGTGAGTACTGAAATCATATGTAAGAAAGCAATATTAAATAGGCTTAGATACTTATGTATTTGTGTGTGTGTGTGTGTGTGTGTGTGTGTGTGTGTGTGTGTGTATGTGTGGTAATGGTAACACTTGAAGAAAAAGAGCCCATACATTTTAAGGTAGGAAAGAGAATGGGGGAATGATATAATTTTATTTTAAATAAAAATTAAAGTACATTTATAATTAAAATAGTATAGTTACATGACTTTTGTTAGGTTTTTTGTTACTAAAAGTTATTACACAGATAACTTACATTTCTGTATTAAATATTAAAATTCTGTCAAATATCTAAGAAAAACATATCAGAAAAAGTATGAGTAACTTATTAAAATATGTGGAAAATCTATTAATACAGGAATATGTGTATAATGTTAAATATACACATTACACATTAAATATGGACATATAAGTTCTTCTTTTGTATTAAGTTTAAATAATTACATCTCTAATAATATGCACATTGTCTGCATGTTACTAAGTTGAGACACTTTTAAAAACACATATATCTTTAACATCTTGGAGAAATAAAAGGAATAAAGCAAAACAAAACAATCCTGGTGATAAATTCAAATAATTAAAAATAACTTACAAATTATCTTCCAATTACCCATCAAGTAAGTGATAAGTGCAAATGGATGTTTACTTGTTCATTTCTCATTATATGGCTATTTTTAAACATTCCTAATTTAAAAGAGGAAGCAAGCAGTGTATCACAAAGCGTGTCACTTAAGCTGAATTCTCCCCAGGTAACTTTGAATGCATGATTATTCTGAATGACAATCACAGTAGAACCTACTGTCATTTTATTCCAAATGCACCTTGTGGTAGGTCGCAATTTGCTATTTATTAGTAAACTGAAGAGGTTTTGAGAATATGTTGCTTTTCCTTAAGAATTTGCTAGTGTTAATTATTGTAAAGAAGAATACAGGACTGGGAACACATCAACTTCATATTGGGAATTCGTTCTTCATAATACCTGACAGTTTTTAATTCTGTGTCTTTTGAGTGGAGTTTTAATAATTTCCTTCGTTCCCTCTCTTTCCTCCTAATTACCTGTTGCATTCTTTCAAGTGGTTAAAGACTGTTATTTCTTATAAACAGCAGCTAAAGCTTATGAAGTTTATGAGGTCTAGACACACACTAAGTTTACAGCTCATTGCTTTTTAAGATCAAAGCCAGGAAATAAATCAGGCCCACTGAAGAAAGTGTAATGCATGATCCAGGGTGCCTGCTTAGCAGGATATCTCTGATTCCCCCATACCCAAAGATGAGCTTGGCAGCAACAAAAGAAAACTTCAGAATCCTTTTCTTCAATTTCTACCTTTTAGTCTTCAGTTTAGGGTTATCATCGTGGCGGGAAGCATGGTGGAATGCAGTTAGGCATGGTGCTGGAGAGGCAGCTGAGAGTTCTACATCTGGATCCACAGGCTGTAGGAAAAGAACTGAGAGTCCCTGAGTCTGGGCTTGAGCATCTTATACAGCAATACCCACCCTGAAGTGACCCCTTTCTCGCCCGCGTGCGGTGTGTGTCCATTTTTGTTTCTGTGTATGTAATATCTAATGTGGGTCTCTATATTTGTTCCCATCTGCAAGAGGAAGCCATTCTACAAATATAACATAATATAATTAGGATTCGTTTTATTGCTACATCTTTCTTATTTCTAATGTTTAGAGCAGTAGTATTTACTTATACCCCAGGTCTCTGAGCTATTTAGACTCCAGTTCTTGGTCACCCAAGCAGGTATGTGTTTGATCTTACAGAGTAGGTCTTAAGTCAAATCAAACATCAGTTGGTTACCTCCACAGGAATTTGCCACCATTGCCATAGTAATCAGAACAGATTGCAATGCTCTTAAGAGATTGAAAAACACTTCCATTTGAACATTTCATGTTTTATAAATGTACATGTATACATATTTGAATTGGTGTTACTTTCTTTTCCAGATAAGGTTTCTTTTTGTGTAGCCTGCAGAGTATCTTTCAGCATCGTAGACACTAGAACGTGGTGGGATGGTGAAGGATCTACACAACAGCCACCAGCTTCATCTCTCCATTTTCAATGAGTTGTGTTGGTGTTGTCTTAATCAGTGAGGAACTTGCTGGTGGTTTGTTGGTAGTTAACTATTGTCATGGTAACAGCCTGAGTTGTGTAGGAATTTCCATTGATTTCTTTCGGCCAACAACTCAATTGAATGAAACAAAGTCCTGATATTGGAAACTTCTTTTGGTGATAAGAAATGACAAGCAGGGAGGTCCATCAACCTTCTTATTTGGAGAATTCATTATGGGAAGTTTAGACTGCACTGGGTTTTCATACTGCTCCTAAAGTGTCTTTCAATTCTAGCTGTCTCTCCCCTCATTTAATCACAAATCCCATCACCCTAAATTCCATCCTACCTGACCCTCCTATTCTAGTCTCCCATTTGCCCCACTCCATCCATCTATATAATCTATTCTCCCTGTGAGGGAGATCCACGTATTTTGCTGTTGTCTAATAACAACACTTACTTTGTATATCTATGTTCCATTCTAATTGCAGATACACACTATGTCTGCATTATTCATTTTTTGGTCTCATAATGTTTTATAGTTCTAGAGTATAATTATAACTATAAGATAAATGTTAACTTTTACTATTATATTTCTACAAGGTTTTTTACATCACATTAAGTGATTAATAATATTTAACTTCTGCCAGTATTACAAAAATGTAGTGATAGTGATGTGTTTCATTTAATTATTCAATGCAGAACTAACATTATAAAATCTTGACAACATTGCCATTGAGGGTGATGAATTTAATAGATTCCCTGCCTGTTTAATCTCGGTGGCCATGACATTTCAAACACCTGATACAGTCTTAATATTCAGGTAATAGTTTTATGTATTATGTTGAGTAATAATGTCTAAGAAGAAGAATGTTTACATAACTGGTTTTTTTTTTTACTTTCTTATTCACAAGCTATCCTACATTAATTTTGTAATATGCTTCAAGAACTTTTGGGAGATAAGAACAAATTGAGATATTATAGTAATACTGCATAACAAACCTTCCTCTATTCTATTTCTCAGTTTGATGTATCCACTTGAAATGCCTATTTAATATCATTCCTGATCTATAAAAAAGTAGGGTCTGGATAAAATTAGTATTGAGTTGTTGCATTGAAAAATCAGATCTCATACTCCCACAAAGATGAACCTCATCTAAATTTTAAGCAACTGAATAGAAAGAAAGGAATGGAGGGAGGGAGGAAGGAAGGGACAGAGGGAACTGAAAGGCGAATGAGCTCAATAAGACACTATGTTTTAGGTAAGACCTGGATGTTTCCTTGGAAGTCAGGCTAAGAGTTGACAATACCAGGGATTTCCTAGTAGTCCCGTCTCTATAATATGGGCAGGGATTATGTGACCAATTCTCATTTTGCATAAATTTGAAGAAACAAAAGATGTAAATGTTACTGCTGAGGCATTTTGGCTTTTGTTATGTTTCAGACCTAGGGAGGAAATAAATTATTCTTCAAGCACTAGCACAATAAAATGTTGTTTCTCCCATGTTCCCCTGATAATATATCTGTCATTTATGTATCTATCTATCTCTATATATCTACTTATCATGTGTCTATCCATATTATCTATTCACATCATACATATAGAATTATAAATAACACTCCATTATCCACTAGTATATCACATTGTCTATCTACAACAATGCACCTAGGAGAATAAGCTGTTTTATGACATTAAAAGATGTGTAATATAAACATTGTAGTATCTTGCAAATATGGAAAGTAAAGTGATACTAGGCAAGCAAGAGATCATACACAACAGCAACACACATAGACACTGATAGAATAATTTTAAAGGAATGATAACAATAGTGAAATACAAGAAAACAGAAACTTTATGGCTGCATAGGAACACTTTGCCCATCCAAATGGAGCAACATTAGGTTTAAAACAATGGCTAAAATAAATATTGATGATTGTAGACTAATATAATGCATTTTAAGTAAATGAATAAATCATGGGTAGGAGTTCAGACTCACAGGCAAAAAAAAAAAAAAAGAAAAAAACCCCAAAAAACTCTATATGCAGATTCTTTCCTAGAAGATTATGCAGATTATGCATCATTACTTGTGTACACATTGCCACGTCATTACAGTAAATTATGGAAAAGACCCAGAAAGAGGAACTTCCTAGTCAGGCAGGGTTTAAAATCACCACCTATGCCAGGCCACCAGGGTTCACATAAACGGTGATCAGTCACACGCTGGAAAGTGTTTTTGATAATGTAGAGAGAACGGTACCTTAATTCTAATAGTTGAAAAAGTCCAGGTAAATGCCACCCGCAGAATATATTTAAAACAATCATTATTCATAAACTTAAAATTTAAACTTATACTTCTGGAAAATGTAGAATATGAATAGTTACAAAATATGATGTGGGAAAAGGCAATGTTGCCGAATGAATGGAATCTTGACAAAAAAAAAAATGAAATTAGGAAGATGCTTGGAAATATGAAATTTATCAATCTAAGTACATGTGAAGAAACAGACATTTCTGTAAATGTTAAGGTATCAGTAACATAATCATTATTGTAACTTGTTCAGTTTAATGGTAGAACTTTTAATGGCAAATGTAGAAAAACTTTTTTTTCTAAAAATTTCTGTAAATCTTACAAATTCATAAATTATGTATGGGTTTTTAGTGTGCATATATAGATATTATGTATATCTACACACAGACCCATGGACACATACATATATAATCACACAATCAGACATAATTTAGACTTCACATTAAATTTTAGATAAATGCCCTTCTGTGCATGCAGAACATTGATTATAATAGGTGCATGAAGCAGAGGTATTGAAATCTTATGCATAAATTTGAAGAAACAAATAATGTGAATGTGACTGCTGAGGCACTTTGGATTTTGCTATGTTTCAGATCTAGGGTGAAATAAATTATTCTTCAAGTGCTAGCACAATCAAATGTTGTTTCTCCCATGCTCCCCTGATAAAGTATATACACAGCCATCATTTACAAAGCTAATGAGCTATGAGTAGGGAGGAAGCGCTTGATTTTAAAACAGTCTTCATGGCTAAATCTTACCTTATCCCTAGGTAGATAGACCTAATATGCATGAAGAATAACCTATTTCCAAACATATGCATACTAAATGAAAATAGATCTATAGGATTTATTTGTGTGTTTGTCTGAGATTCCTTAGTGGTGTGAACCTTGGATATTTACTTAACCTGTCTGTGTCTAAATTTGTGATATATAAACAAGAATAATGATACAAGCAATGACATAGAATGTTTCCAGTTTTAAATGAATTCTTAAGTAGGCATTTGTTAAAATAAAGCTGAGCACTTAATAAGAAATGTAAAGTCTATTTAACTCTGAGTTTTTCATATTTTATAGTACTCTACCATACATTCCTTTTCTACTTATTTAACAAACTTGTTAGTAATTTTTTAGTGAATTTTCTTTTCAAGTATAAATAATTTTAGCAGAAAATACTGGTTCTTCTTATGAGTCCTTTGTACATATGTGTATGTGTGCATGTGTGTGTATAATATTTTCTCCAATATTTCCTCTCATGAAGCCACTTTTTCTGTATTCCTTCTACCATACAAGTAGTCACAATTCTTTGTTAATGTCACGTCATGTAATTATATATATATATATATATATATATATATATATATATATATATATATAAAGAGAGAGAGAGAGAGAGAGAGAGAGAGAGAGAGAGAGAAATGTTACCTGTGTATATCAATTGTAGTAAAAATTTGCAATACTTCTCTCTTTCATTATGGCATTTTTCATTTAACATTATCCCTAGTTCTACTTATTTTCCTGAAAATTATAGTTGCATTTCTTTTCTCAATTTATAGGCCATAATTTCTCAGCCCACTCATCCTCTCTTGGTAGTGTATGCTATTCCAGTATCTTAGATATCATAAATAGTACAGCAATAAACACAGATATTCAATTGTTTTTGAGTAATTTTAATTTCTGGGTATAACCTCAGGATGGTATATGGTGCTCATATTGTTAATCTATTTGGAATTTTTTTGTTTTCCATACCGAACTGTACAAGTTTTTACTTTGATCAAGAGCTTATGAAGGGAGTTATTTCCTCAAGGTTTAACATCATTTTTGTTACTTTTCCAAACACCAAAGACAGTTTATGCTGGAGAGAATGTGGAGAATGGGCTACACTTTTTCACTGCTATTGGGAGTGCAAATTCATACAGCCACTTTGGAAAATAGTATGGCGGTTCTTCAGGAAAATGGGAATCAGTCTACCTCAAGATCCAGTAATTCCACTCTTAGGCGTATAGCCAAAAGATGTACATTCGGTCACCTTTTCTGGTCTCCCCACGAGAGTCGTCTTGTTCTCCCTCTCCTCTCTCAGGAAGTGGTCTCTCCTTCAGTCTGGTCTGAGAAGAACTGAGAGGCAGAGTGCAAGCAGAGGATCTGGAAAAGTTTGAAGAGAAGGATACAATTAAGACCAGGTTGTGTATTGGGAGGGAGGACTACATTAAAAAAAATGAGAATCCATTCTATGCATGTGCTTCACAAGTACCCATAGATCTCTGTGTCTCTAGTTTCTCACTCCTCATGCTTAGCAATAATGTCTTCTTTTGTTTCTGGCTCAAGGTGGTGCTGAGGGGTGGTCTTTTGCCTTTACTCTGACTTTCTTCAACTTTTAGAGTATATTGTTTCCTTTGTAAATGTAGAACTCTGTCTCAATTTGTTCATCTTCCTTCTCTATATACTGCTTCCTCTGGTGCTTTCCTGTCTTTTCCTAATATCAATTTGTGTTCTCTATGGGATTTGTGACGGCATAGCTAAGGAGTGTTATCTTTGTATCACCATCTTCTCAAAGCCCTGTATTTATTTATTTTTTTATTCGTTTCTCTTAAAGTAACTTGTAAGAGTTCATAGTATTTTTTCATTTTAGTAATTGAGACATGAAACAAAACCAACAATGAACACCTGAACTTACTGAGTTAACTTGCCACATTCATAGAATAGTCACATGAACATAGACATTTACAGTCCCTGTGTTGCCTACAGGTTATTCTGACATGTGAAATTGTTACAAGCAGTATTGCAAATATTTTCATCTCCCAAGAACCTGGGAGTACCAGGAGACTGTGGAATATATGAACTGCATGTGTCCAGGCCATAGTCTCTAGGAAACAGATCTCCTATTTTGGAAAAATTGCTCTGTTCCTATGTGGAGTGCTGACAGCAGCAAACGATTCACTTCCTTTCTCAGTCTTCTTACATTAAGATTAAATGAAATAAAAATTTCACTGTCTACATAAGTGGCTTAATTTTTGTAGATTAATTGGTTGAGTTCAGGAATTAGAATGTAATGTAATCTATGATTAACATAAAATATTATTACGTTTTCAGAACTGAAATGAGGAATCAATGTTTTCACTAGAAAATTGGCAACAGAACAAAAAAGAACAACAACAAAAACATCTTTCTACAGCCTGACTGTATTCAATCTCATTTTGTTATGTTCTAGTATATGATCTGTTTGCCCATAATGCATACTTGATCTCTACTTATCTGAATCTCACTTTGTGGTCATCAACTACTTAATTTGCTCTACTCTGTCATGCTAATAGTATCATAGTTTAGTCTGGAGAGTCAATGCACACATGAGGACATTTCACAATCCCTTTTCTTCCTTGTTATTGTAACATTTAAGTATACATATATAAAGTATATGATATTTCTTTTGTCAATATATAGCCTCAAGAAAATATTTATTGTATGTAGTATGTTCCTGGGGTTTATTTCAAATAAAGTGAGGTAATTCCTAGTAAATATACCCTAAGCAATTAGAATCCCTCATTTCTTTTATGATCATATAGATGTCCCCCAAGGGGCTCTAACTTTCAGAGGAAGACAGCAGGCTAGAATGAGGCAATTCAATCGTGGTAGCAAGCAAATTGACCAGGGCAGCATATATCCATGCCATGTAGTACCTGATGAAATGTAAAATGAGTATTAAGAGGATTAAATACTCACACATTTCTGAATCAAGTGCTTCATGGTTTAAGCATTACTTTGACCTCCATAACTCTTTGAAAATTCTATGCTGCTACATATTTGTTTCATGTTAGTTAAATTTCAGTAATGTACAACTGGCATAATTTGTCATATCAATGCCACATCAAAAACGTACACTTTCTGATATGATCTGATATTTTTTCATGTCCAGATTAGGAGTCTACATGTAGAACTTGATCAAGGATAGGCTATATGGCATTAAAAGTTAAGACACATTTTAATGAATATCATGAAGCCATAGTAGTAAAATGATAAGCCAAGAATCAACCTTTTCATTTTGATTGTTCTACATAAGTAATCAAAACCTCCCAAGTGTGTCTTGAAAAGACTATGTAATTAAACAGAGTACAAGATAACTTGATAGTTATTCCACCATGCCTGATTGTTCTAGTGCACAGTACCACTGTGGAATTAAACGTAGTGGAATTATATTTGTCTGATGGCCTTTGTTAGTACCTAGGAGACTGAGATCTTTGTTTCTCAGTAGCACCCTCAAAGCTGCCCTCAACTTTACCTGATGAATCTGATCCATGGCAAGATGGGACTTAACAAACTTTCAGTATCCCTTAACTCGAAGCATCATACTAATCATTTAAAATATCTTTCCTGTAGTTATAAATGTATTTCAGATATTCTGCATGGGATGGGGGGGGAGTAATGCCTTGACTTGACTGGCTGTTGTACTTTTCACAGTGTTGGATAAATTTCCAGCATGAATCTGTCACTTCCAGCTTACATCCATCCTAGCTCTGGAGACTCCAGGTCCTTTCCTCATAACGTGATACCAACTGCTAAAAACAACTGGTCCAGAAGCTAGAAAGTAAAAGGCATGGGTGCTTGACTTCTATATTGAAAACCCATTAAATCTCACTTCAGGACCCATTTATTGATAAAGTTGTTATGATCTTGGAAGCATAAAAATTTCTGGATCTTCTATGTGTGAGGAATTCAGTCTCTAACATACTTATATTATTGTATACCCAAGAGAACAGTTGCTGCACAATATCTGGTCTAGTTTACATTTCTTATCAATACATAAAGTAAAGATTAGAGATTATTCACTCACTTTAAAAAATCAGTGGTAAGAGGTGGTAGTAGTAATGAAAATAAAATTTTCCATTTTAATTAGAAAATAATTGATAGAATAAAAGTTTATGTGAATAATATGTACAGCTTGAGATGTGCTATATTGTGTTGTACTATGAATCCATAAGCCACAGCGTGATTATATTTAATCAATTGTGTTTTTCAGCCCCATTTTTTTTCCTAAAGGCTTTTTGTAGAATAATTTAATGATACTACAGTTACTTAAAAATTGCCAGCAGTAGATAGGAATACTCAAAGTCTTTGGCTATGTGTACATACAGAAGTAATAGAGATATAAGAGAAACAATTAAGGGCTGTGTGTTTTGCAAATTTTCCATTAATCAGAATGTAAGATGTTTTAGACATATTTTCAAAAATAGTCAATAGAACAAAGTACCTTTGAAATGTTGTGACTATTAAGAGAACTATTTTTATCAAGTGTTTCAAAGTTCAACACTCATATTATGTTCTAACTATTTCATTTTCTTCTTAGATGAGAACAATCATAAAACCATTGTCAGAGAATAGAACCTGACTAAGAAACCTACCAAGAGAGTGGAAACTTTCTCATAACTGATAAAGTAGACTTCATGTCAAAGTTAGGCAGAAGAGATAAATAAGACCACTACATAGCAATAAAATCAGAGATAAATGTAAATACAAAAATTGCACACCTTTATGTAACAAATACTGGGAGACTACATTCATAAAACACTAAAACCACATAAAATAGCACATATGCCCTGGCAAAATAATGATAGGGCACTTAAATATCCTATTCATCCATGTAGATTTCATCTAGATTGGTTCTCCATATCAAAAATCATCAATGATATCTCATAGCTAACTTTTATCAGGGATCAATTAGATTTAATAGATATCTATGAAATATTATATTCAAGATAAAGGGAGTACCTGTCCACATCAGTAATACATGAAAGTTTCTCCAAAATGGGTCATGACATAAATAGTAAAGCAAGCCTTGATAATTACAAAATAATTTAATGTAATTGTGTATCTGATCATACCACAATGAAAATAAGTGAAAATTAAATGTGTGACAATCTTTAGAAATGACACAATGACGGGAAGATTGAATAACATACTTACAAATGAATAGCTGTTTTTTGACAAAATAAAGAATGACCACACAATAATCTTATCTTCAATATTCTGGGGGCAGGGACTCTCTACTGTAACTGAGTCTAAACATCAACAAATGGTGTCTCTTGATGTCTCTACAGAGACATCAGGACTGCCACAATGCAACAACCTTCATCTCTTCTTCTATGAACGAACTCTTAATTCTTTCAGCTTTCTTAAGAAGTACATATGGAAAATTTTCAGTTTGTTAAGGGTAGTTACCAACCTGAGTTGCATACTTGATCTTCTGTGGACCAGAGCATCTGTGTATTAAGCTTGGGGAAATACTTCCGAGAAGATTTCAATTCAATGATCCTATCTCCTCTTAATCACAGCTGATTTTTCTGTTCCAGATAACCAGAAATAATTGTTCCAGTAAAGCAATAATTTAATCCCGTGGTGCTTGTCTTTTATTAATCACAACTGATTACTCAGCTCCTGATGATCATAAAATAAACTATATTGTTCTTAATTCAATTATATAACACAAATACCTCCAATAATCTTTAAGTTTTTAAAAAGTTCCTTCTGAAACACACAAGGCAAGTCTCCATTTTCCTGAATTTCTTTCAACACTCTTATCTTCCAAAGCTCGCAAAAAAATAGCCAATTAACTTCGCATAGTCAATGCTTTTTTTCCACAAAAAAGTTACAAACACTTCTAAAACATCCACCCCCCACACAAAACCTAAACATGGTCAGTTCTGTTGCAAAAATTAGACTGCCTGGTATTAATTTCTGTGCTGGTTTTGTTTCTGTTGCTCTGACAAAACATTCAGAGAGAAACAATGTTTATTTGTATTATATTTCCAGGTTCTAGCCCAGTATTGAGGAAAGCCATGGTGGGAGCTCATGTAAGAACTGACGCAAGGACCATGGAGAGATATTACTTAAAGGTTTTTCTCCTCAACTAACTCAACTTGCTTTCTCAAACAAACAAGGACCACCTGCCCAGAAGTGGTACCGCCACAGTAGGCTGGGCTGTCTCACATCAATCAGTAATCATGGATATCATGGATATACTCCACAGATTTGCCTATAGGCCAATTGTATGGAAACTTTTTTTTTTTTTTTAATCAAGGCTTCTGCTTCCTAGGTGCCTCTAGCTTATGTCAAAATAGCATGAACAGATGTTGAAGTGAATTCCATACTGAACTAGCTGGCCAGACACTGAATCCTGTCCCGTAGAGAAATCTACCTTCTTCCTGGGGAAATAAAGAAGTATGAATGAGAACTCAACTAGAGATGAGCAGATGAGAAAATCACCTTTAAATTGTCTTTCCTGATGCACACAGATAATGTATTGAAAATATAGGGGAATAACATAAAATATTTGTATGTGTTTGTGTGTGCATTGATATGTGTTTCATGCCAAGATATCTAAACAGATGAATAAACCATCATTACTTACAGTAACCAAGATCAAAGTATGGTACACAGATCAAAGTACAGTATGATACTTCAGACTTTCCTATTTTTTCATGATACATCAGAATATCCTACAGAAACAATTTCAGATCATGTGCATGTGTGTGTGTGTGTACTTATGTGTATACTGGTGCATTTGCCAAATATACCTATATAACACAGAGGTATCTTCCTATATGACTGAGGGGCATCTTCCTTAGCTACAGTCCACTTTAATTTTTGAGGCCTGACTCTCACTGGACATGGAGTTCACTAATTCAGCTAGACTGGCTGTCCAACTAACACCAGACATCCTTCTGTCTTCATTCCTACAGTGCTTGGATTAAAGATACACGCTCTGCGCAACTTTTTATTGGAGTGCCAAGGACTCTAGTCAAATATCCCCATACTCTTGTAGCAAACTCTTCCCCAACAAAAACATTTCCATATCTCCTAACAGAAATAGTTCAAAGAATGAATAAAAGAGAGAGAAAGGATCAGAGAAGAAATATTGTTTTAACAATATTAATTGAAATTAACAAGTTTTATAATACCTAATATTATGTATTGTTATTGGAAGTTTAAAGCCATACCTTTTGTTTCCCCTCATGTTTAAATAGGCTTTGAGCTATTTTGAACTTTGTCACCATTATCAATAGAATTATGTCTCACATGGCAATAGAAAATTCACTAAATGATTTTTAGTTTGTTCAGTCTAAAAGAATTGAAATTATGTGATTAAGTCTAGAACAGAATTATAATTTTGTAAAGCTATGCACAATAGATCGAGTTATTGTAAATGTATTATTTTTATTTATTTTTAAAATGTTCATGGGGCGAGGAATGATTGTTCAGTGGTTAATTCCACTTACTAGTCTTTCAGAAGAACTGGTTTCTGTGACCTCTATATTATATTGATCAGCTGATTACTTTACAAATTCCAGTTTCTGGGAACGTGATCCCCTGTTTCTGACCTCAAGGGGGATGTACATATACATAATTGCATATTCAGAGGTATACACATTTGATAATAAATAGCAAGTATATATATTATATATACATATGTACAGAGTCTGTAACTTTGCCCTTCATGAAAGCTTGCTTAGTTTCAGTGATAATGATTTGAATACAATTCTCAGGCTCTTCAATATTGAAGGAGAGGACTCACACCCTCAAGTTGTCTTTTGACAACCACATATACACTTAGACATACCTAAGAGAATCTGAAAGATTTTAAAAACTTAAATCAAAGCGTGCTCATTAAAAATAAACAATTTGAACTATGCTTTGAGACTATTGTTTAAAAATCAATATAAATAAGTAAATGAGTGAATAAATTATCAAGATAAACAATTAGCAAATATCAGCATTAATTACTTATGCATTCTAAAGTAAATAAAATATTTATGGCAATGGCACTTCAAAAGCATTAGAGTTTAAATAAATAACTTGGCCAAACTTATATGAAAGAGGTGTCTTGCTAATTAGAGTTACTCTTCACCCTGAACAGTTCATCTCACTACTGTCACAGGTGACATTTTTATCTGGAAGTTTACAAAAGAAGTAATTCTGCTTTACTACAATTCATTCATAGAACAAAGAGACAGGAAACATAATGATGTTGAACCGATCTTTCTCAGTGAGCAGGGTTCTACCATCTTCTCTCTACTCACCATGTTCCAAAGCCTTCGCAACTTCTAGTAATTACCAATTTTACAATCAAAATGAGATATTTTAAACTTTCACATATGAGAGAGAACATGCAGTACTTTTCTTTCTGTGTCTGGTATATTCAATTAACATAATGTCCCCCAGTTCATCCATTTTGCTACAAATGAGAGGATATCATTCTTTTTTATGGCAGAATAAATTTTAATGAGGACACAAAACTTTTATTTTTAATGAGAATCACTAAAATGTCTTGATGAAATGGACTTCATTAAGATTTTGGATTTATGTTCATTCATAGACACTATACGATTAAGGAATAGAAAAAAAACCCAACATGACAGTGTACACTTAAAAATCCTAATATTGAAGACATTGAGCAGGAGGACAGTGAGTATGAAACTTTCCTGGGATATACAAAAGGATCTTTTCTCAAAGACAAATAACTGAAACACATGACTAGTTAAATAAATGAGAAAAATATTAATATGCATAAGCAAAATGTACATAAATCCAAATATATACCCAAGCAGGCATTTGGGATTTTAGTAGACCTTACAAGCTAAATAAAATAGGAATTTGCCATAGTGCAACAGTAATAGAGGCTTGACTATTATTCAGGTAATCAAGTGATTTGTTCCACTTTCCTTTCACAGGCTTGGACTTCTTCTGATTTTGTAGTTTCAAAATGAGACTAAGGTTATATCTATAGAAAAATAAAACTGGAAACATATTCATATTCCATAGGTATGCATGTGTTACATAATGCAGATGGGTATAGGAGAATTTTCATATAGCAAGACAATACGTCACCATATATTACACTCCAAAGAAAATGTGAGTGCATTTGGGTGTCAGTCATTCATCTATACCTTGCCTTTATGCCAATCTATAAAGCAAATAACTTAGTTTGTTAAATTGATTAACAATGGTCTTTAGCATATTTTGGCTGAAACTGTGTGTTAATAGATGATTTGCTTGAATGAAGCATGGATGGACGAATGACTCTTTAGATTTACTCTGTTGAATTACCTAGCCAAGACACTGTAGACTTTAAATGCTGATGAATAAATCTGAAAGTACAGCACTTCAACAAATATCACTTTTTGTTATTCTTAACAAAAAGCCTTCCTTCCTTGCCGTATCATTTCTTATAAAGGCACATCCATTCTCTATTTAATTAACCCTCTGAAAATCATTTTTAAATAAATGGTAATTTCTAAAAAAGAGTAAAAAGAATTGGCTCTTTTATGAGTTCTTTAATGAATACCTAATTTCATGATGGGCAAGGAAGTAGATACTCATCTTAACATACATTTATACTTACCAGCACCCACATAAATAGTCTAATCAGGCATCTTGTATTTCAAGATGGATTATTATGGGAGCATCCAGACAGACTTCTAGAGAAATATGATGTTGTGTGAATAATAGTTCAGTTTTGAAGAATATCCATCTTTGTTTAGTCTTTCTGCATTGAAGAAAATGGCATTCTTATGTTTGCTACTACCACATAATCTAATTTTGTCCACTTGTTACCTACTAGGAAGTTGAAAGGGGTAGGTACAGAATGATAATTTATCCATGAAAGACTGTCTTTAACTGGTGTTATTTTGCTAGCATATAGTCTATATATTAATAAACAAACAACAACAACTTTTAGACTAAAAATTTCCAATTAATATAGGAAAATATTTTCAAATACATGCTGGTAGGAAATATTGAACAAAATCAAGTTTCCAAACGTTAGTGTGTCTATAATTTATATTGAATCTACAATATTTTGCAAAGTGTATATTAATAGTAATCTCTCTAGAATTATCATAAGCAAGTTGCTATTTTATGCTCAAAAATTGCAATAGAAATTCACTAATTTTAGAGTTTTTGTCAACCATTTTTCTGATTTTTGAATATACTTTATTTATGCAAGAGTTTAGCATTTGTGTGATATGCTGTATTTGTTCACATGGGCATATTGTTAGTTTTGGTTTATAAAAGCATACTTGCATCCACAAGTAAATGAAATAGTCAATCTCTCATTGCTCTTGTTACTAATGTAAAGATCATTTTGGGCAATGGTAGTCAGCATAGTTTGAAAAGTTCACATTATTTTAAAATAGATAAAATAAGTCTTACTGTATTTTTGTTACTGTTTTGACATTGAGGTTGCAAAGCTGACACATTGATTATTTTTCTGTAATTATGTTTTCAAGTCAATAACAAGGTGTGAAAACTTGCCTGTAGCTCTTTGCATCTCATAGTGTACACATGTACTATCAGAACTCAATATATGTGTGTTTACTACTGTGTGTATTGAAGTTATTGCACATACTATCTGGAATAAAGGTATATACCATTGTGTGTGTGTGTGTGGGTGTGTGTGTGTGTGTGTGTCAGGGGGAGGCAGGTTTGCTTGCACATACATTCAAAATATTAGATAGTGTTCCACAGAAATGGAGAATTATAAAGAGAAGAAGATGCAATGTATCCTAGATCCAGATCCAGAAATATCCACGTGGAAAGTGGTATTATAGTTATAATATATAGTTTTCAAGCTAAAGGTACTTACAGGTGACAGGAAATTAGGTCCTATTAATAGAGCATATGTAGATGTAAGAAATGAATAGAAAGGATAAAAATCAAGGACTAGTATAGACCATTGTTTCACTGTTCAGCCCCAGAAACTTGTACTACATGTTGAATTCATAGAAAAAGACTGCCCCCCCTGCTAAGTAGTATTCCATTGTGTAAATGTACCACATCATTTTTTTATCCATTCTTCAGTTGAAGGCCATCTAGGTTGCTTCAAGGTTCTTGTTATTACAAATAATGCTGCTATGAACATATGTGAGCAGCTGTCTTTGTTGCATGGTTGTGGATCATTTTGGTATATGCGTAAGAGAGGGATTGCCGGGTCCTGTGGGAGACTGATTCGCATTTTCCTGAGGAACCACCATACCAATCTCCAAAGTGCCTGTACAAATTTGCACTCCCACCAGAAGTGGAGTAGTGTTCCCCTCTCTCCACATCCTCTCCAGCATAAGCTGTCATTACATTAGTGTTTCTGATTGTAGCCATTCTGATAGGAGTAAGATGGTATCTCAGAGTTGCCTATATTTTCATTTCCCTGATAGCTAAAGCATCAGTGGACTCTTAGTATTTGTAGAACACCTATCCAGGACCTTCTGGCCTTAAGATTTTCCATGGAGAAGTCAGGTGTAATTTTGATAGGTCTGCCTTTATATGTTACCGGCCCTATTTCCTTTGCTGCCCTTAAAATTCTTTCTTTTATTCTGTATGTAGTTTTGATTATTATGTGGCAAGTGGACTTTATTTTTTTGGTCCAGTCTATTTGGTGTTCAGTATGTTTCTTGTACTTTCATAGGCATACCCTCCTTAGATTAGAAAAGTTTTGATTTTGGTGAATATATTTTCTGCACCTTTGAGCAGTTCTTCTATGCCTAATATTCTGAGGTTTGGTCTTTTCCCAGTGTCCCATATTTCCTGGATGTTTTATGTTGAGTATTTGTTGGATTTAAGAATTTCTTCGGTTGATTAATCTATTTCCTCTAGTTTATCTTCAGTGCAGGGGATTTTTTCTTCGATCCCTTGTATTCTGTTTGTTATGCTTGCATCTGTAGTTCCTGATAGTTTACACAGTTTTTGTATTTCCAGCATCCCTTCAGTTTGTATTTTGTTTAATGTCTCTATTTCAGTTTTCAGGTCTTGAACTTTTTGAATTGTTTTCTTCATCTGTTTGATTGTTTTTTTCAGGGCTGTCCTTGCTTTCTTTAAGAGATTTGTTTATTTCTTGCATTTTTTGCTTGGTCGTTTCCTCTATTTCTTCCATTGTTTTTTGTTTGTTTTTTTCTTTCATTTTTTTTAAAGGGATTTTCTCATATCATCTTTGAGGGCCTCTAACATTTTTATGCAGTTGGAATCTCTGTCTACCCTGCTCTCCCGCTGGATGTAGGTCGGTCAGGATTTCTATAACTGTGGATTATCCACGTTCTATTGGAGGCCTTTTAAGCAGAGGCCACAGCAGGGCCAATGATGAGGAGAAGGCAAGCTCCACAGGCAGAAGGCAAGAGAAGGGACCCAAAGGTCAGATAGGGTCAGGCTCCATATGGTTCCTATTGGTACATAGGTCCTGTATGTACAGAGCCAACCCAGGAAGTACCAAGGGGAAGGTGGAGATGTTGGACCCTTACTCTGGCCAAACGCTCACCCGAAGCAGTGGGCCCAGCAGGGCCAAGGATGAGGGGAAGTATTCCTTTCTTTAAGGGAATGATAACAATTTATATAATAACTTTCTAACTACATTTCATTAAAATATATAAATTTGCATTTTTATGGAAAATAGTATATGTCTGTTACAAAAACATTGACAGTATTAATAAAAGATCTTATAAGTTTTCTTTGAAGTATTTTTTATCATATTGAAATTTTTAAATACAAATCTTGAGCTACAAGTGAATAATGAATGTATATCTAAGACATTATATCTTAAAAACTTCAGAGAGGCTTGTAGAAATTGCTCAATGGCCAACAGCATATGTTAGTTAGATAACATTAACAAACTGAGTTCAAATTACTAACCAAAGTTGGAAATGGCTCTATGTACCTGTATAACATTACTGGAGACAAGGCAAATAATTAAATAGAAATGAACAATATTCTTTGTTGCCCTCCACATGTGTGAGTTCATGTCTACCTATTCTCTCTCTTTCTCTCTCCCTCACACACACACATTCATGCACACAACACACACACATGCATCACAAATATTTTACATATATTTTAATAGAAGTTAAATGTGTTGTTGAATTGATATAATAAATAAAGTGCACTGTCTACATATTGTTTTCTGAATTTCTATTTTAGTTATGCCATGTCAATTTTGAATCAACTATTTGATTGATATTGAATATTCTGAACCATGATAAGCTCTTAAGGTCACTGGTCTTGGGTTATCATGAAACATGGTGTATTCAAAGAAAATATTTCAGAATTAGGTGGTTTGTGAAAATATGACAAATCAAAGTTCCTCTAGAAACATTTTTAAAATCAAATATTGCTAACCTTTTTTGGAAGTCAAAAATAGTCTTTGAGATTTCATCTTGTGTTATATTTGGGGAAAAATATAAAACATATAAACATACATTGTATATGTAGCAATCACTTTAATGTGTTATTGTCATAAGATTTTCCTTCCAGTATTTACTTTGGTATTTACACTGTAGCTAGTACCGACAATCTGGCAAGAGGTGATCTGAGATGTATTTAATATGAAAGATATAATACATGTGCCAATAAAATCAAAATGAAATTAAAGGACAGTGCTCTGATGATGTCTTCCAATTTGCTCAAACAGAAATACTCAGAAATAGAGCATATAAAATCACACAATAAAACACTGATAGAAACCGTCAAATGCTAAGCTATAACCTTACCAAAGTCTGAATAAATATCTACATCATGGCCTAATCATAAGTAATATTTTGAAGTCTTACTATGGCTGGTACATGGAATAGTTTCAGTAATTAACATGATTTAGTAGCCAACTTGACTTTTATAATATCCTCAGAATATATTCTTTTTCCTATACCACAAAAAGGTTAGAAAATTAGACTGAGGCCACATCCTGAAAGGTAGGATCTATAATATATTCCTTGATGCTATGTATGTACATGTATGTAGTTATCCTTTTCTGTCAATAGAATTCTTATCTGCAGTTTTCCACAACCATGAAATCCATTTCTCTCTCTCTCTCTCTCTCTCTCTCTCTCTCTCTCTCTCTGTGCATGTATAAGTATGTAGTAAACATTTCACATAATTCTGATCTTGTCAATTTTCTCTGAAAGGATATTACTTAGATTTTTATCACAAGTCACCTAGAAACAACTTAAAATATGTATGAGATAAGTAAAAATTATATGGAGATAATTTTCTATCTTGTCTATGTGACCGGAGCATCCACAGATGCAATACATGAAGGATCCTGAAACCACCCCTCTGGAGAACTGAGCAAGAGACAACTGTATGTCACCTCATCCAGTATATAATCCATATAGTGATGTTCATTTGCACTCACAGCTAATAAATAATAAGCTTTTTATATTATCTGTCTTTTTGAAAAATCATCATTGCTCAAGAATTTTTAAAAACAGATTTCATGGTGCCTATTTCAGAGTGGAACAATCCCAGATGAGGGCAGAAAGATTGTTCATATTCACACTTTTTGTCAATATCCGACCATTCAACAAATGGTATTGAAGGAGCCGGTGACTATTTACTCTTTCGTATTGAAATAGCTGGAAATAATGAAAGTTAAATTTCAAAGAGGTTCTTTTGCTTTGAACTTAAAGACAATATAGAAGCCTCATATACTTCATTTTACTTCTTATCAGTTAAGTAAACACAAAATTTTCATTTTATATTACAATTTCCTTGAAATCCTTATCATGTATATAAATTTCATTTTTGTATTCCTTTAAACATTTATAGTATCAGTAGTTCTGATGATATACATAGAGATGCTTCCACATGATCATAGGTGCCCTAATTATACCTAAAGTATCTGATACCAAATCATAAGTAATATTTATTTAAATAGAATCAAATGCCTGATATGAGTTTCTCTTCTCATTATAGAATTAATTATAGGAAAGGAATACAGAAACAAATATATAGCTGCAAAGAACTCTGCAAAGCCATTGTGTTAATTCAGACACCTAAGTACTTGCTGCAATCACAGAAGAGATATTATTTCAGAAATATTACATCCTTTTAAAAAGCCATTTTATGTGATATGTTATAGGCGTTTGTCAATTAATACCATCTTAAAAGCTGAATAATCATTATTCATGTCATAATACTGTATTAGAAAAGTAAAGCACAAATATCATATCTGTAACTTAAATAAGTATATACTATATTTATCCTATAGTCATTGTGCAGAAGAACATTCAATTGCTACTCATCAACAGAAAGAGGCACATAGAATTTTTTGTAAAATATAGTATAATTAAATATTATTTTGTTGTAAAAAAAAATCTTAGATCTCCAAAAAACTAGGTAAGAGATGTTGAAAACAGAAATAGTCTTCTGTGATGAAGTGCACACTGACTGTTATCCAATAACAAATATATGCACTCCAGTAACCTTATGTTGACTGAGCAGGTTGCAATCATGTGGTTTTTAATATGTAAGTATATGAACTTACATATAAATGTGTATAAACATTGATGGAAAAGTATGCCATGAATTTGAAGGAGAACAAGGAGGACTATTTGGGAAGGTTTGGAGGGTAGAAAGGGAAAAGCAAATGATACAAATAAATGTAAAATATCAAAATATAAAATACATTATTTTTTAAAACTTAAATAATGAAGATGGCCACACAGAGGCCTCTGTACAGTGGCTATTTGATAGAAGAAAACCACTAATGCTTAGCCTGAATTTTGTAGATGAATGGTTTGGTTTTGCAGATATTATTAGAAACATTATTAGAAACAAAAGCATTCCATGAAGAACCCTCTAACTTTTCCCAAAACTGTTTGCAGTCTCTTTCCTTAAACCAATTATTGCCTATACTTTATTTCAGAATATTTTGAGATCAACTCCTTAAACAATGAGCAGTGAAGAATTGTAACAGCCTGCTTCTTTATTATACATTTGCAATTGTGTAAGAGATGAAGTTAATTTAAATCCTGACAGTTGCTTAAAAATAGCTTATAGTCTATTTAAAGCAAATAAGATTGAATGTCAGTTTATTCTTCTCTAACCAATACTCAGAGAGACACAGTCGCTTTACATTTACTTTGTGCCTTCTATTACTTAAATTTTACAGGTTATTTTATCATGTGTAACATGTCCACCTATTAGCAGCAATCATTCAATGGAAGTCCGAGATGGAGCACATGAATTTGAGAGGTTTTATTTGTGAACAACTGATCCAGGCCAAGCAATCAAAATATTTTATTCAATTCTCCTAAAGTTGTTGTTTCTTTGGCAGAGTAATTTGCTCTTAAAATACAGAACTGATCCTTGCAGTTCTGTTACAGTGGGCTGCCTCTCAAGCTGAGGAATAGGGGTTTAAAATTGCTTGTTTCCACTGACTTTTAACATGTAAGTGATTCTACTGACAGAGGCTTATTAAGTAGGTCTAGTAACTATGGTGCACAGGGTATGACTTTCACCTGTAGTTTTCAAACAATATGCGGGTCCTTAGATAATGTTTAGATTAATTCCAAACTATTCACAATAATTGCTAAGTCCTCATAATCCTCTCTCCGTGACTACCAAATTCCAGATGAACATCTGTCTGGCAAATTCCAAAATGAATATTTTATAACAAATTGTTTTTTTGCGGTTACATGTTTAAATGTTAACATTTCTTTGTTTCACGAATATATTGCAGAAGTGATTCCAATCAATTTATTTGGGGACCACACATTGGATTCTGAATGTTGAATGTGTTCCATCTGTTCTGCCTTTTTTTTTTTTTGAGAAGGCTTGATTTATCTCTGATCATATGTGTCTTGGGTAGTTATGTTACATGATAAAATTGGAAATGTTTTGGTGGCTCTACCTCAGGCTCATTTTTCCAGTAAGAGGGAAACAGCTCTAACTCTAACCCCTCATTCTCTCATTTCTGATAAAAGGTGAAATCCAGCCATGGAGCTGGAGCAGCTTCTGGAAAACCAGAAGGCAACAGTACGAGGAAAAGAAGCCACGATTCAGTCAACAGCACAAACTGTCTGTATCTGATTATCAGACCCAACTGCTTTTTTGTAAGCACCTATTTTTTGTTGTTGTTGTTGTTTTGCTTTATTTTGTTTTCCTAAGAGAAAGTGTGAGCTACCTGTTACTTGTGCTGTAGAATTTGCAGCAACCCCAAATCTTCTAAGTGAACCTTAGTTATGGTGTATCATAGGTGCAATGCACACTGAACCTTAGTAGCTCTGACGACAAGTGGAAAGGGGTGGCTGACTTGTATGTGTTTGGGAACAGGCTGTGGCTTCTGCTCTTCTTGCACGATACGGTTGTTTCAGCCCTGAACAAGGTTTTATTTATATGCAGTGGGGAATTTGTAGCTCGTGGCCGGAACTACTGATGAAGGCAAGTAACAAGAATAAGAGGAAGCTGCAGACAGCAAAACCCCGTCTCTGCTTTCTTGTAAGCGATTATTCTAAATTTAGTTGTTCGGTTTTTCTCGGGGTATTCTCTGAGACAGAATGAATCTCCGGCTTGCTGCCAGGAGCTTAGCTGCATGACAAGACATCCTCACTGTTCTTCTTATCATCTTCTGCATCTCCACTACACCACATCTGACTTCTGGGGGACTCCACGAGATAATTCCAGCACAAAGCATCTTCCTTAGCAATATTACTTCTAGAGGATATTGGCCTAGGAACTATATATGGTGATTCCTCCTCTAAGATAAGAGTTTTTGTTGTCTACTTCAGGGTGCTGCAACTCCCAAGACTTCATGTGAGTCTATTGTAACTAGAATTGTGGTATTCCCAAAGCCATCACCCTATCAGTATGTGCCCCTTCTGGCCACTCTCCTGATGAACATAATTTTAGTTACTTAAAATTTCAATTGACGGTCTTGTGGATAATAAATGCTCAGATAGCAGCCACTTTAGGTACTTTAATTTAATGTTAATATTCTTGAGGTATTTAATAAAATAATTTTAAGTTAATTAGCATGCCATTCTTACACAATAATGTTAACATTTACATAAATGTGCTACATGCTTTAATATAATATATACATACATAAAACATCTCAAAATCAAGAATACAAATAAAAAGCAATTATTTAAATAGCTTTACGTCTGAATTAGAGGAAAGTTTGTGTCTGAAGTTGTTAAGCACAAAATGAAGCGCTAATATATCAAGACGGCACATAGCCAGTTTCACAGTTTCCAGGATGAGCAGCAATAATCAGGATATAGTCTAAAATAGAAAAAGGAGTATCCTTCCAACAGGTAGTAAGAATCAGAGGAATAATTCAAAGAAGGTTAACCCTTGTCACTTCTTGTTGGAGGCTCTGAACAGAAATATTTTCACAGAGCACAGTTAATTTAATTTGAATTTAAAATCTTGACTTCTTATTGACCCCCTTACTCTAAAACAGATGAACTAGAGACTTAATGGATTTCTTTAAAGTTAATTAGAATCTAGTTTAAACTGGACACCCAATCCCAGAAGAAAAACTTTAGCAGGTGTTACAGCCAAATCTTTATTAAAATACCTTATAGAACAGTAGAAATACATTCTATTCAAAGAATATGTACAGCAGGACACGTTTCTGTTTCTTGCTCTCATTTCATTTTCTAGTCTAGAAGACATAGTTTCTTAAAGCAAAAGCAAAATGTTATCTTATGTACAAAGGCTATATTATACATGCTCATGGAATACATGGATATACACATACTTGCAAATAAATGTGTACACACACACACACACACACACACACACACGTATGTGTGTGTTTTACTCCTCCAAGAACAGTATTTATTTTTAAATCTGGTAATCATAATGAATCTTAAAATAAGATAATTTTGACTGTTTTTTGTGAATTGAGTTTTTAATATCTGAGGCTTCCATGCTGTTCCTCCAAGCACACTTTCAAATCAAAGTTTGGGGACATAAATCCTGAGTTCATGAGTGTATGTGTTTAGATTTTTAGCATGGAAGATAGTGGTAAAAGCTATTGATATATTCTATATTGCCTTATATTGTAACAGGTTTAATTTTTCAGTTAATATTTTCAGTTTCCTGTTTTAAGTTCACTTCATTACTTTTATTAATAAAGTCATTTCCTAAATTTTCAATGACACAATTTAATAAAAAAATTCATCAGTTCGATGGAAATCCTGTCAGCCAATTTCCCAAAGGATCCTGTGAGTACATGATCCACAAATAAAATCTACAAAGTACCTGTGGAAAGGTAACAGTTTTCTGAGTCTTCATCAGACAATTCGACCTTGAAAACCAGAGAAAAGGCCCAACATTTCATCTGTTCTTGGAAGGGCTAGAGTTGGGTAAACAAAATGTGTATTTCTGACTCTTCCCTGGAGATAGAGTGAAGTGCAAAAAGTGGTCCTGCTTTCAGTATCTTTTCCTCTCAGAAGGCACATCATTGATCAGCAGTGCCCATCTTCATCTGCCTTTGACCTGTCATTCTTCAAGGGTATATTACTGCTTTGTGCAGTAGGGTCCAGAAGCAAGTCCAACCAAAGAAATATGGGAAATTAACTTCAATGAAAATATAAAAGTGAGGCAGAATATCTCATCCCAAAAGAGGTGATTGATGACACTAAGATGGAGAAGAACAGACATTCTTTAGAGGAGAATGGAATAAAGAAAAAGGACACCTTGCTCATTTTGAATTTAGTAAATAAACTCATCTACAGATCAGAGTAGACACCACCCTGATGAGAAAGACCTTAGTCTGCTTGTTGAGCCAATTTTTAGATGATTGAAAGCTTGTATATATCAATCTCCACCATTTTATGGTATCATTCCTTTCATCAGCTTCTTCAAACAATAACTAGTATTTATTACTTCATATAACTGAAACCCCGGAGTTGTTCCTTTTCGCAGACGGCTGTGACTTTATTGGTATCAACATCATCCTAAGCTGGGCTTCACTCTTCTGCCATGCCGGTACTTCAATTCTAACAGTTGTTCTGTGTTTCAAAATGTAAAAGGAATTATCCCGTGTGGAAAAAACAATAGAAATAGACGAGAGACAGAAGAAAGATGATTGAGGAGGGGGGGTGTATGAATAAAAAAATGAAAGGGGAAGGAAAATGGCAGAAAAGGGCAGAGACATAAGGAGATGAAGAGAGAAGGAGGAAAAGATTCCTTCTAGTTTATTGCTGGTTGTATTTTCTGTGAATCTGCATTTCTTTTACACATATCACTAATTTGAGACATGGAAATTTGAAAACTAGAAACGCATAGTTTCTCTACATTTTTACATCGATGAGAGGGAATTTTAGGTGGTACAGTTTTTCTAAATAAGCAGAAGTTCTTTTTCAAACTTCATATACAAAGATAGGAAGTCATTATCACACATTTTTTAAACTTACAAATAAAAGGCTGGAAATAGTATTGTTTCGATGCATAAAATTAGGAAAAAGTTTTGATTGTATTAGTGTTCATTTAGTGGCAATACTCATCAACATACTTTGTACCTTGTGCGTCATTTTGCACTGAATAAAACTGTATTAATTTATGGTTTGTTCTTTACATGTGAAGGTTTTTTCTACTATTATCCATTTTCCTTATAAATAAAGTCAGTCATATTTATTTCTTTTAGCCCAAACAGATCAAAACACCATCAACATAAATATCAATATTTAAGCATTTAATAGATTCTTAGTTGTTAATTTATACAGACTTAAGCTTAATTTTTAAAGCTCAATTAAATAGGTGTATATATAATATAAATGGTATTTGGATAGTATCATTTTTACTTTTTACGAGAAGTTTATTTGGAAATGAACACACAATTGACCTTTGCAACAGATCAATCACTTACTTCACCTGTCATCCACATCCATCAACAAACCAACTGTGTTCATAGTGGTAGAGCTGGCCTTGGCTCAAAGGTATTTGTCTCTCTGTTGGGACTCTGTGTTGACAGAACCCTCCTGTTGCTTGTCCATTTGCTTTCCTTGGCAACTGTCCAGGTTCATGAGAAATGGTGTTAATATTTTTCTCACAGTATGTTCTGGATGCACACAGAATGGCTGGATGGCCTAGTCAGTTTTTATACTTAAGCTTTATTACTATGTGAGTTAGGAAGGGCACTTTTAGAGTATTGCATCTGGCACTTTCACAAATTTTCATTCCAGTCCTTCTTTTTACATACAACCAGAATCTTGAGACTGAGACCTACTGAATTGCAGAGTGGGTGAAGAAATACTAGACAATACAGATCCAGAAGTAACAGATATACTGTTCCTCAAGTTCAGAGTTGATATTTACAGTAGAAGCATCTCATGCTTATAGACCATCAGTTCCAAAGAAGATTTAATGTTAGGAAGCTCAGTAACATATGAATATACAAGCACAAAGACACTGGTGAAACAATGTTTATTCCATAGTTCACTCACATAAACATTCTCGGCATCACACTATCAAATATAAGAACCAGCTTTTCTATATGGAATTTCTGTTGGCTTTTACCTTCTTAAGCTGTACGATAAAATGACAAGCCTGTATTAAGCATCACATACTAGAAGATTCTTTGTAGAAACAAACAAAAAAACTATGTATAATATAAAAACTCTTTTTTGTTTTTAATTTAAAATACCCATAATAATAGCATTTTCAGATTTGTAGAAATGTGTTTGAGTCCTTCAATAATAGAAACATTGATTAAAAAGTTGTAATACATAAAGCCTACTTGGACTTGACAACAATTGACATTCTTGAACACTGTTCAATGCATATATTGTCCTCTTAAAGTTTCATATTTTTGATGTACTTTATAGCCTGATTTATGTTGAAGTCCAGATGGCACCGGCGTTTGCATCTTCCTGATTCTGCATCCCATGTGTTGCAGGTATAAATAAGCATGAACACCTTGATCCATTGTATGCTGTATTGAAATCTCTCCCAGGATAAGCACTCTACTAAGTGAGCTATTACAAAGCCTCATGATGCTTATTTGACCGGAGATCATTTAGGCTTTTGAGACATTTTGAAATTGCCTAGGTCTTTACCAGTTTTCAATGTCTAAAACAGGAACATATGTTCCATTATTAGACCTATGCTGTCCTGATATCATATAGTCAAATCATCCAGTGTGATATATCAACATTCAAACCACAATAACCTCAAAAGACAAAAATTACAAAAAAATTAATTGTCAAAGACATAAATAAACATTAACTTCCCTAACATGTTATCAATTAACAACTTATATATAAAGAATGAGATGACGTCTCACTTTCTTCTTTCTCTATTAATCATTCACAAATCTGATAACACCATATATTTTAGGTGGGAAACATGGGTATTACAACTCACACTGATCAAGGCTGTGATGCCTCATACCGCATTATGAAGAACAAACTGGCACTATTTCTACTCAGTGTACTTTATTAAGAAAAAATCCTAGAAGTCTAGGACAAGCTCAGGATACAGATATTTATTGGAACAGATTTGCATTAATTATTGCTGAAGGCAGTCATAGTAATACTGCATAAGTGCAATGAATAACTTAAACATCTTAGAATTCTGTAACAAAACATAAATACATAGGCTATGCCACTAGAAGGTAAAAGGAATGCTGATACAAATACTAAAAGGGAAAAATTGTACCCAGAATATATATCATTTATATCTGTAAAGATACCATATACAGAATTAATGTATGTAACTGTGACAAAAACAAATCACAAAACAAGGTGCAATTAGTGGAACTTTTAAATTGGATACAGATGGAAAATGTTGGTAATTAGTGACAAATTGAATACATTTTAAAGACCAGATAATTTTATATGGAATGAAAAGAATAAGATGTTTTAACTAAAGTTTAGGACTATTTTCATATTTTTCCTCCTGTTGCAGGATTGGGAGCCTATATCTGATTTTATAATTCCCTGGACCTATGTAGCATGAGCCTCTGTAAGAATTGTGCTTCTTGCCATAGATCCTGTGAGTTTTTCCACCTCTTCTTCTACAGATTCCTGAGGCTTGAGAGAGGAGTTTGATGAGAATACTCATATACGACTGAATGTTTCAAGGTCTCTCACTCTGTGCATTGTCCACTTGAAGTTCTACATGCTAGCTCCCATTTATTACAAAAAGTTTCCCTGAAAATGGTTGAGTGAGGGCCTGACCTAGGGATACTGCAGTATGTCACTAGGCATCACTTTATTGTTGTTTTTCTTTATCAGAAGCATAATTTTTGCTCTCACCTACACCCACGGTCTATCCAGTGTAAAGTTTACATCCCCTATCAGGCTTGGGTTCCATTCCAGAGAGTGGTTGATTACTTCCACATTTGTGCCACTGTTACACCAATATATGTTGAAGTCAGATTTCCACGATAAAGTCATGAGAGAGGAGGGAGTCTCAGTTAGGGAAATACTTCCATGGGATCCAGCTGTAAGGCATTTTCTCAATTAGCAATCAGTGTGATAGGCCCCAGCCAAGTAGTTTAAATTTTCATTTCTCTATTGACTAGGGATGTTCAGCATTTCTTTATGGGTGGGGGTCGAGGGGCATGGGAGGGATGTAGAGGGATCTGGGATATGTAAAATAAGAAAAAAATAAAAAAAATAAAATTTTACTAACTTTCCATGTTTCATATTTCCAGAGCTCTGCTAAGTTCTGTAGACCATTTTTTCAGTTGGTTTTCTTTTAATGTTCACTTTAAAAATATAATTTAGATACTAACCCAGTAACAGATGTTTAATTGGTAAAGATCTTTTCCAAATTTGTAGGCTTCCAATTTGCCCAAATGACAGTGTACTCTACTATATAAAATCTTTCTGATTCATGAAGATCCGTTTATTAATTGTTGCCCTTAGTGCATGTACTATGGGTCCTTTTGCTCTGACAAAAAAGTCCAGGCCTATTTCTTACTTTTTTTTCTGTCATATTCATGGTATTTGATGCTATATTGAAGTACTTATTCTATTTGGAGCTAAGTTTTGTGCATGGTGAGTGAGTCATTGTCATTCTTCTATATAGCCATCCAGTTTGACCAATTTTGATAGTTGAAGCTGATGCCTTTCCCTCAGTGTATATTTTGTTAAAAGTTGGGTGAACAAATGTGTATGGACTGATTTCTGGGTCTTCAGTTTGATTCCATTGATAAACATTTTTTTATGCCATTACCATGCTGGTTTTATTAGTGTAGCTTTGTAGTACAACTTGAAATCTGAAATGGTGATATCTACAGCGGTTCTTTTAATATTAAGGAATGTTTTAACTACACTGCCCGTTTTTGTGTTTTCTTTTGTTGATTTTTTTAAAGTGGGGTTCTTCCTGGTTGTTGGTTTGTTTTGTTTGTATTTTAAAGAGAGTTAGAGAAAATGAAAACAAAAAGGTGAGTTAAGGAGAAGGTGGTGAGAAGCAGGGAGGAATTAGGTGAGGGAAATCATGATCAAGGTATATAATATAAAATTTCCTTCAATAAAAAGTTTGAAATAAAGACTGAAATTCTTTATAGAAATATGTGATATGAATATAAGTTCTTGGGTATAAACACAAAGAGAAAGGTTATGGTAAACAATGATATGTTTGAATATTAAATTGACAATGGGTATTTTGGGCAGGCTGATTTTATGTCAACTTGACACAAACTAGAGACATTGAGAAGAGGGAACCTCAGCTGATAAAATACTTGCACCAGACTGGCTGTTAAAGTAATCCTGTGGGACATGATATTCATTTCTGATTAATAAGGGGTGGACAGCTCACTGTGAGCAGGTCTACCTCTGGGTTTCTAGTACTACATGTTACAAGACAGCAGACTGAGAAACATCAGGAGTAAGCCATTATCACCTCTACATGACTTCTTTTATCAGTGCCTGACCCCAAATCCCTGTCCTGTTTGAGTTCCTCTTCTATGTTTTGTCCTTCATATACTGTGATGGAGAAGTGGCCTAGTGTTTTACAAAGAAAATAAAACTAACTAAGATACGGGCTTAAGCAGAAAGTTTTAGAATATTGGCCACTATGAAGACTTTGTTTCATTAATGTAAGCTGAATCATATTAAATACAATTTTCCTTCACTCTTCTTGAGAAGAATCCATGGTTCATTACATAGCTTCATATTTGGTTTTTAATTCTACAAGGAAGAATTATAGGCTAAGAAATTGTACAGTTCTTCAAGCGCAGAATACAGCGACTTAGACTTAACAAGACCATGTACTGATTAATGCATAGTGAGTGTTATCATGAAGGATTGGGAGAAGATTAAGACATTATCAACAAAAGAGTCAGATGCTACACTCTGTTAAAAGTCACATTTCAGAGGGGACATCTTATGAAAACCAAGCATGAAAGGACTCCCCATGCAAATTAAAAAACACAGCTTAATCTGTAGCACAGAGTTATATGAAAAGTACTGACATATTCTTAAAAGTGTTGCCTCTTGCTGTCTTCTGAGAAAATTAAATTCATTGTGATAAAAAGTAAAATTTATTACAGCATTGTTAGAGGAGATGAATAACACAACTCACACACAGCTAGCTGGGAGGAATGTTGCTACTGTTACTTTAGGAGCTGTTGTGTGATAAAAAGTAAAGTTGGGAATGAAAACATACATTTTATATATATAAAAAGATTTCTATTCATAAACCTTAAACAACACCTGCAAAAGAATGTCCATGAAACACTGTTCACCAGAAATGTAAGTCAAAGAAGTATACAAATATTGGTAAAAGGAAAATCATTATTTTAAGGTATTAGAAAATATGCAAAATTGAAGAGAAATAAATACCATTTATCAATCTGAATATATATCTAAATATATTATTGATATTTGTAAAAATTGGATGCTTGCAGAATGTTCCTTTCCATCTTGGAAACAAATATTATAAACCAGAAGTAGAAAATAAACACATGAAAAAGTCAATCCTGATTATTGATGTTTGTTTGTTATCCATTGTGCTATATTTCTTTTTGATCTAAATAGAAACACAAATATTTTATTTTTAAAAATTTCAGTTATCTCACTTACTTAGTCACTGCTCAGTAGGCAGAGTAAAATTCCTGTAAATAATCCATGATTAAATGGAATCATTTGCCATCACATCTTTGTCAAGGGCTTCCTTTGCATACCCTGGAAAGAAATCTCTGCTCCCAATGTGTGCACTTTCAGCTTTAAGGAAACATCTTTGAGTTCTACACCTTTAGACCCAGCCAGAACAACCCCTCACTGATTCTGATTTGCAGTATTCTTCGGGAGCCTTCCAGATGTGTGTCCCCAAGTTCAGCTCTTCTGCAGTGAGTGGTCCGATGATTGTGAATAAAGAACAAATAAACATTTTGTGCACATATTCTTTCATAGCTGAACTTTATCTTCTTTCTGTCTCTCAGTCTCTCTCTCTCTCTCTCTCTCTCTCTCTCTCTCCATATATATATATATATATATATATATATATGATTGTGTGAGTGTATAAAATGTTCCTATGTATAATTTTCTTTAAAATGTCTTTGCTAGAGGATTCAAAGGTTAAAATGTTCCCTTATGATGTCAGTTCATAATTTAAATGGGGTGAAATAAGATAATGTTTAATGTGGCCTGTAGCAGTTCAAGTTCACTGAATATGCCTGTTGTTTTGAATGAATACAAACAGTAAAGTATTCCTGTGTATTCTGGTGTTCCTGACAAGAATATCTCTGAACCTCTCTGGATCCTTCCTGTCCTCCCCGATTCCATGTCTTTTTAAATTTAAGTCTTTCAGAGTCACCATCAAACACTGAACAAAAAGCAATGATTTCACTTAATCTTCTTTTTATGTCACATTTTTGTTCATAACTTTGAATTCTATATTTTTCTTCTTTATTTACTGCCATGACTTTCTCTGCAAACATTCTATTATTGATCCAAAACTTCCTCGTGTCTGCCATCTCATTTGGTAATGTCAATCTTGTATTTCAATTCTTTAATATGTTTTACTTCAAAAGACATTTCTGTCTTTTATGAGTATTTTACTACATCACTCCATTGTACCTAATGCCCTAAACTATCTCATTTTCAAAGCTTCAATTTACTAAAAATATTCTCTAGAAGAAACAACAATTTGGGTAGTAACCCAGTTACAAAGACACAAATACAGTATGCAGTGGCTCATATATGGATTTAGACACAGAACAAGGGATTACCAGCCTACAGTCCATACCACCAGAAAAGCTAGGAAACAAGGAGGACCCTAAGAGAGACATACATGGTCCCCCAGATAAGGGGAATGGGAGAAGATCTCCATAGCAAATTGGGAGCATGGAGGGTGGGGAGAGGGAGTTAGGAGAAAGAGAAGGGGAGATGAAGAGGGGAAGAGGTGGGATTGAAGGAACATGAAGATGGAGACAGGGAAAGAATAGAGGGAAACAAGAAAAGAGATACCATAATAAAGAGAGCCATTACACATTTAAAGTGAAATCTGGCACTAGGGAACTGCCCAGAGACCTACAATGATAAACCCAACTAACAGTCAAAGCAATAGTGGAGAGGCTACCTTAAATGCCCTTCCTTGACAATGATATTAAGGACTATCTTATGTGCCATCCTAGAACCTTCATCTAGTAGGTGATGGAGGCAGAAGCAGACACCCACAGCTAAGCACTGAGTCCAACTCCTGGAATCCAGTTGCAGAGAGGGAGGAGTGATGAGCAAAGGGGTCAAGACCAGGCTGAAGAAACCCACAGAGTCAGCTGACCTGAACAAGGGGTGGGGCTCAACACTCCAGTCTGATAGCTGGGAAACCAGCATAACACTGACCCAGACCCCCTGAATGTGGGCATTATTTAGGAGGACTGGACAGTCTATGGAGCCTCTAGTAATGGATAAGTATTTATTCCTAGTATATGGATAGACTTTGGGAACCCATTCCACATAGAGAGAGATACTTTCTCAGCCTAGACACATGGGGGAGGATCTAGGCCCTCCCCAAGATGATATGACAGACTTTAAAGATTCCCCATGGAAGGCCTCACCTTCCCTGGGGAGCAGAAAGGGGTTGGGCTGGGATTTGGTGGGGATGATAGCAGAGGATGAGAGGGTGAGGGAACTGGGATTACAAGTAAAACAACCTCGTTTCAAAATTAAATGAAAAGGGAAAAATATTCTGATGATTGCTTTTATCTTTAAACACTTCTACTGTTTATTTTATGTTTCTCTTTCACTCATTGCCATAGCATTTTCCAGAGGAAAGTAAAATTGTGAAGGATTTTTAATTTTCTTTCTAAGGAGCTAGAGTATTAATAACCAGGAACAATCAAGAAGGGAGAAGAGGCTGCTCTTAAAATTTTTTGGAAATATCACCATGACACTGTTTGCTTGAACAAGAGAATGAGATGCTGTGTAACACAGAAGAGAAAGATATCTTTCAATTGCTTTTCATTGTTTGGATGTCATCTTCTTTTCAGAGTTCCCTAGTCATCTTTCTGTAATAATCCTATGTGTTTATTTCTTTCAATTTGGAGCTTCTTAACCAACTAATAGAAAACTGGCCCCAGATTCTCAGTACCCTTGTTTTAAAATCTAAGCAGTCACAATAATTTATGACTGAATATTTCTTCACCAGTGATGTGACTTCAGAGGCAGCGAGTGAAGGTTCTGGGTTTTCTTTTTCTTTTTTGCTTTTTTCATTTGATTTGTACCTATAGAAGAACAGAACATACTTCTTCATTGTGAAAGAAACATAACAAATACATAAGCTATGATGTTGTGTATTCGTGTGGTATTTAAATCTGATATAACTTAGCAGAGGGAAGTTTTGAAAGGAAATGAGAAAATGATGATTGTTGTAATGAAACTGATTTCAGCTCTTAAACTGCAAAATAAGAAAAAGAAATAAAGAAATAAAAGAAGGAAGGCAGGAAGGAAAGAAGAAAGAAGTAAGAAAGAAAGAAAAAGAAGGAAGGCAGGAAGGAAAGAAGAAAGAAATAAGAAAGAAAGAAAAAGAAGGAAGGCAGGAAGGAAAGAAGAAAGAAATAAGGAAGAAAGAAAGGAAGGAAGGAAGGAAGAAAGGAAGAAAGCTCTCAGATAACAGGATCTTCATCTGTCCATCTAGGAGCTAAGCTTCTTTCAGCTTTCTGCCCATGATCAAACTGGAAAGCTCTAGATGACTTCAGGAAGAAAGTTCAGCCACTGTGAAGACTTATGCCGAGCTGTGCTATTTGTAGAAATATTTGTAAAGTAATAGATAGCCACATCACAACATCAAAATAATCCAGAGAACTCCCAATGAAACATCACCTCTGAGAATCACAGACCAGCTGGCCGGAATGGCTTTGGTTAAGACTTCAGAATGACTGACTAGAACGCCTTCTCTTCTGATATCTTCTCTGTAAAGAATAACTGGGTCCTTGCCACATCCATCACGCTGGCTAGTGGGCAGTACTGCCAAACTCTCAAACGCATTGCTGTACTGCCTCCTAACTGGGGTCTCATGTACCCAAGTCCAATTTATATGACATTTAAGAGTAGGCTGCCTGTATGCTGGAGCAGAATATAAGTCAGCGTTTAACAAAGTCACCAACATTTTAAAGGAACAGTATTCATTTGACTGAAAAGGGCAGAAAGAAGTTAAAGTGAACGGAAGACTATGAATGATTAAATTTTGCAAGTGAGAAGGGCACTTGAAACATCCTCCTTTCTATGCACTGACCCAGTGAGGTAAGTAACCAACAGGGCCTAGGGGGAACATAAGAATCTCCCTGGGAAGGGAAATAGAATAGATTTCTAGAGCAGACTGGACACTAGAAGGGATCAGATGGACAAGGCCAAGGGAGAAAATACTGGGAGAGATGACTCTAATTGAGGGGCCAAGGTGGAAACCTAGTGCAATGAAAATTCCATAGAACCTACACGGACGACAATAGTGAAGACTCCTATCCTAATAAGGGACTTGAACAGGGATATAACCAGACAAGGTCTCATATGGAGGGACTGAGACACAAAACCAACCACCAAACCTTCACCTACAGTTTATCCTGCCTGTCGAGTTCTGAGACCGGAGTCTAGCACAATCATCACCAGAGAGACCTGAGAGATTTCATCCAGCAACTGATGGGAGAAGATGTAGAGCCCCACAGCAAGCATTAGACATAGTTTAGGGGTCCTGCAGAGGATGGGCGGAAAGGATGAGTCAGAGAATCAGCAGGCCAGGCAGGGTTCCATGGAGGCTTGCAGGGATCATGTAGTGAGATAGCCACTTGCCTGTACCTGTTGCACTAACCATGCCCATTGGGTGTGGGGGAGAGGTGCAGGCAGGGTAGATGTCTCACTACAGGATCAGGGAGCCTGTAGAGGTTTGACCTGGATTCTCTGTAAATATGTTGTGCTTGCGTAGCTTGGTGTTCTTGTGGGATTTCTACGCGTGGGAGCAGGAGCATTCTGTGATTTTTTTTGCCTGCCTTTTGGACGTTTTCCTCTCTGCTGGGTTGCCTCCTCCGGCCTTGATGTGAGAATTTTGTGCCTGGTCTTTCTGTAGCTTGTTAGGCTTTTGTTTGATGTCCCTGAATGGCCTGCCACTTTTTGAGGACAGGTGGAGAGTGGGTGGATCTGGAAAAGAAGGTAACTGGTTGAGAGAGATGTGGGCGAGGGAATGGAGGGGAAATTGCAATCGGGATGTATATGAGAGAAAAATTAAAAAAGAAAAAAGAAAAGAAAGATGATTTTTCTATTAAAAAGAAAAAGCTTCTTTTCAGATCAGAGGTGTTTTTTACAGAAACAGAAATGTGAATCAGGGTGGAAGCCATAAGGCAAATGTGAGACCAATGTAAATCACAGCCAGGAATCTGATCCGAATGATGGACTTGACCCCACGTGCCCACCTGTGTTTGAGATCTGATCAGGACTGGAGAGGTATGGCCACTACTTCCTCTGAATCCATGGTGCCATTGTGTGCTGAATGTGTGGGAACAGACAATTTGTCTATTCCCCTAGGGGCAAGAAAAACCATGCCAAGGAATACAGCCAAATGTGAATATCTCTATCATGCCCACACTTAATTAAGGGCAGCTGAATTCAGGAACAGAGTGAATTATTTTATAGCCCACTACATCCCAACATTTTCATTAGGAAACAATTGTTGGAAAGCAGTCATGTCTCTTTCTTTTTTGGATTTTCTCCATAATCATAGAAGAAAACAGATGAGGGAAAGAAAATATAACTTTTCAGTTAACATTGAATAAAAGTGGACCACATGGAATTAGCTGGACTTTTTCATATAAGGGAAATAAGACATAACAGTCAGTGATGGTGTAAAGATTATTCCAAATGTAGACACATTGTCCCCAACTAAGGTTAACAGCCCAAAGGCATCAGTCATCACAGGCAAGAAAATGGAATGTTCGAGAAGAAGAACTCTGTAGAATTTGCAAATCCATCCTTGTAATCCATGCCATGTTTTACTTTTCAGGTGTGACTATTTCATGCTTTACCAAAATATGTCCTTAAAATGGCAAGCCTGCCTGAGTAATCCCTGCTTCTAAGGGACTTTTATTCTGGTCCTCTGAGGAAAAAAAAATCCCTTCTACTTATCAACAGAGAGAAGTAAGATTGTGTTTGAGGCAGACTAAATTCGGGGTGATAAATCTGGAACCTTGTCCTCATTCAGACAACTCTTCAAGGCTGTTGGATTCAGAGGACATGAACAAAGGAAGATAGGAAGCTGAACATTTGCAAAGCTGGCATTCTTGAGCAGTGATCCTCAAACTTCTTGATGCTGCAAACTGCTCCTCTTGTGTGGTGACTGCCACCAATAAAGTTATTTCACTGCAAGGGGTCAAAACTATGCTGGGGAAACCCACAGAAACAGCTGACCTGGGCAAGTGGGAGCCCACAGACCCCAGTTTGAGAGCTGTGGAACCAGCATAGGACCTGACTAGGCCCCTGAATATGGGTGTCAATTAGGAGACCTGGGCAGTCTATGAGACCTCAGGCACTGGAACTAGTATTTATTCCTAGTGCATGAATCAACTTTGGGAGCCAATGCCCCATGGAGTGATGCTGTCATGCTAGATACAGTGGGGAGGGTCTAGGCCCTATCCCAAAAGATGTGACAGACTTTGATGATACCCCATGACAGGGCTCACCCTCCCTGGAGAGTTGATATGGGGTGAGACAAGGGGATTAGTGATGGGCATGGGAGGGGGGAGGGAGAGGGAACTGGGAACTGGGATTGATATGTAAAATAAATGAAAAGATGTGGATTCCTTCCAGACTAATGTGGTTTGATCACACCAGACCGCCTGAAACAGAGTACAAGGTGATCCTACATTCAAAACAGCTGGACAAAACAGCCCTACAGACTACAGCCAGGATTTCTGAATCTTCTTTGAATCCCCCATGACAGTGCCCCTTACCAGCAGGAAGTAGTTTGGAAAGAACGATGCCCAAATTCCCAAATATTGTGTATAAATGTTTGTTTTCATTTAATTGGACTTTGTTATATAAAATAAAAAAAAACCCAAAAAAAGCAAAAAAAAGACTTTCTAATTTAAATAAAAATGTATAAAAGAAAATAATATTTAGTTCCTACTTTATAACTCTAATTTTAGTACTGTTATGAAGTATAATGTAAATATATGATGTGCAGGACACCTGGCATATGATCCCTAAGGGATTATGACCTGCAGGTTGAGAACCGCTATTATAGAGATCCTAATAACTCCTGTTTGTTCACACTGGATCTTCCAATACCATTATCAATTACTGCAGCAAATACAGGGCATGTTCTATGTCTCACCATTTAGAATTTGTTTTAATAATCAAAAGGTCATTACCACACTGCACTCCTTACTTTGTCCATCTTGTGTCTGTCTTGTTCTGTGTGCTGAAACATGGATAGTAGCACTAGATTAACACCTCTCTGAAACTGAGGCAGTCCCTGCAAGATGACTCATAGGTATTTATGAGCCATAGCTCAGGCATGTGAAGGCAATGATCTTCCTGGAAAAATCCCACTGGGTAAGAAAAAGGTCTACCTGAGACACAGATGATAAAGAGTGAGACCAATAGCTTGTATCTAGTATTACAGGCACCAAGGAGGTGGAATCTGGCTGTTCTGCAATGCTTTCTCGTTTTTCCTCATGCTTGTGTATGGGAATTTATTCACAGTGGGAACAGGACCAGACCAAAAACATTATTCGAAACATTAAAGTGGTTTTATCTTCTGGATTTACTTCTAATTATACCATTTGCCCTCTCTCTTAGTTTCATATACATGTCTATTTGTCTTTTTGTTTGTTTATTTGCTTTCTGGCTTTGAGATACTTTAATTACTTTTGCTACATTAAAAAAAAAAAGGCATTTCTGGAACATTGATATTTTAAAAAATTCCTAGATTTGACATTTGTTATCAGGATGAAGGTGTCTATCTACCTTGAAACAATCACAGAAATGGCTGTTGTACCAACTAATTTTCAAGGAACTGGGACTTAAAACATTCAGTATAGGAACTTCTTGAAACTGATAAAACATCCCTACTGTCAGCAGATACAGCACTACTCAAGTGGCATGCCAGGCTTTAATTAAAACAGAGAGAATTAAAGATTATACAAAGAAGGTGTTTAGTTTCGGTGGGTTGTGATGATAATTGTTAGCTATCACCAAGTGTTACTTAAGGACACTTAGTCAAGTTCCCAGTTCTTGGCATGTTTTAAGTTCAGTACCTATCTGAGATGATCTATAAACTGTCTGGATCAAGGATAAACAGAATGGAAAAGTTAACTATTCCTGTTTTCTGTGTCCCTAGTTATTCCAATAAATATTCTTTAGTTAGTAAGAGGATGGTTATTAAGAATTTGAGATATTACCATTGATTATCTTAATATATGATAATTGTCAGGGATAATAAGGTATAATAAGACATTTTATGTAGGTAAGAAAGATGAAACAAAATGACTTATAAGATGTAGATATAGAAAATACCAATGTCAGGTTATAGTTATTTTCTTTTTAAAAGATAAACAAATTGGAAGGAAAACATGGGATTGTATGGGAAAAAAAGAAAAAGAAAGGGAAATGATACAGTCATATTGTAACTTCAAAAATAAAAATTAATAAAACATAAAAGCGAAAATTGGAAGTGGGATTTTAGAGGAATTTACCATAGACACTGGCTATGAATTAGGGCAGTAGTGGCAAGAAATGGACATATATGTGATTGTGATCACTAACCCTGAACATTGTCTCATTTGACTTTCTTCAGTTTCCCTGGTAAGATGGCCATGGTCGGTTAGCACAGAATGTACAGTAGAAGATGTCTACTCTTCCACTCAATGTTACAGTTTTACCAGAACTCACAAATTGCTGAAGATAGGGGAATTGTTTCTCCAGGTACACCATACGTGTTGTCCAGCAGTTAGCTGACTGGTGGAGTGTGTTCATGAAATAGGCATTGGTAGGATTAAGAAATAATATAATTTGAAAGAAAAAGAAAGCAATAAAGTTACTCTTATTTTTTCCCCTAGAATCATGAACAACAGGATAATTTGCTACCAAGTTCTTTTATTGTGAGGTTGAGTTATTTCAGTTACATTTATTTTTAATTTCTGGTGGCATCACTCTGTAAATACCATGGATACATGTGCACAGAATTCATCCCGATTTTCCAAAGAAGAGATGTGAATGGTCAGACTTCAGACTTATTTCTTTAAAAGGTTTATTATCCAGCATGAGGGGGGATTACTCTACTAGAAAATTCTGTTATCCCTATTAGAATATCTACCAGGTATACAATAGAAACCTTGGGTGTGTTAAGTGGCTCAAAGTAGATGCCTATTTTGTACACCCAGCATGAACACTTGGATTGAAGCACATAAAACTCTGGTTCTATTCCTTGTAATTTTTGAAGCAGATTTCAATGACAAATTTACAAGTTGACAAAGAAAGCAACATTACCAAACTTGAGTGTGGGAATCTTGAAAATTTATAAACTAGAAACCATGTTATCATATTCACTAAGGTATTCATAAAAGTTTGTAATGAACAACTAAGTATCTATTATGAAAAATGTAACTGTGTGAGATATGACAGTCATCATACTGTTAAAATCCAGTCATATTACAATTTTAAAGTTAACAATTATATCATTTTTGTCGTATACATTTTATCATGGTATGAGAGTTTTAAGTATTGCATTTATCTATTTAAAATATGTAGAGAAAGTAAAGACTGGACTTTCATGCAATTCTTGTGTAATTCAGAAATTCTAATCATCATATCAGTAAACTCTCACCTACTTTTCAAAATTTTTATTGATGTTCTTATAAATATAACATTAAGGGAAATTTGGCCACCAATTTAGTGTCCACACATATATTTTGTGTAGAACGTTTCTTAAATCTACTTCTTCTGTAACTATTATGATTTTTCCTCTTCTTAAATTTCTTAATAAAGAAAAACACGATCACTCATTTTCTAAAGTACTACTTATTGTGCACTGTGTATGTGTATTAGTGTGCGTGTATGTGCAAGTGTGTGTGTGTGTGCGTGTTTTCCTCTGACTCACAATTTCCAAAATGAGTCTAATTTCAACGGTGTACTTCTATTAGTTTCACCTTCTGTTTCTGTGCATTTTTCTGCATCTTATCTACTGGCATAAGATGTCCAATAGTCATTCTCTTAATAGATCATTCAGAAGGATTCTCGACTGATTGACAGAATGATTTCACTGTGCAATTCCTCCAGTAAATCTGACATATCAATGATCTAGATGTTTTTTTAAATATATTGATGACTATTTTCTAGACTCATTATCTTCTTGAAGAAAAAATCGACAATATTTTAACGTTTTAAAATCTATTAGATAGTATTATGTGAAGTAGAAATTCCCATATTCAACACATTTAATGTTTAAAATATTCTATCCACTGGAAATAACTTGTGTCCCCAATTTTGAAATCAATCGTCAGATCAATGAATTGGTCTAAGATGTAGCAATTGAATGCCTTAGATTGTAAGACTAGAATTTGATTGAGAATTGTGTTTATCCACAGTGTTGCTTTTATTCCTCAGCATTGATTAGGAAGGCACATGCAGATACTCCCTACTACTGGTATTTGCCCATTGGTCTTGACACCTTTAAAAGTTTCCCACTGAGATTAAAGGAAAAAAAAATACAAGCAGTTGTTCATACCTGTTTAAGTTTTAAGTAGATCCCTTATGGAAATTAGAAAAATTGATGGCCAATGGTGTCCTAACTAAAAAGGTATTCTGGATGACTGAGAGATTAGACATCTCTCAGAAGTCATCATCCAGCTTAATAGACATTTCACTCTGATCTATGAATACCAGAAGCATATACAAGCAAAGTTTAAAACACCTTATATAGAATTAAGTGTTTTTTGCCTAAATAGACCTTATTGCCTGAATTGAAAAAATTGCTAACTGCTAAATTTCAATTGATTTATTGTCTTATCATTTATACATACCTACATATACAGATAGAAATAATTTCAGTAAAATATGATTATTTGTGAAGATCAACTACATTGGTATATTGTGCTGTAGAAAACCATAATAATTGTATATCCACTGTGCAGCATCTTGTTATCAGAACTATGCCCAACTCTATTATAGCTTGTGTTTGAATGCAGGATTTCAGCATCTCTGGGTACCATGAATACTAAGCTCTTGATGCCCTTTACTCAGCATTTTCTTTCTTTTATCATTTTTTCAGGGTTATTTTTAAGTGCGGATTTACAAGCATTCGGGTCAGCACTTCGTATACTCATCTCAACTTCAGAAAAACACTCACCAGCAATTCTAGCTTCCTCTGGGACCAAGTGCAATGAGAAAGAGGACAGCAACATCCACTATAGCTGTTAGGAAATAAAAACATTTCAATTGATGGGGTTTGGCTTGTTTTTCTCTTTTGCCTCATTTCATGTTTTGACTTTGAACATTTTCCTGGTAAACACAATGCAATGACAAATGTATTGGGATAATTTGAAATGAACAATACAAAACTTGATGATAAACTTGTCTCTATCACTGATGCAAGGAAGTTTAGAGATGAGGTGTTCCACAGGTGTAACCTTGTGTCCCACTTGTTTAAAGGATCCAATCACCTTGTCTTTGAAAGGCAAAGAAATAGATTCACTGCTTCAAATTTGGAGTAGGGGAGTCGACAGAATATTAGAACTCTTAAGAAAAAGTTTTACCACAGATTTAAGTACATGGATTAAAAGATAGTTATGTGCTTAATTAAATGATTACATACCTAAGGCATGGAGCAGACTTCTAAAAAGAACCAGCTAAAATTTATTAAAAATATGTCAATCAGCCATTATCAGAAAAAATTGATTAGTTTTTTATTTACCTGAATATTAGGTTTCCTTATCATGTTAACTTTTGTTCTACGTTAATTTTTACCTTTAAATATTCTATTAAATAGTGGCAGTTTCATATCTGTGTTAATGCTGTTTAGAAATATTTTTCAAAGCCCTGTATTATGACAAATTAGAATTCATTTCTTGATACGAGGCACAGACATGGTAGGCATGGGTATCTTTCTATAAATAAATAGAAAGTAATGTAAGTAGTCCATGTACGATTCCTATTTTACTTTGAAAATAAAAACAGGAAAACAGGGACTGAGGTCCTGCAAAATATGGAAATTCTGGCTGTTAAGCATACAATCACAATGAACACGAATGAGCAACATCTCTGTCTTAAGAAGCCGACTCTTGGGTACATGCCCCAAAGATATAAAACTGAATAGTGTAGTGGGCCTGTTTTCAGAAATTTGAGGAACTTCTAGAGAAATAAACAGGTGTTTCACTTTCCCTTCCTTTTCATCAACATCTGCTGTCATTTGTTGTTTTAAAACTTGTCCATAGAATAAGGGGAAATGCCAAAGTGGTTTTAATTTGGATTTGTGATGAATATTTTTGTGTGTTTTGCGACCGCTTGGATTTCATCTTTTAAGAACTAAATGTTGAGTATTAGACCATTTTTAATTAGAGTATGCATTCTCTAGATATTCATTATTTTAGTTATTTGCATATTGTAGACAATAAAAATCTGCCAAATATATGCTTGGTAAACATTTTACTCATTCTCTATAGAGTGTCTTACTCAAATGATAGTATCTTTTGATATATAGAGGCTTGTTAGTTCTACAAAGACTCACAAATAGGAAACAGAGTAGATGGCCATGAATTGAGGAACGACTAATGAAAATATAGTACATTTACACAACAGAACATTATTTAGCTGTTAAAAAAATAAAACTTGCAGGGAAAAGGAAGGGTCTGGAAACAATCATCGTGAGTTGGGTAGCCAAGTCTTAAAAGAATGAACTGTCCATGTTTTGTCCTGTATGTGGAGCCCAAAGACATATCGATTACCACAGATCCCCAAGTGCAGGTGTTTAAGAGGCAGCTGAAGTAATATGGGCGCTAGGAACTAGGGTCCTGTATTCTAACAGAAATACATGCTCTTTAACACTGAACCATCTCTAGCTTGGAATCATGTTTTTAATGAGAACTAAATTAAACTACATCATACTGAAGTGGGTATTTTATAACTTAAAATCTTAACATGTGCATTAGAAGAAAATGTCTATAGGAATTCATTCATCTGGAGAGTCCTAAAGCCCTTCTAGAATTCCTGAGACACATACTTAGCTAACTAATCTTTGCAACATTAGGTGTCACTAAAAACTAAATATAGAATGATGGATACTATGAATGTGCCCCAACCCAATACCCATGCATTGATGACAATAGTCAGTATACTGCAAGAAATTATGATCAGACAACTGTAAATAAGCATTTTGCCTACTTTATAGCAATTATTTTCAACTGTGGTTATCTGAGCTACAAACTGTTGTCTCGCAAATGAGAGGACAGTTTCTATTAAAGGTTTCTATCTTATGTAATTTTGAGACAACTTGTAATAAATAGACAAAAATCCAGCATTACACAATTTAGCATCCCAAAATTAGATCTTGAACATGACTTGTATTTATTATATTAGAGAACACATGCAATGCACTATCTACAATATACTAGTATAATCAAAACCTGTCATTATTATAGCTTCAATGTGGTTTTTCAGGACAGTCTCTAGAAAATCAGTTGGTCAATTTAGCAAAGTTTTAATAGAAAACAATATTTAATTTAGAAAATTAAAAACATAAAATATCGTATTACAGAATATTGTTTTAATTTCAATGAATTAAGGTACAATATGTAGAAATACACATATTTTGATGTAAAATTACATGCATAAACTTTTTCACCTTAAGTAACAGCAAGATTTGTGTCATGCGAAAAGGTATTTGTGTTTGTTCTCAGGGAGCCTTTCCAAGCTCCAGGAAGCAAACATCCACTGACCTGCCTCCATTGACATCAGACCTGAGATAACCGCCAAGCAAAAGGAAAACATCTGCAAATACTTTCTTTTTTCTGAATTGTTTTTGTCCTACATACTAGATTCATAGGCATGTGACTGACTCTATTAGACCATCCCAATACACAGAGATTTACTGTTTATTGGTGTATTTTTGTTGTTGATGGATAACTGAATGATTTACTTATTTGTTTTTGTTTTAAATCTGAAGCAAATGGTTATAAATTTAAAAATCTGTTGATGCATGTTATTAAAAGGATTGAACCAACACACACATTTTTTTTTTTTATCTCTAAAATACTCAAAATTCAATTCCATTGCGGTAGTACCATTTGATGCTTCCACAATGGGTGCAGGAAACTCTAGTTGCTATGTCTCTTTTCCAATGTCATAGGGTATCTGATTTTAGACCTAGACTATATTTCATTTTACTTTTAATTTCTGTAAGTTAGGTACTCATGACATGAGAACATTTTCAAATGCTTTTGCAGTTATACTTTTACAAATCATACCTTCATATTTTCATCCTGAATTTAAGAGAACTCTTCATGATATATATATTCTGGCTCAATACTTGTGTTTCAGCTAAGTTGGAAATTCAGGACCTCATGGGGGAGGAGGTCACAGAAGGATGGTCTGTGGTATCCACATGAGATATGAACTGTGAGGAGGGAAGGATGTAGATGAAATTAGGTATAAATACAAATAGTGAGGTATACAAATCTGATTGCAATGGAAGAAATATTTTATCAAGTTTTTGTTGTGATGTTATGAAAATATGAAAAAAGAAACAAGTGTAGAACAATAACTTTATATCCATTTAAATAGTATTTACCATATAGCCTCTCATATTCTGGGAACTGAATCTTGGCTCGTGAACTATACCGTACCTCACAACTGAGATATTTTCCCTCTCCTTTTGTAAATTAATTTTGACATAGGACATTACTAATATAACCAACTTGGCCTCTAACATGAATTTATTTTAACTCTGTATCTTGTGTAACTTTTAGGCAACTATGGAAGATCATGCAACTATAAGGCAATCGTAATCTTAATCTTAATAGACAAGTTGAAACATGGTTTTGTTTATATAGCTATTCTTTATTTATTTGTTTGTTTTTACTTCTCAATGACCAAATTCACACTTTAACTTTACCAAACGTGGAAAATTACTCAGGAAAAAAAAATGCAAAGTAAGTGAAAAACACGTTGCTATTTTGTTGCTATTTGTTTACACAAACTGATTTCAAATTTTGATAACAAATATGAATTCTGGTGATAAGGTCATTGGAAATAGACTGTAGCTATAATGGCCTTATATGGAATTAACAGATTCAAAATTTTCTTCTTCTAGGAAGAAGAAAAGAAATATTTCATCCTATACAGTTTCTTAAATTGAGTGAATTTTTTAAAAAAAGTTAAAAATTATTCATGAAATATTTTTATAAAAAAATAATAAAAGACAAAAATGCACCAATCACTCAAATAATAGAGAGTAAATGCACTCATGAACAAACAAATATTGGAATAAAAAGCATTAAGAAATAGTAAAATTATAACAATACAAACTAAAAATTCTTTGGGATTGCATCTTATTTTTATGCATGTCCATAACTAATTAAATATAAAAAATTGAAAATATGCATGTGTTACTGTTTCCAAGATATGCCACAGTATATAAAGTGTGATATTATGGGAAATTATAGTAGAACAAATATTAGTAGAAAGAATGATTATAATTATATCTGTAAGCTACATTTATATGTAGCTAGTTCATTTTTCACTTTACAATAAAAAATTTATAATAAAACTTAAAACTTAATTGCTAATATAAAAAGATACTTAATATTAAAATATACAGAAAGAATTAAAAATCAGGTTCAATAAAATGATACATATTTCATCAATATCAATGCATGACAATATCATATATACTATTAAAGAGATTGTAAATATATATATACATTCATATAGATATTTATATTATCCAAAACCATGTATTTTAGCAGTGCTTAAGATATATCTAATTAAACCTGAAACCCCCCTCAAAAAAAAATCAAAGCAGAAGGATGGGCAAGAATGCAACCTTAAAATAAGGAAAGGTAAAAGTTGAGTCATTCATTTAAGACAAGGTGTAATTAATGAAGAAAGCATTCAAGGAGACAGAAAACATCATTTTATATTGATACCAAATAGTATGTGCAATGAAAATATCATGGTCATAAAATTTTATGAGCCATATAACAGAACATTAAAATATATTAAGCAGAAAGTGTTAGAAATTTAGTGATACAAACAAAGTCTAAAATTCTAAAATGCAGCCAACCATGTTTGATATTGTACCTCTTGAGCAGATAAAAGTTAGATTAAAAACTATGGAGATGTTTTAGTGTAAACTATATATTGAGATATATCTGGGATAAGAATTATTAAAGTCAGTATCTCTTCAGACAGTGAAAAGATCTTTTCCCAGCAAAATGTATACAAAACTGACCAGATTGCATTCATTTATATCTTAGTGTTTTAGTATGACAAGCTAAAAGTATATAAAAAATACTACTATAGTTTGATCAAGACTATTTCTAACCAAGTGTTAATGTACATGCATGAGCATTTCTGGTTTTTTTTTCATATTAGGTATTCTTCATGTACATTAAAATCTGAAAAAGTGTCAAGACAGAAGTGTTGACCTTATATTCTGTGAAGAAACTGTGGAATATACTATAAAAACCTTCTGGCAACTTGTGAGTTGTCAATTACATTCATATTTGTTTTTTTCCTTTGGGAACACATTTCCCCAGAATCCATTTATACAAAGATATATCCACTTTCTAAAGGCCAATTTGCTTTATGGATTTACACAGATTTGAACATTTTATATTTTCCTCTTTAATCATGTGTTGTTCGATTCTGCCCCATTTAACAAGCCATAGAGTAATACAATTGCTCAAGATGAAAAATTTCTTCGTTCTTGCATACAAATGACAGTCTCTCTTCTCTTGGAGGGGAGATGGTGTTTTATGACACACACACACACACACACACACACACACACACACAACTATTTATTTCAAAAAGGGAATTTATGAAAGGACATAGAAAAGCTGTATTAATGTCCAATTTGGTGAACAAATTTGATTTTTATTAGAGTTAGTAACGTGTGTGGGTGAAGGCTTACTCAGAAGCTGCAGGGATGATTCAGAAGTTTCATCACCTAAATGCCAACCTAGAGAGAGATATGAAAGATGCCTCCCTCCCACACTGACCCTGCAAACTTTCAGCTAGTCTGAAAATCATTCTATCTCTACCTATAATGCTAAAAATATCCCCTAACTCCACCTCCTCTCATTCTTGTTTATTCCCAAGTCTCATGGGGACTCCCTTTTGTCCTGGGGAGGATGCTTCAAATAGGAAATTGACACAGAGCAGAGGAGTTCAGTTTTTCTTTCATGACTACTTATGCTGTCTGGCTTCAATGGGCTCCTTAGATACAGCTTTCTATTTTCTATGACTTATTTATAGTGACACTTTTTTCTTTTATTAATCCTTTGAAATTTTCATTTTATATGTTTTTACATATACACAATCAACTCTTCCCAGGTCCCACTTATCCCTCCCTACTCACTCAACTTCATGACAGTTTATTTTAGTACCTCATGACCAATTTTTGCAGCACAAATGTTCTTAGATGTTTGGTCTTTGTTGGGGAGAAGTACACTGTTTGAGAAAAATGTCTTTTCCTCTCCTAATGTCTAACAATTGCCAATAGTTAGATGACTTAGACAGGGACTTTGTGTAGAAATATCTTCTTGATGAGATTTGTTCTGACTTCTACTTGCAGAAGTTTTGTAAACTCTCTCAACACTCTGAGTTCATATGTACATTGACCCTTATGTGTACAAAATACAGTCTCATTGTAATCATATATATTCCCTTAAAGGCTGGTAATTTTGTAGTGTCTTATTCTCTCTATTTTGGCCAATTATAGGTCACTGTGTTAATCACAATTTATTACAAATAGAAGCTTCTCAGATAAGAGTTGATCTATGGATATAATGTTAAGTAATTATGACCCTGTTTAACACTATATACATTAGTGGGATAATGGTAAGAATGTCTCCCTTCAGCACCGTGCCTAAACTAGCTATAAGGGTATAGACCAGTAATGCTTCCAATTATGGGTTTCATATTGTGCAGCAAAACTTTTAAATACAATTACAGAATGTGACTGTTTACTTGTATATCTTCCAGGGCAACATTGTACTATAGGCGTGCCTTGCCAAGCAAGTCATTATTGTATCTCACAAAATTATTAATTGGATAATATTGATTATTGCATTTCTCCACAAAGAAAGATCTTCAATCCTTCTGATGTTGAGGTATTCACATTTAGTGTTTGAAAGCAAGGATAAAATGAGAGCTTTGCATGGCTTTATACTTCACATCTTGGAAGCTAAGGTGGGACGGTGACAGGATCACAAAAGTTCCAAAACTGTAGATAAAAATGGCATGCAAAAATTATCTCAAATCCACTCTGGTATGGACAGTAGAACCCTACTACAAGAGAGAGATAGCCAGAGAGATAGCCAGAGAGAGAGAGAGAGAGAGAGAGAGAGAGAGAGAGAGAGATTGTCTCAAGAACTAAATTTGTTCTGAATGTTCACTCTCTCTTTGCCTCTTTCTCTCTGTGAGTGTGTGTCTGTGAGAATATATAATGCTTGAAATTTATTTTTTCTCAGAGCACATATGCTCAGCTCCTAGCACTAGATTTACCTAATGTGTTTGTGTTCTGTGGCATGACCTGCAGAGGCAATTAATATTACATAAGGTAATCAGTGTGGAGTCCTAATCCAATGGGATTGTTGTCTGTCCAACTATCATTTCTGGTCCCATGACAAATACACTGACACAAGCAATTTATTGGAGAAAGGCTTTATTCTGTTCATAGTTTTAGGTTATAATCCATTATTGAGGGGGTATCAATACAAGAACTAAAGTAGCTAAAATGTTTTCACATCTTAAGCATGAGCAGAGAGAGGATAAATGCTTCCATTGTTGTTTGTGTTTGCCTATCATTGTCCTCCTTTATAATATTTATGATTCTTGGTTTTCTTTAGTGAATTTCACTGATTAAAATAGGCATGGGTAACAACAAAGAATCCCACATAGACTGCTCCCAAGTTCATTTTCTATTTAGACTGTTTTCTCAGGTGATTCTACGTTGCATTAAATTTACAGTAGAAACTAATCAGTCCAGCATCTTTTCAGGAAGAAACAATTAGGGAACTCTGGCCTCATTATTATTAGCTAACACAATGAGAATATAATTTTCTATAAGCCATGGAAAAATTGTCTCACCAGGAATCAAATACTCTGGCACCAAGAACCCTTCGTGTCAACATAAAAACTTATATTGTTTATGACAAGCAGTGTGTGGTACTTTTCTGATTACCAAAGATAAGCCATTTATGTAGACATGCATTTATCCTATGACCAGTGCTACATGAATATGCATGAATATTTAAATAAAATACCTATAATAAATTTGCCTCAACTTTCGATTAGCTACTTTCATATTTTACTCTTCTCCTTTCTTCACTCTTTTCATTCCAAAAACAATTGTATAAGGTTCACCTTCTGACAGTATAGACACTAATCTATGGACCATAAAACCATAAGGAAGTATGCCCCCTCTGTGAACAAACAGCAAGAAAGGAAACAAAAACTCCTCAAATAAGGCATACCTGGAAATTTGCACTTTAAGGAATTATTGCATAATGTATAAGTCAATTAATGCATTTTAAAGATTATTATTTGAAAGATTCAATTAGGATTGCTGGAAAATCCAATGGAACTGCTGTGCTCTTGCTTTGTGTAACATTAACAGAAAAGAAAGCACCAGCGACATTACTGTCTATTGTCTCCAGACACCGTATCACTGTTATCATTAACTAATTTAGTATTTTCAGTAATGATACAAGAATTGTCTTCCAAATGGTAACCTCTGTATAGCATCCATTAAATAAAGTGACCAGTGTACCTTTCTCTTCCATTTACATTATTATGTGGAAGACATTTTATCCCAGCCAAGTTATTAGAAAAGTCTACCCAGAGATAAAGAACTACAGTTAATCAGTGTCTACTGACAGAGAAAGATCCAGGCTTCTCCAAGAGTAGCCATTCATAAACACATATTAATATGAGCAACACTAAATTGACTCAGCAGTGTGTGTGTTTGTGTGTATGTGTGTATGAGCACATTAGTGTGTATGTGCATTTGTGTATACTTTATACATTATGTGTATGTAACAACAACTAACGAAGAGGATTTGTGGCAGAGTGTGGGTTTTGACTTTTATCACTTTCACAAATTAATACAATCAATATTCAAAAGAAAACTATAACTGAGAGGCTTACAAAGCTTTATTAAAATTCAATAATAACATTACCAGTTTTAGAGGCATAAAAGCTAGCATTAAGGCACATCAGAGCTCATGACTTGGCAAGAAAGATGGCTCAGAGTAAAAGTGCTCATGGCGAAGTGGGAGATTCCAAGTTTGATCCTCAGAGCTTCCTATTCCAAGTACACAGTGTACACACCACAGCATATGTGTCTCTAAGCAGAATAACCATATAAACATAAATAAATAGTATTAATAAACACAAGGGAAAAGAAAACATGAATTCCACCTTTTCATATTGTGGTTATTGTTCAAACAATTTCTACATATAAAGTTCAGTGCACACTGTGGAGAAGGGACAGGATAAAGGACCAATAAGATCAGGGGGTTTTCTGTCTACTCTAGTATTGTTATTTTCCTTCTCAGGTCTTGATGAGGTTAAAGATTAAACTATCACAACTATTATTCTCTCTTCCTAGTTAGATATATTAGGTACTAGACTTACGTTTTCCAGCTTAGGACAACTCTATTGTAAACTCCATTATGCCCTCACCCTAGGACTAGATATGTAGGTCATTTTGTTCTCGATTTTCCTTTTCTTAGAGCACACTTGTTATTCACTGTTTTGTATATAGTTTTGTATTAAGCCTAAATCTTTTCTTTAGACTAAAAGGGGAATTGTAGTGAGGTAGTCCTTCTGTAGCACTGACCACGCCCATTGGGGGGTGGAGCGATGGGCGGAGGTGACCTGAGGAAGGAGGTCGGAGGGGGCCAGGAAGGCGCTCTCTTTCTGGCGTGACTCGGACAGGAGAGGATCGGGTTGAATTTCCTGGTGTTCATCTGTCTAGGTTGTAAGTTATTTCTCCCTGAATAAACATCTATTCGGCCTATTTGTTTATCCTGACCCTTATTTACCGCAATAACTATGTCCTAGTAATGTCAGATGCTAAGCCCATAATGTTTTACCCTCGAGGTGTCTAAGATGACAGCATGATGACAGCAACAACAGACATACCAAAGTAGAGGGAGGAATGACCAAGAGGCATAAATCCTAGAGAAATACCCACAGGCAAGTAAAAAAGAACAGGAGAAATAGTCTTCACCATGGGAGAACATACCAATTCTTATCCAATACCAAATGTCAGCTCAGAAAAAGGATAACATTATACCAACTGAATAGGTTATATTTAGGAATATGGAAAGTTTTAGAGGGAAGAGATGGGAGAGGGGGCATTTGTGTAATTATGCACTATTCTCAACATAAAAGAAACAAAAGTATGTGTATTACAAAAAGGAACTGATAGGCGATTCAGACTGCTGACTTCTACTTTATTGTTCATATGTTTTCCAGGGTGCTTAAATGAATTTGATATTTCATTGAAAATCTTCTTGACAACCTGTCTTGTACCCTTCCCCCACCAGAACCCATAAGGGATAGGACTGATTTCCACAAGCTGACCACTCATCTCCATATGTACTCTGTGACACACACACACACACACACACACACACACACACACACACACAATTCATAAATTACATCTCTGATATATATATATATATATATATATATATATATATATATATGCTACAAGCAATTTTCACTAGTAAATGGAATGAAAATAATTTTCTAAAATCAACTGAACTTTTTCTGTGTTTAATTTGAGACTTCTAAGGGTTTCGAAATTATTATTTGCTATGTTTTTCTTCTAATTTTGAAACTTTATTATTAAAGATTTTTGCTTTTTATTCTTTTGATGTTTTCAAAATTGCTTTTACTGAACTCATTAATCACCATCGCTACTTGACACTCAAGAAAATGCCTTTTTTTGGGTAGCAGAAATAAAATATGCTCATTTGCAACTTCCAAAGAATAACAGAATATTTCATTTTTAGATATGCAGAACATATTTTGGAGAATGTAAGTCGTTAACAATGTAAAGTTGAGAGTGAACCTGTCAAACCAGAGCTGTCCCCATTATCTTATAGGGGCAACGTTTCATTGCAGAGCTGAGCCATCATGCTTCAAGCATGAGTTTTCTACACTAAAATTTAACTGACTATAAATATTTTGTGAGCAATAGCTTAAAAATCACAAAGGATACTAGTAACTTAATAAGAGAAGTAAAAACACACGTCTGCATTTGCTTAAAATATAAGGGAAAAACAGGACCCCTTCCCAGTGCTGACACTGAGATTTCTATTCTAGGAAGTCTTTTCAAAGGAAGAGAAATGGAAAGTGCAATGCTGTCAGCCTCAACCCTGGAGTGGGACAAACAGCATCTGCCAATTGTACTTTATTACATAATCAAGCATTGGAATTTTCCTCAGAGGACTCTGCTGCCGTTGCCATGGATACAGCTGTAAAGTAAAAGTGAATTTACCAAATTTCAGCGAATGCATATTTACATATGGAAAGAATAAGGAAAGCTGCATACAGTAGGACTTAAATTTTACCTCACAGGGAGTGCTCCCAATCAATGTAAATTATTAAACTCCTACTGAGTCTTCGCATTAAGGTTATCAATATGACCAAATCAACAGGCAAGGCTGCTCTCCCATAGCACACATGTTTAATCACCTACAGATACAGCCAAAGTTTCGGGGGCAATTACAGGAATTAGAAAATCTATTGCACATGTGAAATAAAGTTTTTGAAGGCGGTCTAATGAAATACAATTTGTTCAATCAATACAAAGCAGCGGGGGCAGAGATGTCTAGTGATTCCCAGGCTGCATTATGTAAATTATTCGGCTTCCTGTGTGCCATGCCCTCCCTAAACCTTTACATTTCAAAGGTGTGGAAACTAATAGGACTTTTTTTTTTGTATGCTTGTTTTGTTTGTTTGTTTGTTTGTTTTGCTGAACATGACAACTAAAATTGTGCATTTGAATTGCACAGCTAACTCTATAATGGGAGTAGAATTATCCCTTTTCTAATAATCACTGTGTCTTTCTCATGCAAATATAGCTACATTTTGTTAGTGTTGTACTTCATTTAATTCACTTCAAATGTTATAGATTTCTCCTAAACACAGCCTTATGATTCATGAGTGTTACTGACATCCAACAGCATATTACATATAAAAGTATGCCTTTGCTAAGTGAAACACCTGAGGTAGGGGGAGATTTGTGGGAAGAAGAGGGAAATGAGTACAGGAAAAAGAAGGGTATCAGAGGACAGGGGGAGGGGGTGAACATTAGCATAGCATACCTCCAAGATCTCTACACCCTTGCTGTATCTATGGCTTTAAAATTGGGTTCACTATTTATTGAGTATACATCGTATCACACACAGAATTTGTTAAGGAGATGGACATCTCAGATAAAAGATATAAATCACCTTAAAAATAATGTTAAAGTTTGGTGTGAACAACATGTTAACTGAATGTCTAATTTCATTTTCATTCTGATTGGGAGAAAATAAGAAGGTGTTGTCACTTAATGATGTGTATCATTGGGTACCTATAGGCACATGTATGTACATGTGTGTAGTGTGTATGTTATATGTGTACATATAATTATGGCTGAGACTATTAAACATTTCCAGATTATAGTATTGTTTGAGTGTTACATTGAGTATCTATTTTTATTTTGTTTTCAAAATGAATGGAGACAGGCTATATTTTGTAATGAAGCATTCTTGCCTTTTTGATTTCTAACTATTTTTCCGTTTTAATGATTTTTTTAATTTAAATTTGCAACAAGCTTATTTTGAGTGTTTTTCCTATATTTTTGTTCTTTCCTTATTCCAAGTCATGCTAAATATTCTCATGTCCCCATCTTCTTAACTCGAAGGTCTTTCTCACTTTCTCAAAGAAAATGACAAAAAAATAAAAATCAAACAGACAAATTAAAAACACGAGAAAGAGACTATATCAAAACTAAGCAAAAAATACTGCCTACTACTTCTGTGCGTGTAACCTGCCCTGGACTGTAGATGATATACGCAATGATAATGATTTGAGAAAACTTACTTTCCCTTTCTCTGCAGTTATCAATTGCAACATCATCTTGTCTAGGTGTGGAAATTTCTGTTCACATCCCCTTCTCAGGGGATGTGTTTGATTTTGTTTGATTTGTTTGATTTTGAAATTGGTACCAAAAATGGTATAAATTAGGTGACAAACATTGCTGAAATTGAGATGATTGGAGGTGTAAGATTAGGCAGAATTTGGCATTAATGGGCTGCTAGTCAATTTAAATGGAGTTCTGGTTAGTTATAAGATGATACAAGTAAAGTAAGTCAAAAGACAGGGTCACAAATGTGATGAACCAGGACTTGGGCTATAGAAAATCAAACATTGTTGAAATTTGGCCAGTGAAGCCATTATCAAAATTATCAAGCAATTATGGGAAGATAACTAGAGTATTAAATGAAAATATTTGTAAGAAAATAGGGCACAAGAAACAACCGAGGGCTTGAAGCACTTGCTTTTATGTTTATTTATGTATTTTTTTTAAACTATACACAATGTTTATTTAAAAAAGATGCTTCTTGTTAGGTGGTCTTTGGCTCTTGGAGGGAGTGCTGTCATCCCAGATGGGCAAAGTCTATTAAGATTTATGTTGATACTCTAAATGACATTATTATGGTTTTATTTAGGTAAATAGTTAAAAGCATGATATCCTGTGGCTTATTTTAGCTATTTGTTTGTTATGGTTACTTTACCCCTTCCTCCTTCTCCTGTATTTACCTCTACCCTTCCTTGATGAGCCCTCCTTTATCCATTTTCTTTATCAGACCACTTATATCCTGCTGCGATCCCGCTTTATGCTCCCCCTAATGTTTATCTCCTTCCATTTCCTTAGAAGAACCTCTTTCTCCATTTTTTTGATCTAATTGTTTCAGACCAACTCATAAAGAGGGATACCATGCCTAGAACAGGAAACCTAGCAGACTACTCAGTTCTAGTGAAATCATGTCTACTAAAGGAGAATCTTCAGCTACAAATTTACTAAACCTGTATAATCCTTAATAAAACTCTTCAAAAATTAGTCTTTCTACCCGCATAAAAGTTCAAACTTCACCCATGCTCGAGAAAAGTTACCTTTGTAATAGATGAAGACTATTGTAAAACCACAGTCAATAAAAATGCATAGTCATGGAGCCCATTCCCAATGGATATATCTGCAGAAGAGGGGGCGCCGGGAAGATTGTCAGAGCCAGAAGTTCAGGAGTTTTGCTCTGAAATTGTATCTGCTTGTAATATTAGAAGCTATATCCACATAATCTCACCAATGTGATAGATCAAACAAGATCTGAATGAGGACAACATTAGTAGACTTGCGAAACTGGACTGGATAAAAGATCGGAGATCTCAGACTTACCCAAGGGTTAACAGACAAGAGAGGAAAACTAAAATTAGGGAAGATGGCTCACCCTAGATAAGATTGAATCAGTTGGTTGTCCAGTGCCAAGCAGTCTGTTCTGAAAACATACATACATATGACATTTTATAAACTCAGTATGTTCCATTTTTAATATCTATGCATATACAAATATACACATGTACACAATAACAGTCGTTGAAAAAAGATGTATGAGTTTACATGAGAACTAGGAGTGATATGTGGAGGAAAGGAAAGGGAAAAATTACAAACTTTAAACACAATATCAAAAATGAACAGCAAAACATTTTAAAGGAGGACTTGTAAAGAAGGTGAAGGAAAAAAAAAACAATGGTTTTCTACTAAAGGACTGAAAATTAATTTTCCTGAAATGACCAGCTTTTCCTTGAAGAATAATCATAACAGCAGAGTATTTTGAAGAAGGAAGTTATATTTCTGACTGAGTCTCATAAGGAATCTTCAGGGGAGATTTTAGGATGTTAAAGCAGCTCATTAATTATCTTTCACATCTTCCAAAGGAAAAATTTTGGACATGAATCAAAAAGTCAAGTTGATTTCTATTTATACACTTCAGATAAAATGCATTTGATTGTCTTAAACAGGATGCTTTCAAGTTATTGTAATTGTTTTACACTTTCCATTTCAATGGCAAAAAGTACAAAAACTATCAATAAAAATAAAAAAATAAATGAAGTCATATAGGGAAACAAACTGAAACTCGCAACTCTATCTGATAATTAAGGAAGAACCTGAATCAACAAACAACAGTGTTTTGAGCGGTTGAGGGAAAATCGGAAGCATCATATCTTTGTCCTGAAGTCAATGAGGTCACTGTTGGCAAGGTCCAGATCATTGATTCGTTGTCTGTGTCAGCCAAGAAAGGCTTCCAAATCCATGCTTCAAATTTAAGGTCATTTGAGCAAGGGTAACCTATAATTATCCTCAGGGTTTCCAAATACCTGCAGATTTCTTTATGCAGATAAATAAAATGGGGGAATGTGCACAGTTGTTGCTCATGGATATTTTTAACACAGCACCCCACTGTGGTGACAGTAGTGCTCCCAATGATGACCGCAGCACCAGGATTTTAAAGGCTTTCCTTTCCTGATATCAAAATGTGACACACAGAGATTTGTTCTTTTTTTCCTCTCTCTCTTCGTTTTACTCATACATCCACTATTCATTTCGAATTTGCTCTGAAAGGAGCTTTATTTTAGTCTTTGAAAGAATGAAATTTCTGATAGCTTTTGAGTATAATTCCTTTCATTATATGCTCGGATCTGCTCTATTCAACCAGCAAACATTATGTGGTTGGGAAACTTTGTGTTTTTCTTCTCAGTTCTTACACACTTGAAAATGCATCATAGTTTATCCAGAGAAACAATTTTATGCTGCTAACAACAACAACAAATGTATACTAGTCACACAACAGTGTTAGTCACTACTGTGTTCATGGTCAATGGAAACAAATATTCCCTCACCAAGTGGGGTATTTCCATCTTTCAAAAGTCTGTAAAAAAAAAAATCTCATCAGTTGTGTAGAACAAGAACAGCCTCATAAGAGAATGAAATGGCTAGCTTTTCTCCCACCTGAGCTTTTGTTCAAGCTAAAAAACAAACACAGTTTCATGCTGATGGCATTAGGAGAATAAATGATCCATCTTGATAGATGTTGCTATGTCGATCACCTTCATTTAGGAGCTAGGGCATGACAACCTCTCAAAACCACTATCAATATACAAAGAAAACAGGATATAATATGATTGCATTTTATTCGGGGAAATCACTTGGCAGGTTCACAGCTTTGTTTTGTTTCCACTGTGATTCATACCCACGAAGAATTTGAGCATCTTGCTTCATTAAACACACCCTGCTGTATGGTTTTCTCTTTTAACAAGATGATGAGAAAATATTTTGTGCTCCGAAATTCTAAATTTTCATAACACTAAATGTTTATTAGCTTAGCCCCATGTTTGAAACCATGAGAACACATTTTCCAGTCCTTTCTTTGACTTTATTAATGCCTAAAATACAATTGCATTTACTGTAGTGTGTATTTTGGGTTTTGTTAATCTACTTGGTCAATGGAAACAAAAGTTCATTTACATTTCAGTGGGTTCATTTCCTCAAATGTTTGCAAAGAAGGAAGGAATCTTGTTGGGGAAGACCTACATTCATTAAATAATAGAATGTAATACCTATATACTTTTTTTCATTCAAGAACTTTTGTTATTCATAGATGTGGACATACAGCAGTGTTAACAAATCCTATGTATATTTATATGGATAGAGAGAGGACTATGTATCTGTGAGCCCATGTGAGCCCTGGGGTGTATTCTCCTGCTGATCCTGACCCCTCTGCCTCCTACACTTCCTTCTCCTTGTCGTCTAAGGGTATTTCAGAGCTCAGAGGGAAGAAACCGGATGGAGATCAAGAGAAACCATCACAATATACTTACAATCTAGCCACATAGTTTTTCTTAATGAGGAAATGACTAATAACTTATAATAATCCATTTTAAAGACAATCTCTTCTCTCTCTCTCTCTCTCTCTCTCTCTCTCTCTCTCTCTCTGTGTGTGTGTGTGTGTGTGTGTGTAGTCTGTATAAACTATGAAAGCATGATTGTTAACTTGTCTGCATCTGGAATTAAATAAAAAACAAAGCCACTGGGCTAGAGAGTGAGTAATTTTTAGTTAATTGGACCATTTCAGGTAGCAATATCCACCTTCCTTGGGGAAGACTCTCTCTCCCACTGTGAACATTCCTTAGGTGCCTATAGATTCTTGCATTAGTTTTAAGACTTGTCATCAATTAATTTATTATTTGCCAATGTCACACATGTGTAGAATGCATTCTGATTACTCTCAGCCTTTTACCTATACCAACCCCGTCGCTCTCCCTTCCTGAAAGTCTCTTACACTTCCATCTTTTTGATTCATTGTGCAACTAAGTTATCTTAAGCAGGGCCTTCCCTGTGGTATTGGTTTAGGAATTATGCCCTGGGACCTGCTGGGTAGACTAATGGTACATAGTTGAAGAGAATGACTGCCAGAGTCCATCATAGCCAACATTTCACAGGGGTATGTTGAACCCATGAAAACACCCCTGATCTATGATTGATTCTTGATAATCCTACTCTTGGGCATTCTCAGTGTGTCACATTTACTTTTAATTTATTATCTTGTTTCTAATGGCATTGTCATGTACAGAGGAGTATTTATCATCTCATTTCTTTATCTTTATCTTTTCGTTCCTTTCACACTTTCCTCAGAATTGTTTCCTGAGCCTTACAGGGTACTATGCCTTTTTAATTTAGGGTTGAGAATTCAGCAGATTTTTATTCTCAGTACTTTCAGCAGCCATAGTAGCCACAGCAAAGAAATGATTATGTAAGCAGAGCTAATACTAACATTTGTCTGACCATAAACATAATATCTAGAAATTAGTCAAGAGTCACATCAATATAGCTGTGAAATAGCAATGAATTTGTCACTGAAGCCTCAGACCTCCTCAGGCATGAGTTTTTGACTGGGTTTGTGGTACCAGGGAAAATTTATAAAATGTGTTAGAACACATACTGGAAATGTATTCCCTGTAAAGAAAAGATTAAATTATGAAATTTGCATCTAAATGGATATGAATGGAAAACATTATACTTAGAAAAGTAACAGAGATGCCGAAAAAAAAATTGCAACATCTCTTTCACATGCGAATTTAGCTTCAAATCTCTAGATTGGTCTGTTTAATTTTTAGTACTTGTCAAATTGGGCTCAAAAGTGGATTCAAAAGGGCTCATGCAGTGAGGTAAACATTAGTAAGCATTGCTCTAGAGTTTATGATTTCAACCATTGGCTTTTAAAAAGTGGTTATTTTTATCTAATGTGTATGGGCATTTTGGCTGAATGTATCTCTGTGCATCCAGGAGCATGTCTGATGCTTGGAGTGCCAGAGAGGGCATTATATTACCCAAATTTGGAGTTAAGTATGGGGATAAGACACCATGTGGATTCTGAGAACAAAACATTGGTCCTCTGCTAGGTCAACAACTGCTCTTAGCCACTGAGCCATTTTCCTGCTGCAACAGTTGATGGGTTTAATGTACTAGTAATGAATTCTCTACTGTAGGATGAGGTCACAAGTATAATCACTGCAGACTGTTTACCCCACTGCCCAAAATCACTTGTGCTACTATTACATAGACAGCACATCTTACTTGTCAGAATGGTATTGTAGTTCATAGAGTTCAAAATTATTAACATCTTTGATGTCCTTCCTCTCCTAGAATTTTGTATAGCACATTCTGACACTGTAATAAACGGGGAGAAAATTTCCAGGTCAATTGGAGCTTGAATTCTCTCTATATTTTTGCCAGAAGCATATGGTGTCTTGAGCAATTGGATCTCATGAAATTGCATTAGGCAACTGAGAAGAATCCACTGTTTGGGGTGTCTCTGAGCCTTCCATGATCAAAACTCATAAGGAGTTATTTCACACACGGTAATGATATCTTTGCTTAAATAACCTTGCTTCTAAGCAACACTATCCAACCATACAAGATATTGACCTTGTAACTAAGTTTTTAAACTTGTATTTTTTAAATTCTCTTGCAGAATTGTAGTGATTCTATATAGTATTTTCATATACCCTTTGTATTATTGACAATCCTATGCCTTTAACTACAATTAAAACTTAATATTTTTACCACTAGAATTCCCTGTTTGTGTTTTACAGCAACAATGTTCTCATACCCCCAGTCTCTTGATTAAAAACCAAATATCTAAGGATTCAAGGGTAGAAGCTGCATATGAAAGAGAACATGCAACATTTATATTTCTGGATCTTTACTATATTACACAGAATGATTGTTTCCACGTAAGTCCATTTCCCAACAGATTTCATTTTCCATAGATTCATATGTTTCCATTATATTTAGGAAAAAAGTTCATTATCCCTTCATTCATCAGCTGATGGACATTAGACTGTTCCTGCTTCTTAGCTATTGTGAAGATAGTAGCAGTGAACAGGGATAGGCAATCATCTGTGTGGTAGGAGGCAGGGTCTTTAAGATATACACATAGTGGTGAAGCTGGGTCATATGGTGGATGTATTTCTAGGGTTTTGTTTTGCTTTTTTTTTGTTCCCCATCCACACTAATTCTCATACTGACTGCACCAGTTTACATAGCTGCAATAGGTTAGAGTACCTTCTCATCACAGCAAGCACTGTTTCTTTCTTTCTTTCTTTCTTTCTTTCTTTCTTTCTCTATTCTTTGATTTTTTTTTTATTATATCCATTCTTTTGGGGGGGGGGTTCCCAGTGATCAATTAAATCAGGAACTTAGAATATTTTCAACATTAGTTTAAAAATAAGCCATCTTTTTGTTAATTTTTATTTAAATTAAAAACAATCTTAGTTTACATACCAATTGCAGTTCCCTCCACAGGGTATGATGTCTCAAAGCCCATTCATGCACTAGGGATAAATACTTATTCTACTTCAAGAGGCCCCATAGGCAGTCCCCTCTCTGATATCCATGTTCTGGGGACCTGGATTGGTCCTATGCTGATTCCCCAGCTGTCTGACTGGGGTCTGTGAGGTCTCACTTGCTCAGGCAGGTCAGCTGTTTGTGTGGGTTTCCTCAGCATGGTCTTCACCCCTCCATCTCTACAGCTATATTCCAGGAGTTCAGCTCAGTGTTTAGCTGGAATCTCTGCTTCTGCTTCCATCAGCTACTGGGTGAGAGCTCTATATAAGGTAGTCATAATTCTCATTATAGGAGAAGGGCATTTAAGGTATCCTCTACATTATTGATTACATTTTAGTTAGGGTCATCCTGGTGGGTCTGTGGAGATTTCCCTAGTGCCAGATTTCTCTTTAATGGCTCCCTATGTTAAAGTATCTCCTTTCTTTCTCTCCTTCTCTATTCTTCCCTCAATTTGACCTTCTTGATCCCTCATGTTGTCCTTTACCCCTCCCCTTCTACCCTCCTATTTCTCCTACCTCCCTCACCCCCTGCTCCCAGTTTGCTCAGGAGATCTTGTTCCTTTTCCCTTTTCTGGGGCATCAGTGTAATAACATCCATTCTTAAAGGAGTAGGATGATATTGCAAAATAAATTTAATATTTAGTTCTTGGAAGCACTTTTAAAATATTCATTGGCATCTCTTTTCTTGTCTTCCTCTATTTTTTCCCTGTCCCAATCTTCCTGTTCCCTCATGCATAACTCATAATATAGGGAACCATTATAGATTTAAGGAGAAATCTGGCAGTAGGGAAATGCCCAGTTATCTATAAGGATGACCCCAGGTAACAATCTAAGCAATAGTGGAGAGGCTACCTTAAATGCCCTTCCATGATGATGTGATTGGCGATTAACTTATATGCCATCCTAGAGCCTTCATTAGTAGCTGATGGAAGCAGAAGCACACACCCAAGTCTAGACACTAGTTGAACTCCTGAAGTCCAATTGCAGACAGGGAGGAGTGATGAGCAAAGGGGTCAAGACCAGGCTGGAGAAACCCACAGAACCAGCTGACCTGAACAAGGGGAAGCTCATGTATTGTTTGTAAGGCTGTGTTTCCTATGTTGAGTAGTCTACATATTACTCATCTGTTTGCAAGGATATTCTCCTATCTCTAGGTTTACCACTTCACTTGATTGACTATATCCATTGTTCTACAGAACACTGTGTAATTCCATAGGCTCACAATTTTCAACTGCTGATCTTATCTTCTAAGCAAATGGAATCAAATCAGAAAAACCTTAGTAGTGTCTGTATCTTTTATCATACTCCATGCACATTTTCCAAGAAAATTCAGCCTTAACATAATAGACTTCGTCCCACTTGTTCAGTTTCTGTCTGGTGGACCTGTCTAATATTGAGTGTGGGATGGAATTCTCTCACTATAAGTGTTTGATGTTTTTTGTGTGACTTGAGTTTTGGTAATATTTCTTTTACAATCATGGTGCTTTTGAATTTTGGGCATGGCATTGATATTCAGAATTGAGAAATCAGCAGATTTCTCCTGTGATGAATAAGACCTTCTTCATTTATTTTGATTGATTTTAATTTAAAGTCTAATTTGTTCAATATTAGGATAGTTAAACTTGTTTGCTTCTTGGGTCCATAAGATTGGAAAATCTTTTCCCAACCCTTCACTCTAAGTTAACTTCTGTCTTTGAAGTTGAGGTGTGTTTTTTTGTATGCAGCAGAAGGATGGTTTCTGTCTTTGTATCCATTCTGTTAGCCTGTGTCTCTTTATAGGTGAGTTAAGACCATTATAATTGATGGATATTAATGACCATTGATTGTTAATACATGTTTGTTTGGGATTTGGTATTAGTGGTGTATTATGTGTGGATTTCTCCCATTTTTATTTTGGTTGTTGGTAAAATGGGATTATCTATTTTTGTGGGTGCAGTTGACTTCCTTGGGTTGGAGTTTTCCTTCCATGACTTTTTGTAGGGCTGGATTAGTTGATAAGTATTGTTAAATCTGGTTTTGTCTTAGAATATATTTGTTTCTCCATCATACTGATTGAAAGCTTTGCTTGGTAGAGTAGTCTTGGCTATTATCTGTGGTCTCTTAGTGTTTGTAGAATACCTATCCTGGACCTTCTGGCCTTCAGAGATTTCATGGAGAAGTCAGGTGGAATTCTTATAGGTTTGCCTTTATTTGTTACTTGGCTTTTTTCCTTTGCTGCTCTTCATATTCTTTATTCTTATTCTGTACATTAGGACATTTTTTGGTGGTCCAATCTATTTGGTGTTTTGTAAGTTTCTTGTGTTTTCATTGGCATGTCTTTCTTTAGGTTGGGGAAGTTTCTTCTATGATTTTGTTGAATATATTTTCTGCACCTATGAGTTGGGTTTCTTTACCTTCTTCTATACCTATTATTATTAGGTTTGGCCTTTTCACAGGGTCCCATATTTCCTGGATATTTTGTGTTATGTGTTTGTTGGATTTAAGATTTTCTTTTGCAATAAAGACTCTATTTCTCCTAGTGTATCTTCAATGCCTGAGATTCTGTATTCCATCTCTTATAATCTGTGAGTTATGCTTGTATCTCTATTTCCTGATCTAACCAGCTTTTCTATTTCCACAATTCTCTTAAATTTGTGTGTGTGTGTGTGTGTGTGTGTGTGTGTGTGTGTGTGTGTGTGTGTCTATTTCTGCTTTCAAACCTTGCACTGTTTGAATTGTTTCTTGAAATTTTGGGTTTGTCTTTTCTTCCGTTTCTTTAAAGGATTTTCTCTTTTGCTCTTTTATGGTATCTATCATCTTCATGGAGTTGTTTTAGGGTCGTAGTCTTCTGCTTCATCTGTGTTGAGATGTTTAGGTCTTGCTGGTGTGCAGTCCCTAGACTCTGGGGAGCATCATATTGATCTTTCCATTGTTGACAGTATTCTTATATTGTTGTCTACCCATCCCTTCTTACAGTGCGTACAGGTTGGGTCTCTCCTGTTGGGTACCTGGGAACAAAGTTCCAGTGGGCAAGAAGGTCCAATACTCTGATGGAGGTGGGAATAGGGCACTGGCAGACTCTAGATGATATGTGTACAGTGCCCAATCCTCAGGATTCTCCAAGCAGGGCACTGGAAGGCAGGCCTGAAACAGGCCCCAGCTTACCTTCTACCATGGTTGGAGGTTGGACCAGGACTCTGGCAGACTCTGGATAGGCTGATAGGCTGCTTTGCTAGGACACGCTGCCCTGCACACAGTCCCCGATCTTCCAGAGGCTTATATGTAGGTCTTGCCAATTTTCTCTAAAAATGTTTAACAGTGACCTTCAGTTGATATAACTATGTGCCCATTATACCACTGCTGTCTATTTCTGCATTTTATGTAAAGTTTTAAGTTCATTTTTTAACCATTTTGTAAAGCTATTCAGTGTCTTCATCATTATATTTAGTGTGATATTTTGTCATTTGTCACATAATATAGTATTGCATTCTACCTCAACTAATGCCTAGTCACCATGAACTATTTCATTTATTGTATCTATCAAGAGGCAACTCTTTATCCCTCCAATATTTATTGGTATAGTACTTGGGTATAATTTGATACATATGAGTGAATAACAAATGTTCACAGAGATGGTATACTATTTCTATAAAATAAGTATGTTTCTTTGTAAAATTTACAAATTTACTCTGGGAAATTATCAAGAAAGAACAGTTTAGGAATTTCTAATTCATCTAGAAGAGAGTTTATGCTAAGCAGATATATGGAGCACATAAATATTTATGAAGTCAGTCATCAAAGGGGATGGAAAAATTAGCTTTGTATTGATTATGCCTAGTTATCTGTTATGTGTGTGACAATATGAAAATGGGCACAAGCTACTTGTATTGATTTACTGTCCAATAAGTAATTACAGTTCATTACTTATTGATCATATACTTCCATTATCATTTTACCTCTCTCTTAGTGGGAATATCAGTGTCAACTTAGAGTCTGAACAATTTATACACAAAAAGTTAAAAGCCAGATTCCAAAAACAAATATGCATTGTCAAGTACTCTGTGTCTGGCTTACATATCTGCACATTAAAAAAAGAAAAGAGTGTATTGTTCTGGTTACTAACATCAGACTTCTAATTATGTTGAGTGAATTTCACCAAATAGGCAACAAAATGTGTTCTGTTGCTATATAAAGTCTTAAATTGTCACCATTCCAAAATACAAGAGAGAATGTTGAAGAACATTAACCAGGGTCTACATTGACAGATGGGATTGTGGCTAAAGGGGAACTGTAGGCCATTTTCCATACTCCTCATTCATGTCCTTGTGTCTGTGTTGCTGTTACTGCACTAACTACTGGCATTTGTCCACCTTAGAAGACAAATTATTAGAAACCATTTTAGATTGTGATAAGAGATAATGTCAGCAATAATTCCATTTTATCTCCCTGAAAACAATGAAAGATGTGATGTTTTCCAAAGATATGATTAGTAATTATTTTAAATGAATATCCATGCATATTGAGAGCCAATAATTCTCTTCTTAGCTATGGAACTTAGATTAAGAAATGCACAACAAAGAAGAAAATCTTAGTAAATGCCTTAGATGTCTTAATATTTGTACATCATATCTCAAGTGCTATCAAATATTACTATAAATAATATTAATTGGATGGTCATATGTAGTCATATATAATTTAAGCATAAATAGTTTCACATTGAATATCTTCTATTTAATGATTAAATCCATAAAAATATATGTAGATCAGTACAGTATCTTTAAACTTTCTCTTAAAAATACAAACATTTACAGACACATTTAAAAGCCAGCAAGCAAAAATTTTAAATGTTACCTTGTGTCTGTGAAATTTTGTTATAATTGCAGAGTTTTCTTGTCACATTTCTCGATCAAAATCAAATACCTCATATAAAACAAAAGAAAGAGAGTTGATTTCAATGACCACTTCTTTTCAATCATGACTTTCCTCAACGGGTCTCAGTAGGGACCAGGTATCTAAATTTAATGATCCCATAATGCTATGGATGATCCATTATGCTCTTTGCAGGAATTATCCTATCCATTTGTCCTTCAAGTATCCTTGGAAATTTATAAATCTCACAATCTTATATTAATTTGGGGAAATTCTTAATTACATTTTTTATATTTCTAATCCAATACCTCTTTTGACTATTTCTGATATTTTAGTTTCTATATACAATATTTTAATTTAATCATCTCAGTTTTTGAAAATTAACTCATTCTACTTAATTTCTTTTTTGGTTTTTCTCTCTTTAATTCTATATTTAATTTTGAATGTTATTTTTTTCAATCAAAATGTCATTTTCTTCAGAGTGGTCTATTTTTCTAATGAAAGGAGACTTACACATACTATTACACATTCATTTTCTAGGATTTCCTTTATATTCTTATTTGGAATTCTTCAGACATATTAATTACACAGATTGATGAATCTCATTGCACTTCATTCATTCATAAGTATATATTTTGAAATTGCATCCTTTGGAGAAGCAGGTGAATACCTATGTGAGACTGAGGCAACCCTATATTATGTAGGAAGAAAGTGTTGGACCAGCCAGGTCTATACAGAGTGAAAGCTTGTTTCAAAATATATTTTTGAACAAATTCACACTGTTATCTTTAGTATTGTCTGGCCAACTTCCTCATCTCTAATAGTTTCTCTTTTGCTTTCATGATTTTCCTGGCCTCCTTTACTGATATGAGAGAAAATGTTTTTTTGTGTTCTTATGGAACTGACTTTAATTTTTCTGTGCATAATATCCTCTACCTCTACCCATTGCTAAGTAAATGACATTATTATCTTCTACATAGCTACATGGTGTTTTTTCCCTAATGCAATTCAATCAACTTCATAATATCAGTTGTGTTGTGATTATTTTAAGCATTTTGATTATATTGCTAATTACATATGAATGCTTTCCATGCTCTCATAACTCCAGAAGATAATAATAACTGTTTATAATTGTCTAGCTTATAATTTCAGGTGCTGTGTCAAACAAATCTGATTCTTATACATTACTTCTGATTATATTGTTTGTGTTTGACACACAGTTGTTATCTAAAGTTGGACATAATACACTATGCAATAACAAATGATATAAAGGGTCTGCATAGGATGTCTATTTTCTCTCTAGGTCACTCGTGTTTTCTGCTCAATGTTTGCTCCTGCTGTCCAGGTCAAAATCTTTGGAATACAGTGGAACTATTTTTAATCTACTTTTCTATCTTTTACATCTCATAGAATTCCCTTTATGCAGTTTTGCACCACATACTTCTTAATTTTTTTTTTCTGTAATCCACCTTGTTCCAGTGTTCCCAAATAGAAGCATACTGTAAACTTGTAATTAAATTTCAGTTTCATTAGTTGTTCTGTGTCAAGAAACAGTTAAAAGTTATTTATGCTTTTAATCTTGCTATAACTATGGAGAGACCTTTCTTAGATATCCATATATATATATATATATGTATACATACATATACATACACATGTGGGTGTATATGCATACACACACACACACACACACACACACACACACACACACACATATATATATATATATATATATGTCCTACTTTTAACTTATATAAAAATAATTCTAGATTTTTACACCCAGAGTATAAAAATCATAGTGTAAAACATCAATGAGGTTCTCTGATATTTTCATGTTTGGAGGTGACTATAGATTTGTCACCTCTCCTTGGTTGCCTCCTGTTGCTGTGATAAAGCATGGACCAAGATTGCCCTCAGGGAAAAGAATTTATTTTGGCTGGCAGGTGAAAGTCAATTGAAGGAAATCAAAGCAGGAACCTGGAGGCAGGGACTAAAGCAAAGATGCTGAGTAAGCTTCCTTTTATCTTACTGTTCCATGATTTGCTCACCTCCGACTCTTATGTCACCCAGGGCAATGTGCCCAGAGGTAATACCTGCCATCGTGGGATGGGGTCTTCCCCATCAATCATCAGTCAAAGAAATGACCCACAGACATAGCCTCAGTCTGATCTGATGAAATCAATCAATCCCTCAGTGGAGGATTCATCTTTGCAAGTGATTGCACTTTGTGTCAAGATGACAAAACCTACCCTGGTACAACATGAGAAGCCAACTAAGAAAAGCAAGAACAAAACAGTTGTCATATATCTGCAAAATTAAGCTACAAGATAGGAAGAACATCATAACTGTTGGACATTTATGTAAGATGCATCTCATAAAAATATACAGCTCAACGTCAATAATCATAAAATAATAGCAACAACTTAAGACTTAACACTCAATAAAGATAATACATGCAACTTTTTCCTTTCCTGGTAAGGTTACCTTATTCAAGACAATTAATTCTGTCAATTAATTCCAACAGCTAAATTCCATTCCATAGTATGAATATAGCATGTTTGTGTTAACTATTCAACAATTGACTGCGTTTAGGATGTTTCCAATTCTGGCTGCCATAAATAGAGAGCAAGCTTCTCCGTGGCAAGTCAGATAATCTACAGATAATCCACATGTGTTACTGATGGATCTGTGGTAGATGTATTTTTAACTATTTGAGGATAGTCCACAGTGACTTCTTCAGTGGTTACTCCAGTTTACACCCCTGCCAACAGTAACTAACTATTTTCTCTGCCTTGCATCCTCACCAGAATCTGCTGTCACTTGCTGCAGTAATCTTAAGCAATTTGAATAAGGTAAAGGATGGAACCATAAAGTCATTTTAATTTTAATTTTCCTTAAAGCTAAAATAATTACAAAGTATATCTTGTCTTACATTTCAAAACATGTAAGACAGATGGCATTTTGCAATTATAATACATTTGTTTCATTTTCATATATCAGGAAAAGAGACCTCTTTGATAGCCACTCTTTTTTTAATTAGCAAAATGTAATTGTTTGCTGAGTTCATCATCATTACAAACAGCCATTCACACAAATTCCTACCAGAAAGCTGAAAAATAAAAATATCATGAAAAATATAATGTTGAGAAGCTTATAGAAGTAATTGAATTCTGTATTAATTAAGGAATAAAGAATCTACATTGACAACAGACAGCATTCTTTAGCACATAGACTTCTGAAAGGAAACAAAAATTGTCAATATCACTCTGTGTTTGTTTATTGGCAAAAACTTAGTAACCTTTGTATCTTTTCTCTTTAATGAACATGAAAACACACAGTGAGTATCAAGTCAGTCCTGTTCAGGGATGACTGGATAAATAAAATCTATGGATAAACAATGGTACTTTATTTATTCATTATAAAAAGCAACACTATCTTTAGGTGAATAAATGATAATTATAATGCTAAGAAAAATAAGGTCAAGAAAATATCACAGTGAAACTCCTCACTTGTCGAGTTCAGAATCAGGCAATTAAAAACACAATCACAAACTCCTTTTTTTCCTTTACTATATCTACAACTCTCCAAGAAATACTGAACTTAGAAAAATTACGTATGTGCACTTTGCTGTCATATTTGTTCAAACAATAAATAATTTGCTTGTGTGCTCATAACACACAGTCCTCGATAACAGAGATGTTGAGCAGTCAAAAGTATTTAATTGCTTTCCTAGCACACCAACAATGTGGGGCTCACATTTAATTGCCATGTACTTCGGTGACAAAGGGAGAAAGGCTGGTTTGCTTGAGACATGCATGAGCATGAATGTTTAATGTTTTGCCCAAGAGGCTGCAAAAGAGAGTACTGAATGCAGATCTCTTCATAATATCCTATCCACAGGAATATAGAGTTACATGCCGAGTGAACATTATGGATCAAGGTTCTTGATAAGCGACATAAGATTGTGACTAAAGATCATGAGTGGGGTTACATAAATATCGGGACGAGAATGTTTAGCTCTCTGCCTAGTCTGTAGTATGTATTTAATAAACCACTTTTCTTAATATTTCAGTGATACATATCTGAGGGTTTTTATTTTATTTATCCACTTTGATTATTTTTATCTCTTATATTCGTTCCAGGACCCTAAAATCAAAAATTATATGGGGCTTAGAAGGATGTGTTTATGGTTAATAATTCATGCACTGTTCTTCCAGAGAATGAAAGTTGAGTTTCCAGCACCCTCCTTTAGCAGGTCATGCCTGCCTATAAATTCACCTCCAGGAAGCTCCAATACCTCTAGCCTCTGCATATACCTGCACTCATGCCCACATATTCACATACAAACAAAAATATACACATAATTAAAATTAATGTATGTAAATCTTAGCAAAAGAGCCACAACAAAAACCCAGCCTACAGGTCTGTATACAGTTGTGTGCAATCACAGGTCCTGATGGTAAACAGCTGCAAGCAACTAAGGAGAGTTTGCCACGCGTAATTATTGGTTGTAACAGAATCCTGACATACCTTTAATTTTGATGAACAAACAGTTCAACTGTCTGTAATGCCACATGTTTTCATTTAGAATAGTGGTGATTTATTACAACTATAATTAAAAGTCACTGCATTTCAATAATTCAGCTTCTATTAAGGCACAATTTTGTTTTTTAAAGTTCTAAATGTTGTTATATTTCAAGGGATTATATTTGAAAATATTATCTACACAACTATGAATGTTTTTTAAAAGCTTTAACATAATTGTCAACTATTTTGTCAGTGGTGCTGGGAAGCCGTCAGATTAGTTTGTAAGCTTTCTAGACTGTACATGGCCCTCAACTACTTGTCTAATTTTACTCCATGCCACCTTCTCTAGGCATCAGATGCTCCACAAGTCACAACTGTCAAGGAAAAAAAAAGAGGTGCAATGTAGAAAAATGTAGAAAATAAATCTTAAGACATTTATGGAGACATTTTTCTTTCAAACTGCCAACCTACTAATCTAAATAATTTAACTGTCAAAGGAGATCTTTTCCAATCACTGATTTCCTTTACAATGTCATTACTGAAACTAAGTGTTCTGAGAGGAAAAAAGTATTCACTCTTCTTCTTACCTATGTGTGGTTAAATAGTACAAACAAAATTCTGAGACCAATAATTCTGAATTTCTCTTGACCACTATTATTATCAGTACTGTTTTCAGTAAGCTTAAAAAACTCCCAGAAAATGAATGATTTATTAATATAAATCTTCCTCATTCATTTACAGTGTTGTGGTTACATGTAGTGCATTGGAAAGAAGGCTTGTATTTTGAATAAAGCAAACCATTTCTTCATACCTTCCTAAAGGATTACTATAATGTATCTAAAGATTCTTTATAAAATAATGAAAAATATTGACAATTTTGAATAACAAAGGGAAATTTAGTAGTGAGTCATAACTTGGATATATTTAATATTATTTTACCCCAAATTAAACTGTTTATTTTGTTTCTCAGAATTTAGAAGCTCAAATATTCTTTTTCAAACCCTCTTAAGTTCCTAGATGCTAATAGTCTTGGCTGTGTCACATTTAAGCAGGCATGAAAAGCTAAGGATTTTGACATGCTACTGAGAACAGTCAAAAGTTACAAAAAATATCTTTAGTCAGATTTCTCACATTATTTGCTTTGTTCTCCCTTTGACTCTGCTGTTTAAAAGAACATGTTTGGTAATATATATCACATGATTGTTCACTAAAGAAAAGTAATTATATTATTTTTCTTCTGGCTCTACATATTCCTGTCCCATTAAAGTAAGTCATAGATCCACACTGTCTTCTCAAACCACTGCATTGCCACAAGCCAGAGATAAGTGGCAAATTTATCTGACAAACGCATGATAGAATTTCTACTACCAAATGGTTTTCAAATCATAGCATAAAAAGAAGCCTTGGGAAACAAGTCTCCAGATTGGGAACAACTCTTCAAAAATTGCCAGAATAATCTTCTTTATAGCCCAAAGCAAGATGTAAATTAAGAAGCAATATACTATGTGTGTAATGGAGCATGCACTTATAAATTCATGGTTACATTCATCTCATGTAAACAGCTCCCACAATGTACCTCCCAGGAACAATTACACAACGATAAAGCCTTCTAAATTATAAATATTAAGGCAGAATAGTTTTTGCTCATATCTTTACAGAGAAGTTTGGAGAGGGAAAAGAATATAATCCTTAATTGTCAGATTGCTTTTTAATTGCATGCGTTGTACAGCGAGTATTTTAAAAAAAAAATGAAATCAGCTGGGGAAATGTGCCTGTTGAAATAGGCTTTGCTAGTTGGTTGGCATGGCAGCAGTTTGCTGAATGACCAGTCATGCCTTTAGCATTCAGGATGGAAAATGAAGGTGCTCAAGTTCATAATGCTAAAAGCTGGGCTCTTTAAATAGGTAAAAATTGATCTCTTCAGGGGAGGGATAAAAAAATGACAACTATTAGCAAGAGATTGGTTGAACAAAGACCCTTGTGTAAAAGTATACTTTCAGTTTCTCCAAATACATACACTATTAATTTTGTTACCAAGCTGTTCAAGATAGTTTGTCAGTGTCATAGTGCAATTGGGAGAAAGAATAACAGAGCCATACACTGTAAATATTAAGTAGATAGCCAGATGTATTTTGAAGCTGGAAAAAAGAGGATATGGGCTTCAATGATTGGCCTTCAAAATTTAAAGATACAATGAAAGAAATCTTAAATATATTTCAAAAGGCAAACAATTTAGAAAGAAAATAGAACTTTCACTTTGTATACCAAGAAAATATTTCACAACAACAGTTACTTAAATGATCAAAGCATGCTATTTTCATGAAATCACCAGTACTCAAATTTTTGAGGTTATATAAAACATAATTTTATTGTCAGAACATCAAAGAAGGTATGCCACTTTAAGTACATAAAAACAGAGCTGTGAGGTAGGCTTGTGGGCTTAATATATTCAGAACACAATTTGAAAGTTCCAAAAAGCAAGGTAAAGTGTTCTTCTGGATTATCTTAAGATAAGTGGAATAACGAAGTGTGAATTGGTTTAAAGGCACATGAAATCCTCAGGCTTGATAATGGGGAAAGAGGAATGGAACGGGGAGAGCTGGTAAGAAAGGAACACTCTGTCTGGCCTCATGCTGTAATGCCAAAATATTAGAAATGGGAAGCCAGTGTCAAAAGTAAAACCCAGTAGTTCCCTGTCAGAGATTTCTGAAGGTGTGAAACTTGGTGATTTGATGATTCTAAATCCCAAATATGCTAGCGAATGGCAGCAGGACTTCCAGTAGAAGCTGACTTTTTGTAAAGTGGAACTTGGTTCCAGGCTTCATCTACTAGCAAGAAAGTGGTAGGAATTATGTATCACACCATAACTGGACTGAGATATATTTACATTTTAGTGGAAGAAATGAAATATGTTAAGAAATATAAGCATACACAAGGGAAGGGATTACAAAAGCTCACAATATTAAAACTTCAGCTCCACAAAGACCTCTATACATATCTTTTGTTTCCATGGTTTCCTGTCATGCCATTGGATGGTCATGGAATCAGTATTAAGGGTCTTTCACGCCGGTGTTCTTTCATTTTTAGAAGTCAGTTTCATTACAAATTCATCTTTGTCTTATTTTTATTCTAAAGGTGTTACATTTTATTTTTAGTTGAATTTCCCTGTGCTCTTATTTTAATTCACTAGCAAGGGATCATTGTGTATATATATATATATATATGTATATATATATATGTATGTAGTATGTGTGTGTGCATTTCATATATATATTATATATATGTATTTCATATAATACACATTTATTACTTTCTTAAGTTGTCTATATTCTTATTTTTCCTATTTAATGTTGATGAAAATATTCATTTTTGATTGACTTCATTATCCTTCCTCATACTCAGATTAATATTAATTTGGGTTAAGAATATTTGAGCTTTATCATAAGCACTATGATATGTATACTTTAATTTTAAATAATCCCAAATATTTTAAGATGTGTTTTCTAACTTATTTTGACACAAATGCTATTCAGAAATTATTTATTTATATAAAATAATATATTATGTTTACATATCTAATATATGTCTAAAACTAAAGGACAATCAATGTGTGCTCCATCCAGCAGCTTCATATGTTTAAAAACCAAAAGATTGGGACAGTAACATAAGCGGTAAAAATAAATGAGTTTTCAAGTTCTGAAAAGGCATGACTATAATTTTTGTGTAAATTTCCATGTTGAAGAGCTATTCAGAAAAGGCAAAAACAGACTGTTTCCAATATTCAAGACCCTAGAAATATAAGATATACATGAACAAAGGGTTCCAAAGACCCTCGAGAGGGGAGAAGAAACTTTAAATAAAGTACCTAGGATCTCTCTAGGAAGGTGAAAAGATTCTGTATGATGCTACAAAGGTAGCCACATGACACTAAGCATCAGTCAATCTCGTATCACTGTCTAGAGTAAAAAATTAACTTAATATATGAAAACATTAAGGAATTATTCATGAAGTCTTTGAATGGAGAATAAACTGCAGAATTTGACATATTATCTGTCTTAAATGGAACTAGAAAAAAAAATCACTGTGAGAGAGATAACCCAGACTGAGGAAAACAAACATTGTGTGTACTTTCTTAAGTAGATATTGGCAGTACTGAGACCAGAAAAGGGGTGTATTTTGTGTTCATGTAAAAACCAGTATGAGGGAATCTTCCAGGAATCTACAAGGATGACTACTAGCAACAGCAGATACACAGCCTGATCTAGCCATCTTCTGTGGCCAGGTTGTTGCCTCAATCAAGTGGCATCATCCATTAACTGATGGGCAAAGACCTGCAGTCAAACATTAGGTGCAATTTAGGGAATCCTGCAGAAGAGCGAGAATAAGGATTTTAGGAGCCACAGAGATCAAAGACAGCACACACACACACACACACACACACACACACACACCAAACAAACAAAACCCAGAATGAGCTAACATGGACTAATAGGGATTCATAGAGACTTAACCAAGAACTAGGGAGCCTACATGGTACTGACCTAGGCACTCTGTATATGTGTGTGTAATTTACTTTCTTTCTCTCCTAACAACAGGAAGGCTTAAAAGAGGATTCTAAGAGGTAACAACACAACATGCCAAAATAAAATTTAAAAAGTTTTAGAAAAAAAAAAAATTTTACACTGTAGTTGGACAAGCTACAATTGGCTTAAAAATAAACAATGGCAAGTTAAGAAGTCATTTCAATTAATCCACTAATAAAGCATAGTTAAAAAAAAACAAACTTGTTTACAAATTTGGTTGAAATTATACTGTTAAAACTCAGGCTTGCCACTTTAAGAATGTGGATACTCTTCTGATTGGTAATATATATATATATATATATTTCCCTTTCCTTCTCTGTTTTCGTTGTTAGCCCTGGCTCTTCTGGAACTCTCTTTTTAGAACAGACTGGCCTCAAAACTCACAGGGATTTTCCTGTTTCTGACTTCCAAGTGCTGGGATTAAAGGTCTGTGCCCCTTCACTGGGCTTGACAGTAGTGACTTGTAAGAGGCCTGAGCCTCAATTTCAAGAGAGCCATCAGACTGTGTCTCCTTACATGGTCAGCTCTATCTGTAAAGTAAACAGACAGCTGTTAATTTTGCTAATTTGCCTTTCCATGCACTCTTGTCTGGTATGCTTGTTTGATCAAAATGATGTGATGTAACCTTCCCTCCAACCTTCCAAAACTTATTTATATATGTGCATTCTTTCCTTTTCCGTATTACTGCTCTTAGGTGTTCTGTGTAGAGGCTGGCCTGGTCTCCCCAGGACCATATTTCTCGTGACTGCTCTTTCTCTCTCTCATTATTTTTTAATAAAGCTCCTCTCCAGGTTTCAGTGGAAGCCTGTCAGTGTCTTCAAGGTCCCCTTCATGTTTGTGTCTCTCTATACTGTATCAATTTCTCTATATTGTATTACATTGTAATGTTCTTTCTTCCTGTATGAGATCCAATCGTGGTCTCTAGGCACTGTCTACTAATGAACTGAATTTCTGAAAGCAATTATGCGTTAGTTTCCTTGTGTACAGTGGCATGCTTAACTAAATTTCTTTTATTCCTATATTTAATAACTACTATAAGTAAAATGTATGAACTATTCCTCTAATGAACAGTAATGAGTTATTTTACCTCAACACCAGCTTTGGGGATAAAGTTAGAAATATATGATAGATACATCGACTTTCAGATTGAAGGATTTATCAACTACTTTTCCTTCAATATGATCTTCCATTTTTTTCATATGAAAATGGCAGATTCCTTGCTATGCTAATGTTAGTGTAACCTGTTTATTTAAGGAGTTTTAGTAATGATGGCCAGACCTGAGAGTAAAGACAACATGCAACAAAAGCCCAAGCCACCTCTCTGAACTGTGGGGAACACTAATGTGATTGTGGCACACTTAAATTCATTTCTTTAATCCACCCTTCACTTCAATTAGATATTTAAATTACAGAATTTATGATTTCATTTATAACTGTTTTTAAATTTAATAGATATTTTCTTCTTAAAAATTAAGTATATGGGAAGTTCAGAAAGCTAATTTTTAAGATATCTGACCATTTTACCATCTAAATTTCACTTTTTTATCCTATTTTAAAGCCCTACCTCTATCAGGAAATTCTGAATTCTCATTTGGGTTTTTAATCCCCTTAATCAAAAGGAAAAATGAAGTTAACAATGCACTCAAAAGGAATTTCTGGGCAAAATTATTAAACTTTGAGAGAAGACAGGACAGGTAGCTGGGAATTAAGGGATGAGTATAAGGAAAAAAGAAAATCTTGTTTTGTTTTTTTTGTTTGTTTGGTTTTTTTTTATTTAGGGTCCATGAAAGCCTACACATTCAGCAATGGAAGTTAGCAAGCAAGTACACGGAGAAGAAAGAGGACTTCAGAGAAAATGGAGAAAGCCTTGGGAATGAGAGAAAGCGTTCTTGGTCTTTTTGTTGGCTTGTTGTGGGGAAGAGAGAGAAAGAGAGAGGGAGAGAGAGATTGAGCGAAAGAGAGAGAGAGAATTGGAGTGAGAAAGAACAAAAAGGAGGGATGAGGGAGAGACACAGAGAGGCCGAGAGACAGAGATCTTTGCCAAACGGAACATTTATGTTTCAATACCACTGGTTCCAGGCCCTGGAGTCCCAGGACAAAGGACTGCATCAGCAACATGAGAATAGAACATAGACATTTATATCAAGGAAAGGAAAACATCCCTGAGTTTACAAGTGGGTTAGAAAAATGAAGACAAAGCCTAAATGATCAAGGCTATGAGCTATTCCTGCCTTTATTTGGCTTCTTCATGCCAGATACCTTTGATTATGTACCATGTGCCTCCCATTCCCTACACACACACACACACACACACACACACACACTACTCTCCTCCCCTGGTAGTTTGTGCTCTTCTTCAGGATCTAGATATGGACTAGATTAAGCCTAGATGAATAAGGGCTGCCAGTCTTTCTCCAAAAACAGTTTTTCTCATGCTCTTTTGTTATATGAAGTCCAGTTGGGGAAGGGCATGCAGCGTTTCTCTGCCACTAACTCTTCTGATGTTAATCATGATGTGTCAGTCCCCAGGCTCTCTACTGGCTCACCACTAGAAATACGTGTTATATTAACTGTTGTGGATATCTGATTACACAGTGATAGCAGAGACTTATTAATAAAATCAACCTTGGATCCGCAGTGAGACAGCAACTAATTGACAGGAATTAGCCATGTAGAGTAGTATAGAGAAGCCAGGAATGAATAGAGAGGCACACAAGAATAGTCGGGAGGGACTTGAGTATCTTGGTCTTTTTGGTTTGGCTTGGCTGGAGAAATGCTTTCTTGTGGTTTGTCTGACCAAAAATAAAACTAAGCTGCTTGCTTCTTGTCCTCTCTGAGTTAACAAGTTTCCACCCTACACCTGACTCCGTAGTCTTCATTGGTAAACAGAAGAGTAGAGACTTAGTCAAAAATGACATCTGGTGGTAGCTACAGACCCTGTACTGGTAGAAACTAAAACACATTTTTTTTCACATACACATAGTATGTATACATATTTTGCTCTGTATATTTGTATTCACTAATATAATTTAATTATATTTTCATTTACTTTATATTACCAATGTCTTTATAACAATAAATATATTATATTTTAGCTTTATTTACAAAAAATAATGAAAATAAAAGTGACATTTTTCTACTATATATTCTTCCTTTGAGAAATATTTATTACATTGAAAATTTGTATTTATCTTGAATAGTAATATACATATGTACATATATACACATATATAAATATATAATATTAATATATAATTAATATAATACACACACACACACACACACATATATATATATATATCAGATTAGTCTTCAAATCACCAAAATTCACCTGCCTCTATTTCCTGAGTACTGGGATTAAGGGCATGTGATCCAAGATTTTGAGTCTCTCATATCTGATGCTAAATTCTTTTGTGGTTTTGCATTTTGTTACTTTCATGTAATATAAAAATGTATTATCATTTTGATTATGTGATAACTGAATTATAACTGATTTTAATAAAATATTTTGTTCTCTATGAAGATCAAGATCTTAAGAAAACAAAATATATGTAATTTTTCACTAAATACTTTTCTATATCTCCTTATTAAAGAGGTCTAAACAATTTATTTAGAAACACAAACACTTAACAGAAAACAAAAAATAGATTTAAAAAAAAATTGCTTGTTTTCATGAAAACTTTTCTCAATTGGGCAGCAACACTGTGTCAGTGAAGCCCAAACTAAAGCTACATGCTTGGAAAAAGTAGTGTTTTAATGGGCTTGCAAGAACAAGTTCAGCTAATGCATAGTGAAATCAATATGTTAAGATACTGATATACCATAGGCCATTAAAGGTCATTTTGAAGGGATGTTTAACAGGATAATTTGCCAAATCCCAATAAAGAAAACGGAATGCATTTTAAAACTGTTCAATGAAAAGTATCTGAGACTCAGGCACAAATGCTAGGAAGTGAGTCCAGTTAATAACTTCAGAGAGCGCTAGCAATGACCTCTGAGAAACATGGTCAATATCTAAAACTCTTGTAGACTGTCTTTTGGATGTTTTGATATACCAAGGAAAAATTAATACCTTTCAAATGTTTAGAAAAATGTGATCCTTTCTCCACATCCTCTCCAGCATAAACTATCAGTAATATAGACACTAAGACTGACAATTATAAAATGGAACCTGCTGAAACTGAGAAGCTTCTGTAAGGCAAGGAACACAGTCAACAAGACAAATGGTAGCCCACAGAATGGGGGGAGATCTTTACCAAAGCCACATCTGACAGAGGGCTAATTTCCAAAATATACAAAAACAAACAAAAACAAACAAAAAAACAAAAGAAAGAAAAACTCAAGAAGGTAGTCATCAAAACACCAAACAATCTAATTAAAAAATGGGATACAGAACTAAATAGAGAATTCTTAATAGAGGAAACTAAAATGGCAGAAAGACACTTAAGAAAGTGCTCAACATCTTTATCCATCAGGGAAATGCAAATCAAAACAACTCTGAGATACTACTTTACACTGGCCAGAATGGCTAAAATCAAAAACACCAATAACAGCTTATGCTGGAGAGGATGGGGAGAAAGGAGAACACCCCTCCATTGCTGGTGGGAGTGCAAAACTTGTGCAGCCACTTTGGAAATCAGAATGGCAGTTCCTCAGGAAAATGGAAATCAGTCTACCTCAAGATAAAGTAATTCCACTCTTAGGTATATACCCAAAGCATGAACATTCATACAACAAGAAACAGCTCACCTGAAAAAGAGGGAGCTCATGGATACCAGACTGACATCTTGCAAACCAGCATAGGACAGAACCAGGGCCCCTGAATGTGGGTATCAGTTAGGAGGCCTGGGCATTCTATGGGGCCCCTAATCATGTAATAGCAATTATACCTATTGTAGGAATGGACATTGGGAGCTCATTCCCCATAGAGGGATACTCTCTCAGCCTGGACACATGGGGGAGGGCCTAGGCCCTGCCCCAAATGATGTGACAGACTTTCATGGTCCCCCATAGAAGGCCTCACCCTTTCTATGGAGCAGAAGAGGGATGGGATGAGGGTCAGTGGGGGACATGGGAGAATGTGATGGAGAGGAAACTGAGATTGATATATAAAATAAGATTGTTTATATTTAAATAAAAAAGGAAAGTATGATCCTGTTTAACATACTAAATCACTGGTGAACTTAAGTTATCATAAATGAACAGCTATGGTATGTAGCACAAAAATGAGCCTTTGCACATCTCACACATACCTTTTCAAACCTATAAAAGCCAATTTTGTCTTCTGTACTAGCACAGGCAAACTCACAATAACAGAAACCCCAACTTTATAATGAGTAAAGCAATTTTTATAATAGGAAGACACAACAGATACTTTAATTTTGCAAAGACAGAACAGATGAACAAATAAAGAAAATGTGGTATAAACATACTGTAATAGTTTGCTTTCTATTTCATGGGAAAACACCTGAAGAATCCTAATTATTTAGTTTAGGATTTAGGATGTTCAAATGTCTCAGTTGGGAACCTATAGTTTAAGGCTCAAGTGATCTTTGAGAATAGTGGCATCTCTGTGGGGTTGCATAAAGAAGAAAATACAAATGAAATGAAGGAATGAAGGAGCAGAGATATTAAGGCATTTGCTTAGCTTAACTATCAACTCTCTATCTTTTTTTTAATCTCTTATGCTTTCTCCTGCCCTGTTCTTATTCCTAATTGACTCTTTTCTACAATATACCCATTGTTTTATTATAAATATAATTATCATAGTAATGTTGAATTACATAACTGCCATCTATTTAGGTATTTGAGTGCTTACTTTTAAATAAATTTCTTTGTGATTTATTATTAGCATGCTTTTGATTTTTTAAATTACCATACCAAGAGCAGTTGCCTCTATCATATTTTAATATATACTTTGTTTTACTTGAATCTTCACCACATCTCTCTTATCTTCCTGCTCCCTCTACAAGTACAGAATACTATTCATCTGCAAAGAAGCATGAACAATGAGCTCTGAATGTAAATGGATGGGACTTAAAAAGTTTATATTGATGCATGTCAAACCCAGAAAGACAAAAGTTGCTAGTTCTCTCTTACCTGAAGTTCCTATCTCTAAATATTTATCTGGAAGTCCATATATCCTGAAGTAATTGCAGAAACCAAAAGAGTAAAAGTGGGATATTGCCAGGGCAGAGAATGTTGGGAAGTAACAAAGATGAGAGAAAAACAGGGCATGAGTGATCTGAGCTAGAAATGGGAATGCAGAATACAAAGGCAATAGAGTAAAATAAGAGTAAAGATTTCTCGAAAGGGATCCTTCTGTTAAGTATTAGCTTTTGAGCTAATAATTTTCTCTCCATATGTCAAAGAACATGCAAACCCCATGCCATAACAACAGGCATAAGAAGAACTGTTTAATTTTACATATCTATCCCACTTCCCTCTCCTTCCCTCCTTCCCATGCTCCCCTTCCTGTCCCATTCCCCACCCACTCCACAAGGAGGGTGATGCCTTCCTGGAGGGATGATCAAAATCTGTCAAGTCATTTGGAGTACAGACTAGGCCCTCCTTTCTGCCTCTAGGCTAAGGGAGTATCCCTCCATGGGGAAAGTGTTCCCAAAGTCTTTTCATGCACCAGGGATACATCCTGGTTCCACTGTCAGAGGTCCCTTAGACTGCCCAGGCCTTCTAACTGAGACCCATGTTCAGCCAGTCTAGGTTGGTCCAATACTGGTTTCCTAGCTATCAGTCTGGTGGTTCATGTGCTCCCTTTGTTCAGGTTAGCTGTCTCTGTGGGTTTCTGTAGCCTGGTCTTGACCCCTTTTCTTATCACTCCTCCCTCTCTGCAACTGGATTGCATGAGTTTAGCTCAGTGTTTAGTTGTGGGTGTCTGCTTCTGTTTCCATCAGCTACTAGATGAGGGATCTATGATGGTGGAGAAGTTAGAAGTTAGTCATCAATCTCATTATCAGGGAAGGATATTTATGGTAGCCTTTCCATTGTTGCTCAGATTGTTAGTTGGGTTCAGTCTTGTAGGTATCTGGACATTTTTGTACAGTCAGTTTTTCTCTTCAAACCTGTAGTGACTCCCTTTATTATGGTATCTCTCTCTCTCTCTCTTTTTGTTTTTTGTTTTTGTTTTTTTTTATTGTTTTTGCTTTTGTTTTTTTTTGTTTTTGTTTTTTTTATTGTTTTTGCTTTTGTTTTAGTTTTTGTTTATGTTTTGTTTTGTTTTTTTGCTCTATTTGTCCCTCAAATCTATCTCCCTGGTCCCACATGTTCTCCTCTCCTAAGTTTCTCTTTCTCCTAACTCACTCTCCACTCACTGCCCCCCACAACTCCCAGTGTGCTCAGGAGATGGTGTTTCTTTCCCCTTCTGTGAGGGAACTTGTAAGAATCTCTTAGGTTCCTCCTTGTATCATAGTTTCTCTGGTGGTGTGAATTATAGGCTGACTAATATCAACAATAGGGTAAACTGGATGTCTAATTCTCAAGCATGTTCTTTAAAGCAAGAATTATGATCCTGTTTGAAAATTACTAAAGCTCTTGATTCTTAAAAAAACTTCAAGTTTTCATTAGGTAAACTATACTATATCTTAGTGTTATGTATATTTCAAAATTGAAAATAAAAAGTTAGCATTATATATTAAGAAATGACTCTATAATTGGAAAATGGTAATAGGAATTGTCACTGACTTGGAAAATGGGCCAATAGAGTTGACCTTCTCTGTGAAAGAAAAAAAATGTTTTACAGTAGTGGCCTTTCAGGAATACAGAGTAATAATGAGAAATTTAAAATCTGAATATCCAACCTGGAAAAAAGTACACATTAATATGTAAAATTCCTTCAGCAGTACATTATTTTTATAAAATGTTCAGCTACTTTCAAACCATGTACTTTCATACTCAAACCATGAACAGAAAGAAACATTGTAAACAAATTGTCTGAAACCAATCATTAAACAATGATATCTTACAGCAACCAGACAAACAATTGCACAGCCAAGGGAAAAGAAGACAATTGTCTTGGAGAATTGTGCATTCTAAGCCCTGGAGACTAGAGGAAGGAGCAGTAATATTTAAAGATACAAAACTAAAAAATGTCACATCCTAGCTATGTGCCAAGCAAAAAAAAAAATATATGCTTATATAAAAAAAGGAAATTAGGGCTCTGACTAATGATATATAATTATCAATAGACTTTCTATGAAGGAAATGCTGAGGGAACTTCCTTTGGCTAAAGAAAAATGATCCAGGAAATCACAGATGGCTGCAAAATATTTAATTCTACTCTGTACATATAATAAAATGCACTTCAGTATTCCAAAGTTCTGCAGAGAGAATGCTAGTTGTAGTATTGTAAATATTTCCTGATCTGCTTTTCAAAACCTCTGTACCTTGTTTAAATCCAAACGTGATTTCCCTTTACATTGTTGTTACACTTACAAAGCGGCCAACTTCCCTGTTTTCTTACTTGGGAAACTCGGAAGGAGTAAACTGTCAAAAGCCCATCAGTTTAGGTCCTGTTATCAACCTGCTGATTGTTATATTCGTTTTTTAAAATTCCTAAAATTCATCTTCTCTTAAAAGGGACTCATTGACGTTCCTGGGGTTTTATTTAAAGCACCATTATAACACCCAATTTGATTGCTCTTTGGGGTTTAAAGCAGTGTTATATAGGCAGGGTGGGATGAAATGGATTATATCTATCCCCTTACTACAAAGATAAAGTGGTTGAAGTACTCTAAGAAAGATGTGGGGAATTACTCATCTTTCCATTGATAAGTGAATAATTTAGATAGTCTCAGAACGTTGGAAATATTTTCCAAACTACCCCCATGACCTTAGGCAGGGCTGTGATTACATGTGTTCTCACGACTGCTCAGCTGAACATGGAACAGAGACCTCGGATGCTATCCAAGAAGTGTGCCACATATAGAATCCTAATGCTCTGACAATCTGCCCTTAGTGCTTGAAGAAAACTAGCTCTGTTTTGACTATACACTGTCTTCCCTCAAATCAAGGTGTCACCTGTCTTCCAATAAACTCTGTCTTCCTTCTTTATATACCATGTATTTTCTCTAGGAGGTGATGTGCAATCTTCCACTCACATCCTTGGTTTCCCCGTTTGCTTTGTTCAGCAGTCTTTTATTGATTGAAACCAATATTTCACAGACTTCACCCAGGCTTTGTTGCTTTTTCAAAAGCATGGGTAAATCTGATCTTGACTGCTCCAGGTTTTCCTCAGTTCGTTGATCACTTGTTTATGTGTGTGTATCAAGAGCCTGACAACAAAGACAATGATTAAGGGTGCTAGAATATAAATATTTCAGCATCGAAGCGCTGCTGTGTTGGAAAACATAAACTGATTCTCACTAAGAAAACAGAACAAGAGCAAAGTCTATTTGGAAACTTACAAGATCACTTTAAGCAGAAGGTTGACAACAATTGATGCTGCCTTCCAATTAAGGTCACTATGTTTGGTTGGCAAAACGTTAATGACAGAAAACCAGTCAAGCAACATCCACGCTCCCATGGTGCTTGAAAAGCTGTGTAAAGTTATGAGGAACAACACATGTGGGACCCACTACTGTAGGGTCATAGGAAAGCTCACAGAGGTGCCTTGAAAGTAATCACTTTTCACACTGAAACTCTGCTGTTGCTGTTATTAGGCCTACTGTGTCTTCACCTTTGATATCCTAGCTCAGGAGAATTGTATGGCTTTCCACTGAGGAGGGAGTCTAGTATGAAATGGCATGGACTATGCACCCTGAATATTCATACTTTCTTAAAAAACACGTCAGGACCTGTTTCCTATGGAGCTGAAAGGAGTTATAACCGATAGAGGGTCAGCATGAAGCTCGAGGGAATTATTTCTAAAAGCAAAGGATAATAGATGCCATCTCAAAGATGGAGAAGAAGTTTTAGAGAGAAATACATTAGAAAGCAGTGATCCATGGAAATAACCATAGGGAATTGCAAGATGTCTTCAAGTGTCATTTGGCTTTCCATGCAGAATAGAATGTCACTTGTAGCCTAGCAAAAGGCTCATACTCCTCTAGGCCACAGAGCATATGTCTACTTACAATGCCACCTGCTAGATGGCTACTTAGGTCTTTGTGGTCACTGTTAAATTCAGTAGGCTCAGACCAAAGTATCTGGAAGAGAATCAAAAGAAGCACATAAAATAATAATAATAATTAAGCTAATTTATAAAGTGTTTTGAGGTTATAGTTTATTAAGTAGGATTTTACAAATATATCATTATATATTCACACAAAATGTGGAGAGGTTGGGTCTGCTTTATAAATATGTGGCTATATTTGTATGACAGTTTTCTATATAATCAATAAATATTATTCCATATTTTTTCCTGCCCAGAAGGTTTCTTATATATATTTCCAATTATTATTGAAGAGCATTGCTTTCTTCAGTGGGAAGAAAAAGGATAGACCAGAGGCAAGTTGTTACTGCAATTACAGTAACAATTTAGGCCATGATAGTGTCTCAGGACCACACTTAATAAGAAGCCAAATTTGCCACCAGCCACTATCTTATATATAGCAATTAGTAACAATTTCAAGGAGAGTTAATTATTCAACAATGTCAGTAGAGGCTACTTTGCAACAAGGTTTAATGTGGATGATTAATGACTGCTAGCATCCCAAAGCTGTAAGACTAAATAGGTAGATCAGGAGAAGATCACACAAATGCCTCTGATGCTTTATCAATGTCTTATTCTTTTTCTTGACTGGGCCTGTGACTGTATCTATTAATTAGTTCTAAATGCCATCAGCCCATCAGTAGAGTCCAAAACAATCTCAGAATAGTTCAGGGATATGCCAGGGGTCCCATATTTGCTAAAAGTGTCCCAGCGATGCTGAACTTGTCTTTCTAATACTTTAAGTCATCTAATTTAACTTTGTAGATGAAAACTCAGAAGAGAGTCTTCCCTGCAACTCTAAGGTCTTCAGCAGCATGGAACATTTGTCATTTGTCCCAGAGTTACTTTTAGCACTCAGAATCTACCAGGTGACTCTAAGTTGCTTATGTAGAAGAGTCATCAATACAAGATGAATGTAACACTGCAGGTAGTAGAGCTTTGAATGAGAGGGAAGACATCGCAGGCATGTGGCCACCCAATTGCTGTTACATTTACTGCACTACTTGAAATGAATAAGGAAAATGAGGAAAAAAAATAGGAACAACAGCTTCCAATATTCCCGAATTTGACTCAAATGAGGTACATTTTAATTTAGACAGAGAATAAGGATGAGAATTGTATTTTCTACAAGTCTATTAACCACACTAAACATCAATTTGAAATGGCTAAAATGCATGTGTTCCCCAGGGAATAAAAGTTATTTATCTGTAATAAACACAGAAAAGTGATCACTTGGGATGCTTTTGCTTTTTAAGATGGAGATGCAGAATCCTTTATTCTCTTTAGTTATTTATCTGTGTGCAAATCCCCATGAGGTAACTTGAAAAGGTATGTAAATTAGAATGATAAATATGAATTAATATTTGCATGTTTCTTTCCAATTTCAAGTAATATTTAGAGCTTTTTAGATTGTGCAATCATGATAATACAATTAAAATCTATGTACCAGTTAGATGGACTAAGACAGATCCCAAGAATCTACGTAGTGGAAGAAGACACCCATCTCATTCTAGGGGTCCCTTGACTTACCACTTGTAAACCATGGCATAAGCACCCTCCATCTGTACACACACACACACACACACACACACACACACACACACACACATATATATATATATATATATATATATATATATATTTTCCACCAAACACATACAAACACACAAGAAGAAAAAATAATTTCAAAATAAAAATATCATGTTTTGAAAACCAGTTACCAATGTGATGTACTAGGAAGTAATAACCTCCATAGGGATGAGTAAGTAATAAGATTACAGCCTAAGACAATGGATGGAATTACCATTCCTACTGAGTAACTGAAAAGGAACTGAACAGTCTTCCATTTACCCTTCACCAGTTGAGTGAACATAACTAAGAAAAATGATCTTAAAAACCTAAAATATATGCCCTCAGCACACAGACAAGCCTTTGGGCCATACTTTTAGGCCTCTCTATCTCTGAAATTGTGAGGAGAAAATGTTTACTTTTTATAAACTACATGTTTCCCAATTTTGTTTATATATTTTTTCTACCATTTGTGCCAGAAGATCTTCTATAACCCATGCTTTGGATCTATAGGCAATTGTGACCTGCCTGAACTGGGTGCTGGGACTCAAACTCAGGCACTCTGCCAAAACAGTATGTCCACTTAAATGCAGAGGTCTTATTCAAATCCTAGCTCATATTTTTTCAGTAGTTGTTGAATGGTAATGACACATAACATCTGATTACTACTGCTTCTGTTATTGCCAAAATCAACTTCAGGAATGGCAATTTGGGATTGATAAGGAGTAATTTTCAAGTTGTCCATCAGTGAACCTCTAATCATAGGCTGATAAAAGAGTCGTGTTGGGGATGAGAATAATCCTTAGCATTCATCAGTTTAACCTAAACTGAACTCAGTGATACTGAACTGATAACTCCCCAAAATAATTCATTTACTTAAGCAGCGGGTGTTTTATTTTTAAATCTCTGTCCCTTAAAGATGTTGCAACTGCACAGCAAGATACGCCTTGAACAGTTGTTTGGTTTTACTACTGTGATTTTAAAAATAATGTTGCTGAGATATAATTAACAAAATAATATACTATAAAAATTTTCCTTCTAAAGTAAAAAGTTCACTCTTGTTCATTACAGTATTGTGTAGTCATCACAGCTACCTAATTTGGTATGTTTCTAGCACCTTCCAAAGAAAACTAAAGTTTTATTCTTCATTTCTATTTCCCCAGAGTACCTGGAACTTACACGTAATTCTGATACTATAAATCTACCTATTCTTGGTAAGAGTGATGTGTGCTCCATGGTAATAGAATAGGATTTAGTGTTTGGTTCCCTACTGTACACAAGAGTTTCAAATCTGTGTTGTGGCATGCATCAATTGTATTCATTTCTGGGAAACTTGCTTAATCTACAAATAGGTACTATGGTATTTGGCTACTATGAATATTTCTCTTCTCATATGTTAAGTGCAGATTTGAACATTTCTTCTGATTCCTTTGAATGTGCTAAGCCTATGTTTTAAATTTTGAGAAATGACATTTTTAAAATGATTGAATGATGTGCTTACCCATTGCGACTTGAGACTGTAGACATATGTGCTTGAAGTGCAATTGGCTAGGGATGGTACCCAGAATGTGACAAATGGTGGACCATCAGCTCATAGTTACCTATGGAGTAGCCTGCTGTGGGTTTTGAATCGGATGGCTGTGTGGGAAGGTGGTAGAGACTAAAAGTAATGGTGAATTTGAAGTGTATAGGTTGCTGGGAACATGGTCTGGAAGAGCATCGCTTATCCCGGGTTCTCACTATCACTCTCTGAGACCCAGCTGCCATGAAGTGAGCACTCTCTCCTTTCATTCTTTCACACCTCTTGTAAATGCTCTGCTTCATCGTGGGGGTGGGGGTAGGGGTGGGGAGTGGGGGTTTTAACCAGAACTCACTCTGTACACCAGGTTGCCCTTAAACTCACAGAGATCCCTCATATCTATCTCCTGAGTGCTGGGATTAAAGGCATATGCCACCACCATCTGGCTGTATTTCTTTAAATTGTTTTGGTAGATACTTTCTCAAGGGAGTGAAAATTGGAATAAGATGCAATTGCAATCCCATCAGCACTTTTCCTTATTCACATCACCATTTGTTTTTTACTTTTTAGAGAGAGAGAGACAGAGAGAGAGAGAGAGACAGAAATAGAGAGAGAGAGAGAGAGAGAGAGAGAAGAGGCGCATGTGTTCATATGCAAATGCCAGATATGAATGGTGCCCAAGGAAGTCATAAGAAGACATCTGACTCCTTAGAGTTGGAGTTACAGGTGCCAAACATTTGGCATGAGTGCTGCCATAAACACTGTCAAAAACTATCAAATCAAATTGAGAGCTGCAGCTATCAATCAGCAACTTATAACCTATTTAGAAGTCTTTATTAAAGAGAAATAGTTGAAAATGGCAAGCATTACAGAATATCAAATTGCCATAATCCTATCTTGTCAGTATCATGACAATCACGAAAAAGAAAATGAGTAGCCTCACATTCACAGCATCTGTATAAACCAAAGAAGTGAAGCCCGGGAGGAGACATAGCAGATCTGGAGATGTTCAAACCCCACAGCCAGAAACAATTCTCACCACTTGACCTGGCTGGCAATTCTACAGGAGTCCTATTGTCTGGGCTTTTCTTAATTGGTCTGGTTTAGATTATTTCCACAGTGAACATCTGTTTTCCTTGGGCATTTTAAAAATTAATCAATAGCTGTGGTTTAACATCACACTGATTAGAGGGTCATAACATTTAGAGGTCAACAAGAAACCTTAAGCTGAAAAGTGAAATGTCTATAAAACTCTTCACAAAGCTCAGCTACATTCCTAAGAGTATGGAAGCCATTTGCATGTGTAGTGTTGTACACATGAATAGCAATTCCCTGGGAAGAGCCCAGTCATTCCTGACTGGCTTGCACTAGCTCTTTCATAAGCAGGAAATCAACTTTAAGGCACAGTTGAAAACTGCCTGCCAGAAAGGTGAAGGCATGCTACAAATGAGCTCGCAAACTCAAGTTAAACTAGAAGACACCATTAGAGAGAACCTGTGAAAACCTCTGTCCATTCAGCTGTGGAAGACTTGTTAAGTGTGCAGGGGCTGGGATACCACTTGGCAAAGAATGTAGACATTCTGATTTGTAATTTTTTGGTGTTTTTATTATTATTATTTATTATTATTATTAATTATTTAAAGCAGCATCTGCAGGAGAAGTAGCAAAAGAACACACAAATCACCTGCCATCAAACCTTGGGAACAGAGGTCACTTAGTTTCAGGTGTTAACACTATATAACCCAAAGTTATCTGAGAAAGTCTCAACTGCGGATCTCCGCAATCCAATTAGCCTGATTTATGATCACTAATTGATATGAGTGCCCAGCCCATTATGGGTGATATAATCTCTGAGCAGGTGGATCTGGTCTAGAAAAAAAAATGCAGTTGGTTGTGAACCCCGGAGCAAGTAGTAAACATAACTTCTCTGTAATCTCTGCTTCAGTTCTTGCTTCCAGATTCCTGGCCTGAGTTCTTGTCCTGATTTTCATCAGTGGTGAACTATTACATGGAATTTTATGCTCGAGTATACCTTTGCTTCATTGCCTCATCAACTGAATTTTGTGTATAACGTTTCATCATTTCATCATAAAAGAAAACTAGAACAAACCCTGATTTTTAGAAACCAATAGAGTAATGAGGGTTAGTCCTATCAGCTAACTCCAGGATGAATATCATGGCATCATGCTTAGAACAACTTGGACAACAAACACAGAATATATTACGTTGAGATGCTTTATTTATTTTTGTTGTAGCTTAATGTTTTTTGTCGTCAGTGAAGTTTTTTGAGAAAGAAATTAATTCCATGATGTTAGGGTCAGTAGGAAGCAGGGGAGGACTTGGAGGAAAAAGAAAATAATCAAAATATAGTGTGTGGAAATTTAAAAAAAATAAAAATGCAACAGATGGAAAAGAAAGAAGTAGAACCACCTATATTTGCTGATAGCATCATTTTATTTTAATAAATGAGGTCTGATAAATCATGTGTGTGAGTGTTACAGGCAGTGGATTCAGGTGTAAGATGGAATACATGTGACAACAGGCTTTCTGCTTTTACTAAATGGGTTCTGGAAACAAGTTCATTGGGTTTAGCAGCAAGCACCTACACCAAGTTGATTCTCTCATTGGTCCAAAATGAAAGTCTCCCTGGATTTTAAGTCTTGAGGGAAATGGATTAAATTACATAGTACAATGAAAAAAAGCAACTCCAACATTTTTAAGTTATGATTTTATACTGAGAATATTTATCACTTTTTTTTGTAGCAAATCCATTTGTAGTTTCAGTGATCCTAAAATGTCAATCCCCTAGTATGTAGCCAAATGTGTTCCTATTTCAAATACTCTTGAATTCAAGAACTTTGCTTTAAAATGTAGAAAAAAAAATGTGCTACTAAAATGGGTTCACTGATAATGCCAGTTGCTGCCCAACCTGTTAATGTGAGATTGAACCCTTGATATTTTTGACATGTTATGTACCTATATACACACACATACATACACAGAGAGTGGGTGGGAGGGAGAGAGTCCACAACACAGAAAATAATGTAGGAGATGTAGGAACATGCCACCTTGGTTTGAATGAGAAATGCCCTCCATGGGCCCTGGTATTTCAACACTTCAATTCCAGTTACTGGCACTGTTTTGGAAGGTTGCTGTGGTACACCCTGTGTATATGCTCTGAGATTAACAGACCCATGTCATTTATACAGTTTGCTCTCTCTGCTTTGAGCTGGCTTTTGAAGGTATGAGCTCCCAGCTTCCTGCTCCTGGCTCAATGTTTTCTGTTCATTACTGCGCCTCCCTTTCATGAGAGTTTTTCCTTACCTGGAGCAGCAAACCTAAATAAACTCTTCTAGAAGTTGTTTGTCGTCCTGATGCCTTATCGAAGTAGCAGAGAAGTAAGCTGAGTCACATGTTAATTATGTGACAGATTTAAAAGGAAGATAAAGGCAAGAAAACCTAGACTTCACACATTTCACTTCTGTTCTAGTCCAAACTTCATTGGGTTGAAATTTAGGAAAAACGGTTTCAATGATACCATTGAACAGAGTGAAGTGATTTCATGATTCGTCAGTGATGTGTAGCCTCATTGTAGTGGCTTGGCAAGGATTGCTGTTATAGGCTCATACATTTCAATGTTTGATCCCCAGTTAATAAAACTGTTATAGGCTCATACATTTGAATGTTTGCTCTCTGGTTAATAAAACTGTTTTTGATAATTATTAAAAGGTGTGGTCCTATTTATATGTAAGATGCTCAACTACTGTTCTGGTGTCATGAGTTCCTACCAGCAGTCGTGTTCCAGTCCATAATGATCATGAACTTACCCTCTCAAACTCTAAGTAAGCTGGCAATTCAATTGTGTTTCTCTATAAATTTCCTTGGTAGAGGTGTCTCTTCATAGCAATAAAAAAAAAAAAAAAAAACAAAACAAAAAATAAGTAAGACATCTCCAGTTTACCAACAGCTTACCTGAAGGGAAAATAACTGTTTCTTTAAAAAAAAAAAAAAAGTATCTGCTTTATTTCCACTGTCCTCCTATGGTAGGGCTTTACAGACTAGATCTCTCCTCATCTGCCATGATCTCCTAAGTTCCCCATTTTCTGCAATTACACATTTCCTACCCTGTAATGTCCTTGTGTGCACTGATATGATTCTGTATGATGTGATACAGCGTGGAGGAATACTTATATGGACTTATTATAACTCTGTGACTTAAGATTGCCTAAGTAGCAAAATTTCGTTTATCTCCAATGATCTCACTGCACTGAGTCAAATTGCTTAGTCTTTTTTGTCTGTTTTCATAAAATAAAGACCAATAGTTATCTGGAATAATATAAGAAATCCATCCAGTTGCAGAAGAGGGAGGAGTGATAAGCAAAGTTGTCAGGACCAGAGTACGGAAACTCACAGAGATAGATGACCTGAACAAGGGGGAGCTCATGGACCCCAGACTAATAACTAGGAAACCAGCATTGGACCAACTCAGACTCCCTGGACATGGGTCTCAGTTAGAAGGCCTGGGCAGTCTAAGTGACAGTGGAACAAGGATGCATCCCTGGTGCATGAAAGGACTTTGGGAACAAATTACCCATGGAGGGATACTCCATTAACCTAGAGACAGGAGGGAGGGCCTAGACCCTACTCCAAATGACTTGACAGATTTTGATGATCCCTCCTGGAAGGCTACAACCTCTCTCTGGAGTGGGTGGGGAATGGGATGGGGGAATGGTCAGGGGGCATGGGAGGATGGGAGGGAGAGAGAACTAGGATCTATATGTAAAATAAGAAAAATAATATTAAAAATAGTTTTAAAAAAGTAAAAAAATTGGAAGCCATGTTGTGAAGAAAACATTCAATCTAATCAAAGTCTCTCCTTTACTTGATGTGACATAATTGTCATAATTGTGTCACGCAGTATTTTCATTTACCATAACACCATAATTCAACATACTTGATAAAATAAAGAAAGGCTTCTTGGGGCTAACAGCTTGAGGGTATTAAGGTATCATAAGACAGAAGTCATGGTGCAACTGAATCCATGTGTTCACACTCAGGGCATAGAGGGAAAGTAATGCTTGTGCTCAACTCATGTACTGGCTTGTTTTTGACAACACATTCAAACTAGAGGCACTTGGTTAAATGGAACATCAATAGATGAATCCTCTCCTTGGGCCTTGCCTATGAGAAAAGCTGTGGTGAATGTTGGAAGTTCCAAGCTACCTGGGCAGGTAATTCTAAGCAGTATAATAAAGAAAAGCGAGTAAGTAAAGAGGAGGAGCCCAGTAAACAGCATTATTCCATAGTCTCTGCATCAGTTCCTGCTGCAAGGTTCTTGCCCTTCCTGCCCTGACATTCTTAAATGGTAGACTATTAGATGGAAGTATGAATCAAATAAACCCCTTTTACCCCAAGTTGCTTTTACTTAAATTGCTTTACCACAGCAGTAGACAGCAAACCATGAAATGGGCCTACTCCTATTTTGGGTTGGTCTTACCACTTCAATTATTCTAATCTAGATAATCTCTCCCAGCCACACAGCATAAGAGCTGGTCCTAGAGCCTCTCACGTTGACAACCATAAACCATAACAGCCAGCAAGGTCAAGTTTTGAAGCTAATTTTGCTCATCTGCAAGGGGAGATTAATTCCACTTTTCTTACATGGCAGTATAAAGATTTAATGGCATAATGTGATTATTCAGCATACCAAGAGCCACATAAGGACTTAGGGTTTGACATAATCATAAATAATAAATAGTGTTCTTGGGAACTCTTCATTACTCTCATTCTTTAATTGCCATGCTGAAGTTTCAGCATGCATTGAGTCCCTTGTGCTATGTGTCTTTACTGTGTGTGCTTATGAAAAGCAAGCACATAATGCTTCTTTTCCAACATTTTTCAGAGTTTGGGAGAAACTAGGGATTCTCATATGACAGGTGGATATATATATATATAGGTGACAATAGTATCTACTCACCAGTCAGGGTACTTCAATATATGTGCTTTCTTTGACAAAACACAATAGGAACATTTAAGCAGAAGAATGAATTGTTTTTTTTTTTTTTTTTTTTTTTTTTTTTTTGGTAACCAACCCTCATGAATGCAGACAGTTGAGCTTATAAATTTCTCTGATTTAATATTTATAACTTCTTCTTTCTAAAACATTAGCCAATTTACAGAATGTCAAAATATTTATTTGACATACTCAGTCAGGTTTACTATGATCTCTCTATATCATAATTTTGGTAAACAGATTGGACATGCAGACAAAACAAGCTTGCTAAAGTAGTTACTATGCATGCATTCTTTTAATATATGACTAAAATAGTGGCGGTCCTGGATTCCATGAGAATAGAAATAGAACAAGCCCTGTTGACCAAACCCATATGCAGCATTTCACTAAGGCCATTGCATCAGTTCCTGTCTCTGGGTTCTCATCTGCAAGTAAGGTTTAGGCAGAGAAAGGGAAGCAACAGCTGAGAAAGGTTGGTCTGGGTTTTGCGCAAGCTCGAAGAGCTTTCTGGATTCCTACAGAAATTCTCATGTTTTCAGGATTGTTTTGACTAGTCCAGAAGATGTGTGCTTCCAAGTGAAAGTCATATATTTCTTGTCATTGGATGGGTCGCAGTATATCAGCAAATTATAAATTCTAAGTATGACAAATTTTTGAGTGGCATTGTTCTTATCACAGTGTCCTATTGGATGACACATTACTTTGACTTCACTTGTGTTTTTGAGGCTGTGTGCCATGTGTTCTAGACAGGCTTCACACTTGACATGTAGCTGAGGATGACCTTGGACATCTTATCTTCTAACCCACAAGAGATACTCATGTGGTGTCTGTTTGTTCTGTTTTTTTTTTTTTTTTTTTTTTTTTTTCTGTATCCCAATACTATGAGTTCAAAATAATCCTTATATTGTTTTACATACTTTGTTATTCCAAGCAACCCACTGATTCTGATGTGGAATTCATGGTGCTTAATACTCTTTGGAGCACTAGTTCTGGGCAAGAATCTGAAACTATGTAACTACGTTTTTTTCACGTTATGACCAGATCTAAATATTCATCATAACACCAGGAGTAACCTAAACTCCATTCCTTCTAATTATCAAGAGCTATGCTTTTCTTAATATGGACATAAACATGCAAGGCATAATTTATATTTCATTCCAAATCTGTTAGTAACTTCATTATTCAAATTGTCCCTCCCAAAGATTATGGTTTCAAATGTTGACTTAACTTTCTATTTCAAATTCTGGAAATGTTGAAGGAGGCAGAGAAAATTAAACAGTTTCACCTGAAAAATCCTATATCGTTTGTAGTGAGTACAATTATTGATCAGGCAATAGACAATAGGTGAGCTATAGGGGAGTTGGATGAGATGACACAACTTAGGTGCATATAACCACGTTTCCCTTGTGTTGTTTATGTCTTTAGCCTACTTAGTCTCCAGCTTCCCTGTTCATACAAGGGCTTTATTCATCTTCTTGAGTATTTCCTTCCTTAAAAACCTAATCTTTCACTCCAACTGGTAAAAGAGAGTGCATATGCTTTCTAAGATACGTGTAATTCAATTGTAGACACTGACTGTGTCATTCAATGTAAGTGTAGTCTAGTCAAAGAACTCATTCAGAGGTATTTGTTCTATTTGGAGGAAAGAGCCTTAGCTCTTAACACTAAACTGCTTCTTCCAAGAGTAGAGCATTAAAAATGATGCTACATTACAGAAATAAATATTTCTTTATAATAAAGTATTGACTCTTCATAGAATTTGAAAGGATTCAGTAGTAAAAAAAAAAAAAGGAAATATCCTCATTGTATTAAAATGCACAGATTTCCAAAGATAAATGAAAGAAACAAATTACATTATAACCTTTTATTTTATTTTCAGTGGATCTGTGAATATTTCCAACTAAGAAAACCTATGCTAGTGAATCTAAGGAAAATATGCATATAATATTGGTTGGAGGCAGAAAATGTGCCCGTGTGTGTGTGGGTGTTTAAATAAGACTTTGTACATAATGTATTTCCTATGAATATCCTGGTATAAATACTAATATTTTATGAAAGTTGTTTAAAAAGCTATAAACAAACTTTGTTTTCAGTTAAAATATCTCATTATTTGTATGTTATTATTTATATCAAAGCTTGGATATGAGATCCTGATAAAGAATCCCAAAATAAACATAGATATTTCTTGGAAAATGTGACTTCAGTATGAAGGTAACATAACACTGAGAATTCTATGACATTTATGAAGTATGTTTCAGAAAAGAGGAAAGTTATTTTTCAAAAAGTTGTGCATAACCATAGATTAAGTATTCATTACTCATCCTGATATGTATAAAACAATTTTGAAGGTATGCATGAAATTTAACAAATGTATGTTTTTTTTAAAGAAATGTATCATAATGACTTCATAGTGCTAACTTCAAAGGTGCACATTTGTTCATTTAAGTTAAAATATAGATGGATTTTTAACAGTCCTAATTTAAAAATGTAATTTTATAAAATCGGAATAACTACCTTTATATTTTGAAGAAATTTTCTTAAGGACATTGATAATATTTCCTTTTAATAGCTGCTGAGTATTATTCTATTTCCTCAAGGCTTAAGTTGGTAGGGATTATTTTTTTTGTGTGTGTGAATAACAGTTTTAATGGTGAACTTCTAGAGGGGTGCTGATCATTTCAGTTGAAGGTTTAGTTGCTCTGTCTATAAGGGAGTTGCAGTGGCCACATCTCAGCGTTAACATTGCATATCTACATGTAGAGATTTAGTCTGCGCCCAGGAACAGTTGTGAAGTGCAAGTTACTGCTCCACTGCATGCCTTGATATCACAGTTTTCTCCCTTACTTTTTACCCTATTTTCATAGAAATTTCCAGTGTATTTTGCCCCAGTTGGGAATGCATAGATCCCCAGTCCATAGAGTGTATTGCTCTTAAATTGTCCTTCATACACTGCTCCTGAAAAATGCTCAAGTCTTCCAAGGTCATTCATCTTGTCATCTTTCCAGCTTCCTGTGTAGACAAGTCCATTAGGAGTGTTGTGGATACCTGTGTCTCAATTTGTCACAGATTCCACGGTATGTTTTTGTGCATTCAGCATCTAATGAGGAAGGGAGCCTGAAGCATACTTGTCACCGTTTGGAAATATAAACTGTATGCTCTACAGTTCTGAAGATGCTTTTCTCAGTATTGCATGTCTACCTTGCTTCTCCCTGATTCTGCTCCACAGGGGTGATTTTAAACTGTCTGGAAAATAAAATGTTTCCCTGGATGGGAGCTTGGTGGGGGACATGGGTGGATAGGAGGGAGAGGGAATTGGGTTTGGTACATAAAATAAGATTGTTTTTAATTTAAAGGAAAAAATAAGCAAATGTTCTCTTGATTACACTAAAGGAAAAGTAATGAAGTCAAGAATTAAATGATGTGACAAAAATTTAACTAGCTTTAGAAACTGGGGAAAGAGTCCTTTTTCAAATTGTTTAAAAAAAGTACATGATGAACTGTTTATTCTGTGACTATAGGACTTATTTAGGCACTTAAATGGTATCCAGAAACTTAACAAACATTTTCAAAAGAAATTATTTTTATTTCAAGTATTGCTATATGGACGTGAATAAAGTTTTTAATTAAATTTTCCTACATTAGCATGGCCTAATTTTAAAATATACATTGAAATATGTAAGAAAAACAAATAAGTGGGTTTTGTACATTCAAAAATAGGATTTGAAAACAAATGTGTGAAACTCTGCATCTCAAGTAGACTATATTTGGAAGAAATGTAAATTTTGGGGAAAATAAAATAAACAATAGTTTATAACTTCAAAAAAAACAGAAGCTTCAGGCAGGGGAAGAGTGATCTATTAACTAATAGAAGTGGGATTATCTCTTCAGAGCACTGGCATCCCACAGAAAGAATAAAGTCATTGTATATAGGTGGATAATGGATCTCACCAATCAAATAATAGATTTATGTTTAATATTTAAACTTCCTCCAAATGTATAATGGCAAAATGTGTCTGAGAATTTGAAAGCATTTGTAATGTACATTTTTTATTTGTTTGTTTTTTCTCAGAAGAGGGTTTCTCTGCGTATTAGCCCTAACTATCCTGGAAGTATCCCTGCAGACCAGGCTGGCCTCAAACTTACTGAGATCCTCCTGCCTCTGCCTCCTGTTAGTTAGTTAGGAGACTGAGCTGTCTATGGGGCCTCTAGTAATAGATAAGTACTTATCCCTAGAATGGACTTTGGGAGCCCATTCCACATAGGGGGATACTTTCTCAGCCTAGATACATGGGGGAGGGCTAGGGCCCTGCCCCAAATAATATGACAGACTTTGAAGATTCCCCATAGAAGGCCTCACCATCCCTGGGGAGCAGAAAGGAGTTGGGATGGAGGTTGATGGGGGAACAGGAGGGGACAGAGGGTGCAGGAACTGGGACTGATATGTAAAACAAACTTATTTCAAATTTATATATATATATATACATATATACATATACATACATACATACATACATACATACATACATACATAAATTTTCACAGAAATTTCTTCAGTGCCCCAAGACAGACCACTGTAGCATGGCTGCTCTTCCTTTCTCTCATTCAGGCTGACAGTGACAGAGAGCAAAAGTGAAGCGTTGAATGCAGGAAACACGTTTGGCGGTACAGTTTCGCCCTAATGACAAGGCTGTTTGAAATCTGTTATATGTGCTCAAGACAGGTATGATAACTTTATGTGGGAAAACAGGAAGTTTCTTTAGGGCAAGGCTCTTTTGAGACTGCATCAGGTGAGATGCAAATTAATTGAAAAAGGAGATGCTAATGCAAGAAGATGCTCAACGGCTTTGAAACAACTGCCTCGTAGAATATTTTGACAAATCCCACAAGGGAGCAAGGCTCCTTCCAAAGCTGGCAACAGGACAGGGCATCACCACCCATGTGCTACTGGTTGTAAGTTTTTAGGATGCAGTTTTGAAAAGATCATGAGGCCTTACACCATGGTTTCAGAGAACAATTGATGTTTAATGAGGATCAGGAGAAACAAATAGGCCAAATAGATGTTTATTCAGAGAGAGATAACTCACAACATAGACAGATGAACACCAGCAGGTTCCTGGTCCCAAGGATGCCTCTGGATGTACTCCTGTCCCCATGCTGCAAGCAAGAGAGCTCTCAAGCCCCCTCCTCAGCCTTAGTTCCCCCAGGTCACATCCAGCCCTGTCTCCACCCCCCAATGGGCGTGGTCTATGCCACAGTTGGAGATAAGGTGAATATCTCACTACAGGAGTGAGAACATCCAACATAAGTGTTGACAACACCATTCTGTGAGATGGAGGCCAGGACTGCCTAAAGATAGAGGAGGTGATATGAGCATCTCTATTCATCCCTGGTTTTGTTTTTGCTTTGTTTTGTTTTGTTTAAACTGAGGAGCCGTGTTGGCCAGCTTTTTCACGCACCTGCTGCTGTTCTTTCAACACCAGCATGGACTGAATTGTTCCCTCCTTAATTACTTGACTTTTTATTTTGCCACAGGAAAAATCAAAAAAATGTACTGAATAAAATCTTCATCAGGGGATTTTTCCTAGTGGAGATGTTTCAAATGTTCCTGTTTTGTTTGTTTTTATATATTCATTCTAAGTGGCTAAGAATAAAAATATTATGCTATATTAAACAACAGTATCTGATTCAGCTTTTCCATGTTCTTTCTTTTACAAAATGTGCTTATCAAAAATTAATATGAATTCATATCAAAATTGTGAGTTCTTCATACCTTGTTCAGGCATTATGTTAACAGTATAAGATAATTTTTAAAATAATTTTAATTCATTCAAACTGCTATTATGAGGTCTTGAGAAAAGTAAGATTTTTTTTTTTAAATTATTAGTTAATTTAGAATTAGAAAACTCAGAAGAAAACCTAATGAATGTGGTATTCTGGAACCTCAATGACAAAGCATTTTTTTTTTTTTTTTTTTTTTTTTTTTTTTTTACTATTTCTATCCTGCTAGTCAAAAAAGAAATAGCGACATAATTGTTTGGAGTCCTACTGTTAGACATTGGAGGTCATTTTCTAAAGCATGTACAGTATAGTAGGGACAAATCAGGCTAGAGCTCATGTAAGAAAGTGCAGCATTGAACATGAGGCAAAACTATATCCTCTGCAATCTCTTGAGAAACATGATAAGTGCTGGGGAGAAGAAAAATCAGGCTTACATTGAAAAATAGAATTCAAATCACTGAGTACAAGCAAGTTAAAATTAGTATAGTAAGGAGAGAGTCAGTGAAAGGAAAAGTATCATCTCAGCACCAAGTCCTCAGCACTAGGAGATTTATTTCTTCCAGAGGTACAGAGGACAGGGAATAAGAGGCAAGGGCAGGCGGTAGGCAACAGAGGATGACGTAGAAGGACAATGGAAAGGGGGCAGGGGTATTTGTCCAGAGGGATACAGAGGAGAGAGACAGACGTAGCACATATGAAAGTGGCAATCCATAAAGGTACAAGGGGAAATCCCATTTTAGGATATGGTGTTTAATTACAATTGGGCATGTTAATTAGGTGAGTTAAAGGGGGTTTTGGTTGCTGTAGTTCAATACTTTGACGGCTGGATCTCGGCAGATGGGATCAGGAGGAGGAAATAATCAAATAAGAGAACAGATCCCAGTGGCTAGCTTAAGAATTACAACCGAAAGTTTTTTTGTTTTTGTTTTTAACAAGGTAGAGGGAATTGGGGAGAAGGGCAAGGCCTGCCATTCTCAAGCTGGCCTAAGCCTCTTCATATAGAAAGAATCAGGAAAAAAAAAAAAGATTAAAAAGAAACTGGATTTTGTGCCTAAGTAACATTACTTAAGTGTGAACAGAATTGGATTTAATGTGGTCAGTTAGAGAAATGTAACAGGTCATAGATGAGAATAAAGATTCTGATGGGAACTGAATAAGGTCCTAGTGATTAGTGATGTATGCTTTTAGGTAAATGTGCTTCTGACTGCCTTGGGTCGTTTGGAAAACAGTAACATGCACTTAGTTGAATGCTATTTGATGTGATTGAAACACTAGGCATTTGGTAGAAGGATAAGTTACATGAAGTTATGTGTTAGAAGATTTAGAAAATATTGAACTAGTAACCAACTTCTTAAACTGTGGATCAGGTGTTATAGAAATGAAAATAGGTGTTATCAAAGCGTCGACAACATGAAAGGTTCTGAAATTACAATGACAGAAAGCAAGCAAATAATCACAGGCAAACATTAGGAGGAGCTCTAGGAAACCTGCTGAGGAACAGTGAGGAAGGATCATAGGTACCAGAGGGGTCCAGGGTACCAGAAGAACATGGCCCTCAGAATCAACTAAGGAGGCTCAAAGAGACTCAAGTGGCGATCACGCAGTTTGCATAAGTCTGGGCTAGGTCCTCTGTATGCATGCTCTGGTTGTTTGGCATGGGGATTTTGTGGGACACCTAACAGGGGGAGTGGCGGGTGTCTTTTCATCTTTTTCCTGCTCTTGGCACCCCTTTATTCCTACTGGCTTACCATTTCCAGCCTTGATATGAGTGTTTGTTCCTAGACTTATTTCATTGTGTTTTGCTGTGTTAGGCTGTTACCATTGGGGGGTGCTGCTCTTTTCTGAATGGAAATGGAGGAGTAATGGATCTGACAGGAGAGGGGAGGTAAGGTGGTAACACGGGGAGGAGTAGAGGTGTGGGGCCCTGCATGGACCCCGGAGTCAACTGAGCAAGCCTGAAGCTGTTGGCTGAAACATCTTCCCCGGGAGTTGTTGGTATTCTTGTTTTGCTGGGGAGAAGCTAAGCCTGAAAACCCTGCTGTTTCCCACTGTGCTGTGAGTCAGTATATAAGCCCACTCCTTCCCCTCAATAAATGGCATTCAGCATTCCATTCCGCTACCAACATTGCTGTTGAGCGAAAGGACGGCTTTCTTGTCGACGGCTTTCTTGTCTCTTATTTCAATCTCTAGGCTTTTGCCTGATTAGTGGAGCATATCCTAACACTGGTAATACATAGAATGAAGGAATGCTGCAGTCAGGGTGTATCATATCAGAGAACAATAAAAACAAACAGAAATTAGAACATCGTTACCACTTCTACCACCACCATGGAGAGAACCCCCACCCCCACCCCGCAGAAAGAACCCGGGTGCATGATGAACTAGAACGCATAATGATTGAGCCTGAATGTAGGGTAAACCTCAAGTGATCTTAGTGTTGTTTGCCAGTGTTGGGTTCTGTGACTTCACTGTGGCCATGGACACTGTGCACCCCCCGCGTGTCTTCACAGCATGCAATCAATGAATGGTGTCAGAAGGTCACAGTGCTTGCACTACACACATAGTGTGTATATTTCTCCCAGAAATATAATGGTTCATTGAAAGAGAAAAGTGGGGCGAGGGAAAGAAAAGAATTGACTGTTTCTGGCCCTCCTTCCTTGGCAGCATATGATTGTCACATTCTGTGTAACTTTTAATTGTGTTATGTGAGGATTTTGTTTGTTTTGTTTTCCTCTTTTCAGTTTACTGCCTGAATTGGATTTCAGCTAAAAAAAGAAAAAAAAAAAAAAAAAAAAAAGAAAGAAGAGAAAAAAAATCAGTAAATGGATTTTACTTGTGATTAGGATAGAAAATTTCAATTGACCGTATATATACTGTATTTTTGCAGCATTTATTTCTCAAGACAGAATGCTCAGCATTGAGAATTATAAAAAAGAAAATTATTGAAGGTTTCTGTTTGTTTAATGCCAATTATTTATCCATTGCACAATCATTAAAAAAATAAGCAGTTTGCGTCTGCCTTTGATGCCATATTTTTAATATGTATTTATTTAATGTATATGTGTATGTGTGCCTGCATATGTTTATGTGCAGCATGTGTATTTAGGTGTGCTTATAGCACTGATTGTACAAAGGTGATATTGCTCCTAAGTGTTAGTCCATCTTCGCAGCTCATCTCAAACGCTGTACTATCAGTAAATATTTGATTTATACACTTGCTGTATACTCTTACCCAGAGGTTATATAAACTATTTTCAAGTATAAAAGGTTCAAGAATGGATACTATTTAACAGGCCCTATACTATAAAATGCACTATGACTGGGATACAGAGGAAACTATTATGATCATTATTTAATTTAACTATGTTTTATGAAGTATACAAAGTTTATTTTCAATGACTTTCATAGAGATTCATACATTCTATCTGGCTGTACAATTTCCCTTGAACAAATTGAACTTAACTGGTATAATAGCAAATGCCTAAAAAATGGGAGAGAATAATTTACTTTAATACAGGGTAGTATAGGATATTGCTAATAGAACCAGAGAGATGGCTCATCAGGAAAAGGTGCATGTCACAGAAGCTAGGTGGCCTGACCTCATGGGAATACAGAAGGAGAAATATGACTGAGTCACACCCATAGCGTCCACACACTCACACCACACATTAATAATAATAATATGTAGGATATGTATAGTCAACAATATTGTATATTTTTCTTTAAGAAAGCAAGTGACTAAACTAAATTCTAAATCAGTGATATGAAATGAGCCACAGCATCATTTTACTAAAAGAATGCAGAGCTGGAGATAAGCTTAGTGGTAGAGCACTTGCCGACAAAGCGAATGGCCCTAGGTCAAACCCCAGTGCACCAGAAAAATAAATAAAAATATGTTAAGCAAAATAAATACAGCAAAGGAAACAGGATATCATTGAAATTTTAATGTTATGTCTTTATGGAGCCAATTCAGACTATGGAAGCTGTAGTGCTCATTTATAGAGAGCACTGCTGGTTTATAAACAATGCTTTTAAAAATGCCTGCATAAACTTCACTGATAATTTGAGAATGTTTTACAACAAAATTTTTTCTCTGACAAGCTTAATAGCAAGTGCATACAAATGATTTCTTATAAAACAAAAACCATAAAGTGTATATATGACCTCCTGTGGTACAGACAAAGTATGTCATGCTGTAAACAGAGTAAGGCATTAGCACTTCCCGTAATGTACTATTGAAGGCTCCTTATATTTTGCCTAACGACAGTGTTGACCATAAAGCGAGGTATATTCTTTCTACTATCACTTTATGTTCTAAGTAGTATGTTTTATTAGGCTCCTGGGTAGCAAATTAATTTGAAAAATCCTCTTAGAGTGTGTATGTGCTTTGAAATATTTGAGTGGTTTATTTTGCTCTCCTTAATGTTACCTATTTACATTTTTGCCATTTTGTGGAATTCAATTGCTTTCAGTAATAAGGATACAGAGCACTTTTTTTTTTTAAATATAATGGAAAGCTAAGTTAAAATTACAGGCGGCAATGACTTAGAGCTGAGGAATTTAGCAGCCCTCCTACTGAGATGACTATTAGTGTTAATTTTTGCATTTGAAGATGTAATCATGCAACATACCCTAAATTCATTCTTTTCAGAATAATGGAATAATAAAATGTTACTCTGGAGACACATCAATAATTTACCCATTTATTCTTATTTATCAAAGAGATATCAGTTTTCAAAAGAATAAAATTACCCATCTTAAATAGCATCTCTTAAATATTTTTCTTATCTTCACTCTGAATCAAATCAGGAGAGTATAACCAGGCCAAGTGCACTGAGCAGAGCAGCTTTGAGAAGGAAATGTGTTTATAAACTGCAGCAGGAGGAGTGATTGTGTTTGTTAGAATGGGGCCTTCCTTGTGCCTCATTCCTTTCATATAACAAACATTCAGTAATTGTCATAAAGGGAAATATGATGAGGGAGAGCGAGAGGGTTAAGGAGAAGGAAAGGAGATGGAGAGAGAGAGAGAGAGACAGAGAGAGAGAGAGAGAGAGAGAGAGAGCAAACAGTATTTTTGAATGTATCATCAAACTCTGATATTTGCTGTGACTGGGACACAAGTCTTCTGTTGGCACATCTTTCTTCTTGCGCAAAGTTCCACACATTTCAAGAATATTCTCACACTAGTAATATGGTTCCTGTTTTTCCCTGAAAGACCTGTGTATACACTTCTTTTCTTTGGTGCTTTGGGAGGAATGGGATCTTTAAAACAGATCTTTTACTAAGATATCCTGTAGGATTGAGATGGACTCTCAAGGGGACAAGTCAAATACAACATTTTATTATAGTTACTGCCACATTTGGGGCATTAAAGTGAAAATTGATATATTCCATTTCTTTTCATGGCATACTTCCCTGTAGGCAACAAAAAACTACAGACCAGCCAATCATTGACTCAAACTCTCAAAAACATAAACTTAAAAAGAAAAGAAAAAAAAATAACTCTTTCCATTTTATCTATTCTAGGTATTTGATACAGTCATGGGAAGATGAAAAATGCATATGGTTCTCAATTAGATTTTATAATAATATTGTTATATTATTATATAAATATAAAAGACAATCCAGACTTAACTGCTATTTCTGAAGAATAAATAAAATACAGCAACATTGGAGGAACACAATATATCCTGAAGCTACAAAGTGGGTTCTGTATAAATGCTATTTCAATCACTCACCATGAAACAAAGACTTACACAGTAATTCATGAGCACAAATGGAAAATTGAGATTTTCATTGCAGAAAAACAAATCCATCTCATGTACATAGCAACATCCATGATAGATCTTCCCAACATATTTGGCTTATGTTAACATCTCTCTGAGCCATTATTGGACCCTGGATATCGTATCAGTCTGAGTTTTTTTCAGTAGTAACATTCACCTCTTGGTTATGCAGTTGCCAGTAGTAGATAATGTCATCTTCCATCCCCTCCCCTCCCCACCCCTCCTCTCCCCTTCCCTTCTGGTTTCTCTCCTCTCCTCTCCCCTCCCTCTCCCCTCCTTTCTCCTCTCCTCTTCTCCCTTCTCCTCTCCTTTTCTCTCCTCTCCTTTCCTCCCCTCTCTTTTCCTCTCCTTGCTTCCTTACTTCATTTACGTTTTTAATCTTTTAAATCTCTGTACATGATTTGTGTGGGAATGGTGAGTGTGGTATACTTCATCTGGTTCTTTAAATGATTTCTGCACATCATTACATTGGTTCTCACACTGGAGCCTAAAATACTTTAGCCACTGAGCCTTTGTCTTTCACCAACCATGTGAGTTTCCTAATTCACCCAAGGAAACCTGAATCCTTTCCTTTTCTGAATCAGTTATACTTCTTGCAGATTAAGCCATGTGGAGACTTTTCAGAAAAAAAATCAACCAGAAAATTAAATTTTTAAAAACTCAGCAAGTCTTTGTCTTTCTACACTTTTCTTTTCAATGAATGATATAGCAATTTTTCCAACTGTATATATACACTCATGGGAGTGATGAAAGATAATTTAGAGTCCCAGGGCCTTAAGAGATGGCACTGTGGTAAGACCATATATTGATCTTGTAGATGACCTGGATTTGGTTAACATTATCCATACTGGATGGCTTACAACCGTCTTAAGTCCAGACCCAAGGTATCTGAAACCCTCTTCTAGCCTTAGTTGTTATCTGTGTTCTTATACTTATTCCCACAGACTGGCTGAGAGGCAGAAACACACACACACACACACACACACCATAGAGAGAGAGAAAGAGAGAGATAAACATACACACTCACATATGCATAATTAAAACATTAAAAATATTTAATAAGATTACTCACAAGTCAAGTAGTTCAAGAACACATGAAGAAAAGCATCCACCATAATGGAGTAGACTTAATCCCAGAGGTGCAGGGTTGATCTAACATGCATAAACATAATCTCCAGTATAAACAGCCTGAAAGATAGAAACCACATGATCATCACATTAGATGCAGAATCCAAACAACACTTCTTTATAGCAGTCCTGTAGAGAATGAAGATACAACAAGAACAGATCACAATAAAGACAATTTATTGCAAGACAACAGCCAATATAAACCTAAATGGAGAAAAACTCAAACCATTTGCACTAAAAATTAGACAGAAGACACAGATGTCAACTCTCTCCATTCATGTTCAATATAGTATTTAAGGTTTTAGCTCTAGAACTAAGACACTGACAGAAAGCAAGGGCATACAAATGGAAAGAAAAAATCAAGTTCTCTTCAGTTATGAATGATAAATATACAACACTTTTAGAAAAGTAGTATGATACAAAATTATGTACAAACGAGTTCTATATAAATGAAGGGATAAAGAACACATGATATATTTATACAGTAGAGTACTATCTAACCAATATGAAAATGAAATACTCAAAATTTCAGGTAATTGCATAAAAATGAAAAAATAATCATTCTAAATCAGATAACTCAGACCTAGAAAGAAAAACATATTATGTATTTGCTTATATGTGGATAATAGTTAATGATCACCAAGCTATGAACTGTAGAGGCACAGAGGGTATATGTAGAGTAATGGACTGTGGGATAGGACAGTTAAATAACCTTAGCAGAGGGAAATAGCATAGCTATGGGAGGATGGGTGACTGGAACTGGAAGATCAAGTGCAGAGGAGAAAGGGAGATGGAAACTAGGGAGAGAATATGGAAACAGTCAACTAAAGTTAAAAGGCATTTCAGGAGTAGTATGGAAACAGTATAATTGAAGATTCTAAAATGCATATATATATATATATATATATATATATATATATATATATATATATATATGAAGGAGACCTAACTTACATTGTAAAATAATGGGGGTACTGAGTCTCAAGTAGCTTTCTCCCATTACCAAATGGTGCTTGCAGTCCTTGGATTGGATTAATTTTAAATAAGTTGTTGGCCTAAAGAGTCCCATGGGAATTCACAAACTACTCAGAGTCTTGCCAAGACTATGGGTTGATCTCCAAAAACTGAAGGCAAGGCCCCATTGCTGAAGACAACACCTACACAACCCTGAACATGGAGAAGTTGCACTGTCCATACATAGAGTCTTCACCTTTGTGTTATAGAAAAAGAGAAATGTAAATACTAACACAGCCTCAAACTTGCGGATTACCAGTGATTTTCTGCCTACAAGATATGCTAGCACAATGGTGGCATCTAGTTTGTGGGAGTAACCGACTACTATCTGACATAAGACCCACTATACAAGATATAATCCATACCTGATACTGCTTGGATGATCAAGAACCCATGACTAGGAATCTATGAATTTATTATCATGTTCAAAAATATGTTAAAATACTAATACATTGTGAAATGGCTAAATAAAATAACAACCATGGTAGGTTAATGGCATTGGGATCATCAGCAAACTTATTATCATGATTTGGGCTAATTCACTAATCATATTCAGTCTGTGCTACTCATAACCAATTTTCTTGCAGTTGTGATGAATAAACTATATCATAGCCACTTCTCTACGGTTTCTCATAGACTGTCCAGATAGCAAAGAGCAAAGAGATGAATGGACAGTAACAATTAAAAGTTATGGCCCAGAAATCATACAGATCTCTTATAGCAGAGCAAAACAGCTGGATCCAATCTCAAGAATGCTCTCCAGAGAAAAGTTCATTTCAGTAGATTATGCTAGGAGAGCTGGACTGAGATTAGCTTTGGCTTTGTTTGACACAAGTTCTTATAAGGTTCTAATCCAAGAGTAAGTTTAAAGTATATTTTAAACAAAACTTAAATTGTCATATTATGTTCATTGGCATTAAGCCAGTACTTTTTTTCCTTTAAATAAAATTAAATAAATTTCACAGAAGAAATAAAACAATTTAGTATTTATTATATACTTGGGATTTTAATAACTAATTTTCAAGTGTGATTTTTATTTATTTTCTGAGAACACTATATAAAATAATATCAACTACATAAAATTCTATATTTATTTGTAAACTAAAGAGATACAATATTTAGTACTATCTCCAGTAACCTTAAGCTAATAAACTTATGAATTAATTGTACCTGTAATCCAAATAATAGTAACTAAAACTGTTGATCTCAATCCCTCCATGTTGTAAATTGTATCACTGAAGTTGCCTGAGGGTATGCCAAATTGTGCTTGCTTTTGAAGACTATTAGAAGGAAGCAAAATAACTGTTCAGTACACCACTAAAACCACAGAGACATAACAACCATAACAACAGCATGAGACATAAATGCAGACAAAATAAAAATAAGCACTTGAAGGAACAATTTGGAAATTATTTCCATGCAATAAAACAAATGAAACCTCGGTGTAGCAATCAAACATATTTTTTTTTCTTCACATTTTGACTATTCACTCAATAAGTTCATAGAGTAAATATTCTGGCATGTACTTCACCTTTTATTGAGAACACACTATGAAGAAAAGGGTAGTTAAGGATGTAGTGGATTACCAACAGTCACTTCAAAAAAACAAAATACATCAGTACTTCTTGACCCCTGAAAACCAAGTAAATCCTAGTATATACAGATCAGTAAACACTGTCCTGAGATTGGGACCCTTCCCTCCTACCAGACTGCCTCAACCAGCCTCAATGGAAAGGGAGATGCCTAGTCTCACAAGAACTTAATACACCATGGTTGGTTGAGATCCATGAGAGCCCTGCCAATATTTGAAGAGAAACAGATGAGCATGAGTGAATGGATGGGGGGAGAATGGGGAGAAGGGGAAGGTATGGAGAGGGACTGGGAGGAGATGAGGAGGGGATGTAAAACAAGCAAGCACAACAACAAACAAAAACCCAATTAATGAACAGCGATATCAAAACCAATTGTGTGCCATAGGCACTGGGAATTTTAGGAAACTAGTGATTCATATGGGATGACTTAAGAGAGTACAGATTGATCAGATAATCTGTGCTCATGCAGACCAATGTAAAAATGTAGAATTTATCTTCTGACTCTGAGGACAGAATGAGAGAAAGACAATGAAGAGAGCAAATGATGTCCTCTTGGGTTCAGCTAAGCAAGCAGCCCAACAGCCATAACACATCAAGCCCAAATGAAAGTGAGAGTCAAGCCCTTTTCCCCTCACTGTTACTGTAAACAAGAGCTAAAATAAAGAAAGCAGCCTCCTTTTCTGCCGTTCCATTTTCTACACGAAATCTGCACACCACAAGGGTAATAGGTATCCATACAAATGCTGAGAATCTGGAACAATAGACTTCCACACTGCGATGGTGGCTGGAGGGACCGAAGTGAAAATTGTTACCTGCCTTCTCCTCTCCCCAAGATGCACAGTTAATTATCTAAATTATATGAGATACAATTAAATCATATCTAAAAAAATGTGGTATCATCAGCACAACTTGAAGAAAGCTACTGTGTGAGGATTCCAGTAAATCAACTTCTGAAGAGTGGTCCCTAGGAACAACTCTTGTCACAAAGTATGAGCTACAAGCCTTGCGCAGCAAGGAAGGGGAACTTCCTTTGGTGATCTACAAAGAAAAAAAAAATATTTGCTGTTTTGATCAGGTAAATAAAATAAGAGGACCTTTAAGCTACAAGATAGAATTCTGAAGTCCATGATATTTTCAAAATGTCTTAGATATACTGTGTAGTTGCTTTTCCGAGAAAAATAACAGAACATAAGCAGATTGCTGATAACAATCTTCTTTCCTATTTAAGGTTTGCTGAATACTAAAACGGGTGTGTGAAGTTTTTGTAACCAGGAAGAAAATGTTCCCACCAAATGGTGTTGCAAAGAACACAGCCTGGAGGCCAGAAGTCACGCCAGTAAGAAAAGAGTACAACTTGTGTTTGATCTCAGATCACAGGAAAGACCTCATACATGGAAAGGAGGTGGGGGAGATCATGTAATAGCTTAAGAAAATGGTTCTGAAAATTTTGAAGAAAGTCTAGTAGCCTTTTTGTGTTCCAAACATAACATATACATTTTAAGATGGAGTACAGCAAAAGATTATAAAATAACTTATAGCAAAACTTACTTAAAATGTATAAGTTATTATAGAAACTATGCATATATGTATAGTTTGTGGTTGAATTTTGTGGATGTGAAACATCGTGACCAATACACAATGCTACAGATGTGAAAGATTCCTGAAATCATTAGAAAGGAAAATTAAGCCTATTTAGATAGTAAAGGCTTTTATGTAGCTATGGAAATAGGTCTGAGACTATCATAGTATTTCAGGCTTTTGGGGTGATGGCAGTTCAGGTGTCAACAATAACAGACTCCCAGAATGTGAATTTCTTCATGTTCTAATTAACATGCTTCCTGTGTTAGAATATTTGCTATTTGCCTGACACATCTGTAATACCCATGTATTCAGTCTCTTCATGCGGAAAATAGGGACGTGCTTGAGGTTCACCTAAGTGAGCTCAAATTCAAGGGGAAATTAGGGTGAATTTATCAACGTCTGGTATTTCAAGTTCCCAGGAGACAGTCCTTCCATGGTGTGGAATTCCACTAGAATGGAAGATGGAGAGACTGCCATCCTGGAAAGATTACTTTTCTTCTTTTTAATAACTGTTATTCAGACTATCAGTTAAGAAGTTTAACAGAAATATATGTACTTGACTTTTTACATGATTTAAAAATACCACAGACACCAGCAAGCCAAACTGTCTACAGTTATTTAAAAACTATGTGATATCTCAACTACATAGGGATTATTCCAAATATATGTTGTGGCAGCTATGATGACAACCTGTCTAATTGTTTAAGATTGAAAGTGGAAGGAAAATAGAAAATAGTGAATAAGCCAGGATGGGAAAGAATTTAATAGTGACTAGCAGTAAAAGAGGTAGAACAGGAACTCAAAGAAAATAGACAGATGGGAAAGGATTTACATAATGAAAATCTGCTTTCATGAACTAATCCATTGTTGAAAAGAGGAAGCGGTGAACATTAATTTGAAGCTTTCTTATCCAATTGTGCCATCATCCCACTTATAAGCGCTTATCTTTTTTTGCTGAGGCTCCACTAACCACGAGTTTTAGTACCATTCTGAAACTACTATATATGCATCAACTTATATTCCAAACAACGATTACTCAAGTATTTTCCAAGAAAAGTTACACCAATTTTTAGTGATGGAGATAGTGTGCATCAGGAGATAAATCAAACTTCTAAGGGCAAAAAGCAACAATCTGGGACACAGAGAGATTCTGTTTAGACAACATATATAGTTGAATGGAAGCTATTTTCATTCTTTCCAATGTAAGGTGTTGTCATGATTAATAATCCAATCATTACAACTCAAATTTTTTGTTTGTGGTGTGGAAGTTAGGGGAAATTTTATAGGAATCTGTTACTTTTTTTAAAATATGTAGATCCCAGGGAGAGAACTCACATAAGTAGATCTGGCTTTAACCAATTTTCCTTGTTGAGTCATCAAACTTGCCCAGACAATCTTTTTGATTAGTGTATATTAACCATCTACATTCAGTGTGCTTTGATATTTCCACATCATCCTACTCTCTATTGTTTCCCTTTATATGGCCACTTCTTTTTCTCTATAATGCCTCTCTCTCTCTCTCTCTCTCTCTCTCTGTGGTGTCTATATATATATATATATATATATATATATATATATATATATATACACAAATATAGGAATACACATATCATATACCTATATTATATGTGTATCTTTACTTATTTGTTCACAGCTTATCTATTATTTGATGAATTTCTTTTCTTTGAATTTTTGTAATTTGATACATTTATTTCCAGTTATTTTTTTTTAACAGTTTTAGATTTTACATATGAAGGATATCAGTCCCTCCTGGAATAAAACTGATTTCCATCATCACTTGAATATTTGTTTCCTTTGCTAAGCAGAAGTTGCTTAATCTCATGTGTTCCTAGTAATTCTTGCTGACATTTCCAGAACTGTAGCAAACATGTTTAGTAGCTGTTTCTATTGGCTACATTTAGAAGTTCCCTATGACTTCATCTATTAATCTCAAATCTTCAAGATTTAATATTGAGAATTTGATTTATGTGTAGTATTTTGTAGAGGGTGATGGATGTGGATCTACTTTTATTCTGTTACATGTCACAGTCTAATCTTTTGACATCACTTTTTGATCAGGTCTTTTTCTCCAGGTTAATGTTTTTGAAACTATTCAAAAAGTAGCTATAGCTGCAAGGGTTTATTTCTTAGTTCTCTATTTTCATATATTGGTCTATATGTTTGCTTTTGTGCCAATTTTTTTACACTAGAGATTTGTAGTGTAATTTGAAATCACATGTTGTGAAATCAGGTGTTTTGATACCTGCAGCATTATTATTTTTTTTTTATCAGAATTGCTCTGCTATTCACTATGTTGGTTTCTTTATGTGAGTTTTAGAATTGTTGTTTTCTATTTCAGTAGAAAGAGTGTCATCAAAACCTTGATGAGTGATGCAAAGAACTTATAGTTACTATTGATAATTTATTGTTTTTTACAATATTAATCAGACCAATCAATGAGTATGCAGGTACTTTCTACCCTGGTATATTGTCTATATCCACAAGCCAATATCCAATCTAACACCTCTACTGACTGTATTTTGTGGCAGTTTTCTTAATCAAACATTAGGGCAGGGTATAATTAGGTTTCTTGAATTGTGATTACTTTTTATTTTCAGTGTTCCACAGCATCTCTAACTTAAATTATAGGACTGCTCACAATATGTCACTGGATAATAATATTATTGTGAGATAGGGCATTGGTGCAATGGGTTTTTGTTTCCCTGAGTAATAGCTCAAAATACAAGAATTAGTATCAGATCACACTCCACCCCCAGCTCATTTAAGGGTTGAGGAACTGGGATGTGCCTGCTGGTATGGCACAGAGTTGGCTCTCACTTGTGCTGCCTACTATCTTCAAGGTTACTTTATGGTTGAAGTTTTAGGCTTCCCTTCCCCTGCAGCCATGGCTTGCTTGTGAACTGATCTTTATTTTCTCCATCTCTTCTCAGTTTCATTAAATGTTTAATCATCTGCTCATCTTTTTTTTTTTTTTTTTTTTTTTTTTTTTTTTTTTGCCCTGTAGAATATAATCTTTCTCTTATCAGTTTGCTATTTGAATTCATGTCAACTGAGAAAGCTTCTTGCCTTCTATCTCACCCCAGAATTTCCTTCCAGATCTGCTAATCCTTATGTGTGAACTTATATTCTATACTTGATTACATAACTGAAATATTTTGGCACATTTTCTGGTATTTGACAACATATAACTCCTGCTGATGTCCTGGCATTCTACCTAAAGTGAATAGGAAAGGCACGCTAGCAGGGAGAAGATGCCCAGCACTATCATCAGTGACAGCAGGACTTCCTGCAACATGGAACAAGCATGATCCTTCACTGTAAGATTAGCCAAATTGAAACAAAAATAGTGAGTCCGTTAAGTACAGAGGAGATAGACCATACCTAAGATAATCTCTTGAGGTGTTTTAGGATACTGTGCAAGCTATTAGAGGAGAAAAGCACTCAAAACTATCTGTAAGACTATGAACTACAACAATGGCCAACCCAACAAGATATCCTCAAGGATGTGAAATTTATGTCTTTGGGTTAAATAACAGCACTCTAATTGAACCTCAGTCCTATTTAATTAAACAATACTCATATCCAATGTTTCAAAGTTGTTGATGACCCATGACTAGAGAAGCCACTGACCATAGAAGAGAACACAACAACACTGGCACATTTACACAATGGATTTTAGACATAGAGCAAAGAATCACCAGCCTATAATTCACACTGCCAGAGAAAATAGAATGAAAGGAGGAACCTAACGGATTCAAACAAGGTCCCTCACAGAAAGAAAAAGGAATAAGAGCTCCTGAGCATATTGGGAGGTAAGTGGAGAAGGAGTTAAGATAAAGAGAAGTGGAGGAGAGGAGCACATGTGGGACTAGGAAGATTGAGTTGGGGTATGATACCATAATAGAGGGAGCCATTATAGGTTTGAAGAAAAAACGGACTCTAGTGAAATGTCCAGAGACCTACAAAGATGACTCCAACTAACAATCTGAGCCTCATTGCAATGAGGCATTGCTTGGACTGATGAAGATCCTACAGGTATAGTTTCTCAAGACCAGTCCCTCCATGAGCTCCATCAGGCCCTAGATGTGGTAGATATAATGGTGGATCAACCCAAGGTCAAGCTGTGTGCCTAGGTAGTAGCTGAGCTGGCCAGATGGGCTACTGAGGCCTTTCCACTCAGGAAAGGGGCAGAGCTCCCCTACGTCCATGCTGTCAGGATAAGTTCTCCCTGGTCAATGAAGAGGGGTGGGGTCACCTCTTCTGAGTATGAGGGGATGACTAGTTCTACCTTGCAGGTCATGGCCAGCTCTTATTGCAGTGTCAATGATGGGCATGTCCAGTATTCACAGGACCAGTGAAAGAGTGCTTATTAAAAAAAAATGACATCAAAATTAATAAAGTTCACTAATAATATTATTGGTGAGTTCATACGACAACCATTAGAGTATGTATGAACATTATAATTTGGGAGTTCCCCAGTGGCTTAGAATAACATATTTTATTAGGAACATTGAAATTCCTAGTTGTGACTTACCTATTAAAAGTGAGACCTTATTTAATCTTCTAATTTAATTATAAATTGAGTAACTTAAATGTGCTACTTGGAAATGCAAAGGGAAGATTCATTTAATAAATAGTTGAAATTACTTTGTCTGCATTGAAATATTACTATGAAAATAAACATGAAGTGAATTTAAAATAAATGTCAGACTGGTGAGGGATGTACCTAAGAGGTAGAACACTTGTTTTGCATACATAAGGCCCCAGGTCTAAACAAAGTCCTATATAATTTTTAAATAAAATAAAATGCAACATAAATAAATAAGTACACTTAATTTTGAAATGATTCTTTTTTTGAAATTATAAACATGCATAATTCATGTTAAAAATATTAATGTACAAAAATATTTTTCATCATGTTTTTAGAAAATATTACATCTATGTTATTTATGTGCTCCTAATTTTCTTCAGACTTTATTTTAATGAAAATGTAGTTTTCTTTTTAGAGAGGAAAATATATATATATATATATAAACATTACACAATATTACTTATTAATTTGTGATCTTGCTAGGTAATTTTAAGGTAGCATATTAAATTTTTATGAAGTATATCTAGTGCCTGGCTTTAAATTCAAAACTATTCTTCATGTTATTTATTACTTTCTCTCTTCTTTCATATTAACTCTTCTTTTTAAAATTAAATTTATATTGAGATAATTGTAGATTACATCCAGTTCTAAAGTTCTACAGAGATTCAAAATTTAGGCAGGTTCTCATCAATGATAGTGTGTTTTAGAAGTCTATTACGTATATTGGCAACAGTTTAGTACTCTTCCTGCTGGTGTCTTCTGTAAATCATATTCCCGTTTTTTCTCCTAGTGATGCACACCTTATTTTATTCTTCTTTGTTCCTAATTCATGTTTTTGTTTCAAACATGGGCTACAAATTACAAACCTTTCCTCTTCTTTAGTCCATTCATCTTGACTTCCAAGTATTCATTACTATATATAAGTCATGGTCTTTGCCTTTTGCTATACCACCACTAAGGGGCGCTCACTGGGACTCCTCTTGAGTACCCTGTTGTCCTGTGTTGTGGAGATCCTGCATTGTTGGATCTCTTGGTTCATCCCCTTCTCATGCTCCATAGATTTGGTGGATGTTGGGATGGGCAAACTCAAAACCCTGGTTCTGGGTCTGGGAGGTAGCTGGGTTGGTCAGTTCTCAAGCTTTCCCTCATTGTCATCCTGAGGGCAAGTTCCCCAACAGTGCCTCTGCTAGCTCACACAATGAAAGCTGTGACAAGGAGTTGCAGTCTTTTCCTCCGGTCCTGGGGTCACCCACTCTCACATCACTAGGGTCAGCTCTACTGTTTGGCCCTGGCCTTCTCTCCCGATTGCTCTGGGAGGCATACAGGCGACAGAGATTGTCAGCTCTCCTGCTCGCATGCCTTCAAGGCTAGCTTACCAGTGCCAGGGACCTGTGCAGGGCCCTCTCTCCTGTGTGCTGCAGTTGCTAAGGGTCAGGGCTACTTCTCTCACACTTGTGATACCAGGGGCCAGCTTTCTCATCTGCCCCACAGGTGGTTGTGGGTGAGGGTTAGGGCATCTTTCTGACACCCATGCCACCACATGGCTTACAAGTCATGGGCAGGGTTAGGTCTCCTGTGCTTATACCTTCAAGGTCAGTTCACCTGAGTCCAGACCACAAATTCAGCTCCAGTGAGCTGCCCAGGTGAGGTGAGCGGCTGAACCATCTTTCCCAAGTTCAGGATGGAGGAGGAAGGGGGTAGCTCTCCCCTTAGAGGTGGGAACTGCTTTGCTGCTACTATATCTAGAAAAGGGCAGGCCCAGCTATTCCAGGGCCAGTGAAGGGTGGGGCTGACTCAGCACAGCATTGTCCAATCACTCCCTCCCTGTGCTTTCGCTGGCCATGGACATCACACCAGACTCCAGCTGGAACAGGACCAAGGACTCATCTGTGGCTCAGGGCATTGGCATCTTGGGCCCAGACACCACCATGGATCCAGTGGCATCACAAACGACAGAGATCAGAATGGCCACATTAGCCGAATAACCCTCAAGTGCCAACATGGTCACAGAGATACCGCTAAATTCTAAAAGACATTCAGAAAACTCAGGAGAATTCTGAGAGCATTTCATATATGTTTTTGAAAAAAGAACAACACAATTGTCCATGGTCCTTAAGCATCAGTGAGGAAGTAAATGCTGCATTCATAATTTTTCATAATATTATTGGAGAAAAATTGTTTCGCTTCTCTTTTCCTTAGTGTCCTAATTAGAAACAGTGTAAATATGGAGGGTATATGATCTGTATGCTTTGCAGTAAGACTCTCAGAGAATTTGATATTGGTCTGAAATTTTGAGCTTCATTTGAGCTGTCTGTAAGGAATTAGAGTCACTTAGTAGTACATCTTCTGATGTACTGAGTTTTTCAAGCTCTAGTTTTTTCTTAGGCAACATTCTTGATATTGCCAAACCAATAAAATATACATAAAACCAGAGATTGATAGACATATGAAAACAAAATGCATGTTCTTCCTTCATATCATTTTTATGTAAATACTTTACATAAATTGTGTATTTCGTTTTTTTTTGTTTGTTTGTTTTTTTGTTTTTTTGCCACCAGTGGGGAACCCAGTATTCACATATATAAGCCTATGGGGGCCATTCTCATTTACAACCACACAGACAGAAATATGAGGCTTTTCTTTACCAGAAAAGCAAAATGGCCCCTAAAGCATTTTGGAGGTTTTAAAGACTGTCTCTGGTAGACCCTGGAGACTACAAGTTGTAAAGCTGTCCTTTGCCTGTTGGAGCTATATCATACAGAGTACAAATACACAAACTGAGAGTAATGATACCTAAGGCTGGATTTCAAATGATGCCTATGAGAGATTTGAGGCATAGACAAGGAATCACTTTGGGAGCAGGACCATTGTGGAATGCTTCCTGCCACGTAACATCCAGAGAAGTGTGACGCAGAGGCATTGCAGTGAGTCCTCTACAGTGTAATATATAAGGATTTGTGTGACAGGGTCAGTACAGAAAGCACCTACTATGACAATTTCTCTGTATCTGTGATGTTGGAAATACTCATACCCTGATCTGCATCCTGGAATGAGCTTCTACTCCAGGGACAGAGATTTAACAATCCTGTCACAATATTTTAAATGATTGCAGTAAGAAGAGTTATACATATTTGTATAAAATGTGATCTAATTCTGCAATATTATCACAAAAATTTATTTCAAGTATTCATTTAAAGGTAGAAAAATTTACAAAGCAGACAACTGAACAATGCCTACAATCATCTAAAATGCAAAATATTTTTGAATTTCAATGATATGGAGAAATTCAACAGATTACTATGTTTCCAAATTCACGCATATAATTTTTTCAGGAGGCATTTCAAAAGTACTGGGAGACTTTGTTAAAATACTGTTTTTAATGTTACTATTTCTCTTTCATCTTAATGAGTTTGTTTTTAAACAATATGCACTCCAGAAGATATTCAATAGGCTAGTTTAGTTTTTATGATAATATTTTAATTTAAATTGAAACAAGCTTGTTTTACATGCCAGTTCTAGTTTTCTCGCCTTTACCTCCTCTCCTGTCCCCCCAACCCCATCCCTCCCCTTTCTGCTCCCTAGGGAGGGTGAGGTCTTCCAGGGTGATCTTCAAAGTCTGTCATATCATTTGGAGCAGAGCATAGACCCTCCCCCACAGGTTTAGGCTGAGAGAATATCCCTCTATATGGGATGGGCTCTCAAAGCCCATTCATATACTAGGGATAAATACTGATCCACTATCAGAGGCCCCATAGATAACCTAGTCTTCCTAAGTAATACCCACACTCACAGTGTCTAGGTTGGTCCTATGCTGGATTCCCAGCTATCAGCCTGAGGACCATGAGCTCCCCCATGGTCAGGTCAGCTGTTTCTTTGGGTTTCTCCAGCCTGCTCTTGACCCCTTTGATCATCTCTCCTCCTTCTCTGCAACTGGATTGCAGTAATTCATCTTAGTGTTTAGCTAGGGGTGTCTGCTTCTGCTTCTATCAGTTACTAGATGAAGGATCTAGGATGGCATATAAGGTAGTCATTAATCTCATTATCAGGAAAGGGCATTTGTGGTAGCCTCCCCACAATTTCTTATATTGTTAGTTGGAGTCATCCTTTTAGATCTCTGGACCGTTCTCTAGTGCCGGATTTCTCTTTATACCTATAATGGCTCCCTCTATTATGGTTATCTCTTTACTTGCTCTCTATTCTTTTCCTGACTCAATCTTGCTGCTCCCTCATGAAAGAAGGGGAGAAGAGCAGAGAGGAGGGCAATCGGCTTCAACAGGTGTATAGAAAAATCTAGGTTAGGAAATTCAATAAAATATATAAAAGCATATACACATAAGGGCTTTATAAGAAATGATCACAACACAGTGGATTTTATCTGTTCAATTTGGTTCACACTGTTTGGGGACTCTATTTTGACAGCTAGTATCATCTTTCATTTATATAACAATGCTGAATGGCACAATACCTCAAGTGTTTGATAAGTGTTTATTGAAAGAACAAATAAGCAAATGATTAGATGAATGGGCAAATCTCCTTCAGAGCTGACAGATAAAGGATAGTTGTATTATTGTTCAGCATAAAGTAAACCTCTGGATAAAATCGAACACAGTATTTCTTGTTCCTAGCCACAGTGGAATAGCTGTGTGTTGAGAGATAGTTCCCTCTGTGCCTGTCCATGCTGCTAAGAAAGATAAATGGAAACAGTGCTGTCTCCTTTGCTTCTGTCCTATTTCTGACCACAAAAGCTGTCACCGTGATCTATTAACATGGTGGATTTCTTTCTTCAGTCCAAGTGACAGGATGGCTATTTTTGAAATAAGTTCTATCTTTTTGTTACAGGCACAATGAATGATTAAAGGTTTCAGAACTGAAAATTACCAAACCTTTGTCTAAGAATATAGGCGATCTTAAAGTTGACTTATTGTGGAAAGAAGAGAGAGGAGACATTTCACCCCATCTGTCTGTTCAGAATGGACAAGATATGATATGATGGGTTGTAATGAAAGGCAAGAGTTATTCTTTTTCTACTTTCAGTGGAAATTTCTTTTATGGAACAGAGAAGTGCATTATCCCAAGTCTAACTCCAAAGAAGAAAAAAGATAAATCTACAGTACGAATAAAATCTTATCATTCTTGTATCATATAAAATTGTTAAATCTATCTGGATTTCCTTTTCTATGTTTAATATAAGGGAGTCATATCACAGCTCTAGTTAAAATGAAATTAGTATTCTATGTTTATAAATTTGAATAAAATTAGCATATTACCTATGATTTATACTCAAGAAGGTACTTCTATAGTTTTTAATTCTTTAATAACATGGTAAATGATTTTCAGAGCACACTTTCTAATAATATGATATGTGCATTATAATTACTTTGTATTTGTGATGAAGTATGGAATATAATTTTTTGGATTTATCATTTTAACTCTTCCTCAGCTGATTGAAAATATTACTTGTGACCAAAATTGAGAACATTAACAAACAAAGATGAATGTAGGATCTATGGAAGAGACACAATTCTTAGTTACAGTATGAACTACTCCACAAACATTAACAATTTTCTAATAGGAATAGAAAGATTTCTACTTTTGTTCTAAATATTGTCATGAAAAGATGAAGGTCATAGGAGTCTGAGGGATTTGGACACATTTTCCCCTATTTCTGTTTACTTTCTATGGTGAGGATTATTCCTAGAACCTCATACATGCTACACAAGTACTGTACAAGAAAATCTTAGAGGCTATGCTATTGTTTGGCAAGATAGGTTCATACTGTGGTTCTGAGTAAAATGGAAGTTACTATGTATCCCAATATGACTTGGAATATCTACCTATCACCCTGGCTCTCTCTCCCAAGTGATCTGCTCCCATGAATGAGCCCTCACATCTAGATTACAGATTTGTTTGGTTTTATTTAACTTTATATTAGTAGTAGTAGTATTAATTATTTATTATTATTATTATTATTATTATTATTATTATTATTATTATGGTGTCTTATCCCACTGCATAGTAGCCTTATCAGAGACCAGTCTGCCTAGCTACTACAAGAAAGACACTACCCACCACCCGCCATAATGTTTTAAGCCTGGACGAAAACCACAGACTGCACCTTCCCACATAGACTTCATAACCTGGCCTACAACATCAAAAGGTATCTTTATCTTTACCAGAGGTCAGGCAAGGTCTCGCAACCCCAGGTAAGAAGACATCACTCAAATCCTAAGAACACTCTTTAAAAGCCATTCAACAACCCACATTGCAATCCCACCCCTAGGATCCATCCTAGGTTCCACAGCCCTGGCGGCTTTTCCTGACACTAGGCTGATCTTAGAACGCACAAGTAAAACACCATTCACTAACCACTAAACCACTTTACACCCACCCAACATCCTCGGACTGTATGCAGCCCATCCTCTGGGATTCGTATCCTGTTCTGTAACTTCAGAAGACGATTTCTGCTTTATTGGAGGATAGTCAGGATCTGGGGACCCCAGACCCTAAAACTCACAGAGGTGACACCATACTTGACCTAAAAATCACTAGTCACTAGAATCATTGGCTATTAATGACAGAAGATTGTAGAGAACAGAGAAACCAAAAAAAAAATCCATCCAACAAAGACAAACTCAGATATCAACACCTAGACCTATAATCATCCCAAACCAAGATGCCTAAACTCCAGTGTAAGAACACAACCAACAGCTGGAAAGGCAATATATCACCACCAGAACCCAGCTATCCAATGACAGAAAGACCTAAACAATACAACACAGCTGGATCACAAGAAAACAACTTTATAAAGGACCTTATGGAAATGATAGAGGTCCATAAAGAGGAAATTAAAAAAATTCCATAAAGGAATCGAGGAAAAGGCAAGTAAAAATCTCATGAAATCAATAAAGCTCTAAAAGAATGAAAAAAAAAAAAAAAGCCAAGGGAGGAAAAACAAACAAACAAAAAGGTGAAGGACACAGTTTAATACCTGAAAGTGCAAATAGAAGCAATAAAGAAAACATTAAGGGATGGGATTCTGAAAATGCAAAATGTAGGTAAGCGAACAGGGGCTGTATGTATAAGCATCATCAACAGAGTATAAGAGATGGAAAAGAGAATCTCAGACATCAATGACATGTTAGAAGAAATAGATTCATCATAAAAGGAACGTTCAGTCTAAAAATTTTCTAACACCAAAAATCCAGGGAATCTGGGATACTATGGATAGACCAGATGTAAGAATAGTAAGAATAGAAGAAGAAACCCAACTCACAGACCCAGAGAATACATTCAACAAAATTATAGAAAATTTCACCAACCTAAAATAGGATATGCCTATAAATGTAAAAGAAGCTTGAAAAATACCAAATATATTGAATCAGAAAAGGTACTTCACAGTCATGAAAGGAAAATCCACCAAAATAACACCTCAGTTCTGAAAATCTATGGTCCAAATGTAAGAGCACCCACATTTAGAAAAAAAAAAGATAGAAGAAAAGAAAAATGCTAAAACTTAAATCATAAATCAAGCACTACACAATAAGAGTAGGATGGACATGTAAAATAATAAATTAAATAAAAAAAACTAAAACAAGTATAAGAACATATGCACATAAAAAAATACTTGGAAACATATTTCAAGAACACATAAAAAAGTTAACCTGTAATGATAAACCAAGTTTCACCGTAAAGATGCAGGGATGGTTCGACCTATGAAACTCTGCCAATATGATCCACCAAATAAACAAACTGAATAAAAAAAATAAAACACATGATAATCTAATTTGATGCTGAATTAGTCTTTGTAAAAAAACAACAACAACATAAAAACCCAGTACTCCTTCATGATATAAATCTTGCAGAGATCAGGTATAAAAATGACAAACATGAACGTAATAAAAGTAATACATAGCAAGCTGAATGTCAACATCAAATTAAATGGAGAGGAACTCAAAGCAATTACACTTAAATCAGGAACAAGACAAAGTTTTCCACTCTCTCTATGCCTATTTAATATAGTTTTTGAAGTTCTGGCAAGAGCTGCAAGAAAACTACAAGAAATCAAGAGGTTGCAAGTCAGAAAGGAAGATTCAAAGAATCACAATTTGCCCGAGGCAGGTGGGAGAGCTGTTCCTGTGGTCATACAAGGGAAAATCCATCCCTGACCACCACCAACAGTATCCCTCTAGAGAGCAGACACTACACCTTTTCAAGGCAGCACACTAGAGCCAACCCTGTGATCACAGGTGTGTGTGAGTCAGCCCTGAAATTTCCAGCATAGGAAGATCTTCCCCATTACCCATTTGTGTGGTAAAGCATGGGTGGGGGAGATTTGCCTCCTCAACCCCTTCCCATCCATGTCTGGGGTAGGTGGTAGAGGTGGCCTTGTGGTCATAAGAGTAGGAGAGCTCTTCCTGAAGCCCACCAGCTGTAGCACTCAAGAGAGCATGCCCTGCTCCTCACCAGAGCAGTACAATAGAGCCAACCTTATCAGCACAGGTGTGAGTGAGCTAGCCCTGAAGCTGTGAGCTTGAGGAAGCTCTCCCTATTTCTCATCTGTTTTGTGGTGACATAGGCTGGGCAATGATGCCCTCCTCCCTGTCAGTCAATGTCTGTGGCAGCTGGGAGAACTGAACTGGCTCAGAGGTCCTAAGATGGGAGAGCTCTCCCTGATACCCATCAGTGAAAACACTCCAGAGAGCAGGCCCTGCCCCAAGTGCTGCCAGAGCAGCACAATAGAGCCAACCCTGTTAGCACAGGTGTGGGTAAGCTAGCCCTGAAATTGTGAGCATGTCCCCATTACCCATCTGGCAGATCAACCATACAGTTTCCCAGGGCCAGATCCAAGGATATGGCTTGGCCAGTCCCACCATCCACCTCATCTATAATCTGTTGGAGCTAGTGAAGGAACCTGTACTACAGACCAAAATCTGCAGGATCCCCACAACAGAATATCCAGGAGAAGCCCAATTTGGGCCCAGCATTGATGGTGTAGTAGAAATCAGAGTCATCAAACCACACTAATGATTCTCTACAACAAAAACTAGCAAGTAAAGATATATGCATGACTCACTGTCACAATGAAGCTTCAATGACGAAAGTTTTAGATTTTCCCCTCCATCTGTTTTGTTTTCACTTAAAAAAAAAATTTCGCCCCCCCCACTTTTTTTTCACTTAAGTTTTGTTTTATTTGGAGGCATGCGGAGGTGGACGGTGGATACAAAGAGATGGGGAAATGAATGTGGTCAAGACATGTGATGTAAAGGGCACATAGAATTAATTCATTGTTAATTAAGGGCACATGTTACAGTTGCTAGCTTGGTCTTCTTATGGGGCTCCTAACACTGGGAGTAAGGGCTACCCCTGGCTCTTTTTACTGCTTTTGGACTCTTTCTCTCATACTGGATTGCCATGTTCAGCCTTAATAAGAGGGCACTTGTCTAGTTTTACTGAAAATTTGATATTCTATGCTTGGTTGGTATAAATGGAGGCTTGCCCTTTTGTGAGGCAAAAGGAGGAGGAGTGGATGGGAGGAGGGAGAGGAGGTGAAAGGAGAGCTTGGGAAGAGAGATGTTGAGGGAAGTCATGGTCAGGGTATACCTTGTGAGAGAATGAATAAACATTTAAGACATGAAAGTAATCTTTTATGTAGTGGTCAATTTTGATGTTTACTACATAGTCCTGACTACTAAGCCTAGAACAAAAAACAGCGTTTTCACTATTCAATGCCAAGCTTCATTGCAAAACATCCCTAGTGATATTACCTGCTATCAATTAAGGACATGCTATTAGCTTTGGAAAATTATAAAACTGCATGGATCTCAAATGCAATTCTTCAGGAAGAAGCTCACTCTGAGGTTTGCCATTTCTTTCTAGCAGCTCTTAGCTGAGAACTCAGGATTCTCTTCACTGAGAATCCTGGGTAGAGCTGTAAACATGCTGAAAATGGCCAGATGACAGAAGCCTTCTCTCCATTTTATAATACTAAGTCAAATGTTGACATAAACTGTCTCTGATGGAGTGATAATGTAAGGAGAAGTAAAGGAATACCCCATTTCATTCCCACAGCAGCAACATTCCTCCTTCATATATATGATTGATGGGCTTACAAAACTTCTTAGTCATCTTTTCAGTGAATGGCAAAAAAAAAAAATCTTAACCTAAAATAACTCAGTAGTTGTCATGTATATTTTCTATGCTTTAGGGAAATAAGATCCAGAGTTTTGCTCTCAGAGTTTGATGTGTATATTTCCTGGTGTCATTCATTCATGTCTTTAAAAGACCTATTTCCAATGATGTTGTCTATACTGATATTGCCAAGGAATTACTCTTCTTGCAAGTGCCTTCTCTCAATATTCTCTAAGCACCATCATTCCCGTTGGCATTTCAAATAGCCTTATTGATTTTTATATTATACTCACGTATTCCTATGCAGGCTAGTGTTATCACCCAGGGTGAACATCTTGTCGTTGCAATAAAATGCAGATTTCAGTCATAAAAAATTTTAAACATACTTATGTTTTCACTTAGTTTCATCTGAAAATCCTCCTGCTTAAATTTTTTTTTGAAACAGAGATCATCTGAAAATACAGTTTTGATAACTAATATTAATTTTATGAATGCCATTTTAGCTCATCATTACTGAAACAAGGAAATAGCCACTACATCATTATAGGGAATGATCTGTCAAAGAATAAAAATGAAGACATTCTTAGAAGTCAAAATAAAATTAGAACATAAATACCCAAATTACAATAATATATCAAAAGTTGTGAATTCAATTGTTTGAATTTTGAATTTTTGAGGTATTTTAATCTGTCATAAACTCATTTCAAAATTAAGCATGAAAAAAATAGATGGTGTCTTTAATAGTAAGAGATGCAGAAAATATTGAAAAGGGATGTACTTTAGCATTGTACTGAGTAGAACAAATAGAAAGGGTATTGTTTCTAACATCTTATAACATGCATTTGTCCACTCTCACAACTTTTATTCAATAATGTAGTAGAATTCTTAAAGCAGTCATATCCAAAAGAGAAAAGGAAAAGCTTCTGAACTGGAAACCATAACATTAAATCAGGACTATCTGCTAAAGGCTTGCAGACATAGAACACAGAGAATACCAGAGACTCCACACAAAACATTATAACTAATAAATGAGTCAAACAATGCTGAAAGACAGAATATAGCAGTTTTCAAAATGGGTCAGGCAGTGGAGGTGCACGCCTTTAACCCCAACACTTGGGAGGCAGAGTAAGGCATACATGCCAGCCTGATCTACAGAGAAGTTCCAGGAAAGTCTCCAAAGCTACACAGATAAACATTGTTTCCAAAAACAAAACAAAATTAATAAAGGTAAAATGGTTGCATTGTCTACACAACTGGTTTAGATAAATTGCTATACCGATATCAAATTATCTAAAATAAAGTGAAAAAGTAATATTTAATTTTAGCTATCAGTAGAAAATGTTGAGTCATATATTGAACAATTCATAACAAATATCATCAATTACATCGTCCTTATGTAGTTTGCCTGCCTTATTTCACTTAACATATTTGGCAATATCTACATTTTCATCAAGGCTGTTGTAAAAACAGGATTCTACATTTTAATGATGGAACAGTATTCTAGTGTGTATAGTTTGGGACCCTTTCTTGAATCATTAGAAGATTGTGTTGTGGACAGTTTTCACTTCTGTGATACATTGAACTTTGCTGCAATTAGCATATGAACACAGATGTTGCTTCAGCGGATTGTTTTCACTTTTAGTGTGTATGTAGGATTGTATCATGTGCTAGGTAAGTCTTTAATCTAAAGAGACAAATCTATAGTATTGTTTTCATAAGGACACTCTGATTTAAATTCCTAATAATATCTTTTCTAACATCTTTGTAAGACCAATCTTTTTGACTTTCCTTGGTGACAGTGACCCTGGGCCCTTATTGCTGATGAACATTGACTATGAATGTTTGTTTCTACAGTTATGTTAAACCACAGACAGTGGAGTGAAAACTTTAAAATTCTTGCCCACTGGATGTGTTTGGGGCATCACATACTTTACCTTCTAATGTTTTCTCTTTGTTTCTAAATTGGAACAAACTTTGCCTCTGTGTAATGATGGTCTCAGGCCCAGGCAGAATAGAGCAAATGAATATATTTTGAGATATTTAGAAAACGACAAACACCACATGATACATACTTTAAGTATCAATTGGTTTTACATCAGCTTTCAGGAAGACATTACCAGTGTAGATCATGTCACTCAAATGTATTAAATGCAACTTCCTTTTTGCACAGTAAAAGCTGTCAAATTCCCTCCAGTTTTTGCATACTGGAAAATGGCATAAGGAAATCAGTACTCCTGTAAATGTGGAAAATGCTTTTAAATATAAATACAAAAATATAAATACAAAAATATAAATATAAAAATTCACTTTAAACAGTGGGCTAAATAAACTAGAAAATAAGTTTTTAAAGTGGGTATACATAAAAATACAATTATAGAGTAGCATACTTGTTTACATAAAATACTATAGTTACATTATAGTATTTTATCTTTAATAATATATTAGTCTGGTTAAATCTCAGTATAACAGAGCAACCCTACACCTATGTTTTAAGCCATGTAAATGCTAAGGAGGGTATCTATACAAATATAGAATGGGTATTTCTGAGCACAAACATGATTATATTTTGTTCAGTTTATTTGTCTTCTGTCTTCTTATTTAGAGTTGATTTTTATAAACACAATGGTATGCAGTTAGAGATGTGCTAGGTGGACCCATAAGTGAACCAAATATTTTAAATATACATAAACACCCAGGTCACTGGGAGTTATCAAATTGTTCTTACGTTGTTATTTTTCAAAATTTTGATTTATTTTTGTCATTTTAATTTTGTTTATTCATATATTTACTTGTTTTCTTATTCTGTGCTATATATATTTATATACATACATACATATACATATATACATACATAGATATTCATTCACTTTACATACCAATTACAGATCCCTCTCCTTCTCCTCCCCATGTTCCCTCCAACTTGCCCCATTTACTCCTCAGCATGGTAAGGCTGCCATGGGAAGTCAACAAAGCCTAGGACATTCAGTTGAGACAGGATGGAGCCCTTCAGCCAGCATCAAGCTTGAGAAAGGTGTGCTTCCATAGGGAATGGGCTTTAAAACGCCAGTTCATTTAAAGGAGATGGATCCTGCTCCCACTGCCAGGGGTCCCAAACAGAGACCAGAATACAAAATTGTCTACATGCAGAGGGCTGTCATCAACTGAGCTGCCACCAATTCGGGTCAACTGTCTCTTTTTCTCCTTTCTGTTCTTGACTCCTGCTTGCTCATATAATCCCTCCCCTCTCTCTGCTACTGGATTCACAGAGCTCTGCATGGTGCCTGGCTGTGGATCTCTGCATCTGCTTCCATCAGTTACTGTGTAAAGGTTCTTTGATAACAATTATGGTAGTCACCAATCTGATTATAGGGGAAGGCAACTTTAGACACCCTTATTTACTTGTTTTCTAAGAAAAGAAAGGCAGACTGTATTGATATTCAGACAGACATCTGTATTGGCCTGTCCTTGAGATTCTCACATGAGAGGATCTCAGCTGTAGCCCCTAAGGGCACCACCTGTACACATTCACTATGTCCCCTTTTTAAAAGGCCATGCCCATCCTCCACTCCCTCTCTCTCTCTCTCTCTCTCTCTCTCTCTCTCTCTGCCTTTCCTCTCTCCAGCTGCCAGCTGCTCATGTCCCCGGAGTCTGGCCTCCCCTCTCCCCTTTCCCCTTTTAATGATCCCTTTCTCTAATTAAAACAAAAAGCAAAAAACCTCTGCTTAAATCCTGTTGCATGGCACAACACTATTCTTACATTACAGCCGAATGGGAGTGGATTAGGTGGGTGGGAAGTGGGGAATATCTAATAACCACTGGGAGGATGTGATCAGAAAACAGTGTATGAAAAATAAATTCAATAAAAATTGTGAAGCTTTTGGAAAGTGAATAGTGCTTTCACCCCGTGTCTTAATTTCATTTAACAATGAAGCTAAAATTGCGCCAAGCAGTTCCTGTTGGCCTGTTAGTAGCATATCTTATTGGCTAGCTCTGTTTTAAATATTAACTCATTTCTATTAATCTAAGTGTTTCCACAGGAGAGAGGATCTGGACCTCTTCCCTTAAGACCCTACATCTTGAATCTCCTTACAACATCTCCCAGAATCATCCTTGCCTCCTCGTTCCACCTATCTTGCGTACCTATTGGCCAACAGTGCTTTATTCATTAACCAATAAGAGAAACATATCTGTAGAATGACATCTACCATCTAACCTCCCTGAAGCGACTTAATGAATTCCATTGCTCTCCTACAAATTGGATGCCTTCAAGAGTGACTTCTCAGTTGATAAAACATTTTCTATATAATGAGATGCTAGAAAATTATACTCTTGAAAATCTGAGAGTCTATAAGGTATAAACAAGAAAAAGTGATTTAATTCCTCATGCCTTTATAATTGACAGGAAAAAAAGTCATTAAGACTTTATCTATGTTTCTAAAACATGGACAAAGTTTCAAGCACAATAATCCATGCTTTTGTTTTAAATCCTATACTCTTCTCACCTCTAGTATACTTTGCTTCTAGAATCCATGCTTTTCTCTCTCTCTCTCGCTCTCTCTCTCTCTGATACCATATGACTTAATAATGACTGATACACTTCATTATATACTTATTATCATATCCTCTACACAACACAGAGAATAACTAGTAGTTTTTAAGCATCCTAATGTTTTGTAAGTGATTATACATTCTGTATTTCACTGAAACCTATTCAACATTCTGGTACAGTTTGATTTTGAGTGAGGACATAAATCCATGGGTAAGTGGGACATTATGTATTCATCATTTACTTTTCTAGTAAACATTAACTATTTGAGAATAATAAAGTCTTTAGTGGAATACTTCTTTGTTTAGTATCATCATACCCACTGGGTATGCCCTAGTTTCAGAGCCTGCTTATCTTTCAGAATTCAGAATTCACAATTCACATTTGCTTTCATCTTTGAGGACTATACTTTCACTGCCAATAAGCTATATTTTGAAATCATCTAATATTTTATTAACTTTATAGCTAAAGGGGTTTTACAATATGAGAACCTTCTTGTTTCTAAATAATGGAATTTCCAAGTATTTTATTTATAGATCATTATTTTGGACCTTCAAAAATTTTGCTTTGCTTTTCAGCAGAGGAATGTCAATAACTTTTAGTACAAGTACTAATATATACCTAGCACAGATGATAGCTGTTCAGATGTTGGCATGATGACTTATATTTTTGCCAACTTATTTTCCAAAGTTGAGTGGAGGTGATGAAATATTGATGGCCATGATAATAGAAAGTATGTCCAATTGATTGTTATGTTTCCCCAAAGGCTATATCCACCTGGGACTCAAACCTTATTCTACCCAGCATCGTTACAACTGTAATCGAGATATGGATGGTAGTGAGTTTATGCTGAAATAGAGGAAATATTAAACCCAATCAGAGTATCATCTTAAAAATGGTAAAAAAAAAAAAAAAAAAAAGCTACTCAGAAATACTAAGGGCAAAACTTGTCATTATGAAATAGGATATTGGAATTATTCTGTCACAAGCAAAAGAATGTTAGAAACACCAGAACTGGGATAAGTAAAGAAGAGTCCTTCTTCAAGCCTTTGTAGGACATGGCTGGACAATAAGAATTCAAACTCTGTACTATTGTAGAACATTTAAAATTCATATCATATCAAGCCCCTTCCTAGCCATGACCCAATAATCTTGACACACACTAATTTGGCTTTCTTTGCTGTTTATATCATGAGCTTTATAAACAGATACTACTTTCATATCTGATTTATCTCATTCATTTTCCCATGGAATTCTTTCACATTGTTGGGTGAATTTACATATCTGTGCAGTAATCCAGTATGAGCATTTCTAACAATCAATTATTTTTTCTTTCTCAGGTGGACATTTGAATTTCTTTCTCTTTTAAACCTATTTAAAGCATCACATTTTTGTTAAAAAAAATGTTAAAGAGTGGAATTCTTAAAGCATTAGGTGGCATATAATGACTGGTTATCTCTTTTTCCATTTCTGTGACTCTATAGTCCTTCTCAACGAAATGTTTCAAATGAGATAGATATATAGAGTAATATAGAATATATGTAGTTTGCTGAAGTCCGAAGCAGTACATTCTCAAAAAGGGATAATGAACCATAGCCAATGGGAATATTGTATCAAACACACACAAGGTGTGTGGTTGTGTCCTATCTAAATTCTGTGGCAGAGACAGCTTTTTCTGTTCAGATGATTTATAGGACCAGTTATAGTATTTACCAAATGCCTTTTCTTCCCCAAAGATCTCTGAAATACCAAGGAAAGAGAAAAGAGAATTACAATAAAATTAAAGGATCCTTGCTTTTGCATGAATGTTTTAACAATACAAATCAAAAGAAAACTACATTTTTATAGTATGCAAATGAGTTATGTTTTAACCATCTTTATTACTCAGAATGTCCAGCTATGAGGAGAACATGCTCTGCAAATTGGTAGCACTGTCAGGTACCATAGAATTAATACAAAATTTATTTTGGTTTGTGGACCATTCAGTTCATTAACTCAAACTATGTGATTGGATGACAACTACTTAAATGCTAAGAGGAACTTGAAATCACTCATGCATCTTAACATTGCACTCTTAGGATAGAACAAAAGAAGTAGAATAACTACTAAAATCTGAATAAAGTCTGTAGTATAGTTAGCATCATATGATCCGAACCAAGGAATGGAGAAGGTACTGGCTTGCCAGCTATCAATCTGGGGGTCCATGAGCTTCCCCTTGTTCAGGTTAGCTGTCTCCATGGGTTTCTGTTTCCTGGTCTCGACCCTTTTATTATTACTCCTCCCTCTCTGCAACTGGATTCCAGGAGTTCTGCTCCATGTTTTTCTGTGGGTGTCTGCTTCTCTTTCCATCAGCTACTAGATGAGTGCTCTTAAACTGCTGGTTTTAAAGAGCAAAAGAGATTACATAACTAAATTTGAGTATCAAGGTGAATTTGGCAAAATTAATGGTTTCTGACTATTCAATGAACACTGGCTACTCAATGTACAAAATCAAATATATTGTCAATCCAAAGTGTTTCTAGCTATTCTTGCCTGAGAACAACCATGGGCCTTTGTGACAACCCTGGTTATGAACATATAACTTTTAAATTATATTACACAGTCTCCATACCACCCCATCATAGTAAGTCTTGTCTAAAACACTGGAGGTGTAGTCATCACTATTGTGTCCTTTGTTCAGGGATCTCATTTTATTAGAAAAATGTTTTCACTTTTATAGTCCCATAGCTTATTTCCATAAAAAATAGGGTTTTCCTGTTTTCATTCTTCATATGTTTCAACATATTATAATATTGTGCTTCATTTTATTGAAACATATGATGCCAAAATGTAACCATCCAGGAAATGAATTTTGGCTGTGGATGGTGGGAGATTTTTTTCTGTCACACCACTGAAATATACTTCTTCTGTTTTGTACTACGTACTTATTTTAAAAAATGGCATCATAACAATGACAATTATAAAAGCAAAGTATCAACACTCTGAAAAGCATTGGAGATGCTTTACTTACTGATATAACAAATCTTCAGACAAATTTGTAATATTTATTAAGGAAGAAATATATCTATCTCATGAGTATGCAAATAATTTTCATATCTAATAAAGAATGAGATTAGAAAGAAATACACTTTTAGGGTAATATTTTTGGATTCCTTGTTAGTAATGGTAGATTTGTATATTTGTTTTATACATACAAAGAGTTGTTTAAATATTTCTTCAGTGAAAAGAAGTAATAAGTAGAAAAGCTCTAAGAACACCTGTCCCAGAATAATCCCATGATGATGACTTTGCTGATAAGGGAAACTAGGGAGCAATGCATTTAGAAATTGTGTGGTTTCCTTAAGGGATAATTGTAACTTGTTCAAGTCCATTCTTAAAAGAAACTCAAGTGAGAATTTTGGCCTGAGACTCAAAAGATGTTTGTAAATAATATTGTGATGTTAACAACCAAAATAAATACTCATTGTGATAAATGTACACACAATTTTGTATATCCATGTTGCCTTAAATAGTTAGTTAAGCATAACTGGAAGGGTTGGGACAGAGGACATGAACTTGCTTTGTGTAAAGGTTTATACAATGATTTTATTCTGTAGTATTTAAAAGAAAGCTCTTTATATTTACTAAACAATAGTGTTTCATTTTTCAGTTTTTTAAGAAGGTTAAGGCATAGAGATTTTCCTTGTAACATTTATAATTAAGATAATTATATAACACACTTTAAATTTTAAGAAGCTACACTTGGTGTTCCATTATTTCAGAAATTTAATTGGAAGAAAGACTATGTAATGGGTATTATTTAGGCTTGAAAGACTTCCAAGCCCCACAGAGATTGGTGCTGACTAGATGTTACTTATTACATTTAACTCAAGAAGATACCAAGAAACAAATATAAACATTATTTTTTCAGTGAAAAGAAATCATGATTTGACTGTATATCATGTCATAAGTGCATTGCTTTCTAAAAGATTGTCCTGAATAATAGTCTACACGATCACCAACTCTACACATTGACCTTAGCCATCCAGACTGTCTGCCCTTATGCCATTTGTATCCTTATGTTCATTTTTCCTAACTCATCCACTTCTTTCTTTCCACTTTTAAATGATTTATCTAAGTTGAGTCAGTTTTCTATCTACAGAAGTTTCTCTTTAATATATTATGTTCTTTGATGTCCATAGCATATAATGATTTAAGAGCACGAGCAATGAAAACTTTTGCTATAATGCTAGATTTTTGAAGGGAAGACTAATGCTGTATTTCTGAAATGTACTTTTCTCTATAATCATATCTGTACATCAAATAAGACGACCTTGGGAGGCAGTGATAGTCATCATGAAATTCTCCAGAAAATTGCTAGAGATCAATTTGTTGCAGCTGTTAGTACATTTGGATGGCTGTTAAATTCAATCCTCTGTACATGGTTCAGGTAGACAAACTTTGAAGTCCTAATAGATCTTATAGTTTATCATAGTATCTTTTCAAGGGATAAATTTAATGATGTAATTTATATCATACTTTATTTAATGCAAAATTTAACATCATTCTCAGTTGTGTTGTAGTTAGTTATTTTAATAAAATTTACTATAATATATTTCATTTGTAGATTACTTTCCAAAACAAAAGTTCTTTAATTCTTATGTAATAAGTAAATGTTTTAATCATATCTAAATTTTTCATTGTGAGAAAGTTATTTTTATCTGTCACAGTGGTTACTATGTTGTAGACAACGCCATTACATGTCTTGATCTCATAAGTTAAAATTATAGCAATTTGTAGTGATTATTCATTCTGTGTTTTGTCAACTTTAAAATGGAAAGAGAAGTTACTATATATCCTGTGTTAGAAACAATTATGATTTGTTATAAAACACAATAAATTTGACATTTCAAGATATAGTTCACAAAAACACTGAGAGGTACACTGTAACAGAAATGATATTAGTTAAGAGAAAAGAATAAGCTGTCAAAGTTGGTCTTCAAATGGAAGATACAAAAAACTGTCACAAAAAATTTCAACTTTGGTATTTCTTGCTGACATCAACTTTACTATGCCACAATACCTAATTAATAACTAAATATGAAAGCCATATTCATATAACCTACAGGGTTAGGATAGTCATGTGTTCTATATAGTTATGAACAATCATTATTCATACTTGAGTGCATTAAAACTTAAGTAGCTGACAGAACTTTTCACTGCACAACCAGTTGTGAGTACATGTATGTAATTATTTTTCCTGCCTCAACAGAATTTGTACAAATTGTCACAATAATACATTTCATTATAACAATTAGTGAACTGAAATTTAAAAATCCATACAACTGCCAGACATGCTCTTATATGTCTGTAATCTATACACTCAGAAGACAGAGGCAGGTATATCTTTCACATTTCAAGGTCTACACTACCCTGAAAGTTCCATACCAGCTGTGTTTAGGCAGAGAGACACTACCTTAGAAATGTTCCAAACAAAATTCATCATAGGAAAATATAAACTATTAGAGTTAGAATGAGATGAGGGACTGTTGAACTTTGAATGACTTTTTAGTGGCTTCAAATTGACCTATATAAAGAGGAATTTCAATGCAGATTACTGAAAAGTTTGTGTAAGCACCTGAAATATGCTTAGATAAATTTGCATCTGCTTTTGCAATGCCTGTGGTAGCTTTCAAGTACTTTGCATAGTGGTTATGAAACCTGAACAGAAATGAACTTTTCTTCAACTTTTGTAAAGTCTCCACACACACTTAAGACCTCATTTTATCCCGATAATCCGACAACTGCCTTTACTCCCATTTTACTGATTTTCCATTTTCTGATTGGAATAAGAAACCCAACAGCAAGATTCATGTTTCCCTTTCTGGACATGGCATAGCATGTCATGTCTAGTAGGAACTCTATTGCAAAGACAGAATTTTTTTATTCTTTTAACATATGTGAAAATATTAGGCTTTCATTTCATTTTTTACGGGCGCGTTCAGGGTGGTATGGCTGTAGACTGATTTAAAAAAGACCTCACCAAAGCTAAAAATGGAGCTTCCATGGAGATGAACTTTGATAGTAATTCCTTTTTAGTAAGAGATTTTTATTTTGAGATAATGAGCCTCATTGTGTATATGAATATAACAATCTTTGATCATTTCCACGCTTACTCACTAACTTAGAAAGTTCTTCCCACACCTGGGTCATTTTCTCTATGATAATTACCACCTAGAGATTTCCTATCTGCTTTTAAGATTTCACAAAAGAGAAAGCATGTTTTACTGTCTTTCAACATTATATTAGTTTCTTAATTTTCCATCTCCAATTCTATATAATTTCCTGAAAATGGGGAATTCTTGTCTTTTTGTGGCTGAACCATATTTTAGTTTTGTAAATGTCCTATTATTTTAGGCAGTTTACCTTTTCATAGACACCAAGTCTGACTCCTTAACCTGGGGACTGTGAATTAGTACCACAGTCAATGTGGACATGAAGAAATTTGTATCATATGTATTGTATTGTAGTATATACCTTGGTATCAACCTATATCTCAACATCCTTTAATACCTCTTAATTATCTCTTTGTCTTTGTTTGTTTGTTTGCTTTTCTTTTGGATAAGATAATCTAACTTATATGAGATAATAAATCAACTCAGGTTTTAATTGGATTTACACTACAAGCTATATATTAGATCTTCTCTCATGTATACTAGCCATTTAAATTTTGTCTTTGGTTAGCAATCTCTTAAGTTTATTTGTTGGCTTATTTATTGTACCACTTGCTCTTCTGGTGTTTAAATTCTTTTCCTTATAAATTCTGCATATTATTCCTCTAGGGGAAGAGCATGTTGCAAAGTGTTTTTCCCATCCGAGGCCATCTCTTCACTCTGTTTCTTTTCCCAGAAGACACCTCTTGATTTTGTGGAGATCAGTTTTCCTATTTTTGCATTGTTTTCTAGCAACTGGAATCTTGCTCTCAAAATTCCCTCTGTCCCTATGCTTCCCTACAGTGTTTTCTAGCCTCAGGCTCCCCTTAAAACACCTGATCCATTTTAAATTGCTTTATGAATGGATATAGGGATCTATTGGCCATTGTCTACTCTGCAGATTTCTCAGTAATATCTGGTAACCAGCAAGTCTTCTCTCCATATTTTTCAATACTTTCAGATGAATCTTATGGTTGGAAATAGGTAATTTTTCCCAGTTTTATATCATATTCCATTTGGCTTTATGTCATTTCCATGACAATATACTATTTTGTTACTCTGTCTCATTTGTATGTGAAGAAAGCAAACAAGTTGACCTTCAGTAACACACTATGCACAGAAGAGAAATCTCTCCCTTTCCCCATATCAAGACACTATGCACAGAAGAGAAATCTCTTCCTTTCCCGTATCAGTTCCTGGTAACTATTCCAAATCTCTCCCAAGTTGCTGACCTGTTGCATGAAAGCAGCTACAGTGTTGCCTTTTGTGCTTCCAGGTGTGGCCAAGATGCTTTCTTTTTTTCTCTTGGCATTCACAGTACATAGAATGTTAGATACCAGAGAGAAGGGAGAGTTATTTCTGTGCTTCTCTTCCAATTCTAAAATGCCTTTTCTTCTCTATTCTATTTCCTAACAGACTTCCTTTGGACAGAGTACGACTTTACACACTGATAGCTTTTCCATGGGATACCATTGTGGATCTATCTGGAGGAACATAGGAGACTACGCATATTTGCCATCATCGTTCCTGTAGCTGTGATTCTCTTTTAAAGAGGTTATATGTTGGTTAGTAGGAATGCAAACTGACATCAAGTCTAAATATATGTATCTTAGGGGAAAAAATAAGATTGAACTGCAAAAGCAGTCACCAGAAATTTTGACCCTATTTGCTTGTTAAACACAAGAATCTCTGTGAGCATTTGTAACTTGTAAACATCCTTTAAGGATGTTAATATATTCATAACAAATCTCTCAAGGTTCCAGAAATTAGAATAACTTTTGGCATCTGAAACTTCAATTGTTAAATGTTTATTTGTATTGTTTTGACATGAATATCTATGGAAGATAAATATGCTTTGTTTCTTCTATTATCAGAAACTTGACAGTTTAGTAAATTTGCCTAGGGCTGGAAATAATTTGTTTTCCTTAAAACAATTCACTTTTATATTTGTTAAAATGTTGTAAAGGTACAGATACTAATGAGGAAGTTGTTTCTGTATACAAATAAATGATTAAAGAAAAATGAATGAAATACCTGTAACAGAATCTTATACAGCCTTTAAAAGATAGGAAATACTATGTATTTTTAAAACTAGATGAACCTGGAAGACATTCAACTAAGTCAAGAAATTAGTCACAGAAGGACAAATATTTTCTGATTCCATGTATAAATATATCTGCAAGTATTCAAACTTGATATTAAAAATTAAATGTCATTGCCATTATGCTGCTAAGGATGCCAAAATTAATATAGTTATGCCAAATTGATAAATTCCAAAGTCCTTGTATAAAGCACCCTGTGGCTCTATATTATTGTACAATATTTTATGAGAAGCAGGAGAGAGTTCTCAGTGAGTAAGTAAGCATGTTTGCTGTACAAGTATTATGACCTGAACTCAGATTGGATCACGCACATAGGCTGAAAAGTATTAGTCATACCTACATCTGTAATCCCACATTCCATGGGGCTGAGACAGAAGCATCACTGGAGGTTGATATCTGCAGCCTCCCTCAGTTTAGGTGAGAGGCCTTACCTCGAGGGGATAAGACAGAAAATGATAAAGCAAGGCAATGAAAGTCTTCTTTGTGCTGTGCATATGTACACACGAACTGGGTTTCCATTGCAAAATGCCCCCAATTCTAGTCATTTCCTCCTGCACTCTCTCAGTTCGTTACCCTCTCCCCACCTGATTCCTGGGATTCCTATTGCCACCCTCATAGAGCCCACCTGCAAAATCTATGGTATTTCCTCTTCTAGGGAGATTCATGTGTTCCACCTAGAGCCACTCTTGTACCTAACCTCTCTGTGTCTATGGATGGTAGCTTGCTAATCATTTACTTAGCAGCTGACAATCATTTATATGTGAATACATACCACACTTGAGTCCTTAAAACAGCTGCAGTATACTCACCGGCAATGGGCGTGTCAGTAGTCTTTCAAAGACTCTAAGGTAACTAAAGTTCAAATGCCTTTCATTTTTATTAAAGTCCCAATTAACAAACAACTGCAGTAAAGAAGTATTACAATTTGGTTCAGTTTTTTGAACTCTTTGAAAACTTTCCTGGGATCCTGGAAGGAAGTTCTCAAAGGAAAATTTCTAAAATGAATATCAATCCAGACCAAAATCAAAGAAGATTGGGGGAAAAAGCTATTTTTGTACTTAATTCATCTCTTAACTCTAAATCATACAAGCTTCAATTATTAAATTCTATGTGGGTTAATGTTTTGAAATGAAGGATTCGCCTATTAATGTGAAACCAGCAGTTTATCATGAAGTTGATGAAGGAAACGTCCTTGGCTTAGTTACTCTCCAGAGAGGATGGTTCATTTTTAGGTCTATATTCTTGGCACATATAAAAGAGAGAGTGAAAAAAAGTGAATTTCCCGTATGAAAATATGGCAGACTATTAATAGGATGAAGTAGTGCTATTTCTCATAAAGGGTTAGATTCCAAATATTAATCATTTTGCTGGAAATTCAAACACTTTAAATGGAACATAGCTGATGTTTTCTAAGATTCACTATAAAACTGGAAGCACAATCTTACTGTACAGGTCCATCCATACAACTAAATTAACCAAGTTCCATATGTAAGAAACTGCCTTTTGAAGGGTTGCTGAAAGTGACTCCCCAAACAATGTAAATATGGATGAAACCTCTGTTATCCTAAAAGGGCTTGCGGTCGAGTCCTTATTGCTCAAAACACCACATAAGGACTCAAGCAACTGTAGCAAAATCTGACCTGAAAGTCTTGTCCCTATAAACTAGCTTTCCCAGCTCCAAAAATTCCCATGAAAGATACAAGAACATAAAAGCAGTTGGCGAGTATTCTTGGTTATCTCTAATGAACTCAAATTTACATGTATTGAAATATATGCACAAAGGTGCAGTAAGCTGCACTTATATATTAGTGGCAGCCAAATGCTGTCTAATTTAACTTAAGGTCCCCTCAATGGAAGGGAAATCATGCCTGGTCCTGGAATGGAGCTAACGAGTTCATGCAGCATAGGAAACAATCTACTGCTCTCACTTTGGTACATCAGCATGATTACTTGATGTTTCAAGATGATTTCCTTCGGCATCTATACATTTCAAATAAAAGTAATGTTCATTTATATAAAAAATATTTGAAGATGCTTTCATGGTGTATTTAAAATTTCATATCCTCATTATCACCTGGATCCTAGCACATGAGATGAAATTACACCTTCTTTATCTTTTCATATAAATCTACTACAACCAGCTGATTCTAAGCATAGTGATACCTTGAGTATTTTAGACTAACATTACTTAAAGAATAAACCACTTTGTCCTGATTCCATAGTACATCCTCATCACCATAGTTCATAGGAAGGAGCAAATGAAGAGAAAAAGGTGCTTATATGAACGTAGACATATGTAGCTCCCAATGACATGGAATTTATGTGTGCTAGTTGTGGCTATTGATATGTTAGTAAATTTTATAGATCCTGGCATTCAGATAACCTTGTTAGGCCTCATGACAAATTTATAAAAACTCTTTTCTTTTCTCACATCACAATAACATGAATGTTCCTTCTAATTTGGTGGATCAGATACCAGACAAGGCATAATAGTCAATCAAATATAACTAAACCTACTGTAAGAATCCACACCAAGTTGTGGACTTTGGCATTTCTTCTTTCAATACCTATTATGGGTAATGTAGAAGGAGGGGATATTGAAAACCATGTGCACACATTTAGGAGAATTTACAAGTAATTAAAGTTATTTAGAAAAAAATTAAGTAATTAGAACATTTTTCTTTAATTTTATCAAAATATATAAAAGGTAAAATTGTTTAAAATTTTTTGTGAGGTAACATTGAATGCCTCCAATTCTAGAAGTACATTGAATGCCAACACTCTAGAAGTACATTGTATCCATATATACAATCATCACATAATACATTTAAAAAAAAGCTTAAAAATGCTTCATGTGTGAAATATATGTTTTAGCAGTATCATTGGCTCATTAAATTTCTTGTGTTTATTATAATCTTTGTATTGAAGTCAGAAAAAGAAACCTTACATGCTTTCATGATTAAAGTCCTAGCTAGAGTAGGACTTTAAGAAACATACATCTACACAATAATTGCACAGCCAACTGAAAGTGATCTCATTAAAATCAGTAATAAGAAAATGCTGCCATGATGGCTACTCTTTTTCTTATAATGCTGGAAGCGTTAGTTGAAGCAATAAGTCATGAGAAAAAAATTAAAGGTGTATAAATATATTAAGAAGTCAAAGTGTTGATAATTTCTGGTAATATATATTATACATAAAGGTCCCAAGAATTCCAATATGTCTAGAAATAATTGACAATGCTAGCAAAGTAATAGAGTACAAAATCAGTTTACAAAAATGGCATGCCTTTTATATACTGATAACTAACACAAGAGACCACAGACATAACTCACTTACAATTATTTCAAAGACAAAACACATCTTAAAATAAACCTAACAGAGAAGATGAAATAATTCTACACTGAAAACTTAAAATTTCTGAAGGAGTTTGAAAAAAGAAAACAGAAAAAGAAAAGAAAAAGGCATTCGTGTTCATGGATTGGAGGAGTAATAATGTGTAAATAGTCATCCTATCAAAAGCAATTTTCAAATTCAAGGAAATTCCAATCAACCGAACAGGGCATAAAAAACTATAGCAAGCTAGGCACATAGCATCATATCAAAGCTAGGTGAGGAAACTCAGTAGGAAGTAAAGGGTCCCCAGAGCAGACAAAATAATCAGAGACATCTCCCACTGCCACTGGTAGGAGTCCCATAAGAACACTTGGTTACACCACCACAGTATATATGCTAGACAGCAAACTTAGACCTGTACAGGTTCTGTGATTGTAGCTTTAGTCGCTGTGAGCCCTTGTGAGTTCTTTCTGCCAAGTTGATTATGTGGGCTGTGCCCTTGAGGTGAACTCCACCCTTCTGGCTTCTATAATTCTTTCTCTGAAGGGTTAGAATATAAGTTTTATCTTTAAGAAGATCATCACAGCCAAGATAATCACTTTCAGATACAGGGTGAAGTTTTATCACCTGAATCATCCTTACACTTCAAAACTACAGCTTCTTGCCTGGTGTATTGGTTCATGCCCATAATCTTAGTACTTTGGACCTGAGGGAAGGAGGGTTTTTAAGACTACAGCAATCTTGAAGCAAGCTGAGCTAGAGTGTAAGACTTCATTTCAAAACCAATCAATATCAATATGAAACAATATCATCTAAGTCCCACAAGTTTTGATGAGTAGTGTTGTCTTACAAAGTTACTGAATGGCCCAAAACAAACAAGGAAGTTATTGGCTTCTTGAATAAGAATAGAACTGCAAGAAAAACCCAAAACCTTTAGATAGGCATTTCTTGGCCAGAGAAATCTAAGCAAGGACTTCTGTAAAGCCTGGCAAACAATAACCAAATATATTGTGGACCTCCCTGTATGGTAGATATGAAGTAGTTGTTGAAAGTGGAGAATAAGTTAGGTAACGTTAAATGCTGCTGGAAGTTACCAAAGTTAGCAAGTATTAGAACTGAAACCAAAGACAGTGTCAGTTTTAAAACTGCATTTTTTTTTATTTTAAAAATCTCACTAGTACTTTTAATTTGTATTTCTTCTAAAGTTTGAGGTAAATGGTAATTATTTCTGTCAGTTTACTTTTTGCTGTTAATTGTGTAAACAGAAGCTGTGATAAAAAAAATAGAGTGATCTTTTCAACAGTTTATGAAATATCTCATTGGGAACTTTAGCCTCATGACTTAATATTGGGCAGGTTATTGAGGCAGCTTTAAGTGAAGCAGGGAAGGGTCTGCATCTAAGTTTTCCTGGCTTTGCTTGTCAGATAGCCTCTATGGTTATTGCTGCTTTTAAAGAAGCAAACGATAACAACAAATCATGATTCATTATTTTGTGGAATTTTGACAATGGTAAAGAGAAAATAAAGCTAAACCAATTTGTTAGAGTTTTTAGAGACTAAAAGTGACATCAGGAAAGATCGGCAGTTAATAATTAGTGAATAGAATACATAGCATTCTCGTTAGAGAGTAAGTTCTGCAGTATCCATTAATAATGGATCCAGATTTAATAAAAAAATTGTTGGACATGATGGCCATGTGCAAAAAGGAGCTTGAAATTAGAAAATCATGTGGTAATTTTTAACCCATGCACACAGATGGTTGTGTATACCAATGGATTTTAGTGGTGAATATTACACATAAAGGACAGAGCATATACTTTCCAGGAGACTCTCAGTGTTTGTAATGACTGTTTTATCTTGGGAGTTTGAGTGATTTGGGTGTAAACAAGTCTAGAAATCCCAGTGTATGACTTGCTGACACTGATATTTCTTGTTATGTTTTACTACTGAAGCTGTTTTATTTTGTTTTCAATCAGGGTTTCTCTGTAGCTTTTGAGTCTGTCTTGGAACTCATACTGTAGACCAGGACAGTCTCAAACTCAAGGAGATTTTCCTGTCTCTGCCTCCAGAGTGCTTGGATTAAAGATGTGTGCCAACATGGCCAAGCCAGTATTATTTTCTCAATAGTCTACTGTTACCAAAAGACAGGCTATCTAGACAAATATAAATAGAGAAGTTTTGAAGTTAAATGACATTATAAATCTAATGTAGACACATTTATTGAACATTCTAACCACACACTAAAGAATGCATTTTCTTTTTCTCAGCTTCAGAACTTCCTAGAAAATTGACAATATATTAAGGCATAAAAAAGTATCAACAATTTTAAGAAAATTGAAATAGCATATTTGACCTTTAAAAAAAGAAGCTGAATCTCTACAAATTTGAGATTGGAGGCATTATACAAATCCAAAGAAACTTTAGTTCATTTTTTTTTTATGAAAATTGGGGAAAAGGAGAAATCAGGAAGTATTCTTTTTTAATTTCTAGAATTGAAAAAATAATAAAAATACAACATATTGGAAATAATGAACACAGTTCTGGGGGGGGAAGTGTCTATAGCAGTAAGAGGTTACAGAAAAATTTAAAGTTCAAAATTTATAAGATATTAATACTGGCCATTTAATATTTCAATTGTCTCCCAGTATTGACCTGGCCAAGTATCACACTATGAAACCATTATGTCATTCTGGCTTGATTTGGAGAAAGATGTCATCTTCCTCTGACATTCCATTTTTGCCCTCTTTGAGGAAGAATCAAAGTTTTTCTACCTTATGAGTGCTCCCACAACATATTAAAGGCCACATTAATGAACACATTTTAACTTAGTATCTATGGTGATATCTCTATATTCAAATACAAATTAATTCCGAGGTCACAGGAGACTTAAACACAGGTTTTTTAAGGATTTCAACCTGGCTTGTACACTATTGGTTGTCTTTTGAAATTTGTGTAATTAATATGCAACCATAAAATTATAAAGGACAATGTAACAGCTGTTACATTTCTTACTGCTTTCTGCATATATTTAGGGAATTTTACTTCTTTTAACAAAGTGGATTATTACTGATCATAATTTATGAAAATTAAAAAACAACAATATAAAATAAAAACATGTTAGATGTGATTCTTAACAACATTGATAATCAGCTGCAGAAAGCATGTTGCACAGAAAGGATATTATTGGCTCTTGTCTATTTGGCAGTGTGCTGTTATCCTTCTGAATCCTGGAGAGAAGTGCTGTTTCTGGATATCCTATAAATATCAAAGTTTGAGGATAGGCAGATTCTTATGTAAAATGGCAGAGCACTTGTATTCAAGCCATTTGTGAGCTATTTTTTAAAAGTAATTTAAATCATCTGCAGATTAAAATGTACTAATCAATATAGATGCTAAGTGGATAAATTGTGATTACATATTACCTAGGGAATAAGATAAAATATTAAAATAAAATAACTGTAGTTGACTAGCTGAAATAAGGGAGAACATGATTTCTAAATTATGCAAAATTCTTAGAATATGCTCTAAATGTTCAAGGAAGTAAAAAAATCATTCATGAACTTGTTACCTAAATCATTATTTATGGGTCACAAAATGGGTATATGAATATATGAAAGGGTTATGAGTTTGGCAACATCAATTGTTTGTAAAAAGCAAAATATTTATCTTAAAAGTTATTAAATACAAAGCAACTGTGCACTTCTCCATTACTATGTGAGTTAGAGTGAGATGTAAACAAACCATTTCAGTTCTTCTGAGAACAAAACGGTTTGTTCTCAAAGGCATGCGGTTGGTATCATGTTGATGATGAATTCAGAAACAGCGTAAGTTTATAAAAACACTGGACCAACAAAACTCAGCATGGCACAGTAAACAATGAAAACTCAGAGGCATTGGTTATGGAATTTCTTTAACATATGAACTATTCAAGCATTTTGCGATGATCACATTCATTTGGAATGTGTTTATCCTGATTAAAAGAGCAAACAATAACTTGATAAAAATCCATTTTCAAAGGATTTCTCTTCAGAAAAAACAAACATCCACAACAATTTAAAAGAACCCCCCCAATTATTTAAAACATATGTGTAATTAAGCATATAAATTCTTAATAGTTATTTATTAGTATAGATATATAATTAGGTGTACGTACAAATGTGTCCTTGATTGTGTGTGCACACGCTGTGTGACAGGCACAGGAAGTTGTTTTAGTTATTGTACTGTTACTGACCATCACCAAGGAAGTCAATTCTTAAGCAATGTATTTAATTTGGAGCTTATGGTTGCACAAGGTAGTAGATTCCAATGGCTGTTGTGGTGGAAAGCCCGCAGATACGGCACTGGAATAGTAGCTGATAGCTATCCAGCCTGATCCACAGGCAGCAGACAGAGAGACCGGGTCTGATACGGGATTTTGAAACCTCAAACCTCATTCTCAAAGTCCCATTTCTTCCAACAAGGCCAAATCTTCTAATCATTCTCAACAGTTTCAAACCCTGATGACCGCACATTGAAACAGATCAGTTTTGGGTGGGGCATTCTCCAACAAACCACACAGAGACAAAAAAATACCTTGTAGGAATGGTTCTTTTCTACCATGTAGGTTCTGGATACAATTCCTGTTGTTGGTGTTGGCTGAAGTTTCCCTTACTGACAGAGTTATCTAGCCGGCCCTCATAAAGCAATGTTAAAAAAAAAAAAAAATAGCTAAATAGCAAATTTGTATATCTTCAAACTTCCTTCTTAATGTGTTCTTTAAATTGTATTTTTAGGAATTTTCCTAAAATAAAAATTGCTTTTGGTATCCTGATAAATTGTTTTCTGTATTTGTAAACAAAGAATCTATAGCCAAATATATATAGGTACACAGATCATACACACACATGCACATACACACACACACACACACTCAATAAGCACACACATCTACCAATATATAATATTTAATTTTCTATTCCTTCAAGTGTAAGAAAAACCTTTATCATATTTTCATTTCCTCTAAGAATTCTAACTCACTGCAATATATAATTATAAATATAAAACAAACATGTTATACCTGTCAACACTGATATCTACTGATATGTCATGTTTAAAACCCGTAGATTCTTAAAACCTTTAATTATCCCATTTATGTAACCTATTTATTTGAGAATATTTAAATAAAAATTTTCTGAAAAATCTCATGGCAATTTCTTACAATATTTTGTCTTTTATTATGTCATTTAATTAAATGTGATAGAAATTGAGATGAAATAGATAGAACAATTAAAATTTACTACTTGGGGTTATAAAATATTAATTAGAATGTTAAAATACAGGACAATGAATTTAATATCAATAAAGAATATAATCAGGATTTATTCTTCTCAGTTTATTATGCCTTAGGGTTTGGTGAAGGAGCTCTAATAATGGATTTTATACTAGTTCTTCGGTATTCACCTTAAGGTTATCCATGAATAGTTTTGCTCTTTATATTGAAAAGAATCTCTCCAAGAATCCAGTCATTTTGTCCACTGTTTACAGAGAGAAATACCAATTATAAAATACTATTAAAATACCACCAGATACTCTTGTAAATAAATACTCAGAAAACTCAGTATATAAAAACATCCCTTCACTCCATCCCTCAGAATGAATATCAAGGGAGAAAATTTAGAATGGGTCTTCTCATCCATAGTAATAGTAATAGTGATTAGAAATTTTGTCTGGTTTTTAAGGTCCCATTGTTGGAATTAATGTGATGCATTCCAATTACTTTTCAAAATCATAAGAGCTCATTTATTTAATTTGCTCTTGTTCTTGTGGCTAGCCACACACACACACACACACAATGCCTAAGATTTGAATATAGTCATCTTGTGCAGTATCTGATTCAGTTCCTTACATAAAATACCATTTCACCAGAAAGACTGAATCATTACAATATCTACAACATATAAAAAAATTGCCTGTTGCCTTTGCAGACACACTTTGTGGTCAGTAAGTTTTAGGGAATGTAATGTGTTTATCTCCTCTGCTTCTACATTTCAAATGAGATTATCCTACAAATATCCCCAGTCTCTTTATAAGCAGAGTTTGTTTAATGATGTGTTATGTGGGATAGGCAATTTTTACTGTGAATCTCTATTTTCACATTATTCATCTATTATGTTTCCTACATGCATCACACTAATACCACTGAAATCTATCTTTGGGGAGCATGGGTCTTGGAATATCTTTTAAATGGACTGCTCTGATGAGCATGTGGAATTCCTTAGTGTGCATGTCCAATCCACTCTCAGATAGGATGAGATAGGAGAGGAGAAGTGCATGGCCTTTTAATTTCAGAAGATTTCAATCACAGAAGCTGAGAAAATGCTTCTCATGGTTACTGTTTGCAGTTGTCACAGTGGATTAGAAGGTTAGTGGAGAACTGAGTTATAAAGTATCCCAGGCTTTAGCTCTGGTCTTCTCTTATATTTTTGATTGTGAGCCTATCCTTTAATGCCTGAGCCCTGGTCTTCTCTAGAAGTCTGGCTTCAAGACTTCTAGTTCACTATCCTCATATCCTAGAATTTTTGTGATTTTTTTTGTTTTTGAAAAAAAAATATGGCTTAAATTAACTGTAACAGAGATATGGTATAGTGTAGAAAATAATTACTCTTTAACAAATGTGTTAATATTTCTCATTCTTCTCTATAAGAAGAAGAAAGCAGTATTTCCCTGTATGCACGAATCAGAAAATAGAGTACACACTTAAAAAAATCAGGTTAGTCAACAATGATGAACTTAGTTTAATAGGAACACTCTCATATGTACCATTGAATAACAGAATAATTTCCACAGAACTTATTGGCATAGTTCTGAGAAAGTAAGTATGAAGATTTTATTTTCCGTTTTTAGTCTCCTGAACTGAACTGCATCCAAATTCTTCCATTGTCAAGACATGGTAGAGATTATTTACTTCCTTTGATCTGTAATGTTCACTTTCAGACAGAGTGAAAGAATGCAGTTTTGTAGTTGCTTCTAATTCCTGGTATCAAACTATGCTATATAGGGAAGACACTCAAGATTCTTTAATTCTCAGAAACTCTGAAATAATATGTACATGTTCTATGAAAGAGATTTTGTAAATCCCAAATTAATAGAGATTAGACAAGAGGTAAGACAAAGTCAGAGAGATACATTGTATAAAAGTGATCATTATACTATACATTTTAACAAAAAAACTAAAACTATTTTGATTATCTCTTTGGTTCCCAATATTATTTGTTACAGTCATGAACAGGTTGGTGTAAATATTAAATTATATGTGCTCTGTACTTCTACTATGAAATCTTAACACATCAGATAACATGTAAGGTGAAAACTAACCATCCTAGGTTGACAGTCACTGTAGTGAATAGTGAAGGATTGGGTGATAAAATGTCATCTAACCCAAAAGTTGAGAACAACCATTCATGTGGACCACCAAAAATGATGTCTTGGTTTTGACCCCTACAAAAATTAAGTCTTAAATAAGGCATAGTATTGACTTCATTCATATTGCCACAGTCAAGTAAAGAAAGAGCATGTGGCATGATGCCATAAAATAGGGCAACAAATCTCTGCAGTTGAACATTCCCTGGACTTCTGAAAGTGCCTCTGTACTTCACTTGAATTTATTCTGCATTCTTGCCTTTAATTAAGAATAATATTTTAAGGAGGACTCTCAAGTACCACAAACCATCCTCAGTTTCTTCATAGGTCAGGCTAACCTTGAACCATTGATCCTCTTCCCTCTCCTTCTAGTTCCTGTAATTACACATGTGAATCATTAAGGCTTATTAAGCATTGTAAGTTGTATAGTTTAATGATGTACCATGAGAATTAGTGAATTTCAAGGTAGTTTTAGAAATGACCCAGTTGCACAATGGTGCCATAAATAGGAGAAACTTCAAGAAAAAAAAAATGTCATTCTCTAAAATTCCATAGTAGGGCTGTCTTGAAATAAGTTGACCATGGTAGCTGGAGTTTGGCTGGTGAGTTTAAATTGGAAGTGGTGCACTGATTTCAGGTTTAAAAATCCAGATAACCTTTCAGTTTTGGTTGATTTAAATCCTCCTTGGATTACTAACTTCCAAATAATCTTGAACTAATCAACTGATCCAAGAATAAAGTGCAGAACAGATGTTTACTAGACATCAAAGATTTTGTGAACATTCTGTATTTCCTTTTCCTTTCTGGAAACTTTATCTACTATGAGGTCAATCAACATTCCCTTCGAAGTGGCATTGGAACTTATTTACTAGCTTAACTGATTAGTCCAAGAATCAGTAAAATGTCTCTTTAATAAGTATTCATTAAAATATGATTACTTAAAATTTATGGGTAATAAAATCCTACTTCTTTCAATGAAGCAACCAGAGGATGAGGACTGACATAATAAAAATAAAAATACATTGTAGGTCATTTATATTTTTCATTCTCTAAGATGATAATTTTACCTACAACCCTCCATCACTTTGTAATAATAGGTGAAGACATAGTTTTCAATTCTAAATCCATTTTCATGTATTTTTGCTATTTGTTGTGTGATGGCTCATTTTTAGGTCAAACAATGTTTTTCCAAAGTTTCCATTAATAAAGGGATTGTTTCACAGCTATTAAGTTTACGGCATGATATTGAGATGAGAACAAGTCTCACCTCCTGCACTGTTTTAGGGGAAAAATCATTCCCTGATCCTTTTAGTTTCTAATGACTGGAGAGTCTTTGGGTCACAGTTGCAACACTTGAATTTCTATTGCCTTGGCCACATTGATTTTATTTGGTGTCCTTTCCTCTTCACCTGTCATAAAAATCCTTTTTGTGCCCATTCCAAGACAGACGTGACTGCATTGACCATCTACATGATCCATTGCAACTATAGTCCCTAAAGTTAAAGTATATTTCAGAAAATATTCATGCATTGTAGAGATTAAAATGTGAATGTATTTTAATGTGTATTCAGTGTTTTGATTCCTTTTGGAATATTTAATTAAATAAGGAGCCTTTCGTGCACAAGGGATACATCCTGGCTCCACTGTCTGAGGTCCCTTATACTGCTCAGTCCTTCTGGCTGAGACCCATATTCAGGGGGGCCTGAGTCAGTCCCATGCTGGCTTCCCAGCTATCAGTCTTGAGGCCCTTTAGCTCCTCCTTGTTCAGGTAAGCTGTCTCTATATGGTCTTGTCCTCTCCATCTGCTTCTGGGTTCTAGTTCGACTCAGTGTTTATGTATGGGTGTTTGCTCCTATTTTCAACAGGCATTAGTTGAGGGCTCCATGGAGAAGTTAGTTGTTGATCTCACTCTCCGGGAAGGGCATTTATGATAGCCTTTCCACGGAAGCTGAGATTGTTAGTTGGGAACAGTCTTATAGTTCTCTCGACCTTTCTTTGTGTTCAATTTTATCTTCAAACCAATATTGCCTCCCTCTTTTATGTTCTCTCTCTGTGTCTCTGTCTCTGTCTCTCTCTCTCTCTGTCTCTGTCTCTCTCTCTCTCTCTCTCTCTCTCTCTCTCTCTCTCTCTCTCTCTCTCTCTCTCTCTTTCCTATCTTCTATTTCTAACCAGGCTCAATCTTCCTGGTCACACAGGTTTTCCTTTCCTCCCCCTCATTTTCTCCTACTTCTCTCTCCATTTGCTGTCTTCCCCCACTTCACCTGAGCTCTGGGGGACATGTCCCTTCCCAATTCTGTGAGGGACTTTATATGAATCTCTTAGAATACACCTTGTTCATCTTAGAATATCCTAGTTCGTCTGGTGATGTGAATTATAGGCTGGTGATTATTTGATTTAGGTCTAAAATCCATATATAAGTGAGTACATACTGTGTTCCTCTTTTTGTGACTGGGTTACCTCATTCAGGATGGTTTCTTCAAGTGCCATCCACTTGCCTGCGAATTTCAAGATACCATTATTTTTTTTCTGCAGAGTAGTATTCCATTGTGTAGATGTGCCACATCTCCATTAACCATTCTTCAATTGAGGGACATCTAGGTTGCTTCCAGGTTCTTGCTATTACAAATAGTGCTGCTATGAACATAGTTGAACAGATGTCTTTGTTGCCTTAATCTAGAGACAGGAGAGAAGCCCTAGTCCCTACTTCACAGGACCTGTCAGATCTACATGACCCCAACTGGATGGCATTCCTCTACACATGGAATTTGGGTGGGGGATGGGAGGGGAGGGTGTTTAGAGTGCATGTGAGAGGGCAGAGAGGGTAAAAGGGAGGGAAGGAGGGAGGGAGGGTTGGGGGGGAGGGAGGGAGGGAAGGAGGGAGGGAGGGAGAGGGAACTGGGATCGACATGTAAAACAATAAATTAAATTAAAAAAAAATGCTTTGACTCCAAAATTTAAGTTGAAGGACAAGTTACTGGGGAAAAGGATTTCTATTTTTGTTTCCACAGAAAATGAAAAGATGTGGATTCCTTCCAGACTAATGAGGTTTGATCACGCCAGACCGCCTGAAACAGAGTACAAGCTAATCCTACATTCAAAACAGCTGGACAAAACAGCCCTACAGACTACAGCCAGGATATGTGAATCTTCTTCGAATCCCCCGAAGACAGCGCCCCTTACCAGCAGGAAGTAGCTTGGAAAGAATAACGTCCAAATTCCCAAATATTGTGTATAAATGTTTGTTTTCATTTAATTGGACTTTGTTATATAAAATTAAATAAAATTAAAAAAAATAAGGAGCCTTTCAATTAAACAGACTAGTTTACATGAATGCTATTGGTTCCTGATTATTAGCCCGTTTTCAAAGGCACAGTACTTGTTTCTATTGCTTCTCTTGAACAATGTTTTCATCCAGTGAAATATTAGTTTATCATGGGGAATATAAATGTTACAGTATCCCCCTATACTTAAGCCTCCAAATTTGACTTCTTTTTGGAAGATAATGATAAATAAAACATTTGGCTATACCTTTCATTTCCCAGATTTGTCTTTTATTTTCCTCAAAGTTACGGGTAGACAGCTTCTACGTGACATAGTTTTTGTTTGATGAGGGATTGGCAGTCTCTCCAGGAGTATTTTATAAGAAGTTTTGGAGATAGTATGAAAGGAAATCAATTTTCTCAGCAGTAAATGTGAGGTACATATTTTTGTGTTGAAGGAACATGTGTCTTAATTTCAGGGAATATTCTAAGTGCATTTGAATGTTATATTCATTTTACAGAAGAACACAATAAAATTTCTAATGAATATTACAAAATAATTAATGGGAATGTTAAAGGCAAGCTGAGAAAGAACAAGATAATCTGCCAGCTACATGTCCAAAAGTAATTTGAAGTGGAATGTATTATTTTTAAATCACAAAATTTTACCAATCTTTTTCTGTATTAGTAAATGCTACTAAATGCAACTCTCATTTTGATGATTTAGGCCTCACATAGAAGAAAATACATAAAACTAAGGATGTGGATTTTTGTTATATTTCTCATTTCCTTTTCATGAGATATTTTTAAAACCTCCAAAGTTATTTTTTTTCCATCATGTAACATTTAGTTATTACTAAGTTTTTCTTACTCACCTCTTAGCAAGCATTTCATTTAGTTACATAAAATTTTAAAAATATGGAGGTTAATTTTAATATCAAATATAAATTCTCAGTGAACAACCCTAAATTAGCTTTAAGTAATTTCTGAGATCCTGAGATCAAGACCTTATGCCTGTGTACTTGATAATAGCAGAAATCATGCTCACTTTTGACACTGCAGGTTCTGATAGCCTTGTAAAAACCAGAACTTCATTACTTCAGGCAAGGTGAGATGGGTAATCGCCTTCTATATTTCATATTTTAGTGCCGGAAAACCATCGGGAAAGCATTATGTCCGTAGTTACTACACTACATCATCCACCCTCACGAAGGTACTTGAGAGAATTACTAGAATAACTCCAGTTCAAAGAAGTAGTATTCGATTTTTGTCAAATTTTGAACATGCTGTAATTCAAAAGAATACTTGAATTGCTAACATTCAATGGAGAGCTTATATCTTCCTTGCTGTAGTTAAGTCTCTCCAGCAGTCTGAAAATCTGATGAGATCTTTTATCAGCATCTTTCTTTTTCAAATAAAGAGACACTGCATGAAAAATGTCAGAGGCACTTTGCATATGATGTAGATTTTTTTTCACTTAGAATTTACTAGTGTAAATGTGTAAATTCTAGTGAAATTGACATTGTGTATACATTGTTTTGCTTGTTTCTTAAGTTCAAAAATGCCTTTTGAAACTGTTGATATTTTTATCTCAAATGGCACAACTTAAAATGTTGTGTTTAATAAACTTATTAAATGCCTTTTATTTTCCTCAACTGATGTGATAGTGGACTATACTCTTTAATACATTTCTATATGCATTTATACATATATAGTTTTAATTACCATAAAAGAATGCAAGGGACTTTATATAGTGTTTGTCAGTGGCACTTATTCTGCATCTGGTATATTCTCTTTATGTAAGTGACTCACACCATTTGAAACATGTAAATATGCCATGCATGTTTACAGGTATGTATTATAAGTCATTTTTTCCTTCTTTAACTTTTTAAATTTATTTTACATACCAACCACAGTTTCTGTTCCCTCCTTTCCTCCTGTTCCTTCCCCCCCCCCCCTTTCTCCATTCTATACACACACACACCCATCCACACCTCAGACAGGAAATGCCTCCCATGGGGAGTCAGTAAAGCCAGGCCTATCAAGTTGGTGCCGAATCAAACTCCTCCCTTCGGGAGCAAAGCTGAGCAAGGCATCCTACCATAGGGAATACACTATAAAAAGGCAGTGCATGTGCGAGGAACATGCCTGGTCCCACAGCTAGGGGCCACACAAACAGACCAAGATACACAACTGTCACCCTTATGCAGACAGCCCAGGTAGGTAGGTCCCATGCATGTACTTTAGCTTTTGGTCTAGAGTCTGAGCTGCCATGAGTTCTGGTCAGCTTCAGAGACTCTTCTTATCCAACCCATGCCTACCTGCCCAGGGATAGAACTACACACAGCCGTGTTCTTGATAATCAATCAGCAGTGAAGTATGTGTTAACAACAGGCTTGTTAACAGGGAAATCTAATAGATCCCATACCTCACTTGAGCACTCCTGTCCTAGGTATGTCGCAGGCCTGCTACTGTGAGTTATTCTTTCATACTTTCCCTGCTTCTTCCTCACCTATGTGCCACACCACTGATGTAAGATGTCATTCTGTAAATATGTTTCTCTTATTGGTTAATGAATAAAGCACTGTTGGCAAATAGGAAGGAAAGACAAGGAGGATTCTGGGAGAAGTAGGAGGATATTAAAGATGTAGGGACTAGAGAGAAGAGGTCAGGACCGTCTCTCCAGTAAAATAGCACTACGTGGAAACAGATTAATAGAAATAGGTTAACATTTAAGATAGAGCTAGCCAATAAAAAACAGTAGTAACAGGCCAACAGTTTTATATCTAGTACAGCATTTCTATATGTTATTTGGGGCTGAAATAGTGGGAGAGAATGTTAGTAAAACACCATTAATACTGACAATTGGAACCGGGGCTTCACTCTGGAGATGCACAAGGGCACATTAAGAGAAGTGGATTTTAATTGTCCACCCCCCAATTTTTCATAGCATTAAAGATCAAACCAGGTATAAGAAGACCCAAAGAAAGCAGCCCTCTACACCAGGACTGTGCTCTTACATTCTACATTCTAATTTTATGAAAATTTTTTACTTGCAACTCCCACCTCCCTTCTTCCTCAACTAGAATGAGAAAAACTAAAATACTGGTGTTTTTTTTGGTTTTTGGTTTTATTTATTTATTTATTTATTTATTAATTTTTCTGTGTTGCCTCTAGGACCTGTGAGACCTTGCAAACAAGCCTTGATGGGAAGTTGGGCTCATGTTCTAGACTTGTCTAACATCCTTTATACTTAAATATCCTTGTTTTCCTGTGTTGTTTCTTGAGGAGCTTAACAATTTATATGACCCTAATTCTTTCCAGTGGAAAATTGATTTAGAAATGAAGCTAACCTGAACCAAAATCATAAACTCAATGAAATGATGAGGTATCTAATTACACGGTCCTGTGAGGCCTTACCTGACATGGACAACAAGTTTTCTTGAAAATTATCTCTTCTAACCTCACAGTGGCCTCTTGTTGCTTTCTACTGAGCTCTGCCGTTTGCTAGATGCAGCTACATAAATCATGCAATAGCCAAATGGAACAGTATAGTAGCTACAGGATGCACTATAAAGTAGCTCAAGCAAGATTTAAATAATTTTACTAAATGTCATATTTTTAAATTTTTATATCAAAAGGATAAGAAGGACTATATGTGTATTTCATTTTGAACCAGAAAATGTAGTTTTTACCTGAAAAGAAGTCTTGTTTTTTATGTTCCTTCTGTTTTAATCACAAATTTAAAGTTGTACATGTAAAAAGGATATTCTAATTTAAAACAGTAACAAATAAATATCAATATTTTTATGATAATAATAATAAATATATTTTATGTTTTATGTTTTCACAGAATATAGAAATATAAAATGAATCAAACATTAGCTGATACTCAAACAAAATTTTAAAATCATGAAAGCTAAATATTTCATTCTAAATAAACTACAATAATACAATTGTATTGTAAGCATAAGGAATATATATAATCTATGTAACTAATATATAATACTTTTTTGATGATTTTACTTGTTATATAAAACAATATATTTCATTATGAAATTCATAATTCATTTAAATATTCTTTGCTCATATTCACATCCACATTGCACTATCTTATCCTCTTTGCTTCATCATTCTTTATTATATTTTATTGTATATAATCAAACTAATATATGTGAATAAATGCAAATTCTTAAGTGGCACGCACAGGTGTAAATGTTAAATTGAATCATTCAGTAGTTTAATCCAGGAAAACAGAATCATAATAATGTCAATTCAATAGATTAAATTAAATGTCTAAAATCTATGTCTATGTTTTTGCTGGAAGCTGTCTCCAGACAGGTTCTACGTTCTAGGATTGTTATGTGAAGTAGGCATGATGAAGAAACTGTGACCTCTTATTTTAAATATGTGTCCTGGGATAGCCTGGGCTGTTTTGAATTATACAGTTGCAAGGGCTTGCATGAACAGTTTTACAATCAAATGTGTTTCCTTGTGTCCCTCAAAATAGTTACAATAATTACTAGTTCCCTCCTTGCTTCTTTTCCCTTCCCTTTCTCAACTTTCCCACCAGTAACCATTAGTTGTTTGATCCATAGCTCTAATGTTAGAAGGATAAGCAGTGCTTTAAGATACAAAGGAAGTTTTCTAACTAGGAACACCAACAGGTAAGACGGTGTGCCCTGTTGGCATCATTTGTGGTCATAGTGTCAAGCATGGAGGGACAGTTTTGCTGCTTGTGTTTAACATTTATATCTGGTAAAGTCTGGGTCCTCACAATCAACTCACCTGCTGAAGCTGGATCGATTCATTCTACTCTCTGTACTAACCTATTTCTTCTGGGGACATACCAGTTTTTTGTTTGTTTGTTTTCCAGTATGTCCTGCAAGCAACATAACATAAATACTTGCTCTTAATAGTTGGCACTGTTTATCCCTTGTTTTCATTCCTCCTTTAAGCTTCTTACAGCAATGGCACAGCTATTAGAAATGAGGGCATTGTGGATTTCTGTGGCTCTGCTTCATTATCCGTTTCTAGATTATTCCCTTTAGCTCAGCGTCATGTTTTTATTAGCATTTCTCCTGATTCTGGTGGCTAAAACCATTCTCTCCAGAACAGTTATGCAAATGTGTAATATTGAACTTCATGAACTACTGTGACTCTCAGGCTAGGTATATGGTGCATTGGAAAGGCAACTTGGAAAAGGAAACTAAAGACAACAAGCAATAAGACTTGTGTACTGAAAGCAAGGAGAGCAGGTAGCACATAATCGCCCAGTGTCATGCCCAAAATTAAGCAGCAAACTGTCCACAAATTTTGCCAAATGGGTCAGGGTTTCTCCAGGGCCTTGCCACAAGGAGCTCTTGTTCATGCTATTCTCAGGCCTTGTCCCCTGAAGAAGTCACATAGTTAGTATTAATGTGATATTAATCGGTTTTGTCAGTATTGATAGAGAGCTGGGTAACACCTCTACAAGAAAATATTCCACATGGTACTTTATCAGACCTAACATATGAAGAAGACAGCTGATGCTAGAGATAGTAGTAAAAACTGGGACATATTTCATGATAAATTTTACAGAATCTCTGCTGATAGAATAAAGGTTTGGAGGATAGAATAGGAAAACTTAGGCACTGGGTCATTTTTGGGTGTTGAGTTTGAGCATTTGATTGCGTATTGCTTAGGTCAAGGAGGAAGAATAACGTCCTGTACATGACTTGTATGTGTAGCCTGTTATCCAGATCCCCATGATATTAACACCCAAATTTTATGAAAAATCTTTATTATGTGTTTTCACAATAAAATCCTGTAAATATACAAGAATAGCCTGTATTGCTATATGTGTTTTATTTATTACTTGTGCCTTTTACTAATTAAGGGAATATCAATTTCTCTTAGTATAGTAGTATAGTATTGCAATTTGAAATACTTTAAGAATAAATTCACCTTAAATTTCCTGTTTGGTACCTCATCTTTTGTTAAGAGGATAATTACTAAAAACCTACAAAGATCTGTTTCCAAGACTAAATCACACATAAAGCCATCTTAGAAAATAGCCTCTACAGTTGGTATTATGCTAACATACAAGTCATTTCTCTCAGTAATTCCTGTAAAATCTATTCAGAAGAGAATATTTCAAAGTAATTATGTAGCCATGCTGTTATTACATTCATTTCAGCTAAGAATACACATAGTGATTATTATACTTTTATGTCTTCCGCCATCTCTTTATATGTGTTTAAATGTCTTTAAAAGATGATGGTAGGAACTGCCAAACACTTCAGCATGGAAGTCTATTCTTTTACTTTGTACTCCAAAATAGAGCCCAGGAATTATCTATATCTTCTCAAAAATAAACTAAAAAGAAATACACTAAAATGATACACTGAATTGTTAAAAACAATCTTATTTTGCATTTGAGAAAATTTCTTAAAATCTTGAAGGCAATATCATCATCATATTTTCAAAAGAGTCGTAGAACATGTAGTATTAAAGAATGCAGATAGAAAATCTATGTATCTATATGTCATAATTCACTACTGAATGAAATTAAAAACATAAGACGGCACACTACTTAAAAGCAAGATAAATTACTTAAGGCATGAATTATTTACCTGCTAATAAATTTATGGGATTGTGTATTTTTACTTTGGACTTTTTAAGACAAATAAAACAGTTCATTTTTTAAGTCTTTTAAACATACAGGTGCAGTCTATATTACCATATTTGATATGGAATGCAAATCAGCTATTTAAATAACTCCATTCTTATTTGATTGAAATTTTAATTATGACAAGATGATTTCTTTATTCACATGCATTTGGAAAAACTCAATAAATAATATCAAGCTATTTTACTGCAAAAGTTCACATTATATACATCTTTCATGTTACCCTAAAGTAGATTATTTATATATTCTTATTAATTATATCAACTCAGAATGAAATTCTCTACTAACTTATAAGAGAAAGTACAATAAATCAGACAATGTTTATTTCATCATATATATGCATTGATTGTTGATTTGTATAAAGATGTAAATATCTTTATTTCTGTTTGTAATGTGTCAATGTCTACACAAGAATCATTATGGCTCACACCTATCTTTACCATCTGATACATCTCTGTGATTTGGTTCATTTCTGTAATATTACTGATTAGAGTTTTTATTTACATGTATTCATTTTAAGATAAGTAAGCTTTTGTAGGAAAGGTGCATAATTGCCTTTCTTAACTATGATACCTCTGAAGTTGTTACCTTAGCTTAAACTGAGTGCCTGTGTGAAGACTCTTCTTGGGAAAATTCCTACAAATGAGATGTATATTACTAGTTCTATTTATGTGACGTTAAATTGATTTCTCTATGCACCCAAATGTAGCATGCATAGGTGATGACAATATGTGCTCTATTCATTGCAGCAAATTACATAAATAAAACGTTAATTGCTTCTTGTTATTGAATCCACTACTTTACTTCTAAAACAGAAACATGGTATTGTTATAATGCTTACCTTTAACAAAAACGTCTGCTCGCAAATGAAACTCAAGCATACTCCGGTGAAAATTTTCTTTAAAACGACCCATTTTTAAAAATAAGTGATTAAAATAAAAGAGTTTGAAATATTTGAAATAAGGAGTGAGAAAATAATACAAGTTACCTAGGTTAAATGCACTTACCAATCTTGAGCTCTACACTATGAGTAGAGATTGTAAAGATTAAAGGAAAGTGGTGGTTATACTCAACATGTTATGTCTGTTCACGTACAAATATCAAATTTATAAGCAAACAACTAAAAAGAAATGAGTACCTAAGGTCTGTTACCTCATGTACTGTCAACATTATGTGACTGTCACCATGGAATTCAAATCTATGGATCTTGATAAAAACCTATGTTAGTTGACCTGACTTGTTTGGTAGTAAGAAGAATAAGAAACAGGCATCGGAAGGCAGAACTGAGGGAAGCCTGAGGAAGAGATTGGGGGCGGATTGTAGAAGCCCTAGGGGTCACGGACACCACAAGAAAACCCACAGAATCAATTAACCTGGCCTCATCGGTCCTCACAGAGACTGCCAGTGAACCAACAAGCAAGGAGCACGGGACTGACCTAGGGCCTTTGCATAAATGTTACAGTTGTTCAGTTCGTTCTCCTTTGTGACTTGAAACACTGGAAGCAGGGGCTATCTGACTCTTTTCTCTACTTTTGGAACCTTTTCCTTTAACTGTGTTGCCTCATTCTGCCTTGATAAGATGAGTGATGCCTATTCTACCCAAAACTCTCTATGCTATTTTTTTGGTTGGTATCCATGGGAGATACTGTCCTTTACTGGAGAGAAACAGGAGGAGTGGATGAGCAGTTAGCAGAAGGGTGATGGCAGGGAGGAATTGGGAAGGAAGAAAGGAGGGGAAACAGAGTTCAGTATGTAAAATAATAATAGCACTATTACTACTAATGTTAACAATATTAAAATAAACGGTAGAAAAAAGAGTAACAAATGGGGAAATAAAATAACCTCTCTATGTTGTTTAGTGTTCAAATCAGTTAATCAAATCTACAACAAATTCTTTTCAATTTTTGTGTTGCAAATTCTCAACATATTATATTCGGTCTCTCTGAATTTTAGAATGTGTGATCACTATCCATGGCCCATACTGTGTGCAGTACACACACAACTGATTACCGCTAGCTATAGCATCATTTCGGCTGATCTTTCTCTCGCCATTTCATTTTCTCACTCTTTCATGTCTCTGAAAACCATCATGTAATTGTAACGTTAGTAATTCTGTGTGTGAGCAAGACCAAGTGGTGGTTTTCTTTCCATTCTTGCTCCCTAGTTTAACCCCTGCAGTTCTAAATATAAAGAATGTCTTTCATTATAATAACACATTACTTTCCATTTGACACTAAAAGGAAAGTTAAATGATACAAACTTGGAAGACAGATAACTGATTCTTGAGAGACAGTGTTGTATTAAGCTGGAGCACATGCACATGGCATCATACAACTCTCTTCCACTGTAGCTAATATAAAACTCTATTCTTTATAAAATTTCCTATTTTAGCTCTCATGAGCACTAAACAAGTATACTATGACACCATCTAGTAAAATACATTGGTAAGCACCTATTAAATAAATTCATCATTAAAAATTGGGAAGGTATTAACATAGTTATATTTTAAGTAGAAATAATGACAATTAAAACTCTAATAAGGCACTTTCCTAAAAAGTCAAGGCTGTTCAGGTAACTTGATACAGTGGATAGAGAAAACAACTCCAAAATAGAAATCCAATGTTCTTAAAAATGTTTTGTGCTTATATGATTAAGTAGTATTTTACTGTGCCCTTGATCAGAATTCTGTATTGCCTTTGGAAAATTGCTTCCCAAACTTTTCTTTAAAATAGTATTGTCACTTTTGTTACTTTTAGCATGCAGAGAGGTGCATTCACTTCACTAATAATCTCTTGTCCTTATTAAGCATTGTGAGTGTTGTGCATATGTCTTGGTCTCACACCATGAATGTAAGAATTCTGATGCTCCAATTGTTTACAAAGCACTTAAGGCAATATGTAACACCAATTCAGGTTAATTTACAATTTAGACCCTATTTCATTTGTTACTTTTATATGTTTGAAGCCTTGAGTCTCAACTAGAAATCCTCGTTTTTTTATATCCTACAGTCATCCTAATTGGCTGAGACACCCAAACTATTTCCTCATATCTAATTGTGTTTGAATCATTTTACGGACTTTCTCCATCTTGACTTTCCTCATATTTCTCACTATTCAACAAACATGATTTCATCATTGTCTTTGAAAAATGATAATCATGTGGCGTCTACATAGGATTGGGGAAACTTCAAATTTGTCTCTTTGTTCATGGATTATTTCACTTAGTATTTTGTCTAGCCAGTTATTTATAGTCAGGCACATCAGTATTTCCTTTTAACTGGTTGAATAACATGCCATGGTGCATACGTAATTTATATAATTATCCAGCCATCTATGTCTATATCTTAGGTATTAAAACCTTAGGTAGTTTGAATAAAGATGCAATAAATGCAAAACTATATCTCCCTCACATATAAGCTTCTCTTTCTTTGGATACAGATTCAGTAGTTGATGAAACTGTTGAATCACTGTTCTATTCTTTGTATTATGAGACAGCTATATGCTATTTTCTGGAGTAGCTTTTAAGTTTCCTATCATTGATACCATAAAAACACACCATTTCCTATGTGCCCTCGCCTCTTATATATTTTGTCTTGCTGATAATACTTATAGTACCTAGAAATAGATGGTATCTTGCTGTGACCATAATTTTAATTTTTATAACAGTTAACTGAGGAAAATTTAATATTTTTCCATTATTTTGTTGGTCAATTCAATGGTTTTCTCGTTGAATTTTCGGTTAAAATTGTTTCATTCATTGTTCAATTACTTTTGGCTTCAACATTATGGTCTGTTGTAGGATATTTGATTGTACTGTAAAAGCTGAAACTGTCTTAATAAAATGACCTTGGATTAGACGGGGTAGCCAGAGAGATGGATAGAGTTGCACAGGAGAAAGCAGAGAGGGACTTGGATTGTGGAAGCCTTTTAGATTTGGAACACCTGACAAGGTGCTCTCTTGCTGGGTCTCCAGTCAAAACAGAAGGTCATTTGCTTGCTACTCAGCCTCTCTGGTTTTCATCCCAACATCTGACTCCCCAGACTTTATTGATAACTAGAATAATGGAAACTTAATTTAAAACTGCATTTAGTGGCGACAGTAGAACCAAGGAAGGTTGGCCCAGAAGTACTGCCAGGCCAGGCCTGAGCCATGGGACTCTGGCTGTGGGGGTGCCACAAAAGGCAGGTAAATACCAGTAGATCCAGATTCCTCTGTTAATGTGACAGAGAAACAAAGGTAAGTCTTGTACATAAAGGCACCGGTAAAAAAAGATATAGATAAGCACATGAGAGGTGTATATGTTCTGGTACATACAAAATTTCTTCAGAAATTTCAGTCATATAAACTAACCACAATAACAATCAATTCATAAATGTATTACTTCCTGATATGATTAAGAGGGTCCTGGAATAGTTAATTCTGAATATATATGCATGTCTATGTTCATGCATGTGTACATCACTATATTATATCACCTATGAACTCACCCTACTGAAGTGTTTCAACTTTTTAGCATTCAAAACAGTGTTCAGATCATTCACCTGTTATGGGATATTTCCTATTAAAATACAGTCAGTGTTGGGTTTCAACTGTATGTCTTGTTGGTAACTCACTTCAAAAGAAAGCACAGAATGACCCTATGACACAGTAAAGCAGCACCTCTGCTTGCAAAGCTTAGGTTGCATTCTGACATCTTCTCCTTTCACCTTTAACATATATTCACATTTGAGATTTTTACATCTTTCCAAAAATCTAGCCCTTTTTTAAAACGTTACCTGCACTTGTTTGAGCAAACCTTTTGTTGATTAATAGATAACTTAAAAACCGGGAAGAATGAAACTTTACTTTCTAGACCTGAGTAAATTGTAACTAATATAGGTTTCATGATTGATTTTATTGTCCCCTCTGACCCTGCATGGTATGTTTCTGGGTCAAGCCTACAAATTTTGTTAAGATAACGATGCAATGACTCAGTATGAACATGACGATTCAGTGGCTCTTTGGTTGTAAATTATGTAAATGAATTCAGTATTGAAGTTTCAGGTGTTTCTATGTTTGGATCCTTCTCAGAATTATTCTGACTAACTAACAGCCTACCGTCATGACTCAGAGTTTGCATGGAGTTGGAATCCCTGGCAAGCTGCATTCCTGTGACCTCTTTATTAAATTAAAAGGCACTATCTTTCAAAGGCCTTTCTATATCTGTATTTGCACATTTATTATGCAGAATGCCTCCTCAAAGCCCTTGATATTGTCAAGTCAATAAGAAACTCTCAGAACTACTGCATAATGGCTCTGTGAAATATTTATCAACCCAATTCTGTCTGTGTATTCCTAAGAGACTACCATTTATGTGAGAAGTGTGAATGTAAGTCCTTAACGCATTGTACCTGTGCAATATATTGTGATCTCCCAGGTTGACTCTTTGCAGTCTTGAGACCCCCACATGAAGAATAATGACAATAATCACTGCTTTTGACAAAATTATTGCTTTCTATGTAAAACAATCAGCAGGTCTCTGCTGTATCACTATTTTCCCCTCAAATAGTCATATAACTGTATCTCTTTGCATTAAAAATCATCATTATTCTCAGGATTTCCATTATCTTCATGCTTCAAAATAATATTTATATTGTTAACTGTCAAAAGAGAACAGAGTAACATAAATAATCTTCACACAAATGATTATTTCCTTATACCTTTTTAATAACTGAAATCTGTAGGTTATTATTTAGAATTCTATTCAAGCAATTATTTAATTGTTTGGGGCTAATAGTATTAGATTTAAAGATATAAACTTTAAACTACAAGTGTATTGTTAAATATCATTTTTTTTATTTAATTTATTATTTTACTTGTTCCCAGTTCCGTCTCCCTCCCTTTTATCCTCTTTCTTACCACGAAACTAGTTACAATGTTAGTGGTTTTAGATATTTAGATTACATTTGGTGTTCAGTCTGATTTATCTGTGAAATCACATGGCAACTATAGCTAATGCTTTCATTACATGGAAAATCCTTCATACTAAGGGATAGATCATTAATCTGCGAAAATTAGTTCTTTATGTACCACTTACTTTCAAAATATGATATTTAATATATATATTAATATTTATATTGAACCATCATCATTTCTCTTTCACATTCTTTCTCTACATTCTATAGTAAAAGCAGAATTATCACCACAAAAATTGATAATCTAAAACACATGTAGTCAACGTGACTTAAACATTATGCAATGTATGCATATATTTAATAATTCCAGGTCAATATTTTGAATTTTATAGACCAATTAAGACTAAATATTATTTTTAGTATGAGGAAATTAAAAAATAATTTTAACATTTTGTTTCAGGATAGCTCAGGCTTGTTTATATTAAAATGCAGTTTTTAGATTTTACAATTAGTGCACTTTGATATTGCTTCCTTTTTGAGAAGATTACAAAATAAGTAGGATGTTCCTGAGAAAAATACTTGTAAGTGTATTTGCAAAAGAATAAATAGCTAATTTTTGTTCCAAGAACTTTACGAAGTTAATGTAATTATAACCTTAATTTAGGTGAATTCTAAAAATTTTAATATTATAAAATGAAATGTGCAATGTGTAGTTCCTGTTTACACTTTGTCTCACAGATGTTGGACTTATTATCTTATTTATATTCCCTAAGTATTCATGAGCTGTTATGATTTATTCTAATTTCTATTTTTTATGTTCTTTGAAAAAGTAACTTTTAATTAATATTGCAATCTTATCCGCCAGCAATCAGTCTATAAAGTAGGCAGTCTCTTTTGTCTTGTTGGGATCTTACTTAGGAATGCAGATATACTATGTTGAAGATGTTGGAGAACTGCGTGTGTCTTTCTGTTGCACTGTAAGTGTACTAATAGAAATGTACTACTACATTTCACTTTCATGATGTCATATCACTTACCTAATTAGACAGCTCCAAAATATAAGTGGAGGAATTATAATTGAAGTTTTATAGGTCATATGTTAATAATTATGTAGTTCTCACTTCAAGTTTAGCTTTACTGACAAAATTATTTGAAAAAATATACCTGTCTTACCAGATAGTATCACACACTAGTCTGAACATTTGGTTAAAGAAAATAGTATGTTACATTCTAAAAACATGCATACACATTTGGTGTTAATCATTCTGCTATATTAAAAAGGTAGATAGATAGGCATTTGCTTCAGTTGGCATAGTGCTTGACTAATATAAGAAATCATGGGTTTCATTCAAGCACTGTATAATCTGTGTATTGTAGCACACAGCCATCACCCCATCCTTCAGAGTGTCAAGATTTACAGGTCATTCTCACCTCACAAATTATTGTATCTGAAATGGTTAACCATCCATATTTTTATTTCTTGAAAACATTTACATGATGGCAATGGAAATACTAATCAAAATACATGTATATTGAGCTGTATTTTGCTTAAGTTTTTAAAAAGTCCAAGCTTATGGAAAAGTATCCATGCTAATTGGAATGGTAGGTATATATCAATATGCAAACCCATAAAATTTATTGTGTTGTAAGACATAACTAGTGAGAGTGAAAATCTATGGGAGTACAAACTATATTAGGAGCCTCTGCCCAAGGCTGTCCTTTGTTTACAACACATAGACACAGAGTGATATCACTGAGAAACTCTTCAGCCATAACTATAGTTTAACTAAAAAATAGGGGTGGTAAAAAAATTATTCAATCTTCTGTATCTCTATTATTAAGCAAATAAAAAGATCTTTTGTTAAATGACCACAATTCATGTTTTCAACTAGAAAATCAAATGATCATTGGGGAATATTTTATGTAATTTCTTACGATTGCATAAGCTTCGTTCAATATCTTTTAACTTTTTCCTTTCTTTTTGGGGGGAAGAGCTGGAGAGGAAAGCATAAATTTTCTTCTAGTGGTAGCTCGATGCAATGAGCAAGCTTAAGTGTGATCATCTTAGATAATGGATACTGATAAATGTTACAAAATGGTAAGGATGCATCATATTTTATTCTGATGAGAAAAACAATAACTGGGAACACCATTTTTAAAAGTGCCCCAAAATAATATATAACCATTTGTAAAAAAAAATAAAACATCCTCAATTCCTATGGTTATAGACTATGACATTGAATATGGATTATAATTAATCTGAGGACTGTACACAGGTTATAAGCTTTCTCAAACTTTTTTTTATAGAAACAGACTATTATGTTTTATTTTTTTTCTTTTACACTTTGATGCTCTCAATAATTCTGTAGTTATATTTGGTCCTTGTACCCTGAATGAACTGATTTGCTGTCATCTGTCCTTTAGGTGCTTGCATGCCCCTCAGGGCTCTTCTAAATCTGTAAGACATCACAGACATTATCATCATATAAAGTGTGAAGTGAAATAATTTTGTAAATGGTGGGAAGGGTCTCTACAGGCCCACTGTTATTCATGCCAAGATGGTAAGAGTTGTTCTCAGACGCTGGATTGGAAAGTTACTGAAGAAAATCTTTAGCTAAACCAATGAAGAGATTTTATTACTTGTACTGTTTTCTCAAAAGATCAATATTGACTGCAGTGATGTGGTTAGGAGACATAATTCTCAGTCATTTTTCATGAGAATCCTATCTCCTCGCCCAGGGATGTCCCTACAGAGTGGTGATGTATCTCTCTAACTCTAGATTACTTGGTATAGTTGGGGTTGTCTCTCATTTTTATGTTCAGCCGAAAAACAAGAGAAGGAGAAGAGTCATGCTCACATACACAATGTGGCACAGGATGATATTATTCATTGCTGTCCCTTCATTGGCCACACCTCATCTGATGAGAGATCTGTTGCCTTGGTGATTATATATCACCACCATCTTACAGTCCTGTGGAGGAGAAACATGTGTTCCTAGTTCTGGGGAGATAACTGTTCTGCGATAAGATTAGCATTTTTCACCTGCAATGCTCTATATACTTCCATCAACTTCTGCTCAGGTTTCAAAGTCCTCCAGAAGTCTGAAAGCATGGACTTCCTTTTCTTTCCTTATTTGGCCCTTAGAGATTTTGTTGGACAGGAATATTAGCACATTTGATTTTGACTGACCTAGGCAGGCTACTTTGGCTCCTCTTACTTATTCCCATTTTCTTTTGATTGCTTAAGCACACTGTCAACCTCATTTACATGCAAGTCTAAATCATTTAGATCTGTCAGAGCCCTTTCCTCCTAAAGAACAGCATGTCCTACAGGATTCATCAAACATACAGAAGTGCCATATCAGTGCCAAAGTCCCTGATGAATCAAGCACCTTCATTGCTTTCATCTGAACACAGACTGAGGAAGCTAGAGAATTCTACGAACTGAGAGCAAACACTGCCTTGTTCATATCCAGTCACTTCATCACATGCTAACATGTTTTCTAGCTTAGTCTTATGTTAAATGCTATCCAGGAGAACATCTACTGATTATACCCACATTACCCTAAGAGCTCTTATGAATCAGTCCAACCTCATTTTGTCTTAAGGATGAACAGCTAGCTGTATTACTTATTTTCTCTGCTTTCACCACAATGATGCTGACCCTATTCATTGTCCATCTCTTAAAACCTAATTAGAACCCTATGAGGGACACTCTCATTTCATCATTAAAAACCATTCCCAATTCCAACAGTTCAAATGTAGAATACTATAAGATATTCATGGGTTGCTATGTGTGTCAGTTTTGCCATAGATTACAGGCCCTCTGCCTTCAGACAGGAAATCATAAACTATAGTTAAAGCCCTATCAAAAAGACATATTTTTACATACCACATGGTTAAGTATGGAAATTTCTGGACTTTGCCTACAGTTTCCTTACTGTTCAAATTTTAGCTTCAGTTACATCTTTCATCACGCACAGCAGAGAGAGAGCAAGCCTGTCTCCCAATCTCAGCTTTGTTTCTGTGATAGTCCTCATGCAGCTACCAAATGTTAGCCAAACTTTTTTTTGAACACACACACACACACACACACACACACACACACACACACACACACTGTTATTGTCTTCAAATAGTGACCCACAGATAGGCCAAAGAAATGATTCCAGCCAACTTTAGGCTGGTTATGCAATGAGCTTAATTTAGTTTGCATGTAGGAGCAGAGGTCAATGGATATATATAGGAGCATGGGACAAATAAAGGGAACACGAATAAAGAAGAAAAATATCTCTCGGCTAACTGTATGTATCCTTATGAAGGGGTGTAGCCTCAGAAGCCTCTACCCCTAGTAGATATTGTTCATTGTCTCTGGACCTCTGAGATAATCTGATTCTTTCTAGCCTTCTCTTATAGCTTTTAAGGGTCCACAAATCCTGGGAAAGGAAGGGACATTGTGAGCTCTTTCCCCGCCTCCATGGTAGGAATTTAATGGACCCAGTCTTGTGAAGATCTACTTCAGGTAATCACAGCTGCTGACACTTCAAGAGAGCAATAGCTACACAGTGTCCCATGGTCAACATTCCACAACATCTTTGCATTCATTAACTCTGGGTTCTTACGAGGGTATAAAAGAAGTGAGTAGGAACATATTGGCAAAGTAAAGTGCACTAAACTTCACTGAACTCATGGGAAACAATGGTGTTTTTCCTGTCTTCCATTTTCAAGATTCTAAGAAACCATGTCCAGTTTAATTATGGGAAAGACGAAAAACCATTAAGGTTGGAAGTTACATTGATGAGAATGAGCATTTAAAAAAATCTGAATTAATGAGGAAATAATTCACCAATTCAATTACCTGTGGAAATGAAGATGGGAGTTTCCTGTGTTATTGATGACAATAATGGAAAGGAGAGGGGGAACCAAGAGCTTAATTAAGTGTATATAGGAAGACAGAGCTATAGCTTCAGTGAAAGCCAAGGTCAGACACCAGGGCCTCACCAAAGATAGAGATTTAAAGGACTCAATGAAGGAGAGTTTCAACTCAGATGTGTAAAATAACACCTTCCAAGGAAAGGGAACAATGATTAACCCAAGGTTATGCAACTCCATAAAATGCATTACAATAGTCCATAAAGCAGTACATTTTGTTTGTGATTTGTGACTTAATAATCTGTAACAAGCTTCTCTTCACTACGTTTTAGTCTCATTTATCAAGTTTCTATTTTACCCAGGGGACTAACTGTTAGATGTGGCAGCAACCATAGTGATAACTTTACTCCTAAAGCTAGAATTAACTTCAGCATCAAATGCAATGAAAAACAATATAGAAAATGATGATATTCAGTTTGTATTCCAAAATTTTCAGGAAAATAAAAAATCTAGACATTAAAATTAAGATACATCATATTTATTTTTAACATATGCAAATAATCCAATAACCAAAACTTTTTAAAAAATCATCTGTAACCACAGTCACTGAAAATGTTCATATTTATTCTTTGTTCACTCCATTGAAGTTCACAAATATAAGTTAGTGACAAATAATACTATATAACATTTATGACACTCATATTCATTTGTATATCCCACAGATATTTTCCATGTTAGTGTTAAATATGGTATTATCAAAAAACCATATTCCTTCTATAAACATTTTATTAAATGATATTCCACCTAGATTTGTTTATTTTAAGTCACTCATACACAAATTATAAAGTTCCATGTCTTAAAAAAGTTGTGCTTTTGTTTCTAATTCAAAGTATTTCTTGATCAGTAATTTATAGAACCAGAGATTCTGAATCAAAATATGTGAGTAATTTTATTACAAAAAGTAAATTTATAACACTATAAATGACTTTACAAATTTAACTGCCAATACCAAAAACATTTCCAATTGAAATTCCCATAAATATCAGGATGTTTTAAATTTGCAAAGTGCTCATGTTCATTCCTGGGGAAGATTCCACAGAGTACAGAGGTGCTTCTCTAACAAAAGTCAAAACTGATTTATTCAAATGAGCTAAGCAACTCCAATCACAACCTCTCCTGCAAGTTCTACATTAAGAAGAATGCAGCTTGATGAAGGGGACCCCTGTGGTTTCCATTTTACTTTTGTTTAAAGCAAAGGGTATCTAAATATGGTGTTATTTGTGAGTACAAAGTTGAGTATCAGTCACAGAGAATGAAGTTTTGTTTTGAAAAAATTAGTGGCGGCAACTCATCCCATCTCTTCATTAAGATGAACTGTATCCTTTTGTTTCCTTGGAACAATTTTGTGGAACTATGTTTTTAGGCATTTTTCTTTAAACTTAGACTTTAGTTTGCTTTGTACGTCTCTAAACATGCCTGGTAGTTTCAATGAATTTTGCACATGCATACACATACACTAGAATTCTTTTACACACACACACACACACACACACACATGTGCACACGCACAGGCACACCCGCAGGCACACATGCCCACTCAAAGGCATAGGTACAGGCACGTGTTTCTGCTTCACTAGCCAAAATAAGTTTCATTAAGCTACAAATGATGCCTTTATCAAGATAAAACCATTTTAAAAAGCCAGTCGACTCTAATATTTCACAGAAACTATAGATTCAGACTCTGCTTGACTGACCTTATTGAAGAACTAATAAAAAAAATAAAAGCCTTAAAATGCCTACTAATATATAGGACACTTTCTATTTCGTGGCCTTTAGAAATAAAGGAATGAATTTTACAGAGTCATCATCAGTAAAATAGTACCTAAGTATTGTTGTCAATTTTGTGGAGTAATTATTAGAATAAAGTAAATAGAAGGTAGTGATCATAGACACTAAAATAATATGATTGGTCCTAATTGATCTTGTTGCGAAGAAAGGAAATAGATCAAAATCACAAAAAAAAAAAAAAAAAAAAAAAAAACCCTCACTGAAACTCACTTCTCAGATAAAGCAAGGAAGGTCAAAGGACATCTAACATATATTTAAACCTTCTGTCATGAGAAACTACAGTGCTAGCTAATGTGAATATCACATTACTCCCAACGCTCTAGATAGAGGCTTCACTGACCCAGTTTTCTGTAAGTTATTAGAATTTCCACTTACCCCAAACACTCTACATTAAAACTGATTCCCAAAATGTAAAGCCAGTATAGATTATAAAGTAACAAGGATTTCTAAGGCATGATCTAGAAAGAAATTGTTATTTGTACAAGCTGAAACTAGGAATTGAAGAGGAAATGGTTGGGGGGGGTGGTTAATGAGCAAAGGAAATATATTTTAAATAAGCTGGAATTCCCCATATAGTGTCATTACCAAAGTTATAGTGTCATTTGTTATCAAGGTTGTGATTGAGAGGTGTAGTGTACTACACGGACATAAAAGTCTAGGGGATGCTATCTTGATCTCAATAGAAAAGTCTTCAAAAATGATGCAAAATAGAAGCTATTATTTATTTGCTCAATTAAGTGTAATGGATATGATGAATATAAGGTCCTCACAGACTTGCAAATGCGAATATTACAGAAATTATATCAGAGATGGGCTATCAAACTAGATGACAACTTTGTTATAAATTATCAAAATATCATTAGGTTAATAAATTCTGACAAGGTCAAATATAACATATAAATATACATATAAGTATGTCCCTTAACAAAGTCCAGGATACCTGGGTAGGTATGGTGAAACACACATTTAATCCTAGCACATGGAAGATAGAAGCAGTCGGATCTCTGTGAGTTTGAAATCATGCTGGTCTACAAAAGTGAGTTCTAAAATAGCAAGGGCTGTTACAAAGAGAAACCATGTTTAAGAAAACAAAGCAAAGCCTATCTTTAGTGGCACACACCTTTAATTCCAACACTCAGGTTTCAGAGGCAGGCAGATCTCTGTGAGTTCGGGGCCAGCCTGATCTAAAGAGAGAGTTCCAGGACAGGCTCCAATGGAAGGAAACCCTGTCTCAAAAAACAAATAAACAAAACAATAAACAGAAGACAAAACCCAAAACAGGAAAACAAATGAAAAAACCCACAACAGGATATACTTATTTTTCCTAAATGTGGAAAATCACTAATAATGAGTCTCTCATAAAGTCTAATTTCTCTACATATATGTGGGTAGGAGGTGCTGTAACACAGAGACAAGGAAGAAATCTATAGTGGATGAGATATATATATCCCTATTACCTTTGAAATACCATAATTATGGACACTTAATATGGGATAAGTTTAAGTTGGTATAAAGATGGTGTGACCCAAGAAAATTTCTGCTGGATAATTTGTATTGGGAATGCTCATACAAAGTAATGGTTATCCCATAATTTTATCAGTTTATAAAATTTTAATCAATTAGATTAGGATGTGGTCTAACTTTAGCCAAGAAAGCAAACCAAATTCTCTTGTGGAGGCATGATGTTAAGTACTTTGCTTGCTATAGACACATTTTTACGAATGTGAACTGGATTATATTTTGCCACTTTTATTAGTAAGTTGAAATTTTTATATAGTATGTTTGATCATACAAACACACACACACTCTATCTCTCTCATCTCCAGCCCCAATGGCAGGGCAAATATTCCACACTGTCTAATCTTATTTTCTATCTGCTTTATCTTTGTTTATTACTTTCCAAAAGTCATAAATTTACCACTACATTTTGCATACCATTTATTTTAAAGAACATGACCTTACAGGAAACTGTGGTGGTTAGTAACAACTCCTACTCTAACATTTTAGTTTAGGTGTTATTTAAGTAGTAAAGGTAAGGTAGGCTTTCAGCAGGAGTCCAGAGCTTCTTGATTTCTTTTGTTTCTAGACATAAGCTTCACTGTTAAACCAGTGGGCTTCACCATCATCCTAGACAAAATCTTCACTTGTGATAACAACAGTATGACATAAAATATAGCTTCTAAATGTACAATAGTTAATGATTCTCTCATTTATAAATTGTCTATGGCCACTTGCTCATCAGTAAAGAGACTAGTGACAACAATTACAGTTGTAACAGTAAAAGTAGTAATGCTAACACATTATTTATTATTTTTTGCTTCACATTTGAAGCTGGTTCCAACAAGAATTTGCACATTTGCCCAGGAATTTAAGAAGCCTAGCTTTCTCCAACTGTGATTTCAATCATCACACTCAGTATAAGCAGAGACTGTGATAAAATATAGAGGGGAAAGCTACAACCTCCTCCTTAGAACGTAGTTCACATTCCAACTTGTTTCTAAAAACCTGGACTCAGACAACTGGCTGTGTCCCACCTACCCACAAATTAAAAAGTAATTAAGCATGTGGAGTGCTGTTCCACTGATACACTTTTGACCAGATAGCCAGTCACAGCTTATTTCTCAAGCCTCAGCCAGCTTTGATGGCCATTTCTGTCTTAGGCCCCTGAGTTTGAATATGAGCCCTGGTGCTGTACTCAACATTCAGTTCCACAATCGACTACAGAGTAATGCTGTGTTCTAATACTGTGGCATCTAGTGCACTTTAGATTCTGAGATTCCGATAAACTAGAGAGGGCAAAGAAGACCATTGTGTTTATAATGACATGTCAAAACTAAACACAAGAATATATGCAACTTTCCCTTTCTGTCTACATGTCATAACACAAATTTGTCATAACTTTTACACACAGAGGTTCATTATTTGTTTACAAAAAGAAAAGTAAGGAAAACTTCCTTTCTGTATGACAAATGGTGCAATTTACAGTCTACTAAAAGATATTGAGCATTATTTTGTATACAATGAGACTATTGGTGAATATTGAATATTTCTCTTCATAAAATTTACAGATATTTTCTTCCAGGACTGGAAACATATCTTTAGGATTGTTTTGTTTATCTGATTGTTTTTTATCTCAAGCTAACTTCAGCGTTTTACACAACACGTCTATGAAAGTGTCAAGAAACTGCAGACAACATTAATGTGTTCCTCCTTAATTGATCAGGTAAGGTAAACTCAAAAAATGTTACATTATTTACCCCAAACATAAGAAGCGGTGGGGCATTGAGATCCACCCAAACTTTCACATTCAATCCAGTGTCCAACACACAACATTTTCAGTGAAGTTGAACTGTAATACTTTGTGCAGTAGAACATTCAAAACCCTTTATATGCCTTTGTGAATCCTTTTACTCCCTGTGAGATTCGAAAATCAAAATGTTTCATAGATAGCACAATGAATCATGGTGATTTGGTCTGCATTTGTAAAATGCTTACACATCAAAATACCCAATGCATTTCTGTAAACTCTCAGCATTTACAAAGCAGCATTTCAGGCAAAAAGCTTTTCAGTATTAGATAAATAAGCTAACAGGCAAATTCTCCTCCTTGTGTACTGGCTTTCTGTCCTTTCCTTGTGAAATCCCTGTTCACTTTTTATAAAGGTAAAATATCACACCTTCCTTTAGAGCTTTGTAAAGGTGTATGATTCCAGAATCAAATCAAATATTTTACAAAGCCTATGTATTTGAATGACAGTAAATGCACGAGTCCCCTACAGATGTAAAATTGTCATGGTCAAATTGTGAAATCAAAATTGAGGTTACTTTAGAGTAAGTATCAAAATAGGAAAGAATTCTGTTGTATAATACCAAACTAGCATAAACCCTATGCAAAAAGACGTTGTGCTGCGCTACACTATGTTTAAGAAATTCTTTATGTCAAAGGCCAGAGCTGTCAAACTATTGGATTATGAAGAATATGAAACATCAATATGTAGGGCTTATAGAAAAGGGAAAACCTATGGAGAAAGTAAAATCAATAGTCTGGTTATGTAAGAAAGAGGAGAAAGCAAAGCAAAGGACCAAGATAGAATTAAACTAAATAGAGATCCGGGATCTGATGTACAGTGGTATGTTTGTCATTCTTTGATCAAAACCGGCAGACACCCACATATTACTGTGAACCCTAATGTAAACAATTTGAAATGACATGAGCATGAAGGAGTACTTAAAATATTTCATTTGTGCAGAATTTTGGTAGATTAGGATCTAAGAACATGAAGTGTTTAGAAAGTTTTGTATAATTTACTGAACTTAGAGACACTTCAAAATTTCAAATGTCATTTGTATTATAATACAGTTTGATACTGTATGTGACATATCCTTCTGTTAAAACCCATTAAGACTTTATTCAAATGTTACAAGCACAATAAATTAAATTCTGTGCATTTTCTTCAAATATATCTGTGGCACGTTTTCTCTATTCCATTGACAACTTTATAATTTAGAATCAGGAGGAGGATACCCTGGTAGACTTCTGTATGATTTTTTGAATGATTGTAGTGATATTTAACACACTACTTAAGGGATGAAGAGCGAATCATGGAACAGTAAGGGTTAAACTGGAATGGAAGAGGGAATAGCTCACAAAACTTGATACATGCCTTGTAAAACTATGCTATCTAATATGGACCATGTTCTTTTCATGTATTTCTTTCCTTCTTAGTGCATTTCATATGTCTATTATGTTTGTCTCACTATAGAAATATTTAGGATCCCAACAATTATAAATAGACCATTAAACTTCCTTTAATTTAGTGAATAAATGTTAAAAGAGTTGCCATAGAATTGATACATATTTTAGAAGATGTGTATTCTTTTCCTTTATTAGACACTAAATGAATTTAGACAATACATGGTATTCCATGACTATAGGACGATCTGCATCCAGGCTACCCAAGTTTCAATCGCCCTGCTCCCAGTAGCCAGGCCAGCCCAAATGACCATGCACATGCACTTTCTCCCTGAGCAAAGCCACCAAGCTGCCAAGTCAACCCAGACGCTGTTGACAGAGAGACCCCTGACCCAGAGACAACAAAAGAGGGAAGGTCATGCAGCAGAGTCAGCAGCCTGAGCCAATAGGACCTTGGGAGGGGGTATAAAGGCAGGTCTAACTTCCTTAATAAAGGAGTCTGCAGCAAGCTCTGCTACTCACTGACTCCTAGTGCCTGAGTCCTGGGTACTGTCTTCTTGTCCCTTCCCCCATGGAGTGTTTGAGCATGAAACACATGACCATTAAATTTCACATTTTGATATGTTTCTAAATAAAAATAAGCTTGGTTTAGATTAAGTAATAGAATAACTTTGAATTTGAAATTGATTTTGTGCCTACAGAAACTCCACTATATGTTAAAACCATTATGAACTTAGAGGTCCCTCACGCAACTCAAATTAAAACAACTATTCTTGTTCATCAGTCATTGAATCTCAGGACAATTTTCAGTGAAATAAAATATGAGAATTCCATTAATGATTTTGGAAATGGAAAGTTATTCCTTAAGGGCTCTAGCCCTTATTCTTATTATAGTCTCAACCATCAAGATAGTATAGATTTAATTTTAATATGTGTTCTTTATAAATCATGATAAATAAGAATTGAAATTCAAATACATAAACTTGCTCCTTCCAAAGGGCTTAGCAATTTAAGTTCCAAAATGCCTATGTATGGAAGACCTAGCCACAGTGCCTGATTTCATTTTAATGATTATATTTAATTCATTTTATTCCCATTTCCTATTAATTTATCTGCTTAACCTGAGCCATGTGCCCAGCACTGTGACTATCACTGAGGTAGCTATATTGTATTGCTGAGCTGAGTATTAACTCTGAATTTTTGAACTCTGCAAATTTTACTTTGGAGTTATTTAAGACTAAAAAAAGAATGGCTATTTTCATCTTTAAAGTTTTTTTTTCATTTCCCAATTTCCTGCAAATGTGAAGAAGGCAAAATCTCAGAGAAGCAGGTGCTGTAACAGGATATCACATACGGCTTTCATTGATTTGCTTTCTCTAACAGATTTCTAATTACTTTCACAAGACACTGATTGAAAGCACAATTTCTCCCCTTCACCATCAGAAGACCTCTGACTGATTTTACTTTATTTTAGGGGTATACGATGACTGTTTCCTTCTACTATCCCCCCCCCCCAACCATCGATCATGAACATTTAGAAAACAAAATTATTTTCATTTGGGTCCATTACCAATGTCATTCATTTTGAAATCATTTAAGCGCCTCCTGAATAGAATATGTGTCTCACTATTTTGAGCAGCAGTGATGCATATGAATTTCTACAAGAATCCCAACAAATCCTTCTTTCCTGAGATGGGTATAATTTTAGCAGGGTAACAACATTTATATTAATAAGGTTAAGATGTATTACTGACAGGCTTTAATGATTGCAGAGGATCAACACACTTCATAGTTAAAAATGCAATATGGAATATTATAGTTCTTGCCAAGATTCCAATGATATAATTAACATTTTAAACACATTAAAAATATCAGTAAGTGCAAGGTCATACCTTGTTCCTACTGACTTGAACCAGCTATAGAAAAGTAAAGTCTGATTCTTAAAGATGATAAGACTTTAAGAAAATTCTAGTATATTACACTAATACACTATTGCAAAATGCTAATGGATTATCATAAGAGAAAATTATTAAAACCATTTTATACTTAAATATTATTAAATAATATTAAATACTTTTCAAGGAATGAGCTAGGTATAATTTCAGCCACAAAGTAAAATATACATAGGCTCTAAAAAATCAACATATAGTCAAATAATGCATACTTAATATCTGAGTTTCATATTTCTCTCAAAGTGTCGGCCTGTCATGTCCGTTTGCATCACTGGACAGGACTAGACAACAAGTGATGGTAAATTTTGTAACTGGAAGGCTGATAGTTTACTAATTCTGAATATGAGCTTAGAATTTTCCAGAAGAGATTAATGTTGGAATTGGTAAGCTTAAAGCAAGTGGTCAAATTCACTAATGTGAGTTTTATCATTGTATTCTTCAAAAACCAAGTAAGCCAATGAAAATAGTTGAAGTCTATAAAAGAAGCAAAAGTTAAATTACTTTATCATATTAAGGCACAAAACAAATTGTCTTGCTATAAACTCCTAGGATAGAATGGAAATATAAAATAAAATTTTAAATTCAACACGAAAAATTTTCTGAAGTGTAAAATTAGCTTTAATAAAGACAACAAAGCCAAATGAACAATCTTTTTCATTTCTCATGTATGATTTATTTTTTCATCTTCAAAATATCATGCTAGGATTTCAAATTGGGTATATTGAAAATTCTGAAAGTTATGATTCCTTTTCTTTTCCATATTAGTCATAGTAAGATATAATACTCATGGATCCATGTCTGGAAATCCCTTAAAATAATATTATATCTATCTCACTTAATGACCATTAGGAAATATAAGCAAACATGATATGTAAATAATATCTATTTCCATTTACCTTTTATCAATTATCCCTTAATTTAATTTATCTAACCAATCATTTCTTATGACTTCTGTTGTTGGTGTTCTTAAGACAAGTGAGTGGAGTTACTTGGAAAGAAGAAATAACAGTTAAGGAATTGTCTCAAGCATATTGGCCTGTCAGACAGGTAGGTGATGTAGGAGGACATAGTTCTCTATGGACAGTGTCATCTTGGTCAAGTAGTCCTGTGATGTATGAGAAAGGGAGTTGGGATAAGCAGAGAGAGAAAGCTGGTGAGCAGCTTTTCTCCAAATTCTCTGCTTCTACTCCTGATTATAGGTTCCTACTGGAGTTACTGTTTTGTATTTCTTCCATAGTAGACTGTAAAGTGTAAAAACAACAACAAAAAAATGAAAACCCAATGGAAACAAAAACAAAAACAAAAAAACAAACCCTGCATCCCAAGTTGCTTTAGGTTAGTGCTTTATTATATCAAAGAGAATCAAATGATTCCCAGCTAATAGATGAGATTTGTAAAAGATAATAGTTTTTATCATGTTATTTTAAAATTATCCTTCCTTTATCCTTTTATCTTACTACTTACTGCCCTGTCACATGTCACTCATGTTTTATTAATCTCCTTTTCCCTTCAGCTTAAGACTTGTTTTTATATATTCTAGGTTCTTCAGAGAAGAGAAAACAGGCAGATATATCCCCATTTAAAAATTATTTATTTTAGTTTTGAGATTATTATTGTGGAATTTCCTTCGCCCCTTATTTCCCACCAAACATTGACATATATCCCTTCTTTTTATTAAATCCAAGGCCAATATTTTTCATTAAATATGTATTCCTACATGGCAGAAACACAAACCCTCTGTTATGTATATGGTTACGTGTAGTTCTTTTTGTAGGGCTAGCCATGTTGTATTGGGCCAAAGAAAGAAAGAGTTTATCTTCAAGCAATCTCAAAATTTTAGAAGCTGTACCCATAAAGTCTCACCAACTGGACTGCCTCAGCAACCACCTATGGGATAAATAATAGGCATACCAATGTAGATAGGGAAGGGGAAAGGCCCAAGAAGACTTAATGTAGGAGAGGTAGACTTACCCAAAAGAGAACACACCAATTGTCTCCCTATGTTTTTAACTGCATTTTATAAAGGATGCCTCATTGTGGTTGGCCTAAATACACTGTAATCAATAAAAGTGAAGTGTGTTCCTTCTTGATAAATTTCCACACTCTTTATCAATAAATACGGTACGTTTTTATAATTGGTTTTTATGTAGAACTCCAGTATTACTGTGAAATTGCACTTTATCTAGCATGACAGTGAGTGAAAGATTACATAACTCCCATTTGCTCTCACAAGCATCCTGGCTAGCTGACACAGCTGTTATGCTAATGGTAATTGGGTGCTGAATGAGAAAGGAACTATCCAGGAAGGAAATTTCCATAACCTTTGCCTCTAATATCAGACTTAAGAAGTAATTTTCTCCTATGCTGAATCCTAAATTTTCCATGAGTTCATATGGAAGAATCTGGCAATACATTTTTATCTATCTATCCAGCACTAGCTTTTTATAATTCCTTTGTTTAGCGACTAGTTTTCATGTCATAGTTTAGTAATAGGAAATGGAAGATACAAATAGTGCTTCACATCTATGGCTTTCCAATCTTCTCATAGTTAATCATTTAGACACATATTTGCATACACAAGTGTGACACACTTACACAACAATCATACACACATGCACAAATAGTACTAAAAGCACATTTATGAAAAAAATATACTTCCCACAGTCATAATTAATAAATATTTACAAAAGAACCCCAAGGAGTATAGAATGTCTCCCTGCCAGATTTCTTTGGAGTAGTGCAACTGTACTTTAGAGACATCATTACCTCTGTAATTGTTATTTCTAAAAGAAACATTTAGAAGTGTATAAATTGGGCAGTAAATTGACTATTGTCAGGAGTACTAAGACGCTCTTGGCATCTGGAGCTATGTGATTACATTCTGTTTTTCCTTCTAAAACTAGTTATATAGTAGAAATTTGGATAAAATGAACACTAATGAAAAAGATCTATTAATGGCTTAAGTAATTATGGTTATATATTAAGAAATGGGTTTGTGCAGTCATCAAATATACTGAGATACAGTATAGAAGCATGTGCTTACATGGTTAATTCTGCTTTAATTTTTTCTAGTTGGCACCCTGTATTGTTGCTCAATATTTAGCTTCAGACTAATTTCCTCACAGATGATATGAATTATAGTTGAGAAAAAATAGCTTTGAAAAATACCACATAGGTTTCAGAGACAGTCAATACTATGGGGACAAAGACCTTGGCTATTGAGAATATTCATTGATGCAAATTAACATATCTAAAGCTCATCTTCTGAGGTATTTGCTGATGCACAAGTACTGCAGGAAAAAGTGTGTACAATACTTCATAAGCTTCAGGCTACTTAGCAAAGAAAGAATGGAATTTTGGGTATTTGAAGGTGGCTTGGATTCCATAAAATACATCACTGGGGTGGGGATGTAAGTTAAAAGTGCACTCAATATTCCATACAAATTTCTTCTTGAAATAACCACAGATCATCTGCAGAATAAAAATGGATAAGCCACTGAGAGATCAAGCAGAATGCAGCTGACACCCAGAAATAGCATCAGGTGGAGACTATATCTTTCTTATACACACTGAACATCAGGTAGTCAGAATGATGGGAATGAGACTAGAGAAGCTTTTGATCACCTGAGAATTAAGAATTCTAACATATTTGCCATAAAGGTTGCAAACAGCATTATTTTTATACAGAGACATTTCAAATAATATTGCTAAAATAACAATGAATCAGCCTTAGGGCTTACTGCATACAATCTTTCTTCTTCACCAGTTGTAAATTGTACTTTCCCAATAATGAGAGTGATGACCTCCTTATATGCCATCCTAGAACCTTCATCTAGTACCCGATGGAAACAGAAGCAGACACCCACAGCTAAACACTAAGCCAAACTCCTGAAATCCAGATGCAGAGAGGGAGGAGTGATGAGCAGAGGGGTCAAGACCAGGCTGGAGAAACCCATAGAAACTGCTGACCAAGGAGGAGCTCATGGACTCCAGTCTGATAGCTGGGAAAGAAGCATGGGACTGACCCAGACCTGGGCAGTCTATGGGGCCTCTGATAGAGGGATACTCTCTCAACTGTGTTACATGGAAGAGGGCCTGGGCCCTGCTCCAAATGATATGACAGACTTTGAAAACCTCCCATGGAAGGCCTCACCCTCCCTGCGGAGCAAAAAGGGGAGGGGATGGAGGTTGGTGAGGGAAACATGGGGAGGAAGGGTGGGTGTAGGAACTGGGACTGACATAAAATAAATGTTTCAAATTTAATTTTAAAAATTATATTAAAAAAGAAATAAAGACTGGTATAATTACCTGATTACTACTTTATCTGGAAGTCAAGACAACAGAACAAAGTGAGACTTACCCATTGCACTGAAACACTTGGTAAGTAAATAGAAGTTGAACTCTTATGTGTGTGGCTGAAGGAGCATTCTTTCTTTGTTTCTGTACAAGTCCAACATAAAATCCCCAGAGCAATAATAATGCATTAATAAAATACAGATAAATAAATTAGATGCAAGAATAAATGTTAACTTTAAAAATTAAAAATAGACTATTTTGAAAGGATGCTCATTCATAAAACTGAAAAAGTTTAAATGGTATCATCAATTTTGTGAATTATACATTTCTTTTGCAAATGTATCTTCTGGTTGCATTTTCTACAAAATATAGTTTTTATGATTTATATTTGATGTACTTTTTCTATCAGGAAAGTTTGAAAATATTAATTTTTCTTTTATGGAATCTATTCCTGGATACACTGCTGTTTACCAAGTCATGATTTGTGTGTGTGTACTCACTTGCCTGGTGGCATTTACTTCCATTTCTTATAAGTATCACTTTAGCAAAAAAATCTATCAGTGTTTCTCCATTTTTGGCATTCACTGTGAGACTATTTAAAGTAAATTTAATTTCTAGGATGAGTATTAATCTACTGTTTTGAAATAAAATAATTAACCCGATTAAGATATAGTTTCTGTTTACTATTTATCATAGACTTATGTTGAAAACAGCTCTTTCATATTTAACTTTATAAAATTTTGTTTTAATTTTGACCTATTTACTATATATATATATATATATATATATACCTATATATATAGTTTCAGGATTGCTTCAGGAATTTCTTTTGTATTATCATAAATTTCTTTTGGACCAATTAATTGAGCTTTATACTAGCAGAAAAAAAAATTTGTTCAGATAAATTAAGTCTATTTAGGAAAATAATGAAAATTCATTGTTATTTCATCGAATGTGTATCCACCACTATGCTTATGGACAGCAATAATGCAGAGCCTCAATTAAAACATGTGTCTGTAGATAAAAACTAACATTTATAACAAAATTCTCAACTCCAAAGTTTACTATAGCTTGTATAGTTAAGAGACTTCACACTATTACTAATATTCAGAATATTCCTCTCCCATAATCATTCTAGGTGTTGTTTGCTTTTTATTCTTTTCCTAAATAGTTGTTCCTTTATGAGTATAAAATATAGGTACAGTGTCACAGCCTTATTTAATTATTACATTAAATAAAAAAATCACTAAATTCACTGACTAAGGATCTAAATATTCTTGCTAAAGTGTCATTTCTTTTTGTCATACAACTTTTTTATTTTTATTCACATTTCAATACATTGTGCCTATAGTTATGTTCCTCTATGATTGAAGAATTCGGTTTATTTTTTGTTTGTTTTGTTTTTGGATATCAGTATTACAGTATTACTTAAATTTCTAGAGTGTTGGCATGTTCACCCTATCCTGTTAGTAGTTGCTTGATACATGCATACTCTGACAATCCATGTGCTGTCTAATCAGTTTCAAAGCCAAGATAAAGAAACTGATGAATGGATAGCTTCTTTGATAAAGACTGCTGTGCTCAGCAAAGTGACTTTCTCTGTCTTCGGTTGACATGAATAGTTTGCTAATTCATTTGATAAATGCTTGTTTTTATTCATTATCTAATTTAGATTAAACTATGGATTTTCATCAAAATGGTCCTTCTCCTTATGAACCCCCAACCCACACTCATTTCTAAATGTCATAGGACAAAATTAAGCCTTTATAATATATTACGGTCACTAAATTGAGAGATGATATTCTAAAAGATGAATGAAATAAAGAAGAAAAGAAGGAAGAAAGGCAGGAAAGAAGGAAGAAAGGAAGAAAAGAAGGAAGAAAGAAGAAATTAGATAAAAGGGTAGATGATACACTTTGGTGAGAATGCTTGATTTCACATAAGTGTCAAAGAACAATTTCAGTCAAACTTTATTGTCTAAAGTTTCAAAATCCAAATTAGATATCATTAAGTTGAAAACCATTATTAACAACTCTCCATGAAATTGGGTGAGTGATTTGAAAAGGACAATCACCACATGGACTTTGAAGGGCATAATCCAAATCTTAGCTCTGTCATTTATGATGAATGTGCATCATTTACATGTGAGAGGTATTTAGCTTTGCTGATATTTACCTTTCTTAATAATCCTAATGATGAAATAAAATCTACAGAAATTAAACAAATTATAGATTACAACTCATATGAAGCATCTATTTCATTTTATTGCCCCTATATAAATTATATATGCTGAAAGTAAGTACCCCCTTTAAGCTACATTTAATTTTTACCATATTTCTGAATTTTCAAAGCTATGATGAAATTAAATTATGTATGAAGATCAGTAATCAATTTAGTTCTGAACTGCAGAGGAGATAAGATTCTGTTGATCTCTGCACATTGTCTTTGAGATTTGCTTTTGAATGTATTTTAACTTCATGTGGATATTACTAAAACTTGATTTAGATACTTTATATTCTTCCACATATGATTAATACACACTTTTAAACATAAACTTATTATAGGTAATTCAAGTCTTACACATTTTTATGCTTCCCCCTCCTTGTTCTCTTGAGGCTAGATGAGGAGATTCTGTCTTTACCTGAACAGAAAAAAAAAAAAAAAAGACATGCAACCAGATTCTTCAAACTTAATTTTATTGTACTTATTACTTATTTGATCACTCTAGCAGTTGTCTGGATCTTACTGACATGCTCAGATTGTATTAATGCTCAAAGGCAAGCAATGACAAGGCATGTGTGTAACAAACAACTGACCTCTGCTGTCCCATGTCTTGTCTAAATTAATACAATAATACAATTCTTAATTTGAAGATAAACAAATAACTCCATAGGGTAGGTTACTGCTTTGACACATATGTAAAATGAAGTAAATGATTTATAGTCATCGCAATTTATTATCTTTCTAATTGTGCCATGTAAACCATTTTTACAATACTGAGTACAGAATAGTGAATACTAAGAGTTAGTATTCACAAAAATACTGGACTAGTGAACTAATTTAAGAATAGGAATCAAAAATTTAGTTATGACTATATTTCATTATTATTAATTTTTATTAGTCTCAGTTGTGAATATGATTAAAAAATAAGCTTCAGTTTGTCCTTGTCATAACCTGGTATGCATAACTTCCATATTCTAGTTGTTTTTGTTTATTTGAATCTTCATCCTCTAGGGAATGGGAATCATATTGCTACATTTCTCACATTGTTTGCCAAGTGTAGTCATTATTCTACTTGTAAGGAGTAAAACAATGTATCAGGGTAAGAATATGTCTTCACACACTAATAAATGATATCTGACATTGTCAAATAGCATATCTCATCTTTATTGAAAAGAGATTATTTTCTCGAACAACATACCCTGATTTTATTTTTCACTTCATCTATTCCTCCTAATTCCTTCCCACCTACTTTTCTCACCAGAACCACTTCACTTCTGCCTATCACTAGAGACATAGAGATAACACTCACATAAGATAAAATAAGAGATGAAGCAAAAATATCATAAAGAAATTGGACACAGCAGTCCAACAAGAGGAAAAGCATCCTAAGAGCTTTCGACAAAAGTTAGAGACCCACTCATATTCATAATCATAGAGTCCCATAAAAAATTAGGCTGATATTTATAATATATGCAGAGAAGAGAATCTGGTATAGACTCATGTACACACGGCTTGCTGTTTTAGTAACTGTGAAGTCATATGCACTTTCCTTAAGTGATTTAGGAGGGTCTTCTACTTGTACCTTCCATTTCCTATGACACAATCTTTCTACTTCCCCTTCCTCTCGATTCCATGAGCTCTGAGTAGAGGTATATTAAGGTAACTTCCCATTTAGTCTCTCTTTCTCTCTCTCTCTTTCTCTCTCTCTCTTCTCTGTCTGTTGGTCAATGCATTTGTTCCCATCCACTGCTGGTGATGCTTGGATAATGCACTGATTTTGTATGAGTATAGCAGAATATCATTAGGAATCATTTAATACAAAATTATTAGACTAATATTATTTGATTTTACCAATGTCTCTGGGCTATGTAGTCTATGGTTCTTGGTTACCCAAGTAGTGTTGGGTATGAGTGCCTTCTTATAGAGTGGGGCTTAAATCAAATAAGATATTGGTTACCCCACTAGTACTGTGCCAGAATTGTTCTCACATTCTTTGTAGGCAGGATAGATTTTTCAGGTCAAAGGTTTTAGTGTTAGGTTTTTGTTCACATTTCTCTTTTGGTAGTATGTGGAGTACATGCAGGCACCAAAGAGACAAGAACATTCCAGTAAAGGCTCCATGTAGGTAACTGCTAAGCTTTTTGTATATGGTGGAAGCCTTTTGTTGATGTTGTTGGCAATGGAGCCCCACAATCAGTATGCAGAGAGCAACTCTCTCTGTAAGAATCAACTAGAGGTATTGAAGATTTCCATGGAATCCCCTTGGCCAACAGTTCAATTGAATATAACCCAGTGCTGCCACTGGAACTTTTGCCTTGCTCCAAGAGATGGTCAGTTGGAACTTGATATACTCATTACTTGGAGGCTTCATTAGGATACCTTCATAGAACCAGGAAGTTTCCATTGCACTGGGTTTCCACAACACTTCTGTCAAATGGCCCCAATTCCACTCATTTGTGCTCTCACATTCTCCCTACTTTCTATCCCCCAACCTGATCTTTCCCACTCCTGTCTCCATAACTGGCCCAAGTGTGCCCTTAAAATATATGCCATTTCCCGTCCCCAGGTAGATTCATGTGTCCCCACTAGACCCCACTTTGTTATCCATACATATTTTAGCGGATTTTCTTTGAATATCCTGAAACATTGTTTAACTAGTCTGCTTAACTGTGACCTACGGTTTTCCGGTTTTCATTGTAAAGTACCTACCAGCTTCGAGGAAAGAGCATCAGGGGACAGTGATATAGAAGTTGTCAAAGTGTGAGCAAGAAGCAACAATCTATAATTCCAGTTACTACTGGGGATGAACCAACAAAACTAAACAATTCAGAACAGACTAGACAAGGTAGCAATTCCATTAGAATGCACAGATGTAGATTTCTATCCCCTTCTAAAAATTTGAACCTAAAAATGTGATAAATATTCATTTTGGAATGTATATACTATTTGTGTTTTTATTAAAGAATTTTAGTCAAGTCCAAACTTACTTACATGGATGTGATAGCAGAAGTTTAAATTTTGAGATTTTTTAAAGAGAATTATGGCACAGCATTTTGATGCAATAGTAAGATCTCTTAGAATTTATTATAATTTATCTTGTCCTTTAGGTGTCAAAGAGGCCCCTTGTATAATTATCTTTTCAACATATTCTGTTTTGTATTTTTAGTCTCATATCATTTGTAACTATGTAATAATAATTCAGACATCTCTAGATTACACATTTTGTCAGTGTGACGAATATGTTCCTTTTGTCTCTTCCACTGAATAGCCTATTATGACATTCATCTATTTTCAACAGAGTCCACCTTTGATGTTACAGAATAAAATGGAACTAATCATCCAAGGAAGTGTAGGATAAAATTATTACCAGGTGAACCAGTCATGGTGGGGCTGTTAAAACATTTTATTGTTTGAGAACAAACTCAGTGTGAGTCTATAGTGTTTGATCCATTCATTGTCCTCTGTAAGGGTACAGGGACAATAGTACAGTCTTTCAAGTTTCTTTAAAGCTGGGGAGAACAGCATGAAAGGCCATTGATCAAGACATACAGGTACTGTGAGTACCTTACCAACAGCACAAGTTACTCTAGATAAAATCCAATGGTCAAGAAACAAAATAACAAACAAACAAAAAAGTGTCTCTAGAAAAGGCAACCATTTAATTATGGTTTAATGAAAAACCACTGTACAGAATAGTGTGTTATCTGTACGTAGAGAGCAGAGATGAAAGACAAATATGCTGAGCCAATATAATGCATGTAGAAGAAAAACTGTAAGTTACATATTCTGAGCAATCTAATTTTGAGATTCATGCTTTTGTGCAGAACTTGGTTTGAAACTTGTTTAGAAATGTTTTAAAACAAGTGGTTTTTTTTTTAAATTTCAGAACATAAAAAATAAATGTACAAATAGTAGTTAATTTATTCATATTTCTTATCATTTAACATTGTTTAAGTGTGTGCACATTTGTGTGCTTTTGAATGATCTGGCATGCAAGGGTACATGCAATCAGGTCAAATGACATTTTGAAAATGTCTGTTTGTTCCTGTAGCCTGTGGTAGTTTGCCATTAACCCATTAACCACCTTTGAATCACCTGTACAAAATAAACATGTATTTTAAATAAGTATACTGTTTATTTGTCGTATTTGTGTTGACAGTTTGTGTGTGTGTGTGTGTGTGTGTGTGTGTGTGTGTGTGTGTGTGTGTGTGTGTTGGGTGGGGAGCTACCAGCTCACACAAATTAAATGGAGACTTATTAGTTATGAAACCTCAGCCTATAGTTTTAGCTTGTTTATAACTAGCTCTTATATTAACCCATTTCTATTATTCCATGTGTTGCTATATGACTTTACCTCTCCTCCTGCATGTCCTGCTTCATCTGAGCATGATTGGTGACTCTTCCTTTTTCTTCTCCCAAGACCTTTCTGTCCCCAGTTCTCTTCCTGAATAGCTATTGGCCATTCAGCTCTTTTAAGCCAATCAGAAGGTGCCTTGGCAAAGACACATATTCACAGTGTACAAAAAAAGATTATTTCACAACATATTTGGTGTTAGAACATTTTAAAAATTTAACAAGTAAAAGAGAAGTTTTGCAAAGTGAATGATTTGCTTCACTACAACATTTATGTGTAATTTGGTTTTATGTTTTCACTTTCTGTCTGAAGTAAACTTAATTGTGTTTAAACAGCAGTCATCACTGAATTCATTTAAATTTTTTTCAAGGGTCCAAGTTTGTCCTTTCCATTCCTTCTTAGTTACTCACTAGCAATTGTTTAAAAGACAAGTGATGAATCAATGTCTAACATTGTAGCAATTGTTTAAAAGGCAAGTGATGAATCAATGTCTAACATTGAAGACGTCAATTTCTCACAAATCCCTAAACAATGTATATAACAAACTGTGTACAAAGTTTGTGATATCAATTAGGTATTTCAGATTCTGCATATAATTTATCAACAATGATTATTTATTTATAATCAAGTATTGGATTTCTAATATTTTTGTTTAAAGGGAAAAAACAATTCCTGAAAAGACTTGTATATAATTTAATTGTACATTAGTTTTATTGAGTTAATTTTTAAAGAGAACTGTGAACAAAAAATTGTAGTAAAAATGAAATTTCCAAAAATATGAAAACTAATTACATTAGAAATGTAGTATTTAAAATAATGTAGTAATGTGCCATATTAATTATACTAATATTAGCATGCTAATACCCTGATGTAAATTAATACAGAAATTTTGTAAAGAGAATTACATATAGAGAAAAATATATGACTTGTTAAGTTATGCCTTCATCATAAATTAAAAGTTGTGTTAATGAAATTTGATTCTTGGTCATAAGGATTAATTGAAGAAATGTGTCAAATTTACATATATATATATATATATACTCTCATATATATATTTTAGTGTATAAATAGACTAAATATATTATCATTTTCCTGTAGTTTCTAAGCACAACTTGGAGAAAGGCTTAACTCTACCAAGTTCCACTGGATAACTATTTACAAGAAGCTCAGCCATGAGCAGGCATCTTTTTTATCATTTTATCAATATGAAATGTTCACTATTTTTCTGATATCTTCAAAAACCGTAGCTTAGTTACATATTCATAGATTTAGATAGGTTATAGATGATAGATAAATATATTAGATAGATAGATGAGTGATACACAAATACATACATAGATTTAGACAGACAGACAGACAGACAGACAGACAGATAGGCACAGAAGAAGGTTATATTCTCCAGGTAAGCATCTCTCAGTGGTTCATGAACCCTTCCAGACAATTAGTCTGATAAACTATGTTTCAATGTAGATTCTGTTTGTCCCTACTCGTGAATTAAATGGGGGGTACCGGGAGCCTGAATAGCCAGGCAATCTACATTGTATAAGCCATCCACAAGAAATATAACACATTGGAATTCTCAGTTGAAAATCTTGCATATCCACAAGAATTTAAATACAACCAGTGTGTTCCCATGGCTGTCTCACCAAATATATCTCTATCGATATGTCCCAAAGCTACTAACCTGTCCATTTTTTACTAATTTTATCTCCAGCTTTGATGGATATTTCTACACAGACACTAAGTTTGGATTTAGTTTTCTTTCCTTTTGTTTTAAGCATATCGCCGAAACTGAGAAGCCAGTACCATGGGCTGTAAATACCTAAGGTATACTGATATTATGCTTCTTTCTACATACCAACTCAAAAGTAAGGATCATTCGATGTTCGAACCTCAGTAAAATTCCAAATGAAAAATTTGTGGTGATATTTTGTTCATGATCTAATAAATAAAGCTTGCCTGAAGAGCAGAGTGCAAAGCTAGCCACACAAGCTAGCCATAGAGGCCAGGCAGTGGTGGCACATACCTTTGGTCCCAGCACTCAGGAGACAGATAACGATTTGGAGAGACAATCTGAGCATTGGTAGAGGAAAGGACTTTCTAGTGGCTGGCCACTTTGCTTCTCTGATCTTTTTAATCTCCCCCCCCCCCAAAAAAAACATAGCTCAGTATGTATGGACTTTTTTCACATTATTCTTTAAACAGTATTTTAGGGCTTTTTTTTCTTACTTAGTGTATATATGTGTATGAGCATTAACACGTGTAGGATTTTATAAGGAAGTGAGAGTACAGCTTCCTACATTCATCTCTAAATTTACGGTGTGACTCCAGATATTCAAACACTTGTCAACCACTAAGCCAATCTGATACCTCTTAAGCAGTATTTTTAGTGCTGTATCTGTGTCCTTGTGTAACTATCTTCTGCTAAAGTTCAGTGCCTTTATTTCATGGATACCAACATGCTGAGCAAGAAACTTGACTTGTAACACAGTGGAGCTCTGAGAGGGAATGTGGAACACAACTTCACAACCGCTGAGCAGTGAGACCTTGAATGCTTAGCAAACATTAGCATCATTAAAATAGCAACTCTTACTGAAAAAATAACGTTGCATTACTAATATTTTTCACACGCACACACACACACACACACACACACACACACACAAACAATGGTCAAACAGAGGCCATATATCACTGATATCATATTTCAGTCTCATTTTTTATAATCACCTTCTCTCTTTGCAAGATGTTTAACAGTAATAGGCAGCCCATGTTATATGTTGCAAATATAGCACAGAATTCTATCTCATTGCAGAGGAGTTGATTGAGATTAACAGCATAACTCGGTTCATTACAGAACCCCGGACACGTCCGTTTCTGTCTGGAAATACATGAAAAGGACGCTGACCATTTATGAATAGTCATTCCTAAGCTTAAGCCAAACACGGAGGGTTTTCATTTATACTCAGTAAGCATGTTCAATCGTATCGAAAGAGAAACTGCCCGAATGGCAAGTGCCCCATAGAAGAACCACTGTTATCTCACTGTGTAAAGGATCCAGGGTTGGCGGCTATGGCAAACTCAAGACATCTCATGACATCCCTAGATTGTTAGCATCACAGGCGATCTTTACTTCCAATCTCTTAGAACTATTGTAGGTTTCGCTCCTAAGGTACAAAACAATTCTGAAACTCATGCTGTTTTGTGTGTCCCAATGCCCTGTGTCTATTTTCAGGGAGGCAACTTTCTCAGCTGCCAGTATTTTCTCATTAGTTATTGTTTTCAGTGACAGTTTTCTTCTGCCAAAGAGCAGTTGAGTTTCTCTGTCTCTGGACATAAAACTCAATGATGACAGTAATTCCAGGTGCGGGACGTCATAATTACCAATACAAAGCAAATAGGCATTGATTTGAAATTTCTTCCTATGAAATCTAAGCATTATTGCTCCTATAGTATTTTTGATGATTAGACAGTGGATAGAATTATAATTGTGCTAACATTCATTTTCTAGACCTTTGTAAATGTTCAGAAATGACAAAGTTCAGCACAGTGATGCTGCAAAGACCTATGCAACCCTTGCACTAAATCGTGGAGTTCCTATGCAATATAATAAAATGTCTATATAATGTGACACACGGTCAAGGAACAGGAATGTAGGAATGGTGAAGTAAATTCATTTTGTTTATAAGCTACTCTGGTAGAATGTGATGCTACAGACCAACAAACTCAGAACTTGGGAGCCTAAAGCAGGGGGATCACAAGTGCAAGACTAGCCTGGGCAATATAGTCAGTATGATGTGTCTTCATAGAAAAATTCATCCTCCAAAAATTGTATGATTGGACATCGCAATGACAAATACAGTATGGAGCACATGCATATAGACATATAGCACAGCATTAAAAAGACATTTGTTTTTACCTGTTGCAAAACAAAGAGAAGAGTAAAATGCTGACATACTATACTGTTTCATGACCACAGTAAGTAATGCATATTTTCAAATTGTTAAAAATGGGTATTTTAATGTTGGCATTATAGAAATAAACTTATTAGGTAGAGCTTAATCAATTATCTAGTTTGAAGACATAGTGTGGTTCATAATATATACAAGATTTTATCATTAAAATAAAAATATATGAACTTCACATATATGTCTAAGTATAGTAAATGTTTAATTGTAATTTTAGATTTTTAATGTTCATACCATGACATAATTATACTTGCTTTCTTTAGTACTCATCACATTATATGAAGAACATATTCCTGGGTTTCTCACACAGCTGTAAGTCCCTTGCTTCTGAGATATATATATATATATATATATATATATATATATATATATGTGTGTGTGTGTGTGTGTGTGTGTGTGTGTGTGTGTGTGTGTGTGAATATATATATATATATATATATATATATATATATATTCACATTTTATTCAGCCTCAGAATCGTCTGTGTGATGGATTGCCTACTGATAGGACCAGGTTAAATTGATACTATTTCAAAATGTTCCAGTTCATCTTACCTTTGCAAAGGAAGTCAAACCTATTGGTCTTTGAAATATATGAAAGACGTTTACTTCGGGATATTTATATTGGCCAAACATATCAATTCATTTTCAGTTATGAAACATGAACCTCCTGATCCTCATATAACAAATAGAGCAATTACTAACTCATCTCACTCGGGTTTCCATTATCCTGCCTGGTTCATGGAATTATTTGCAAAGTGTTTATATCTCTACCAGCTGAAACACATATCAATATTAACTTTTCAAAGCTCATCCAAAATAATAAAACTACAAGCAAAATATGGCCTTTCTGTGTTTTATGCATTTGAATTCAGAGATGTACTGTTTTGGCTATAAACCTTTGAAAGAACTGTGATGAGAGGTGGTTGTGGAGGAAGGCTTCTTTAAATGTGTAATCACAGAGGAAGGATCAGAACAGGAGGGATGTTGATTACTTGGGATTAATGCTAATTTCAACACAAATTTATCAAATGCTTTCTTGAAAAATCATTGAAAATGTCTCCTCTTGGATTTTAGCAGATAACAATGGCAAGGAGCAGTAAGATGGCCCAGTGTGTGCAAACGGTTTGCCAGAGAAGCCTAAGAACAAAGTTCACCGATGGGAGCTCCTATGAAAGGGGAGGGGAGAAAACCCAATAAAACAATCTATCTGCTGATACTCACATACAAGGCTTGTCATGCACACTGCTCCCATATCATCATGTAAACACACACACACACACACACACACACTAATAATAATAATAAAAACTGAAACGATCCAGTGAGAGGTGGGGGTGAAATTAAAGAAATAATGCTGGGCAGTAACTCCACCAGAAAGATCCTTGCTTCAAAAGCATGGGGGCTGGGGTACAATTAAATAAGAGAAGTGTTCATTGTTATAATTTCACAGCTTATAACTCTACCTTGCTATGCCAGTTTACTTCCTTTCAGTATTTCCTGGTTTCACCTACTAGTCTGGTTCGTTCTGAGTTTATGCCAAATAGGTTCACAGTACCATGAAGAAAGACCAAGGTAAGATTCCAATCCCTACTGCATCAGGGTTAGATATATAATATAAAATTTGGTGCTGTATGAATCCTTAGAGTTGAAGTTTTCAAACTTACTTGGTTTTGAGAAACAGATTGTCTGTTCATATATGAGATATATAAAACGAAGTAGTGAATTTTACCACATCAAAAAATGTAAACCCTCTATGAGCATTTTATAACGTTAAACACCTTTTATGGGATATCAGAGGCTACAAAATGGATGATCCTGCCATTTCAGTAAAATAGTACCTTCTCTGGATTAGAAATAAATAGACACAGTGGGATTTCTACTTTGGTTTCCAAATTTGTGACCCAACAAATATTGCCAGGGAAAAGATTTTCTTCAATGTGGTGATTGTTAGATTCTAACATTTCAGAAGAACGGTAATAAAATCTGGTTTCCTCACATTATAAAACAAAAAAAAAATCTCTTTATGTCCTTGATGTGCGCAGTGTTACATTTATTTAACAGTGAATATACTGCTGCTAATACATTTCAAGCCAGTGGAATAATATGGCAGAATATTTCAAGGATCCACCTGGGATGACACGCTGGGTAAATTGGGGTTTCTCTGTCCAGGTTCTTAGACTTGTTAATAGAAGAATTTTGGAGCTGACTCAAAAGACAGTTCCAGGACAATTTTAGTGATGTTTAAAGAAAGGTTGTAGGACAGGCTTGGCTGGTATCTGGAGGATGGGATTTGAGCTGAGGAACAGAGAAAGCCATGCCATTTTTGTGAAGCCATCTTGAGGGTCAACCAAATCATAGAGTACAAGAAGCTACCCGAGAGGATGGAAAGTTTCAAAGAAATGATGAAAAAGTCTAGCATAGCAGCATCTGAAAGATACAGAAAAGAATAGATTTATGTCTAGATAATGACTGAGAAAAACAGACAAGCTTGATATAGGCTCACATGGCAAACACTAAGGTTCTTCACTGAGTAGACAGTTCTGGGAAGGAAGGAGAAATACCCCTCTCACATTTTTGGCAGGTTTTTGGGTGAACATTGCTTTTTGGGGATTGGTGCCTATAGCAGACAATTGACCTGGATTAATTATTAAGGGGAACCACAATGATAAGACTCAACCCAAAGATAGATTTTTTTTGTTGTTGTGAGGAGGTAGTAGTTTTCCATTAATGGTTAAGTAGCAAATGTAGCACTGTGGAATGTCTCACATTTTAAAACATATAGTTCAAGAATAAAAGAGACTATCAGGAGGGACACCGGCTCAGCTTAGACACATGGGGGAGGACCCTCCTCAAATGATAGTGACAGACTTTGAAGACTTCCCAAGGAAGGCCCCCATTCTCCCTGGGGAGCAGAAAAGGGATGGTACGGGGGTTGGTGAGGGGGGTAGGGGAGGAAAGGTGGGTGTGTGAACTGGGATTGTCATGTAAAACATTTTGAATTTTCCTTGGATAAATTTGAATGTTCCGTAATATATATCAAAAAAAGAGTGAAAGAAGCATCACTTCATCACCATCATAGAAAACAAGATCATCAAAGCACCACTCCAGCCAGCATATTTCTTTTGTGAAGGTAAATAATACTGGACTTAAAAAACAAACAAACAAACAAAAATACCTGTCAGCTCAGTGGTAAAGTATTGCGACTGCAAGTTAACTCTGAATTATTTCTGTTCCAGTTAGCATTGCAGTGCTGTGACGCTGTGACAAAGAACCGTTTAGAGGCTAGACAGATGACTCGGTGGTTAGGAGTGCTCACTGCTTTGGCAGAGGACTCAAGTCATGTCCTGAGCACCCATGTCCAACAACACATAGTTCCCAATAACACCAGAAGCAGCTGATCTGGTATCCTTTTCCAGACTCTGCCAGCATCTGTACTCATTCAATGAATAAGCCTAGCCACTAATGCACTTCAAAAATAATTAATACAAATTTGGAAAACAAAAACAAGAGAACCAATGATCAGAAAATGCTTAAGGAAATAAAAGACTTGTTTAGCTTAAAAGTCTAGGTCTTAGTCCCCCACTGAAGGAGGTGAGGGCAGAAATGGAACAAGAACTTGATGCAGAAACCATGGAGGGATGATGTTTGCTGCCTGACTCACAGGACCCTGCTTAGCTAGTTTTCTTACACAGTAAAAGACTGTCTATGGACGATGCCACTCAGAGTGAGCATGCTCCTCCTGCACCAACTCCTGATCAAGACAATTACCCACAAACATGCCCACAGGCAGATCTGGTCCAGGTAATTCTTAAATCAAGGCTTTCCTTTAGATGAGTCTGGCTTGTGTCAAGTTGACAACTAATGTGCTAACTAAGGACTGTGCAATTATTTCCTTGTTAGTGATGTCTTACAATATCAAAGTAAGGAGACCAAACAGACTTGTGCCAGGACAAAGAAATTTGCCCACTTGGAGCTGAAGGATGCCACTGTCACCTTTCTGGCCCAGAGGAACCTCTGAAATTTGCTTCTGAATTCCTTTCTGTCCTTTCTGTCATGGGCATCTATTGGCTGTGCAGATTCATTCAATTACCATTTTAAGATGAAGAACAACATGCACCCAAGCACAATTTACTCCCTGTCCTTCAAAATAATTAAATAATCACAATTTTGAGTATTCAAATCAGTATAGGTATTAAAAAGCACAATGCCATTAGTACACTTCCAGAATATTAATTAATACAATGTAATGTAATGAGTTATCCACATGAGTTAAAATAAGTCCCAGTTAATATTTACATGAGGTTCCACAAATTATAATGTCAATTTAGGATATATTCTTTGTCCACTGTGTAAAACTATGTGACATTTAATTAAACAAGCCTTCCTTTGTTGAGGAGTTTGTTATAAAGAAGCAAATATGTCTAAAAGAAAACAGAAGTATAAATTAGTTTATAAGGTACTGCCACAGAATTTAGTAGTTAATGCTACAGTTAATATATTTCATATAGAAAACTGTGGGACAGGTTGACTCAAAATTGAATCCAATTATAAATACAGATGAATTATAAATATTTGTGTGTATCTTTTTTTATTAATGTGAAATAAAAGTAAGGTTAAGCTAAGAATGAGCATCTTCCAGGAGCCTATAATTATCTCTGAAGAGACAGCAATTTATATGAATATATTAAAAAGTTTCTCTTTTAAAAATGTATATTTTTGCAATATTATGATTTACCCAGTGGACTTTAAGTCAACACCATTAATTTTCCTTAGTGTTAGATGCAATAACATAACATTGAAAGGACATAGGATATCTTAGTATAATTAATACATTTATGAGTATTCATAAAATGTGGCATGATAAATAAAAGACCCAGAGACAGATATTGGGGTTCAAGCTTCAACCTGAAGATCAGAAATGCAAACCAGCCAGCTACTAGCTCTTACTTCTGCCTCATATTGAAAGGTGATCCTGGTTCCACCAAACCTCATACTTTAATCCCAGACTGCTAGGCTCTCCTCAACATGGCTAGAGACTCTTGAGACTGACTACAGAAGACTCAGCTCCTACCTTTTATGCCTCTCTAGTGCTGGGATTAAAGGGGTGATCTCTGTTACCTTTTTAGACTGATTCATTCTCATGTAGCCTTGGGTGGCCTTGAACTCAAAGAGATCCATCTGCCTTTGTACTGTGAATCCTGGAAATAAAGGTGTGTACCACTACTGCCGGTTGTCTATAGCTTGAGGCTGACTTTGCTTTCTGAATCCTAAGAATCCTAAATAATATATCACCACAATAAAGTAAACTTGGATATTTGTTTTCTACTTAGGAACAGTGAAGTGTACATTTTTTTAGCCTTTGACTTTGTTTGTGTGTATGTGTTATGTGTGGCAAAGCTATGTGTGGCGCATGTAGAGGCCAGATGTCACAGTTAGGTATTGCCATCAATAATTGCTTATCATATGTTTTGAGATACAGTCTCTCAGTGACCTTCAGATTATTGAATGAATGATCTGGAGATCATTCATTTGGATGGCCAATGAATTCTAGGGTCAGGTTTACATCTAACTCCATAACTCTATGATGACAGAGGTGTATAGTGGTAACAGACATTTTATGTGAGTGTTAGGAAAATATACCTTTTTTTGTTTGTTTCTTTTTATTGTTTTATGTCAGGCTTTTTACCCATTTTAGCCTCTTTAGTGTGATTTCTTTTTAAGATTTGTTCTCAACTAACGAACAAAACTAGTTAATAATGCTAAATTGTCTAAAACTCTCTTGTGGTCTGTAATTATGTACTTCTTTCTATATTTATTATTTTTAATTTTTTTAAATGAGAGACTAAAATATATATATCTACATGGCTAATAAGGATTACTTAGTATAAATACAATGAAAATCAACCTAGTCTAATATTTGCCCATGTAAATTTGCAAAGGTTAAATGCTTATAATGTGGGAATTTGGATCTAAAGCTACATTTCAAAAAAGATCCACAAGGATCATACTTTCACGGTGCAATTAGAACAACTGAAGACCTCACAGAATTGCAGGGATTTATAATAACTGAAGTAAGTAGGATTAGATAAATTTATAGGCACTAATGAATAATTTTAATTCATTTGTTCACGTCTTCTTACTCAGCATCATGATTAACTAGGGGAAAAGTTAGAAGTATGATGTGCAAGGTATAATGGATACAGATCATTACTGTGCACTCCACAAATTGGCAATTGGACGGGAGGCTAAGGGAGAGATGAATGGACTGAGTGGACTAATTAGCAAGCTGAAGTGTAGGAGTAACTGGCAGCAATAATGTATCAGGACAGAGGGTGCAATCAATGTAGTATAAATAATGATGACTGTAAAACTGCAGTAACATCAGACAGATGCTGGGCAGACAAGAGCTGCTGCTGTCTGATTCAAGCAAATATTGTTAGCTCTTACCAGGCTTCCTAGTGAAGACACAAATTAACTAAAGAAGACAAAATTAGATATGCAGATGTAATGTAATTAATTTGTGGCAAATAAATGATTGTGGTTCACATGTGAGTACTCATTTTGTCAACAATTTTGCTATTTAAAAAAAATACACTTATGTATCAACAATAGCATGGTCATGCTGCAATCCTTATAGTAAAGGTTGGATTTTGGAATCCAGTAGTTTTGGAATATTTGTAGTAAAACTTTGTAATCAAATTTTTTTCTTTACAGTCTTATACAATTTTAGTGTAAATATATGATTATGTACTTGAAATGTATGTATATAGTTGTAATTAAATTATAATTACATATTTAAAGGAATACTTTAATCCATATAAATGGACTTGACATCATTAAATGATCAGTGCATTTCAAATAAATTGATTTTTGTAAAAAGTTAACTACAATAAGATAAAGTAAAATATATAAAATATTAGTGTATATATAGTATATATTTGATCAAAATATGTGATTACTAAATAATAAATGATATTGATAATTCAAAATATTTTTAAAGTTATTATGGTTTATATATGAATGCATATTAGCATTTTGAATACATTTATCTAGGAGGGTCACAAATACATCATTCTGTTAAGGATACCTGTTGATTCATATACATTGCTGTATCTCATATTAAACAATCTGTTTACAAAAGGTTCACATGAAATGTATGAATATGTGTCCTTAGACTGTTGTTCAGCTATAAAATAAGAAGCGTATTTCTACTTCCTTCTGTCATCCTATGAAAAATGAGGCTTAGTATAGTGTAAACTAAAGCTCACAATTTTCTAATGAACACCCATTTGGTATTCTAAAAATATGTAACTTCTATCCTTTGTAATACTCATTTAAAAACTGTAATATATTAGTACAAGTTGATTCATTTTCAATTTTTGAAATTCATTTTCTGAATCTATGGTTCCTAGCATTGCCGTAATGTCAATAATACGTTTCTAACTTCAAAGACTATTTTAAAATCATGCATGGATATGCGTTTAGATGGAGGACCTCACATCTGCATGATTGCTCATTGGGTGAAGAAATGTCTAACTTTACAAGGATTAAACTTGAAATTTCATTTTAGAACAACCACAACCTTATTCACTAGATTTCAAAAGTGTCTGGCAAATATGATATAAACAGATTTTATAAAATTTACCAATGTGCTATAAAATGTTTACAAACTTTCCAAATAGCATTGAATTTTAGAAACATAGAGATATTATTAGATACATTTCATTTCTTAGCTGATTTCAAGGCGCAATGCCTGGGACTGTCTTGTAAGGTACGAGCCTCAAACCTTTGGTGAAGGAAGCTCACAATTCTGATGGTGAGGACCTTATTCAGTGATGTGGTATTTATTTCCAGCAGGCTATTGAGGGAAAGGATGGAAGAAAAAAACCTGAGTTTTGTACTTGCTGTTTTCTGGAGTGTAATGAAGATGTAAACATTGGTTTCCAGCTGTGCATTTCCTGTCTGTGAGCATAATGGTAAGAGAGATTTTGAGTCCCCTTTCTCTCAAGTCCAAGCAAGACAGTTCCAGTATCCTGCTTTTAATACCTATAGCTATTTACAAAAGATAATTTTTAAAATATTATAATTACATTCATATGATCAACATTCAATTTTTTGCTCACTTTATACATGGATTTTGTGAAGACTAATCTTATCTGCACAGGGAAGATTGTTATTGGGATGGGTGACGTTATTTTAAATTTTCCCAATATTCTTCAATATGTAACTTAGCATAAGGACAGTGTGTGGGTGTTTCAGTTGTGTGGCTTGGTCTTTTTGTGGGACTCCTAACAGTGGAGTAACTCTATTACTTTTTCAAGAGAATCTTTTGCTGCCTTTTGGAACTCTACTCCTCACCAGAGTCACCTTTCCCAGCCATAACTGTGTTATGAATAATAACAGAATCTGTGTGGAAATTTTCACATTTCTTCCTGAGATTCCCTGAGAGACAAGAGTTAATTCCATTCACTTGAACTACTGCTAATGAATCTGCATTTCTCAAGATGATTAGAACACTTTTATATGGCTTATTTAAGAATAATCCTAAGAGTTCTCAATGGGATTGCAGATAATTAAAATGACTAAATTATTTCTACATTACATTATGATGAGTTGTTAGAAGTATCTAGAGTTTTGGGAATTTATATGAAAGCCTTGATTAGTTTTCATCAAAAATGAATAGTAAAGGAACACATATAAAGATTCATTTTTCTGTTGAAATAGTTCATGGTGTACAATATATCATATAATATATTATCACCCAGTGTCATGGAGATGTGAAACTAAAAATGCTAATATCCTATTTTACTTAATAGCAAAATGCTTTTGTAGAATTGTTTCCTAATGAAATAAGTATATAAAGAATTAATGTGAATAATCAGTTAGGTAGTATTATCATTTTGATATTGAGCCAAATAATACAGAAATGGTATAAAGTACAATATAACAGTAAGTCTAATGTGTACTTTTTAAATATATACAACTAGATTTCAGATATTTATGAGTATAAGCTGCTAAAAGAATATTTAGTGAATTGTGACTTGACAGTGCAATACATACAATAATTCTAAGCTGTGAGTTGGAGCCTATAATACAGGAAAATGTAATAAAAAGGCATTTCCCATTTGTAAGATCATATAAAATTATTATTGACAAAAGAGTATAATTATGAAATGTGTACTTATATACAAAATAGAAACAATTTAAATATTATTCCATTTTTAGAAATTCATTCTGTTTGTCTTTTATATCAGGTATCTTGAATCCATCCACTTTCCTGTCCCTTTGCATCTGTTCTGTTCAGGGCAAAAACAGGATACCCAGGAAGAGTCCTAGTAAGGATCTAACACCTGCACTGTAGTAGAAACCATATGCCTCAATCCAGACCAATGATTCTTTAAAATGAACACTTGCAGGTAAAGATATATTGACAAAGTGACCAAAAATGTCACTCACTGTGTCACACTATAGCTTCAATGATGAGATTTCTAATACTTCTCCTTCCTTATTTTTTTTTCATTTTTTCTCTTAATTTGTTTTATTTCAATATTTTTATCTTCAAATAAAGTTAAGCATCCAGAAGTTGCACTACAGTATCCAATAACACTAACTCACATTTTCTTGACGTTAATACCTAGTTTATTAAGTAAAATCTTGAAATTAACATTGGCATTATATTTGCTAAAATGATCGGTCACATCTGACATTTTCCCAAATAATTTGGCTTCCACTATTTTAACCATGATCTTTAATTTGTTATATCCTCTTACATCTCCAGCCTGTTAAGAGTAACTTACTTTGCTCTGATCTTTAATCACAAACTATAAATATATTTACTGCAGTTCAAATATATAATGAAAATAATTATAAGACATATTTGACTAACAAATATTACTTGTTTTCCTTTAAGTATTAAGGTAGATTTTAAGAATTAAATAGATTTTTCTCTCATATAATACATCCTGACCACACTTTCTCCCTCATCTACTCCTCCCAGGTCCTCCTTACTTCCCTGCTTCTGCAGATCTGCCTCCCACCCCCTCCCCATTCGTTTCCCTTTAGGAAATAGCAAGTCTCCAAGAGACAACAACCAACCTTGAAAGGAAACATAGGAAAAGACTAAGAAATGCCTTCATATCAATAGGAGGAAAAGAGTCCCATTATCAGGCAAAATAGTCAGTCAGGCACACCAACTGCCATGGTCAGAAGTCCTACAAAAGAACCAAGCTGACAGTGGTCACATATACACAAAGGCCCTGGTCAGATCCATGCAGGCCAAATGCTTGCCACTTCACTCTCTCTGAGACCAAGTTAGCCCTGATTAGTTGATCCACTGAGCCCTTTCTCCTGGGGTCCTCATCCTCTGACTATTTCAGTCCTCCCCGCTCTCTTCCATGGGGTTCCTGAGACCCAAAGGGAAGGACTCAGTGTAGGCTTCCAATTTAGCATCAGTTTCTGAAGGGGTTACTGAAGATAGAAAGAGATACAGTAGGTAAGAGTGGTGCAGAGATTCGTTAAAGGCTTTCAAGAGCTAAAATGTAGGGAGCACAATCTTACAATACAATAATCTTGCAATGAAGATTATTATTCATCCTGAGAGTTTGGTAATTACATCTATCTACAATACAGCATGTCATTTATCATTTCTGTTGCACTTTTTAAATTGATGTCTTGTTTAATGAGATCAGTTGGTGCAATCCCGAGTCAGCAGGTTTCATTAAGTAAATGATACTGAGGGAGATTGCTAATGCCCATCCCCCTCCCCAGGATAGGAGAGCATGCACAGAAATACCTGATGGGATACGATATGTTCTCAGTGGAGCTAGGGTGTCTTTTCATGTTACCGACCAGAAATACATTCTTCCTTCCTTAATGCAATTAATTTAGGAACCATGCACCGCACTACATGCTAACTTTGTGACTTAACACAGACTTTTTGCTTCTACTTGCTCTGGAAATTCTTAAGAGTGGTTCTCCACTATCAGTGGAAATATAAAAGTACAAAGGAACCAAGTAGAATAATGGCTATTATTTGCCCCTTCTATAGAATCTTTCAAAATGGCATAGCTCAAAACCACAGAGGTAAGATAAAGAATATTTTAATATTCTAAAAGAAATATCAAATATTTATTTCCTCTATAACTCTGAAAATGTCTTTAAAATTATAAACTAAAAGAAATGAGTAGAAACTGTCATAGAAAGGCTTTATTCATTCCCTAAGCAGTCAGAGTGAGAACTGTACATAAATATGTGCACAATTTATATGTTTTTACCTATGGTTTTGGAATTGCTGTCAAAAATTACAGAGGATAAGCATATTGCTGCAAACAAGCTCCTTTGTAAAGTCTCTCTGAAGTGTAGTTTAGAGTTGGTATTTTACTCATTTACATTTAAGCTTTTTTTTCTCTGCTTAGGATAAAGCACTAGGTTTTATGCATGCCAAATAAGATTTTTACTAGTAAACTATACCTGCAGACCTATTTATTTCATCTTTAACTTGGTGCTTTATCTAAGTTATCAATTAGTTCAACCCTAAGTCAACCAGTTTTGCTCAGTAAAATAATAATACTAAGTGAGATTTGCCAATCACATCCAGGATGGAAGATCTTGCACAGAAAGACATGATACTACAGAATATGTTCTCAAATGTAGCCTTGGGGCTCCTATGAGGATTGTGATGTTCAATTAGTTTAGGTATGTTCCACCATTCTATATCCCTACTCTAGTGACTTCTATTAAGATTTATGCTTTCATTTGCCCAGCTGTCACTCTTTGTGATGATAATAGCATCTTTGTTCTCACTTATAAATCCCCTATTCTCCTGAGTATTTTAATTGTACCAAATAAGTCTAAACAGAATTACAAATACCTTTAGTCACATGTTCTTTAATATATAGTGACCTATTTTCATATAGAAAAGCACATGTAAATAAGTTTGTTTCTCTTGAGAATAATTTAGTAAATGCCATGAAACTTGTAGCACAATAAACAAAAGACCCAGAGCCAGATATTGGGGTTCAAGATTCAAGCTGAAGATCAGAGAAGCAAAGGAGCCAAGCCATTAGACCTTCCCTCTACCCAGCTGCAATGGCAATCCTGTCCTCTGGAGTCTTTAGAGGCAAAACACTCAGTTCCTATCTGCTCCTTCTTATATTGCTTTTTCTGCCCAGCCATATCACTCTTGTCTCCACCTCCCTAGTAATCCCAGGCACTGAGATCACCTTTATTAAGCTCATTCATTTAGGACTAGATCAATTTCATATAGTCAATGTGGCCTTGAACTAAAAGAGATCCATTTCCCCCTTAATCCTGAGTCCTGGGATTAAAAGTGTGTATCACTACAACCTGACCTCTGTAGCTTCCAGCTGAATTTGCTGAATCTCCAGATAACATTTAACAAATCACAAGTAATATGTCACCATACTTGCATACTGGACTCAGGCAATAATTTTCCACCACTCACCTAAGATGTGTATGACACTAACTTCACCATTTTATTGTTTCTTTGAATATTTCTTAGCATAAACTGAGGGATATTTCAATACACTTGAAAAACCAGGTAAAATTATCATCACTTAAAATTGTGTACAACAGTAAAATAAAAAGAAAACCCAAAGCTAAACCCAACTTCTATATTAATGCTACATTATTATGAACGTTTTCATGAGTTTGCTAAGTATGAAATTCTTTTCAAATAAAAAGCTATTTTCCTTTAAATGATACAAAATAGAACATTTTTGTCTGCTTAAAAATAGAGAAAAATACATCTATCCTTTTATAAGAAAAAGTTTACTTAGAGGTAATTTTAAAATAATCATTTTTAGCCAGTCTATTGTAGTTACCATGGTGTCCACCGGAGCAAAGTGACATGCCATTTCAAACTATACTTCTAAAGGCTAAAAGCAAGAAATGTTCCCAAAGGGTGATGAGATTATTTAGTAAATGAAAATTGCTAATGACATTGAACAAACAGGTTAATTGATGTGGGGAGTTTGAGACATTTTATGTGTCATTTTATAATAAAGGTGTTAAGATTCCTCCTCTGCCCCATCTTTAACAGACTTTGCTATTCTGCCTCATGAGAGTCAGTCTCTGCTTCTGAACTGGTCTTTCTTGACAGAAAGCTCATTTTTACATCAAATAAATCTGAATGAAGACAGACGTAAATAGAATGGAGAATTACTGCACCTTTCATTGGGAAAAGAAAAAGCTCAAAGCAAAATAATAATTATTATTATTAAAAAATAAAAAATAAAAGTAAAATGGCAAGGGATGTTCATTTCTTTTGAGTATGACTCCAATGGGTCACTGAATACTGATAGCAAATTTTGAAGTTTTTTATATATTAGATTCTCTTCTGCTACATGTTTCCCCCTCACAATTTACATATATCCAATAAATACTCACTAACCTCTACTCAGCTGTTCACATCACATAAGATAAATTCATTGTTGTCAACCCAAGACTCATTACCAACTCATTGCCAGCTACTACTGATTGTATTTCAAAATATATATCAAATCTCATTTTTTTCTTTTTCTTTCTTATTTTTTTTTTTTTCTTTTTGAGTTAAAGTTTCCATTGATTTCATTTTTTTTCCCCAAAAATCCAACATAAGACCTTTGTGCTCATGGTTTGAAAAGGGCAGACAGATGGACAAATTAAGTTGTCAGAGCCTGCCCAGGCAACCCCACCATCCAGCTCCAGGTTCACTAACAAGGCCACCCCTGATAAGAGCTCTGTAGGTGGTCCACTGGCCTAAGGCACCCTGGGGGACTGTCACTCTGTGGGTAGCCCTTGCCCTCAAGAAAAACAAAGCTGTCCTGGCCCTGGAAACTGAGACTAGGTGGCCAGGTGTGAACGGTGTTAGGAGTCTGCACTAGGAGTAAATTGACCCTTAGTGTCAATTTACAAGTTCTTACATTTAAAATAGAGGCAGATAGGGATGGAGCTCAGGGCAGAGCGATTGTCAGGATGCCCAATGCACAACTCTGGCTTCCATCCCCAATTCTGGGAAGTTAGGGGAAAAAAGATACATTAAAATAGAATACACTATTCATAATAGTGACTAATTTAGAATTCAATTTTATGTCTCTCAATTACACATTTTCCTGTGAAGCCATCAAGTACACATAGAGGCAAGATTATACACCTCATACCCCAAACACATTCTATACTTATATGGAAAGTGTCTCCTGAATAAAAAAGCAACACTTTTTTTATTTCTTTGTTTGAACTCTTTCTATACTATGTAATTGCACAAAAAAACTGTAAATACAACAGCAATATTAAAATTCAATATTTTGCTTAATTATTTAGTAAGTTAAATAATAAATTCAGTGCTCAATTACTGCCTTGTAGTCATTTTACCAGGCTATATTAATTTTTTTAGTTTCAAATAAGTATTATATTAATATGACTTGAAATATTTTTGACATAATATTGTCTTTTATGCCTATATGTATTGTGCCTAGAAAGTATATTGAATATATATATGGATATGAAAATAGGTGTTTTCTGCACTAAATTTCAGCATACTTTTTTTAAAAATGTATTTTCATATTTCATGCTAGAAATGATGTAAATAAAGCAAGATGGACTGTAAAATTAAACCTGTGCAGATTATTGCCTACATTCAAATATCATATGATTCAACATTGTGGCTCTCTATTGTATTACCAGCAAATGTTCAATGAGAAACATTTGTGTGACCATCTGGGGAAGTATTTAGAAATGACATGAAGAAACGAGTGAGTATATTTAATCAGGACTCAAGACAAATGAAACAATGCAAAATGTCACTGAATATATAAATGGAGAATGCCCGATGTTAACAAAGAGTAGCAGTTAAATAAATAGGGGGAAAATCAGGAAATGTGAAAGATGAGGTGCATCATATATCTCTGGAGGTGTATGTGTGTGTTCACTTGGCATCTGTATGTCTTTATGTGAGGCAGGATTACGGAATACACCTTGTCCAAAGGTAGTTCATTGACCCAACAATGAAAAATAATTATTTTTCTTTAAAATGTATATTAAAGTTTGTTTTAAGAAGAAAGCCAAAATCATTATTTTATTGGCTCCTTAAATAGATTTGATAATATATATATGTGTATATACATATACATGTATATAAATATATATGTGCAAAATAAATTATCTATAAGAATTAGGGGAACATGTAGTACTTCAGATACTGATATTCTTGGAATGAAAAGGCTTAGGGAAACCTAGAGTGCTTTTGGAGCAGTGACTTAGCCTGAGCGTGGTCAGTGATTTAACTTGATTGAACAAATTCGTCCCTTATAGATGATAGACCTGAAAGAGCTTGAAGTCATCTGGGATGACATATTGAGACAGAAAGTATCCTGGGATTTCTATTGTGGGAAACCCACTGTACACAGAAGTAGCTTTCAAAGCATTTCAGTGAAAAGAAGTTTCTCAGTCAAATCCAGGCAGTCTATTCTTGTCAAAGCAACCAGACAAAATTAAGGTCATGATCTACACATCAGTCTATGTCTGGTCTCATTGGAGCCAGCTAGACGTGCCCTTGAGAATGGGCCTCACTTGCTGATTTTGAAGACAAGAATAAAAGATGGCAGTTCAAGGATCTTTATTTCTACTGGTGACTTTCATTCTTAGTAAAAGGTATCTTTCAGAAGAATTCACACTTTAATGTGACATAACATGGAATGCAATTGTCCTTAGAAGAGAAGGTGAATTTCCTTTTCTAATTCTTACCCATCTCCAAGCTGTAAAAGCATTTCAGAGGTAAATCATCAATAGCTACAAATGCCACTTAGAAAGCTAAGCTTTCAAAGGCATGATGATTCTCGACATTAGTGTTGTTACCATTTTATTATCTGCCCTTAATATCCCCATGATATTTCATTATGTGATAATGTAGGTTTACTTCCAGGAAACAAAAAATTGTCATCTAAGGTAAAATAAATTTGAATTAACCTGTGTTCAGAGTAAGGAATCATAATATCTTCATTATTGATATGACAAGATCCAAAACATTTACTGTCTTACTCTGGCCAGAGTGGCTAAAACAAACAACACCAATGACAGTTTATACTGGAGAGGATATGGAGAAAGGGGAACACTCCTCCACTGCTGGTGGGAGTGCAAACTCGTAGAGCCACTTTGGAAATCAGCATGGCAATTCTTCATGGCAGTTCCTACCACAAGATCCAGCAATTCCACTCTTAGGCATACTCCCAAAAGATTCACATTCATACAACGAAATCTGTTCAACTATGTTCATAGCAGCATAATTTGTAATAGCCAGAACCTGGAAGCAACCTAGAAGCCCCTCAACAGAAGAATGGATAAAGAAAATATGGTGCATTATACCATGGAGTACTATTCAGCAGGAAAAAACAAAACAAAACAATGGAATCTTGATATTTGCAGGCAAATGGATGGAAGAAACCATCCTGAGTGAGGTAACCCAGTCACAAAAAGACAAACATGGTATGTACCCACTCATATATGAATTTTAGACATAGAGCACAGGATTACCAGCCTACAATCCATACTGCCGGAAAAGCTAGAAAACAAAGAGGACCCTAAGAGAAACATACATGGCACCTGGAGAGGGGGAAAGGGACAAGATCTCCTGAGTAAATTGAGAGCATAGGCGAAGGAGAGAGGCAGTTAGGAGAAAGAGACGGAAAGAGAAGGAGGGAAGAGAAATATAGGAGGGAACAGGAAGATTGAGTTGGGGGCAGAATAGAGGAGAGAAAAAAAAAAAAGATACCACAATAGAGGAAGCCATTATTGATTTAAAGATTGATTTAAAGATAAATCTGGCACTGATGTCCTGAGATCATCTAGGACCCCAACTAACAATCTAAGCACTAATGGCAAGGCTACCTTAAATGTAATTCCCCCATAATGAGAATGATGACTACCTTAAATGCTATCCTAGAGCCTTCATTCAGTAGCTGATAGATACAGAAGCAGACACCCACAGCTAAACACTGAGTCAAACTCCTGGAATCCCGTTTCTGAAAGGGAGGAGCGATTAGCAAAAGGTCAAGACTAGGCTGGAGAAACCCACATAAATAGTTGGCCTGAACAAGGGGAAACTCATGGACCCCAGTCTGAGAGCTGAGAAACCATCATAGGACAGACCAGACTCCCTGAATATGGGTGTCAATTAGGAGGCCTGGGCAATTTATGGAGCCTCTAGTAGTGGATCAGTATTTATCTCTAGTATATGAATGGACTTTGGGAGCCCATTACACTTAGAGGGATACTCTTTTGGCCTAGATACACAAGGGAGGGCCTAGGCCCTGCTCCAAATGATAAGACAGATTTGAAGATCCCCTATGGAAGGCCTTGCCCTTCCTGTGAAGCAGAAATTAAAGAAAAAGAAGACAAAAGAACTCAAACATCTGTAAATGTCCTTTGAATGGTCATTGCTCATTCAGTGGTTATCTACTTGAAATAACACTAAAAGAATTAGCTTCTCACAGTTAAGTTTTAGCAGTCAATGAGGAACAAGTGTCAGAGAAATAGTATGACATTCACCTGTCATTCCAACATTTCTTTCATTCAACTGCTAAATATAGAGGACTCGATTTTGCTCATCATGTTGCTAAGTTCTCAGATCTTGTGTGTCACAGAAAGAAAGAGAAATGTGTTATAATTAACCATATGACATGTGTGAACATGTTGTGTACAGAAGAGATTAACTTCCTCATTCAGAGTTGTCATTGACAGTCTCAACAATAAGATTCATAAGAGGTACTGAAAGAATGATAAAGGATTTTAATTGCAAATACCATAAATGCTTATAGTATGTGTTGATCAAATCTATCCCATTCCCTTTCAGTCCATTCTTTCCCTCCCCAGCCCATACAATTTTCCTTTCAACTTTGTGTGCTTTTATTTAGAACACAGTATGTTCAACTAGGGCTTCCTGTATGTTCTTATGCATAGAGCAATCTATTAGAGCATGAGTAGCCTTTTTTTTTCCCAAGGGGCAGTGAGAAGAATAAACACTCCACTCATGAGGAAAGATGTTGAAAGGTAAGCTGCTTGCGTTTTCAATAAAGAGCAATGGGGTGATCAAAAGGTATCATCTGAGAGTTAATAGACCTGATGCTTCCTTCCAACCTTCCCCTTCCGAGAGTTTTACTATTTTAAATTCCCCAGACTTGACTTTGACATTGGGTGGTCTGGAGCAGAATCACAGAAAGTATATATATATATGCCATTTCTTGTGGGGAGCAATCAAGCTTGGAATGCAGGAGTGGTAAAGCTGTGAGAAAGTCAGGAAACCTTGTTCAACTCAGGGAGGGGCGATGGAAATTGGGGACTAGCCTCTGGACAGGCGATATTTGAAGCAAAATATTAACATATTGTTAATAAGAGTTAAGAATAACCTTCCTTGTCATCCCAAAGTTTTGCTCTATGGTGTTGTTTTCTTAAGTCAAATTATTTTTTTTAATTCATGTATTGCTTTAAGGGGGAACTCTTAGATTTATTAAGTTCTAATGTATAAGATTTTTATATACATATATATGTATGTATATGTGTGTATACATAAACATATATACAATTACTGTACAATACCTATTGCAATATTACATGTCTTACATGTAAATGCTATCAAAAGATCTCTAAATATGGTTTGAAATATTAATTACCTTACTCTTCTAAAACTGTTGAGATCCTGGGTATAAAACATGCTCAGAGAACTGTAGTTCTAATATTCCCTCAAAAGTTAAAACATTCAAATGATATTCTTAGATACCTTTTCCAATGTTGGGACAATTTTAGTGTTTTGCAAAAGCCTTTTATTTGCCTTTATTAGGCTATGAGCCTAGAAGTTAGTTCTAAGTGGTATTAGAGATGCTTTTAATCAGTATCATAGAACTAACAAGTAAAAATTTAGTTTCAGAACTATAAAGTGATTGTGTGTCTGCATGTTAGATTCTATCAGGTACATTTTAATTTTTATAAATTGCTTACTGACATTTTTCTCATCTTGTTACAGTGAGCATATGGAGTACCTATCAAACTTTATCATCTTCATTCTGTAATGTCTATAAGAATATGGAAATCTTTTTAATTTCTTGTTTTCTTATATCTACCAGCCACCTATTGCTACAAATAGGCATGTACAAAGTGAGTGGTTAATTCTCATTCACTTAATATGTGTAATTTACATAATTAACTGTGGCTAAAACACATAATAATTGCTTCATCATTTCCTTCATACCATTGTCTCTGAGAGCACCCGCTGATCTTAACAAGCCTCAGGAATCATGGCATTGTGCCCTCAGCGTGGATCTGCATCACCCAGCCCATTACAGGCCCATTATCTTTACCACATAAATAATGCTGTTCGCACACAGAAGAGTCTTGTATGGAATACTAATAATCCTACACAGAAAACCTGCCTGGCAACAGTGACACAGGGCACTGCCCAGGTGTCTATTTCAAGATTGAAAATAGATGACAATGTAATTTTCAAATGAATCCCCTAGTTTGATGACTTAGTCAACAGAGACAGCTTTTTTTCCCAGTGTTTTTTCCCAGTGTTTATCCCATTTTGCTTAATCCAAAGAAGTGTGTTTTATTTCCATGTGAGATAGTTAACTTTTTTTCAGAGGGAAAAATTCAAGATTCTGAAGGTAGAATGTAACTATATTATACTATTATAGGTATAGATGTATACACATAGAGAATGCAGCTAAACTTAAGAATAACAGCCATTATAATAAAATCTTACTGCACTCTTTCTAGGTGCCAAGTTCTGTTCTAACTGACTTACAGAGATAAATATGCTCACATATTCCTTTTAGTAGACTGCTGGAGAGAGATATCATTATTATCCTCTTTCACAAGCAAAGAAATGAAGGACATAGAAATTATTGCTGCTTTAGGTAATAAAACTGATAAGTATAACTCGTGATGGTAATGTAAAATATATCACTAACACTTGTGCCAATGTCAATGAACTTTCTACATGGAAAACAGGGTATTACTGTCATTGAAGACATTATGTCTCTACTCTCTATATCTTATCAATATCAATAATCTTACTATATCAATTGAATTACGGTAGTCTTTTTAAAATTCCAGTCTTGATGTTTAGAAAAATATGAAAAATACTATTTGCATAAACAAAGCTATGCACATATTAATATACATATATATTTATTTTAATTTTTATATGTATCTTTCTGCAAACATATGAACTCTATAAAGTGGGAAATCATCTTTTACCCTTTAAATCTCTGTGGTTTCTCCAAAGCACTAAGCATATTATCTATAATATAAGAAGGTTATTTTCTGAAATACAGTAGTTGCCATGAGTGCAGGCAGTAGCCAGTACAAGAAGAAACACAGAGTTATTGGGCAGATGCTATTCTTAGTTCCGTCATCTTTCTCAGATAATTGGAATAGTACGGTCATCCTTGGCCATGTTATTTATCTTTCCTGTGCTTAAAAGAGAAGTTAGGGAGGGAGGAGGGAAGGAGGGGGGGGGAAGTGAAGCAAGCAACAAATAATCGTAAATGTCTACTTGTCCCTTTGGAATTCAATTTCAGGAACAGTTTTTATACATTTGCAAAGAGACTTATGGTCTCTCACTTACAGTAGAACATTTCAAATATTTCCATTACCACTTTATAACTATCCATGAATTGCTTCTGTATCTGGCTTTAAGAAGAGGATGTGCGGCTAAAGCTACCTTAGGTCATTCAGATTGGCATTGATCACCTTGATACATACCAGGAAATCTTGACATGGCTACCTGATTATGACAAAATGGTAACCTTTTCTTCTAAAATTATATTTTCAGGCCGACAAAACTTTAAGTTTAATTCTTGGGAAAATAACAATCAAGAATTTATCCAGTGTTTATTCTTTGTCCTGTTACTGCTATTAAACTCTTAAAATCTTTATTGTAAACATAGTCTTCTCTCATACAAGACATCTTGACGAGATTCCCTACATCCCAGTACTCCCAGCTTCCTCTTCTCTCTCCCCAGATCCACTCATCTTCCTTTTTCTCTTGAGAAAAGCGCTGGCCTCCAAAAGATCACAGCCAAATGAACAAAACAAGATACAATACGGCAGTACATTTAAAAAAGACAACACATTTCAATTAATTATTTCATTCATGATAATGTCTGACATTATGTAATATAATATGGTTACATAGATACCATATCACCCCCTCTTACTCCTCCATAGTCTGCCAACATATCCCTCACTCACATTCACATTTTTATAGTTACTTTTTTACTTGTTTTTTTTTTTAAAAATTAGTGCTGCCCATGGGTACATGGAAATGGTGTCATAAACTGTAGCATGGAAATGTCATCGGTGGTTGAATGCTAACAAAAGAAAAAGAAAGATAAGAAAAATAAAGGAGTGAGAGAAAGATGGAAAAGAAATGAAGAGAAGAGAAAAAAGCCAAAAAGTAAAGTTTCTTTTACAGAAATGATCAATTGCCAACAATCCCCAATTATTGAGTGAGATCTGGACTTCATCATATCAGCTATGCTATGATTCTGTCTTGTTTGATTTTATGTTGGTCCAGTGATGTTAACCACACTTACTGTGAGTTTATAAATGCAATATCCATTTTATTTCAGGCCCAGAAGAACATTCAAAGCACCCTTCTTCACCAGGCTCTAACATTCTGCCTCTTCTTCCAAGAATTTGCTTTGTATGTGTGTGATGAAAACTGGTCTATGTCAAAATAATGATGACCTACAAATTTTAGCATTCACCAAAAATTATTTCACACAGATTTAATAATTTTTACACTAAGAAAACTTATCTTATTTCTACAATTAATTATAAAACTGTCCTTTTGTAAAATCAATAAATGAGTTACCCTTTTTTCTGGAGTCTGTTAGGTGTACCAAGGCTTTCAGTGCATTAAACAAACAGGGAAGAGTTAACACAAATAAAAAGGTGTACTATAGATTCTGACCCTAGATATTTAGGATGTGTTATATCTCACCAGGGAAAACACTAAAACATAAAAAGAAATAAATTATGGTGTTATTTAATTAAATGGGAAGCTCAATGTACTCTGGAGGCAATTTATTACAATAACTGGAGCATCCTACCCTTGTAGTTCATTGTAATGAATATAAATCAAGGAATCCTCTCTTAGAAGGAAAACATTTACCAATTGCTTATAAACTATACCTAAGGGCCTCATTAGATTAATGTGTTGCTAGATGCTGCATTATTTTAGCAAACTTTGTTTGAAGCATCATTGCCACAGCCAGCGTCACTAACATTTGCTGCTCTCTGAGTATCATACCTGCCTTTCCTATTCCTGGGTCTATCTGTTTTTTCCAGTTTTCTCCTCATGATGTCACCTAGAAATCATTTGGATTTGGGGTGTTTCAAGAGCAGACTCCTCATGATAAATATCTGCAGGTATAACATACTGTCAAGGAGCTATAATTTCTCCCAAAGCTATCTTTTTGATACTTCAGTGTTCCTAATATGTTTATGTATTCCATATTGTTCAAGTTGGAAAATTGTGGATTTCCACTGTTGTGGTGATATATGATTTATGATTTATTAAACCTTACTTGAGGATTCAGAAAGTGAATTCAAGCACAAGTCACAGAATTCAGGTACACAGCTTTAATTCCAGCTGCCAGAAACTAGGAGATGTTGGTACACACCTTTAAACCTAGGATTTAGGATTAAGTGGTAGAGGGATCTCTGTGAGTTCAAGACCACGCAGATCTATTCAAGATTGAATCAGTCCTAAGGAGAAATAGTTCACACAAAGATGATCTCAACACCTGGGGGTCAAACGCCTTTAATCTGAGCACTATAGAGGTATGTAATAAAGGATCAAGGTCAATGTCAAGCATTCATTCATTCTCCAGCCACTTTGAGCATAGGAAGACATGTAGTCTCAGGATTCTCCAGCCATGTTGAGAAGAAGCAGCAGATCAGCCCATTCAGCCTGAGGTAGTAGGAAGAGTTAGTGTCCCACTACATTGCTTTTCTGAAGTTTGAAGTTTGAATCCACATATCAGTCTCTGGGTCTTTTGGTTATTTGTGCTATACTCTAACCTCAATCTCTTTAGCAATTTTATACAAAATATTCTACTGTTTTGGTAAAATATTTTAAGAAGATTTCCTTCCCATTGTTATTCTAGCATTGCTTATGTGTACGTTGCTCTCTCAGATAAATTGCCACCTCGTATCTCTAGCCATTACTGTTCTAATCTCAAAAAAAAAAAAAAAAAAAAAAAAAAATCCACACCTGTGAAAAAATATAGCTTAATCATATAATGCTGCTATGAGCATAGTTGAACAGATGTTTTTGTTGTATGAATGTAGATCTTTTGGCTATATGCCTAAGAATAGTATTACTGGATCTTGAGGTAGACTGATTCCCACTTTCCTGAGAAACTGCCATACTGACTTCCAAAGTGGCTGTATGAGTTTGCACTCCCACCAGCAGTGGAGGAGTGTATCACTTTCTCCACATCCTCTCTAGCATAAACTGTCTTTGATGTTTTTGATTTTAGCCATTCTGACAGAAGTAAGATGGTATCACAGAGATGTTTTGATTTGCAGTTCCCTGATGGTTAAGGATGTTGACTATTTTCTTAAGTGTCTTCCAGCCATTTTAGTTTCCTCAATTGAGGAATCTTTATTTTAGTTCTGAATCCCACTTTCTAATTGGATTATTTGGTGTTTCGGTAACTAGCTTCTAGAGTTCTTTGTATATTTTGGAAATCAGCCCTCTGTCAGATGTGGGGTTGGTGAATATCTTTTCCGATGACACAATCAAAAATGAACTAGATAGATGAAGGATAGAAATCTTCTTCCATCATAAATGAATGGCACATTGAGGTATAAAATATATAATTTTAGTTTAAGAATATACCAAATTTCCATCACAATTTTTAATAATTTTGGAGAGTAACAAATCTTCTGGATAAAAGCAGGAGGCAAACCATAGTAAAATATACTGATTCATTTTGTTTTGAGTTGTTTTGTTTAATTGCAATGTACATTCATGATGCTTAAAGAACGTCTCCATGCTTTCCTGGCAACTTTTGTTTAGACTATAAATAGAGTGCACATACCAGAGCTAAACACTTTTTCAAATTAGTAAGATCCAAGTACATTGATATCCAAAATCCTTGCCAATGATTTTTGAAAATAAATAGTCTATATACATTTAAGAACCTGACTGAATTTGAGATATTTTGTAAAACTTTTGAGAAATTATTTATTTTATCAAATGGACACAAGTTGAATTGCAAATAGATTAATAACTGGATGATGTTTAAAATTTTTAGTTACCAAAGTGCTTTAATATGGTTGAGTGTTACAGCTTCTAACATTATAAAATAGGAAGTAACTGGATTCCTTAGATAACTAGACACTGATAATTTTAAAAAAAAGTTTTACTAATTCCTAGATTCATTTTTTAAATATTTTGTATAATGTTTTCTCACCTAGAACAACAAAGAGAAAATTACTGCATGTGACTTTCTTATTTTTCAAACACTCTCGTTTTGAATACAAATCCCAGTTCCCTCCACTCTAGTCTTCCAATTCCCCTCCCCATCACCCCATCTCATCCCCCTATCCAATATGCAGTCAGAGTGAGGACTCCTATGGGGAATCATCAAAGCCTGCCTCATCATTTGGGGCAGGACTGAAGCCCTCTCCCCTGTATCTAGGCTGAGCAAGGTATACCTTCATAGAGAATGGGCTCCAAAAAGCCAGTCATGCACTAGGGATAAATACTGGTTCTACTGCCAGAGGCCCCATAGACTGCTCAGTCCCCCGACTGATACCCTAGTTCTAGGGGGCTACTTTGGTCTATGCAGGTTCCCTAGCTGTCATTCTGGAGTCAGTGAGCTCCCACTAGCTCAAGTCAGCTGTTTCTGTGGATTTCCCCAAGATGGGTTTTAGGCCTCCTCCCTCTCTACTACTCTACTACTGATCTGCAGAATTTCTTCCCAATGCTTGGCTGTCGTTCTCTGCTTTTCTGCCATCAATTCATGGCTGAAGGCTCTATGATGACATTTAAGGCAGTCATCAGTCTCATTACAGGTGAAAGGCATTTAAGATATCTCTACTGTTGATTAGATTATTAGCTGGTGTCATTCTTATGGATTTCTGGGAATTCCTCTTGTGCCAGGTTTCTTTTTAACCCCTAATGGCTCCCTCAATCAAGGTATCTATTTCCTTGCTCTCCTACTCTGTCCTTCCCCCAACTTGACCTTCCTGATTCCTTATGTTCTCCTAGATTATCTTAAATGACTTTAAATTACTGAAAAGACTATTTTATGAAAATGATTCAAATATATTACTAAAGAGAAATACGTGCATTATGCTATAAAATAGCACAGACTAAGAAATACCCATAATAAAATAATGTTAAATCAGTGGAGACTAAGTAATAAGGTAGTAAAATTACGATACAATTTATTTTTCAAAATGTAAGCAATTTGCTGATAATACAACACCTGTAGTTTGTTGATTAAGAATTTGCAGACTTTTACTGACAATTAATAAAAACATGCTTTCTTTTGCACTAGGAATAACCTGATAAATTCTTAGTCCTAGCACTATTTGTCCAGAAGACAGAATCACTTACAATAAAATCTACAGTTACTGTAGATAATTAGAATTTAAGTACTATTTATTGCACTTTAATTTCCAATGAAGAAAACTTCTAACTAAAGTTTATTTACTCCACACACATATATTAAACTTCTAATAATAAATAGTACTACATAAATATAGTACAACCAAAATAAAGAACAACAGCATTTACATATGAATCAGTCCTATGGCTTAAACTTTCTGATGAATTAATGAACAATTAAGTTACTCAACCTAGAAAACATATACATGCAGTTGCTACAAATTTTCAAATAAACAGTCAATATTATAATTCCTTCTGATACTGTGTTATTGCTAAAATTTTGTTTGATTCTGTCTCTCAATATTATTATTTACTATAATTGCATCATGATTTTTCTAAAGAAAAAATAAATATTAGTAAGATCACAATATTGATTATATGTCATTTGAGTCTGAAACACTAGTGGTATGCAGTAAGATTTTATGTAATGACAAAAATTTGTAAAGATTCTGCAACATCTTGTGTGAAAAGAAAGGGAAAAGTAAGAGGAAGGCATTGTAAGTTCCATAACAGAAACTCAATCTCTAATACCAACTCCTAAGAATAAATATTGTATAGACACACAGCATGGACAGCAGTGCCATTTACTCAAAGAATATGAAGACATTATAATTCACCTAAAATCTTTGCTTTGATCTATTAAATCAGAGGAAGGAAGGAAGAAAGGGAGGAAGGAAGGAAGACAGACACACAACAGACATGTAATTGCCTGGTGTGATACAGCATGCTTTTGATCCCAAAAGATGTAGGGAGATGTCCAGGCCAGCCAAACATACTAAGTTCCAGCAGAGGCTAATGACTTTTCAAAACCAAACCAGAACAAACAAACAAAAAAACTTTCATTTATTCTTCAATGAGTGTACATTTAGAAACATTTTAAATTCATGCAAAATTGAGACACAAGTACAGATGGCTCTCACATTCATTTTCCACAAACGTGGCCTCCTCCAACTACTGAATAACAGTTATTAATGCAAAGGCCAGCATTGACACTTGAACATAATCTGTTTTCCATAGGTTAAGTTTGATATCAACCATTGTGTTGTGTATTCTTTGTGTTCTGACAACATGATAATGCCATCACCGCTTTAAAATCCTCTTTTTATCCAGTTAGTTATGTAGTCCCTTCTAACCCCTGATAGCCATTAATGGTTTTATAGCTTCCATAGTTTGTCTTAATCAGGATGTGAGATATTTGTAATTATATTTATCATTTGTATACTCCCCAGGTTCTCCTAACAGTATGCCATTAAAAATGGCTTCTTTTCTTCTTGTAGTAAGACAGCTTTTTTTTTTTTTTCATGAGGAATTCCATTTATTGGGCATATTATATAGGCATCTTGGTTACTGCTTAATTTGGAAGTTATGAATAAAATAGCTATAAATATTTGTGTTCATGTTTTGCTTTAGTCATAAGTTCAGACTCATTGGAGTTAATACCATAGAGTAAAAGGTGTGGACACACAGGGTGCACGTTTGTTTGATTTCAACAGAAATGGCCACATTGATATCTAAAGTGACAGCGCTCTAAATTTTTACCAACAATGTAGAGTCCCTCAATCTTCTTGCTTGACGTTCTCTTTTTTCCCACAATACTGTGATTAAAAAACACCTTGACTAAAAACCACTTCATGAAGAAAATGTTTATTTGGTTCATAGTCCCAGGTTACAGTTCCCTATTATAGAAAAGTCATAGAGACAGGAACTGGTTGTTTATCATATCCAAAACCAGAAAGCAAAGCTCTTGAAGGTATGAGCTCTGCTAGCACTTTCTCCTTCGATTTAGTCCAGAACCACTGTCAAGATAATACTGGCACCCATTTTTAAGATAGGAATTCTCCAACATCATTTAAAATAATCAAGGGCATCTCTCAAGCAGGTGAGCTCAGAGGCCCATCTCTCTGGTGATACTGGATCAGGTGTAGTTTATAATTAACACTAACCATTACACTCTCCAACCATACTAGCATTTGGTAGAGTCAGTCATTTGAATTTTTCCATTATAATGAATATACAGCAATTCCATTGTAAAAAAATTGTAAACAGAATCAAAAAAGAGGAACAATGCCTTACTGATACAGTTAGCTAAAGTCAAACACCTTTCTAGGCTGGCAGAAGGACTCCAAAGCTGAAAAAATTGTGCTGCGCTAACTTGATTTGTATTCCGTTCTCGAATCCCAAGATAGAGGGAAAGAATAAATTCCTGAAAATTGTCTTCCTTCCTTTGCACAGGCACTATGACCTGAGCCTTCCTGCATTTTCACGTGTAAATAATAATTTAATTCTTAATAATAATAATTATAATAATAGTAGTTATGTTTTAAAAAGATTTATATGCATCCGATCAAGATGTTTTGTTTTGTTTTGTGTTTTCCAAATCAGTGTATAACTGAAATTAGGGAACAATACAAGGGCAATTCAGATGTGGACTTGTTCTCAGGAGTCAAGAGTATCCAGTACATTTGAAAAACTGGAAAAGACTGCTGATGAGTTGACAAGGTACAAAAGCATCTGTCAGGACTATAGCAATTGCAGAAGACCACAGCCCTTTGAAATGCAAATGCACACGCGTGTGCGTGCACACACACACACACACACACAGTTGTCACTGGAAAGAGCAAATTGAGTTCTAACAAGGTTTTTTTTTTGTGGTAGAATCTGTGGATGATATAGAGTAACTGAAAGAGAGAGAGAGAGAGAGAGAGAGAGAGAGAGAGAGAGAGAGAATGAAAGCTACCTCCCCTCATCTCTATGGTAAAACAGAAAACATGACCAGGAAATGGAGGAATCAGTATGTGTTTCCAGTCTTAGTAATATTCTGTTTAACCTGGGCAGCTATGTAAGGTAAAATTAAACTGGCTTAGAAGAAGACAGTAAAGTACATTTTTCTCATAAGGCATTATAGTGGGTAACAAAAATGAAATCATGTCTTTGAAACTAAGATCACAGCCATACTTATGAGAGACGTCCCTTTGGAATGGAGAATGAAGCCCCTCTTTCTCCTGTCTCATAGAAAAATTTGAAAAACAAGGAACAGGGTCTTGCTCCTGAGTAATAGAAAACAAAAAAGGAGCAATTAAATGTAAAGAATAGTCATGAGCTGAGGATAAAGGGAAAATTTCAAGTTTACATTATTTTCAATTTTACATTTCTTGGTTTGGATTTGTGTGTGCGTGTGTGTGTTTGTGTGGCTCTGTGTGTGTGTGTGTGTGTGTGTGTGTGTGTGTGTGTGTGTGTGTTGTTTTGTTTTTTGAGACAAGGTTTCTCCATGGCTTTGGAGGCTGTCCTGGAACAGCTCTTGTAGACCAGGCTGGTCTCAAACTCAAACATATCTGTCTGCCTCTGCCTCCAGAATGCTGGGATTAAAGGTATGTGCCACCACTGCCCAGCTTCTGTTTGTTTGTTTTTGTTTTTTAAAATTTTACATTTCTTATTTGAAAAACCAATAGGCACCATAAACATACAACATATCTTGAAGACTAAGTCCCAACCACAAGCAGAACAAACCACAGAGCAAACACCTACACATGCATCATGCCTTACTATGTTAACTTCACATCTACACTAAAGTCCCAGAAGCAGAAATGATATGCAGTTTCCAAGATAAATACTGTTTACTTCAGATTATAGACAAGCCCAAATAGTAACCTGTTTCCAATGATAATAATAAATAGACACAATAACCAAAAAGAAATGGACACTGAAAGATCAAAGTCATCAGAAGGACTACACACAGGCATATTTGAACTATATCATAAAATTAAAATATTTATGATGATTATGTTAAAGATTGAAATGCTGTGAACATATTATAGAGTTAATCTCAAGGAAAATGTTATTCCTAAAACAAAACTAAAATCAAATGAAAATGCCAAAATTATTATAGGGAAAAAGATCTGACAGGAACGTTAACAGACTCAATATAGTCAAGAAGGAATTACTATGAAGTCAGAATGGATCATTAAATCTTTACCATGCAGAAACTCAAGGAGAATAAAATTAGAGTATGTAAAAATATTACTACTGAGAGCATTAAATCACCAAAAAATTATGGCAATGTGGAAATGCTATCCTTACAAGAAGAGAAACATTGGAAGGCAAAATTATAAAGCTTTTCCCAAAACTATCAGCTAAAAATAAGTGACACAACAAAGAATTTTGGAGGAACAAAAATAATTTAGTATTGCAGATATGAGCAATAACATAGATGCTTATTACATCATTATTTATATATGATGGAATTGAGAAACAAATACCATGAGAACTAGAAAATATTGCATGATCAGAGTGATCAAAGCCTGTCTAAGTTCTTTAGGGATCCTTAATGAAAAAAAAAAAAAGCTGGGGAAACTTCTGAAAACATGGAGAAAAATATGATTTCTAGACAGAAAGGGAAACAACCTGCCAGTCTGCCATAATAATCAACATATATGCATATTCAACCAAAGGCTTGAAACTGGACAGTGTAAAGTACACCCAACCCAGCATTCAGGATGTACATGCAGCTGCATGAACTCTATGGCAACATGGGCTCCTTTGTGAACACTGTCCCAATCATGAGCTGAACAAGAGCAGCAACAATAGACATGCCAAAGCACACATGGAAATTCACAAAAGGTTTCTACTCGACTCAAGAACTGCCAGCATCTAAAAAACGCTGATGGCAGGAGATAGTCTTTCCTTGGGAAGTACAAACCAAGTAGTTTCCTAATTGCAAAAGGCCAGTCATTAAACATGAATACAAGAGACTTACACAGAATGAAGTTTTTATATATACCAGAAATTAATATACCAGAAATGGAAAGAGGGTTATATCTGAGGGTTTGAAGTGAGAAAAATGAAAGGAAGATGCAATCTCAAAAAAAAAAAAAAAAAAAAGGAAAAGAATGAAGACCTCTCCGTGTAACTTAGAGGTAATAGGGTTTCAAAACTGCTAAAACAGCCAAAAAATAACAACATAGAGTCCGGCGTAACAAAAAGCATATATAATTAATAAAAAGATAAAAAGGCAGGTAAATGTTGAGTGATAGAATTTCAACACCACAGTCTCAGTGGTGGAAATAAATTAACTAGAATGAATGATCAACTGTATAGGAATCACAAATAGAGTAAACCAAAGAATAAGGCTTCCTAAACCTAGGAAGAGGCGGTAATCAAGTTATCAGAACCCTTTGGTGTGACATCTGAGTTCTACCAAGAAGATGAAGAGGATCAAAAAATATAATTATTAATGCCTGGGGATTATCGGCTTGAGGCCATTTTGGTACTATACACTGACTTCCAGAGTATATTAAAGGAGTTCTTTAGATTCTGTGTCAAGAATATAAAAAACACAAAGAGGAGCTGCAAATGTCTCTAGGGGTAATCTTCCTCTTGTGATCTGAACTCTAGAGGCAGAAACTAGGAAAGTGGCATATTCTGAAATCTCATTTTCAAAATACCTCTGGAACGGAAGCCAAATGGGGATGAGAGGAAGTACCACAGAGCTCACACTAAGACAAAGGTTATACTTGGCATTATGATTCATGCTCTGATGACTTTTTAAGAATTAACTTCACTTCTTGCAGGTCTATATGACAGCAGTTTTTACTGTGAAACCCAGTTTGCGGATTCCTCTGCTGAGAATGCTTCCTTTGACCTATCACAGAACTTTCTGTTTCAGCACGAACATGTCATAGCCTGGTAATCTTATCACAATTTGGGCCATATCTCATTGGCCTTTGCAATGGAGAAGGGCTCTATGCTCAACCTCTTGAGCTCACTGATCTCCCATATTTCCTTTGCTGAACTCTCTACAAAACAATTATCCATTAACCATTCCCTGAACAACTTCCTACAGTCAAATCCATCATGGATCCAAATCTGTTACAGATAGGTAAAGACTGCTTTCTTATTTTTAGAAAAGACTATCCCTTTGTTCTCTTATCAATCAAAGTCAGCAAATTAGCTACTGTTTTATCTTTCAGCCCTTAGTAATTACAACGCTTGGCTGTAACTCTCATCAGAGCTTTATCTGCCATAAAGTGTTTGACAATTTCTATGCACATCAATTTCCTTCTTACACTTTTCCACTCATTTTAAACTGGAGGAACACCTCAAAGTTATTGGAAATGCATGCTACACTTTTGTGACCCTTCTAAACTTCATTTTCTAATGTCAGTTGTTCAAGGCTAACAATTCCTTCTTTTGCTTCCTTGTCTATTGGAGATACCAAAAGGAAATGGTCTTGTTCTCCTATGTCCTTCCCAGTTGTTAAAACTGTGTCTCATTCCTAGTATAGAGTGTATACAGACTTGTTTTTCACTTTTCAATGGGGAAAAACACCTCTGTTTTTCTCTGTAGGAGAGCCATGCTATGAATCACTTGACAGTTTCTTGCATTTGTGATGTTTTGAACCACTCTAACGTGTTCACTGTATGTATTATATTTGCAACTCCATTTCAATCTAGCAAGTTTCTATATCACGGCTATTAGTTTTAAGTGTGTGTGCATGGCATGTGAGTTAATCTGCCAAGAATGACATTAAACTGATCCTCCTGCTCCCACTTTCTGAGTACTGTTTCACACACATGTATTACCATGCTCAGTTATTAAACATATGATCTTGTATAAGCAAGGTAAACGCTCTGTCAGCTGAGATACAACAGCAGTCCAGGCTAAGTACTTTAATCATTTCATCTATTAATACTTTTTATAAAAATGCATGAGAAGCATAGTGACACACACCTTTAATCCCAGCACTCGGGAGGAAGAGAAAATTGAAATTAGATCACAAGAAACAGAGTTCTATCAGCAGCATCATACTGTCTGTACACAGACTTTGAAGCTATAAAAATTGTTAGTTATGTGTAATTACTAGATTTTTTATAGTAAATTAATATCATATATATGTGACCTTTTTCTTGGAATAACATTTAAATGTGAATAAAACATTTCTTATATTTAAGAGTTTTCATTCTACCTCTATTTTATTGTCTTATTTTACATTACTAGGGAAAGAGTAACATTATCTTTAGCATCTTAAACAGTCTATTTATAAACATGATATCTGGGTTTATTAATATTTGTTTCATTTTTGTCATTAAAACTCATATCAAGATATTGTCTTTTATATGTAATCTAAATATTTCATGTACTTAATGGTATTATAAGCCATTAAAACAATTATAACTAAGTAAAGAAGCATTAGAGATTTTTTCAGGTATTTATACTATTAGTAATTATTTATTTTAATAAATATTTACAAAAATATCTCTGGAAGTAATCATACAAATAGGTTATATGCACAATACTTGTCATTGTCTACTCTTTCTATTCACATGGTCACACAGGTGAAGGAAATACTAAATGTTGAAGACAAAAGCCAAATGAGAGCTAGATGCAAAAAGGTAATGTAGTGGTGATTTGGGCTGAAGCAAAGGCTCCGAGGTCCCTCTGAATACAGAGATGAAACAATTTGTCGGCTGCGTACCACAAAAACCATGTCCATTCATCAAGTCACCGCATCTCAGCGTTGCTGTTTCCAGTGGGAGTGAAAGACAGATGCATGTGTAGGTTCAATGCGCACTGTGCTGCACAGGGGTAATCAGTGCATGCTTAGCAAATAAATGAATAAAGACTCGGGAATAGCAATGCCTCGTGTTAGGCTACTTTAACCCCTGGAGCTTTGCGACTGATAGTTTCTATGCTTCAGCTGCTCTCTTAATCCTATGTCACCTGTGGATCCTTATCACATGTGTTCATTTCAGGTGTGGTCATCGAGGGAAGCAATTCAAAGGGTTCCGTCTGTGGAGCCCTCGCAAATCTTTCAGGGTGTATGAATCTTCCTATATGTTGCCCATCAAACAGGTATAATCCAAGCACTGACAATCAAGGCATATAAAACTCAAAAATCACTAGCTTAAGCAGCCTTTCCCCAGCCAGGATGTGAAGGAACCCCAGGAGGGAATCTTAAGAAGACAAGGCTGTTTGATGGTTTTCCTGTTGTCTAGCAACAGAAAAAGTAAATGGATCTTATTTACTGATATCGGTTTCCTAATACCCTGAAAAGCACGCCAGAAACTCCACATTTCCTGACTGCCTTTGTATCGTGATCTCCTCTGAGCCACAGTCACAATTCTCAACTCCCCAGATATTACAAGAGCTTAGCTACTGTCTGAGGGCCTGGGGAATGTTCTTGATAAACAGCATCAAGGACCCTGTTCTCCACTTCCAATTTGCCTTCTAATCGCAAAAGGTTATGCCTTCCCGTTGTTTTAGTTTTCTCCTTAAAAAAAAAAAAAAATAGAATTCAACCTGTTCTTAATTATAGTCAGGGTTTACTTGTTTCTGGGGAGTGACTGTTTCTGAAAATCCTCGGGAATGCGAGGCAGAAAGGAATACCAAAGTTGCCCCAGACAGATTCTTCCCTTCCTGTCCACAATGCCTGGGTTTTGGTTTGCTTACTTCACTGCGGCTTCTTTTATTGTGTGTGTCTCTGTGTGAGAATGAGTGTGTGAGTGCAAGTGTGTGCATAGATGCCAGAAGGGGACTTAGGATTTCCTACAACTGGAGTTATAGGCGGGGAAGGGAACTCAGGTTCTCTGTAAGTTTATGCTCTTAAAGGCTTAGCCCTCTTTCAGATCCATGGGGATCTCAATTCCAAGTTCTACAAACTCTGCAGAGAACATATTTGTATCAAATAACAAGCAAGCTTTGTTTCCAGGTCATCTTACAGTAGATTCAGAGAAAATAACAAACATTCCAGTTTTCCCATTATCCCTGTAATGGTACAATTAGAATACAGAGTTAGCAAGTCAACATTGGGATTCTTGAGTTTTCCTCTAGGACTAGATCAACTGCATGTAACTAGTCCTGCAAACCAACTGATTTTTCTCTAAAGACATTATTTTAGTGTCTAGGAATGGGTCTCCATCTTAAAGATTTGTTAGTAAATAATGTTTTGTTGTTGTTGTTGTTAAATTGCACAGTTCAAGAAATTACAACTTGTGCTTTAATTATGCTTGAGTTATAGATAAAATGTATAATGTATTAATACATAGCTAAAATGAGTAAAAATTATAACAGGGTAATAAAAGTAATTATTATTATTTACTTTTGAGACACTGCCTCACTATATAGTCTAGGATTTCTTCAAACATGGCACATTCTTGCTTTAGGCCCCCAAGTGACAGAGTTATTGTTATAAAGCAGTATTGTCAAGACAAATACTCATTTTGAAAAAAATAGGTTTTATTCTGACAAAGATGTGGAAAAATTAAAGAATATTTATTCTTAGATAAAATGTCTTTTAATAATTTTAGTGACTATTTTATCACATAAGATTTATGAAAATGTATATATTATTTGTATACATTTTCATTATGACTATGAATTATTCATATTTATTAAGTTAAAACAATGAGATGATTTTCATTATTTTGTATTGCAATTATGTATTTCATTTATTTATATGTGTGCAGGCATGCATGCATACATTTATTCACATGTACACACATGTCATGGTGTGCTGTAGAGGTCAGAAAAGAAATTATTCTCTCCTTCTACAAAACTGTCATTTTCCCACACACATTACTTGTAAATGTATATTTTTTGAGACTGGGAGAAGTATATAGATTTATGTATAACGGAGAACACAGAAAGAGTGTAGAGAAGTGGAGATATGTAAAAACCGTTTATGTAAAGCATACCCAAAGACTGCTATAAGCAGATGCAACTTTTTACAGATAAACAGGAGAGAACAGAAGCATGCAAGCCAGTTGTAGAGGTGCACAACCATGATCCCAGCAGGATGGCTGTACAGGTTGGTCTATGTATTAATTTCCAGGAGGGACTGGGCAAGAAGGTGTGATCCTGCAATTTAAAATACAAAGAACAACAAAAACAACAATAAAAATTTGTTAACATGAGTAGCACCCTCAACTGCTAAAAATGTTTATACCATGTGAAGTTTTTGCTTCTCCTCAATGGAGGAGGATAGTTTTGTTGGTTATAGTAATCTAGGTTGGTCATCATAGACCATAAAGTTTTCAAATATCTTTGGGGATATGTCCATCACCAATTCTTCTTGGACACCTAGTAGATTAGCCTCAATTGTTATTTTGGTTAGATTGAGAAGTGCCAATGCTGCAAAACTAAGTTACTAGGAGAAGATTCTAGAAAAAAGAAAAAGAAATGTGTGTGTGCATGCGTTTTAATATCTTCTTTCTCTCTCGAAATAATTTCTTGATAACAGCAGGCTGAAATTCACATTGTCGATAAGAATGATTACCTTGGTTTCTTTTCCTGTTGTGGTGATAAGATACTCCGCCAAAATAATTAACAGGATAAATGGATTTTTATGCATGTCTCACAAGTCAAGTACTGAGTTCATCATGGTGTGAAAGTCACAGCACAGGAGCTTGAATCATCTGGTTACATAGCATTTACAGTCAGAAAGCAGAATGCAGTCTTTGACAGTGCTCAGCTCACTTAGCTCCTTATACAACATCCAGATTTCCAACTCCAGACTTGTTCTTGCTCACAAATAAAATGGGTCTCTGGACCTCAATTAACCTAATGAAATATTCCATCACGGTATGCCCTAAAACAATCAAAACTAATAATACATTACACGTGTGCCTCAAGCCCTGCCACCTGGGTGATGCTAGATGCCGTGACGTTGACAATCAGTATCAAGCACCACAACAATGATATTTAAAGCCAAGTATGGTGACCTGGCACCAGTATTAAAGGATTCAGCAGTGACTCAGAAAAGGAAGTATCTTAGGTTTTGCTTAACATAATATATATAGTGAGACCCGATCTCAAAAGCCAAATGCAGAACGAAAGGCAAATGCATAATGTTTGACATTAATTAGCAAATGGGGAACTGAACTAAGAAAACCCAGCAGCTGTTAAGCATAAAGGAGAAACAAGCTAGTAAAGAGTCATTTACATAAACGAAATTAATACTACCTACTGAAAAGAGTATAAATATATCCAACTTGTCTTTGCTCACAGGTCAAGAATTAGGATGAGGCAAACAAAGTACCCTTATCTTATTCAAAATTCAGTTACTAGCACTCAGGTTGGGTGGGCTAAAGCCACTCATAACTCTATCTCCATGGGAATTAATGACCTCTTTTGTACTCTGAAGGCATAAAAAAACACATGAATACACACACACACACACACACACACACACACACACACACACACAAATAACCATAAAATAGTCTTAGTTCAGGACAATTTTACAAAAATGAACAAACAGTAATTCACTCAGAAAGTTGTATCTCAAAACTATACAGGCAGTCAATGCTAGTGAGAAACATACTTGTTTTCCAAATTAATGTTTATGGATATGTCCTTCTGCTACAAGTATACACTGAATTCCCTCAATCCAATAAAAACAAGGTATATTTAAGCACATACTGCAGCCAACCCTGCACTTGAATCAGTATGTTATTCAATGTTTCAGTTTTCAAAGGCTTTATGACTCCTCAGCTGCCATTTTCTGAACTCACATATTTTCTAAAAATTATAATCAGGTTTTGCTTTGTTTTTACAGAACTTGTCATCGCAAAGGTGGTTGCGGCAGCAGCAGCAACAGAGTAAATGAGGATTTGGGCAAACACAAATCATGGTGGGGATGACTATTTATAATGTAGTTTATTTGTAGAGAGCCTGCACACAACATCTAATTCTACTCCGGTTCAGTGGATGAAAAGAAGTATGGGTTACTGAATATAAATCTGCACTGGGGTTAGTTGCATAGACTCTCTGTTGATTGCATTTTGCCATACTGTTGCTCCATTATATACTCACATTAGCGTCATGGATAATGGAACAGACAAGAAATCTCATGAAATGTGGCTTTGTAAACAAAAATGAGAGGCCTGATAGTTTTCCATTATGAAAGATTTGTTACCTCCAGTACTAAAAGAATTACAGCATTAATACTGAAGAAATAATGTCCTCATGAGTTCTTGTTTCTAAAATTGTCAGAGCGTCACAAGTTCTCATTCAGAATGGTACGTTTTTATTGATTTGTAAAACAGCCATCCTGGTGACAAGCATAAAACAGGTGCTAAAGCACAAGGGCTTACATTTATATGTCAAGTGATTATTTCCAGGAGCAAAAATCAAATTCTAGCTGCTATGCAAAGGAATGAAATTGTACGGTACTAGAAGACACTTTCAACAAGTCTCACTACAGTATTAAAATATACAAAGTTCTCTACTTCTAAACATTACCTTTATAAATGATCCATGAGTATTTGCTTCAAAATCCTCCCTTTCCTATCTCCTAAGCTTCTCATTTCTTTGTGATCCTAGTTGCTTATGCATAAACAAGATATAAGATAGAGAAAGGCTATAACCCCCAAAATATAGCAGAATTGGAACGCCAAAAAAAAATCTTTATAACCTTGAATTATATGGATTTGTCTACCCACACTAGTGGCTAGAATAGTAATTTCCCCATGCTTTCATCCAGGGCACTTTATATACAAAAAAAAAAAAATGGAATTAAAAAAAAAACATCCTAGACATAGCAGAAATGTATAAGGAAAGAGAAGTTCCAAGTGAGAGAATATGTTACTGTATGTCCCTTGAAACTAAAAATCTGTACCATATTAAAAGTCTCAAAAATAATTAAGGGCCAAATATATTGATTCATGCTTCTCTTCGGAATAACAGGCACATACGCTGTTCTTTAGAGACAAATATGATATAGAATCCATTTCAAGATGGACTGGTAACAGCTTTTCAAGAACAGACTAAAGGAAGAAGCCGAGTTTCTAATTCTATTACCTGTTGACATGAGTTCAGACCACACATGGACTGATAACTGTGACTCTTCTGAACAGTGTGATCCAGCTAGGGAGATGATGTGTTGGGTAAAGGCACTTGCTGCTAGGCCTAATGACTGGAATTCTATCCCCAAAAAGAACATGATAAAAAGAGAGGAACAACTCCCTCATGTTGTTCTCTGTGGTCCACATGTGGCATGGATGCTATGTTCGCTAAAATAAATGAATAAATGTAAAAAAAAATCAAAGGACTCTATGATCTTTTAAGAGGCAGAGTAATTATACATGAAAAAGGACTAACAATCTCTGTCTTGGCATTCAACAAGAAAGTTGGTTTCCCTACTTCTGCTTACTCTGCTAGCCAAATACACAATAAAAACTTTCCCAAAGAATTCTATGTAATGTCATTGGGTTCTGTATCAAAGTAAATATCAATAAATATTTATACTTTGGAAATGACAAAAAAATCAATACCCAGATATTTACCTTGAATAGGAAGTGTGATTTTAATAATTTGTGTATGCGTGGTTTTTTTCTCAGTCTTTCTGAGTTACTGTTGGGTAGGGCACATAAAAGATAAACAAGGCTTCCGTTTGAAAGAAGGATGAGAAATCTCTTGTTAGCATCAAGGACCAAGAGTGAAAACCAAGGTTGGAACTAACATCAGCCTAGTATAAGGATCTGAGGTTGCTGCCAATATTATTGTTCTTTTTCCTAAGAATAGTACTTCCAAATCCAACATAATACCCATTTCATTCATAGGAAAGAAGGAGATGAAAAATTAGAGGCATGAAGAACAGGAAGTAGAAAAGGAGAAGGAGGAAGGAAGATGTGAGAAGAAAGAAGGGAAGGAAAGAGATGGTAGAGGAGAGGGGGAGAAGGGAAGGAAAAGTGATAGGAGATGAAGAAAAGGAGAAGGGGGCTAGAGAAGAGTTAAGGGAAGACAGGAGGAGAAATGAGAAAAGTAGGGTAATGAAGGGGGCGGATACATAGGGATTTGATACCCAGACTTATTTGAGAATGTGAGAGGCTTAAGAACGCATCCAGCCTCTCTGGGTTACAGTGGAGAGATGCAATACTGGCCAGCCCATGGCCACTGGAATTTCTCTCATACCATAGAGAGAAAGTTAAAGAGTTTAAGGAAAAGGGGTATTCACCCTTGTCATAAAGCACTCAATAGACAAGAAATCCCAAGCTGTGAAGCCACATCTAATTATTGAGGAACTAGTGTGTCCAGATACGTTTCTAGACCCTAAATATTTTACAACGAAAACCAAACATCAAAACATGACATGTACATAATTAAAGAGAGCTTGTACTCGAGGAGGAGAAAACATTTGTTGCCACTTCCTTCATAACAGCATTTTTTGTTTTTAATAAATTCCTTGGCATGATTATTTGGAGCAGGTGGAAACTTCACAATCCAAGATCTGTGACCTTCCAGCAAAAGGGACAGAAGACAGATTTTCTGAAGAAAGTGGACATGCTACCCACCAGAGTCTGACATTTAATATTTCCAAAATAATTGTTGTGTGTCTGTCTGGGTAAACTTTTGAAGCCAATGGCAGTAGCATGATTTGTAATATAAGAAAAGAGACACAATTGTCCAGATGTTAGAATACCCATGAACAGGTAACTGAGCACTCAAAGGAAAATGGTAATTCCACCAGCCTGCCCAGCATGGTTCACACGTTTATTCAACTTGTGAATGCACTTCATTCAGCTATTTGTCTCTCTGGGAAAAGGAGAGATTTACTCTGCTATGGTCAGCCTGTCCTGGGTCCCCTAGCCTGAACAACATGGTTTCTTTCAATATTTCTTCAAGGAGTCTAAGCATAGGAAAAAACATGTTGCTATAATTCTGTTTTCATTTTTAGAAATGAGAGCACATGTTGCCTTAAATTTCTCCTTTTTTTGAATATTATCTCCTCATATAAGATTTTTTTTATCAGAATCTACCTGATTTTGAGAATTGGACACATTTTATCCATACTTTATTTTGACTTGAAATTATCACTTTTTGAAGGACATAGATACATCCTTTGTAAAGAAGAAAACTTCTGTATCTTGCAATATGAGGTCAAAAGTTTTTGAAATATTAAAAAGTAATTTCTCATTTTCAAAGAAATAGTCTTATTATATTACATTTATTGTACTAATGTTCTCATGATGCTTGAGATTGCCTTTGTATTAAATGTGGACACTCTAGTTAGGCTCTTAAGTTTCTGTCCCCTGGGTTCATAATAGTGATTGGGATAAAATAGGAAAGAAGGAGAGTAGATAAAGGAAGGATGGATTTAACGAGGTCAAGCTTAGAGTATGAATATCACACTGACACGTATTACTAATTAAAATTAATGTTGCTCACAGTTAAAATATTTAAGTTCCCTAAAATAATCACTGAGTGAGTATTTTAAATGAAACAGATTAATTTTGAAAGCTATATGTTTAACAGAAAATCATATATTTGTATATATATAGACATTTATATATAAAGACTCATGCACAAATTACCAAAATTATATGAAAAAATCCTATATTTTTATGACATTATAGAACTGCAATATTTCTCGAGACATTAAAATAGCTTTTCAAAGTCAATATTTTCTGAAGTTATCTTCAGATAAACACAATCAAGCAAGCTAATTTTTTGCCTACTATGATTTATAATATAAATATAATAATATAAAATTAACCCATTTTGCAGTTAAAATATGTTCTAACATTTTTTTAATATATGAAAACCTAAAGGCAGACAGTTTCCATAGTTTGAGTAACTTAGGTAAATGCTATGACTAGATTTAAGCGGGGAGTTGACAAATGATGGTCAAAATAGAAAATGTAGAAACAAATCTTCAGCTTAATCCTTTAAAAAAAATACTCTGAGTTTAAATTAGAGAGTGTTTTTAAAAACTGAAAATCATGGCTGTCCAGATGGCTCAGTGGATGATGGTACTAGCTGTGAAAACATAGGGAATAGAATTTGATCCTAGAAACCACATAAAATTGCATAAAGTTAGATGGAGAGGTCTAACTTCACAAAGTTTTCTTCCATGACACAGCCTGCGTACTCTAACACACCTGTACCTATTTGGAGGTTTAAATGTCTTCTCAATATTTTCACAAAAAAAAAAAATGTTCAGCTGTTTCTTAAAGACTCAAATACCTCCATGGATGCACAGGTAGAAACTGAATGTAAGATAGTCAGTTTTTGGCTTTTTATAATGGCTAATCCTTTAATTAATTAGTTAATTATGGTGATTGATTACTTTTACTCATAGTGTAATTAATACAAGTTTCTGTTCAAGTAGTATACTAAAGACAGTAATTGTACTATCCTTTGGAAATTTTAGGAAAAGCCTGGTCCTGCTTCTGCTTGAAATATGAACACACACTTGAACGTGTAATATAACTCTTCTGCCCAGATTCTCATATTAAGGCAACTTCCCTTTAAGCTTGAAGTATTTTACTCTGTGTGTTGGTATCAGCTTCTCTGAGTTTGAATGTGAAATGTCTACTTTTTCTTTTGTTTCACCGTGTGTGCTTCCTGTAACTGCAAGATCACTATGATTTGTTGGGGCTACGTTAACGAAAGTTAATGAATTGATTTTCCAAATAGGAAAATAAACTGAAGTAGATTTGGATCCAGCGTACTTTTAGATACTCCCTAATTAAATTGTAAAGACACTTAGATTTTTGCTACTTTCCAAACTACAAACAGCTGATAATCATACAGCATGTTTTTGAATATACATTATTACTATATTAATAGTTTTGAAAGTCATTTTCTTATAATTTTGGGGTTGTTGATATCGATTATATGAACACTGCATGTACAAATCTGGAAGACTCTGATTCAGTGAGGAATAAGAGATCAAAATCCAAATCCAAATGTGCAAATTCAAAGCCAAAGATGATACAAACAGAATGAACAGATGAACAGTGACATTTCTTTCCTTTTTTTTTTTTCTTCCATGATTTTATCAAGACAGAGTCTATGTACTGGGACTAAAGGTGTGTGTCACCACAGCCAGGATGGAGATGTGTTATTTTCTCCTTTATTTGAAGATGTATCATAAACCCATAACCCACTTCCTCCAACACAAATGTGCACGCGCACACACACACACACACACACACACACACACACACATACACAGAATGAGAGAGAGAGGGAGAAAGGGAGAGAGACAGAGAGAATTATAGGACTTCATAGGGGATGTCTACTAGACTTATTTTAAATACTCCATTACACCAAGTATGTGATGCCTTTCCACCATGTATCCATTCTTAGGCATGATGAAGGAAAGCAAGCACTACAAAGAGAATCAAGCCCTAGAAAACATTAAACTAATTTAAAAATCTACACTTTTTATTCTATTTTATTTTATTTACTCAAGATCTCTCATTTGAAAACAATAACATGAAAGCTAAATAGTTTCTAGATTACATCACTCAAAGTTTTCAAAATGTGCATGAAACAGAAAGAAGAAAATATAATGATAAAATATAGAGTATTTAGTTTGCGTGGTGACAAATGTTTAATTTATAGCATTAACTCATTAAGTTAGTAAAAGAGATTTTGGCAGATGTAAATCTTTAAAACCTAGTACTTAGAACAAAATAAGCCGCACAAAGGAACATGCAACAGAATAAAGACAAAGCTAGCAATGGCAAAGTAGACAAGATAAGCAAAACGCAATCCTGGCTCTTCCAAAAATCAATAAAATTGATGAATTGTGGTATGGCTAAGGAAAAAAATGCATTTTCATTCTTAGCAACAGGACTCCAAATACATTGTACTCACAAGATTCAGGTAATGGTAAGTGTATATATATAGTTGACTCAAAACCCAGGTAAGAATAGATCTTCAATTGTGAGGAGGATTTGGGATGATTTTAAAACTTGACTCTAAAGCAAAAGTACATAAAATACTTTTTTCCATTTTGAATATTGTTATTCAATTGAAATATAAGGTAAATGTTTTTAGAAACGTCCACTTCGTTTTGGAAATTAAAGATTTGTGTGAGACAAAAATTCAAAACAGAAGAAAATGAAAAGCAGATATATGCATAAATGTTCAGAAGATGTAGGATACACACACACACACACACACACACACACACACACACACACACTTAGTCTTTGGGAAGTGTTTTTCATAATACAATTATAAAACATTAAACTATTTATCACGGTGATCACTGTAAGTATAATAACACGCTCCCTTGGTTTTTCTTCTGCATTTATATTAATATGAAAGAAAATTTGTCTTTAATCCTAATCATCCTAATGCAGTGGTCACTCCTGTTTGCATAAGTGTGGTATAATACATAGAAACACTATTTAGAAGTGTTTTTCAGTTGTATATGTCAACAAGATAGGTAAAAGTGGAAGAAATATAGGTGCGAAGGATCAACTTTTGAAACACTTAGCATTGTGAAAAGTGCCATTTTCTTTTATTTTGTAAAAAGAAGCTACAGACAAGTGTGAAGAAAGTGTAGTGCAATGCTAGTAGGCAGGGACGGGTAGAATTTGAAGTCTGGACAAGTTACCCTCTGGTCACAAACCATCAACCTTTATGAGTTGAAAAGACAGAATGGCTTTTCACTCTCCACAATTAGAAGTCTCCAGTTGCTAAGCTACATGGCCACATACCCTGGGGCTTTGTTTTCTCCTTCAGTAAACAAATCGTGTGGTGTTTGGGCTTCTCAAATCTGTGGACTGTATCCTTTTCGGTATTGTATTTTCTCAGCGTGTCGTGTCTTCAAATGTCTGATTTATAATTTATGAAAGCTGCCCACAACTGCTATCACTCAGCACTGTGCAGCACTGTCTGTTTGCTGTAAGAATGATGTTAGGACCTGTTTCTTTATTCTGAGATTTTTTTTCTCTAAATCTATAGTTGAAGGTAGGTATTTTTAACCACATTTGATAATGACTTCCTTCACTGTCCTCCCTATAGGGATTTTTTTCCCAGCTTCTTCTGTTTGAAGATTAGCACGCTCTTTATTTACTTCTTTGTGTAACAGAAGGGTTTTTATTGCTGAACAAAAAAGAAGGAAAAGTTTTATATGATCTTTAAATATAACTTACAACATTTGTTTGTTTGCTTGTGTGTGTCCAATTCTCTCTTTGTGTGTGTTTATATGCTTATGTGAGTGTGTGTGTGTGTGTGTGTGTGTGTGTGTGGTGTAAACCAGGAGCTGGTTCTCAGGTTGTCACACTTCATGGAAAGCACAGAAGGAAAGAGAAATTAGGCAAATGACAAAATCAAGAACAGATTTCATTACGAGGATTGCTTCTTCTTCCCAGTGGACTTTGTGACTATTAATAGCAAGAAGGAAAGATCTGCCCAAGAGAGAATTAGGACCAGTGTGGAACAGGGAAGTAAAGTCTAGAAAGGCAAGCGGCCTGAGTCCCTATACATCATCCATCCACAGCCCACTGAAAATCCCTCTGCTCTGGGTCATCTACCATCTGTTAAGAGCTGTCTGTCTTAATAGTGTTTGTTGGTATAACTGTTTCTACTTGTATTGTATTCCTTTCCCTTTTGCAGCATTTTGATTGCCTGCCTTATCTTGAATTACACAATTTTTGTTTGTTTGTTTGTTTGTTTTGTTTTTTAACAAAAACATAGAACTTCCCAGGCCCCTCCCAGAGATCCGCCTATCTCAGCGGGTCCACTGGGAGTTCCTGCAGGCAAGATCCTTGACCCCCAAATCCGGGCCCCTGCAAAAGAACGAGGTCTCAGCTGGAGAGCGCCAGTTTCCAGTGAGATCCCACTACCCTGCAAAACCTTCTCAAGTTCCAGCCCAGCCCTTGTCCTCTTCTGCCGGCTATTGGCCAGAGGTGAGTCTGGGCCCAATCGGGGCTGCCTGTCCCCTTCAACCTCTTTACCCCCCTCCCCCGCCTGAACTCCCTGGATTGGCCCCTGATCCTGCTGCTCCTGTCTCCGGTCCCCTTTGAGAGCACCCTTGGAGCTCTGATACACCCCCACCCATCCCAACCTCCAGCCTACCCCCCCCCACCCTGTGCCCTACCCCACCTACGGTCCTGCCGCTCTGGTTGAGCACTGGGACAGAGGGTGGAGCCAACAGTCCACCCTACTTCGGAGACCTCTCGGAGCAACTCCGAACAAAGGAGACCTGACTATCCACGTGGGACCACCTGTAATTTCCACCGGCTTGGTCCCTGACCCCGCCTCCAGTCCTCTGCTGGAGTCCCAGGCCCCTCCCAGAGATCCGCCTATCTCAGCGGGTCCACTTGGAGTTCCTGCAGGCAAGATCCTTGACCCCCAAATCCGGGCCCTGCCAAAGAACGAGGTCTCAGCTGGAGAGCGCCAGTTTCCAGTGAGATCCCACTACCCTGCAAAACCTTCTCAAGTTCCAGTCCAGCCCTCGTCCTCTTCTCCCGGCTATTGGCCAGAGAGAAGCCTCCTAGAGAGCTTGGACCACACAGAGATACAGACATTGAATCTTTGATCCACATAAGCCCATCTGGGAAGGACCATAGAGAGAGGGAAGAGACACCACCAACACCTACAGGAAGAAACTATGGGAAGAAGGCAATACAAGAGAACACCTAACAACAGAAAGACAAACATGACACCACCAGAATCTAGGGAATCTACACCAACTAGAATGGAACACAACAACAAAGCAGAGGAAGCAGAAGGGTATGACTTAAAAATCACCATCATAAAAATGATAGAGGCCCTCAAAGAAGATATGAGAAAATCCCTTAAAGAAATAGAGGAAAAAACAAACAAAAAAGTGGAAGAAATGAACAAATTCCTTAAGGAAAGTACAGAAAGCCAAGAAAAAACAATTAACCAGGTGAAGGAAACGGTTCAAGATTTGAAAACCGAAATTGAGAAAATAAAGGCAACACAAATGGAAGGAAAGCTGGAAATTGAAAAGCTGGGAAAAAAATCGGAAACCACGGACACAAGCATAACCAATAGAATTCAAGAGATGGAAGAGAGAATCTCAGGCGCAGAAGATAAACTAGAAGAAATAGATTCATCGACCAAAGAAAACCATAAATCCAACAAATCCTTAACACACAATATCCAGGAAATGTGGGACACCATGAAAAGGCCAAACCTAAGAATAATAGGCATAGAGGAAGGTGAGGAAGCCCAGCTCAAAGGTGCTGAAAACATATTCAACAAAATCATCGAGGAAAACTTTCCAAATCTGAAGAAGGACATGCCCATGAAAGTACAAGAAGCATACCGAACCCCAAATAGGCTGGACCAAAGAAAAAAGACCCCTCGACATATAATAATCAAAACACCTAGCATACAGAATAAAGAAAAAATATTAAGAGCAGCGAAGGAAAAAGGACAGGTAACATATAAAGGCAGACCTATCAAAATTACACCTGACTTCTCCATGGAAACCCTCAAGGCCAGAAGGTCCTGGATAGATGTTCTAAAAGTATTAAGAGAACACGGATGCCAGCCTAGGCTACTATATCCAGCAAAACTCTCAGTCAATATAGATGGAGAGAACAAGATATTCAATGACAAAACCAGATTTTCCCAATATGTATCTACAAATCCAGCCCTACAGAAAGTATTGGAAGGAAAATTCCAACCCAAGGAAGGTAACTACGCCCACAAAAATGTAGGCAACAGATAATCCAACTACACCAGAAACCTAGGGTGAAGCAGAACAAATATATTCACAATACCACTGCCAACAACAAACCTAAATCAAACAACCATCAACAATCAATGGTCCTTACTCACCCTCAACATTAATGGTCTTAACTCACCTATAAAAAGACACAGATTAACAGAATGGATACGAAGACAGAATCCATCCTTCTGCTGCATACAAGAAACACATCTTAGCTCCAAAGATAGACATTACCTCAGGGTAAAGGGTTGGGAAAAGATTTTCCAATCAAATGGAAATAAGAAGCAAGCAGGCGTAGCTATCCTAATATCTAACAAGCTAGACTTCAAACCAAAACTAGTCAAAAGAGATGAAGATGGTCATTTCATATTCATCTCAGGAGAAATCCATCAACACAAAGTCTCAATTCTGAACATCTATGCCCCTAATACAAAGCCACCCACATTCGTAAAAGAAACACTACTAAAACTCAAAGCTCATATAAAACCTCACACACTTATAGTGGGAGACTTCAATACACCACTCTCAACACTAGACAGGACCACAAATCAGAAACTCAACAAAGAAACAAAAGAATTAACAGAAGTTATGTCTCAACTGGGGCTAACAGACATCTATAGAACATTCCATCCAAAGACAAAAGAATATACCTTCTTCTCTGCTCCACATGGAACCTTCTCTAAAATCGACCACATACTAGGAGACATAACAAACCTCAACAGATACAAGAGAATAGAAATAGTCCCCTGTATCTTATCGGACCACCATGCTTTAAAATTGGAATTCAACAACAATACAAATAGCAGAAAACCTGCAAACTCATGGAAACTGAACAATGTGCAATTGCACCACTCCTGGGTCAAAGAAGAAATAAAGAAAGAAATTAAAGACTTTCTAATATTCAACGAGAATGAGGATACAACATACCCGAACTTATGGGACACCTTGAAAGCAGTGCTACGAGGGAAGTTCATTGCACTAAGTGCCCATATGAAGAAAACAGAGGATAGTCACATAAATGAATTAACAGCGCAACTGAAAACCTTAGAACAGAGAGAAGCGAATTCACCCCGCAGGAGCAGACGCCAGGAAATAATCAACTTGAGGGCTGAAATCAACAAAATAGAAACCAGGAAAACAATACAAAAAATCAATGCAACAAAGAGTTGGTTTTTTGAGAAAATCAACAAGATTGATAAACCTTTATCCAAATTAACGAAAAAGCAGAGACAGAACATGCAAATTAACAAAATCAGAAATGAAATGGGGAACATAACAACAGACACAGAGGAAATCCAGACAATTTTCAGGTCATACTTCGAAAATCTGTATTCCACAAAAATTGAAAATTCAAAGGAAATGGACAAGTTTCTGGATAACTATCACTTACCAAAATTAAATCAAGAACAGACAAACAACTTAAATAGACCTATAACCCGAAATGAAATAGAAGCAGTCATCGAAAGCCTTCCAACGAAAAAAAGTCCAGGGCCAGATGGATTCAGTGCAGAATTCTACCAGACATTCAAGGAAGAACTAATACCACTACTCCTCAAACTGTTCCACAAGATAGAAACAGAAGGTTTATTGCCAATCTCTTTTTATGAGGCCACAATAACTTTGGTACCCAAACCTCACAAAGACACAACTAAGAAAGAAAACTACAGACCAATATCCCTGATGAACATCGATGCAAAAATACTCAATAAAATAATGGCAAACCGAATTCAAAAATACATCAGAGAAATCATCCACCATGATCAAGTAGGCTTCATACCTGGATTGCAGGGATGGTTTAACATACGAAAATCTATCAACGTGATCCACCATATAAACAAACTGAAAAAGAAAAACCATATGATTATCTCCCTAGATGCAGAAAAAGCCTTCGATAAAATTCAACACCCTTTCATGATAAAGGTATTAGAGAGGTCAGGGATAACAGGAACATACCTAAACATAATAAGAGCAATATACAGCAAACCAACTGCCAACATCAAACTGAATGGAGAGAAACTTAAGCCAATTCCTCTAAAATCAGGAACAAGACAAGGCTGTCCTCTCTCTCCATATCTCTTCAATATCGTACTAGAAGTTCTAGCTAATGCTATAAGACAACAAAAGGAGATCAAGGGCATCCAAATTGGAAAGGAAGAAGTCAAACTGTCTCTATTTGCAGATGATATGATAGTTTACATAAGCGACCCAATAAACTCTACCAGGGAACTCCTACAGCTGATAAACACCTTCAGCAAACTAGCAGGATACAAGATAAACTCAAAAAAATCAGTAGCCCTATTTTTTTCAGACGACAAAGAGGCAGAGAAAGAAATCAGAGAAACATCACCCTTTACAATAGCCACAAGCAACATAAAGTATCTTGGTGTAACGCTTACCAAACAAGTAAAAGATCTATATAATAAGAACTTTGTGACTCTAAAGAAAGAAATTAAAGAAGATACCAGAAAATGGAAAGACCTCCCATGCTCTTGGATAGGTAGGATAAACATAGTAAAAATGGCAATCTTACCAAAAGCAATCTACAGATTCAATGCAATCCCCATTAAAATCCCACCACAATTCTTCACCGACCTTGAAAGGATAATAATTAACTTTATATGGAAAAACAAAAGACCCAGGATAGCCAAAACAACCCTATACAATAAAAGAACATCAGGAGGCATCACCATTCCTGACTTTAAGCTCTACTACAGAGCTATAGTTCTGAAAACAGCCTGGTATTGGCATAAAAATAGACAGGTAGACCAATGGAATCGAACTGAAAATCCTGATATTAATCCATGCACCTATGAACACCTGATTTTCGACAAAACAGCTAAAATTATACAATGGGGCAAAGACAGCATCTTCAACAAATGGTGCTGGCACAATTGGATGAGGGTGTGTAGAAGACTGCAGATAGACCCATGTCTGTCGCCATGCACAAAACTCAAGTCCAAATGGATCAAAGACCTCAACATCAATCCAGCCACATTGAACCTCTTAGAAGAGAAAGTAGGAGGAACCCTTGAACAAATTGGTATAGGAGACCGCTTCTTGAACATAACTCCAGGGGCACAGACACTGAAAGAAACAATTAATAAATGGGACCTCTTCAAACTTAGAAGCTTCTGTAAGGCAAAGGACACAGTTGACAAGACCAAACGGCAGCCCACTGACTGGGAAAAGATTTTCACTAATCCTATATCCGACAAAGGGCTGATCTCCAAAATATACAAAGAACTCAAGAAACTAGTCAACAAAACACCAAATAACCCTATTAAAAAATGGGGTACAGAACTGAAGAAAGAATTCTCAATGGAGGAAATCAAAAAGGCTGAAAGACACTTAAGAAAATGCTCCACATCCTTAGCTATCAGGGAAATGCAAATCAAAACAACTTTGAGATACCATCTTACCCCTGCCAGAATGGCTAAAATTAGAAACACCAGTGATGACTTATGTTGGAGAGGATGTGGAGAAAGTGGAACACTCCTCCACTGCTGGTGGGAGTGCAAACTCATACAGCCACTTTGGAGATCAGTATGGCGGTTCCTCAGGAAAATGGGAATTAGTTTACCACAGGACCCGGCAATCCCCCTCTTAGGCATATACCCAAAGGATTCACATCAATGCAACAAAGACATCTGTTCAACTATGTTCATAGCAGCACTATTTGTAATAGCAAGAACCTGGAAGCAACCTAGATGCCCTTCAATTGAAGAATGGTTAATGAAGATGTGGCACATCTACACAATGGAATACTACTCTGCAGAAAAAAATAATGGTATCTTGAAATTCGCAGGCAAGTGGATGGCACTTGAAGAAACCATCCTGAATGAGGTAACCCAGTCACAAAAAGAGGAACACAGTATGTACTCACTCATATATGGATTTTAGACCTAGATCAAATGATCACCAGCCTATAATTCACATCACCAGAGGAAATAGGATACAAGTTGTATTCTAAGAGATTCATATAAAGTCCCTCACAGAACTGGGAAGGGACAAGTCCCCCAGACCTCAGGTATAGTGGGGGAGGACAGCTAATGGAGAGAGAAGTAGGAGAAAATGAGAGGGAGGAGAGGAAGGCATGTGTGACTAGGAGGATTGAGCCTGGTTAGGAATGGAAAATAGGAAAGAGAGAGAGAGACAGAGACAGAGAGAGAGAACATAAAAGAGGGAGCCAATATTGGTTTGAAGATAAAGTTGAACACAAAGAAAGGTCGAGGGAACTACAAGACTGCTCCCAACTAACAATCTCAGCTTCCGTGGAAAGGCTATCATAAATGCCCTTCCCGGAGAGTGAGATCAACAACTAACTTCTCCATGGAGTCCTCAACTAATGCCTGTTGAAAACAGGAGCAAACACCCATACATAAACACTGAGTCAAACTAGAACCCAGAAGCAGATGGAGAGGACAAGACCATGCGGTAGAAGTACATAGAGACAGCTTACCTGAACAAGGAGGAGCTAAGGGCCACTAGACTGATAGCTGGGAAGCCAACAGCGGTCTGACTCGGACCCCCCTGAATATGGGTCTCAGCCAGAAGGTCTGAGCAGTCTAAGAGACCTCAGACAGTGGAGCCAGGATGTATCCCTGGTGCACAAAAGGACTTTGCAAACATATCCCCCATGGAGGGATAACTGCCTTATTCTAGAGATAGGAGAGAAGCCCTAGTCCCTACTTCACAGGACCTGTCAGATCTACATGACCCCAACTGGACGGCATTCCCCTACATATTGTATTGTGGTGGGGGGTTGGGAGGGGAGGGTGTTTAGAGTGCATGGGAGAGGGTAGAGAGGGCAAAAGGGAGGGAAGGAGGGAGGGAGGGCTTGGGGGGAGGGAGGGAGGGAGGGAGAGGGAACTGGGATCGACATGTAAAATAATAATAAAAAAAAAAAAAAAAAAAAAAAAACGCTTTGACTCCAAAATTTAAGTTGAAGAACAAGTTACTGGGGAAAAGTATTTCTATTTTTGTTTCCACAGAAAATGAAAAGATGTGGATTCCTTCCAGACTAATGTGGTTTGATCACACCAGACCGCCTGAAACAGAGTACATGCTGATCCTACATTCCAAACAGCTGGACAAAACAGCCCTACAGACTACAGCTAGGATATCTGAATCTTCTTCGAATCCCCCAAGACAGCGCCCCTTACCAGCAGGAAGTAGTTTGGAAAGAACGACGCCCAAATTCCCAAATATTGTGTATAAATGTTTGTTTTCATTTAATTGGACTTTGTTATATAAAATTAAATAAAAAATACTCTATATGCAAAAAAAAAAAAAAAAAAAAAAAAAAAAAAAAAAAAAACATAGAACTTGGCAATTCCCCATGAAAACTACCCCAAATCATCATATCTCTAAAATTTCTCTGGATACATGTCTGTGATACACAGAAGACACCCCAATTCAAGGTCTATGTAACTTAGTGAAAATAACAATAGTCTGGGATTACCTTGTAACGTTATCAAGTGAAGGCAACCAATCAGAGCAACTTCTGTAGCTAAGTCCTCAGGCATCTGTCATTTACTTTCTATGGAAACATGTGGAAGATAGGGGACAGAACTTGATGGGGAATAAGGGATTGGAACTCATACAATGAAATGATAATTTTCGATCTTGGTGAGGGTCTCTACCACTAATACTAAACATATTCATATCACACTACTGTTTATTTTTAAAACAATCTCTTTTTACATACCAACCTTTCTTATACTTCCAGGCCACCATGTCCCCTGCTTTATGGCAACTTCCCAGAAAGAGTACCTTCTGACATTTGCTACATTGATTCCTGCTTTCTAGCAGATATTTTCCTGGATCCTGTTTGCAATATGGAATCCACCCGTACAGCTCACAAATCTCTCCACACAAAGACCTTTCTCTCAGCTGTACCTCTAAAGTACCTATGCCATATGAAGAAACACGCGCAGGGTCTGTGAATACCATAGAACAGGACATTACAGGTAGCCACTGTTGTCTTTACCACACTGCACAATATTGATTTGCAATATCTGATAGCTATAAAGTAGATATCATGGTGACAGATGTGTGGCCACATCAGAAACTCACTGGGAAATAAGATATTGCAAGTAGAAAGTAAAAGTTTACAAGTCATATTTGAAGTTGCAAAAGGTAGACAAGGACTAGCTTAGAGATCTTGGTAGCAGGACAAATAAGTGTCCCTTGGTTGTACCACACACGACTGGAACTTAATTCCCTGCTGTGGCATTGAATGCTTCTATTATTTTTTGTTATGACTGATTGTATCTCTTTGGAACCCAACAATATCACACACCTGACAATTAGCAAGAATAGGACAAGAAATATAAGTACTCAACACAGTGTTGATAATAAGTTTGATAATAAGTAGAAATCATGACTAAACATATGGAAAGATAAAAACCAGTGCATGTCCGAATTTTATCTAAAATAAACTTAATGCTTTTTTTTTTTTTTTTTTTTTTTTTTTGTAACTTCAGAGAAGTTACTTCTGCTCTTGAGCTCTTGAGCTTTACCTGTAAATATAAAAGCACTTACTTCCTTGGGATGCTTTAGATATTATCTGAGCTAATAAAAGTAGTAAGCGGTGTGAATCAGATTGATGACTATCTTAATTGTTGTCATAGGACCTTTATCCACTAACTGATGGAAGCAGATGCAGAGATCCACAGCTAAGCACTGAGATGGACTGACTCCTGGAGTCTAGTTGCAGAGAGGGGGGAGTGATAATATGAGCAAAGGGGTCAAGACCATGCCGGGGAAACCCACAGAAACAGCTGACCCAAGCAAATTGGACCTCACTGGCAGACAGGCAGCTGGGGAACCTGCATGAAACAGAATTAGGCCCCCTGAATGTTGGTGTCAGTTGGGGGGAGGGTGGATTGGGCAGTTTATTCAGCCTCTTGCAGTGGAACTGGTATTTATCCCTAGTGCAATAACTGGTTTTTGGAACCCATTTCCCTATATAGGGATACCTTGCTTAGCCGAGAAACAGGGGGTGGAATTTGGTCCTGCTGCCTAAATAATGTTACAGGCTTAGATGATTCCTCATGGGAGGCCTGAACCTCTCTGAGGAGTGAATGAGGAGTTGAGTAGGAAGATGATGGTGGGGGGAGTATGAGAACATAGGGCTGGGAGAGGGAACTGGGATTGGTATGTGAAATAAGATTTTTTTAAATATGTGATATGAATTGTATTAAAGATATAATCCTGATCATGTGACAAGGTCCTACATGATACAAGAAGAGAACAGATGTCCAGGTGTCCTTTAACTGCCATATACAAGTCATGGTTCTGGCAACATGTAGACTCAGAGAAAAGTAATAAACATAAATATTCTGAAAATTGGTAATTAAATTCTAAAAGGTAAGCTAAACATTAGGGTTGTAAAATATGCTTTGATGTTACGTATTATCCACAAATAGTTCAATATGCGTTACCCCAGTTTGTATTCCCCCATTGGGAGAGGTTCTTTGTCCAGAATGGATGTGCTGAATCTTGAGCCCCAAGTGAACACAAAGATGCTATGTTAGTTATGAAACTGTTGACCATTTGCTTGGGCTTCTTTTTGGCTAGCTCTGTCTTAATTACTAACCCATTTCCATTAACCTAAGTATTTCCACATGGCCTTATCTTCCCAGAGAAAGGTCTGTACCTGTTGCTCCTTAGGTGTCCTACTTGGCAACTCCATCTGCCTACCTTTCCCAGAATTCTCCTCATCTCCTAGCCCTGCCTATACCTCCAGCCTGGACAATCAGTCAATCACTGTTTCATTGTCAACCAATACGAGAAACATATACAGAAGGCAGCTCCCACTATCTCCTCTTTTCTGCCTAAATAAAAATATGGTTTTAATTTTAACCTAGGAAAATTATTTATAACAAAAGAGTTAATTGAAGAAGACCTATAGTTACAATATTTAGTCCATTAACATTTGTCAAAATTTAAAGAAAATATTTCATCATCTCTCCCCTTTATTACTATTACTCTTTTTTCAAATTATTTTACTTTATTTGACTATTTTATACAAACTATGGTAATTATGAAGTAACAAAAATATGACAAAAGGCCATGCCATTTACAGGAAAATAATTGTGAATTTATTATTTATCATACCAACACAAGTATTACTAATATATTTTCTCAACAGAACTTTATTGAAAGCCACATCAATAAAGGGTAAAGCAAGTGTACCGGAAGTATATAAATGATTTTCCTCTGGGAATGAAATGATTCTAAGCAATAAGAATAATTTTAAACCCGTGCATTTTCACAAGAAGGAAAAACTTAACTGTGAAACCCATGCTTATTATATTAACATAACATGAATTCTACCAACTATTTAGAATCAAATTACCATATATAATAGATCTATTCCACACAATAGACAAAAAATACACTAATTTGTGCTTTCAGGGTGATTTTCAGCACCTTAGGTTTTAAGCGCAAGAAACACAACATGCTTCTATAACTGATGGTATAAGTGGTGATGGGTAAATAATTTATATTACCACACAAAAGAAAAGAAAAAAAAAAGAAAAGAAAAAACATCAAAGAGTGCCCATCATTTTTTCCCCTGGAAAGGCATCTGAGCCAGAGTTGGTACTAGCTAAAGAAACAAAAATATACAGATGGAATCCAGAGGCAATGTTTCCTGTCTTGAGTTAAGTGAGTTGACTTGGCAGCTGACACCAGTGATTTACTATCGAACAGACATCGCAGTAGCTGCACTGATTTATCCCACACACCAATGGAGAGGGTAAGACGGATCCTATCACATCTGCATGACAGTGATAAGCACAGTTCAACTTCTGAATTTATGACAGGAATAGACAAAAAACATGTTTAAACTTAAAATAATATAAATGTACTTTCCCTCCCTATAAATATAGTGTAGGCATCTAACTCAGTTTATTCTGAGAACTTCACTGAGTTAATTTGAACAGATTGACATTATTCACTTGTTTTTATTTTACATATCCTGCAATCTAATGTTTAAATGGCATCTAAATATACCATAAAATCAGACTGCAAATATGTGTTATCTAGATAAAATCAAAATGAATTAAGAAAGAGGTTGAACTACTTTCCTATTTTGATTAAACAACAAAAATTTACATATAAATGGGAGAAGAAGACTATATCCCTGCTCTTCTGCCTCTCTTATTACATATTTCATCATTGATAGTTGCCACAATTTGAAATTTGTTGCATGTTTTATTTAAATCAAAATGTTTTAAGAAGAGGCCATCGGTATCTGGAAAACCATCTGAGCAGTTAATAACACTTGCACTTCTTCTTAAACAGAATAGACACAGAGTTTGTTTGCTAGCATCCACAATGGGTGGCAATAGAGTCCTAAAAAGTCAGCTCCACTTGGACTCTGAGGGTATAGGACTCACATGTATATTCTCTCAGACAAATGCTCCCACACACATAAACACTTAAACATGGGACAAATACTTTATTAAGGGAAGCTCCTTGATACATAGTTTAGTTATTAAAAGCACTGCCTATTCTTCCTAAGAACCAAGGTTTGGGTTCTAGTATGTAAATGGCAGCTCATAACCACATGTAACTTTAGTTCTTGATCATGTATTGCACGTTGTTGGCTTCTAGGGAAACAAGGCATAGGTGTGGTACACAAGTAGGCATGCAGGCAGAGCACAAAAGATATTTTTCATGAAAATTATCTTACTTTATTTTTATATGATAATTTTAATTTAAATTTTAAACAAGCTTGCTTTATGTGTCAATTCCAGTTCCCTCACCCTCCCCTCTTCCCCTGGCCACCTTCCAACCCCATCCCATCCCTTACTACTTCCCAGGGAGGGTGAGGCCTTCCATGATTTGTCTTCAAAGTCTGTCATATTATTTTGAGCAGGGCCCAGGCCCTCCCCCATGTGTCTAGGCGGAGGGAGTATCCCTCTATGTGGAATGGGCTCCCAAAGTCCATTCTTATACTAAGGATAAATACTGATCCACTACCAGAGACCCCATAGACTGCCCAGCCTTCCTAACTAACACCTAAGTTCAGGGGGTCGAGGTTCCTACTATGCTGGTTTGCCAGCTATCAGACTGGGGTCCATGGGCTCCACCTTCTTCAGGTCAGCGGTCTCTATGAATTTCTCCAGCCTGGTCTTGAGCCCTTTGCTTATCACTTCTCCCTCTCTAAAACTGGATTCCAAGAGTTTGGCTGAGTGTATTAGCTGTGGGTGTCTGCTTCTGCTTCCATCAGTTACTTGATGAAGGCTCTAGAATGGCATATAAAGTAGTTATCAACCTCATTATCAGGGAAGGGCAATTAAGGTAGCCATTCCACAACAAAAACATAAAACTTTAGCTCTGCTGATCAAACTCAGATAATGGTATAACCTGGAATGTCTGTCTCTTTGTGTGCTTTGCTTTGCTTTGCTGTAGTGTGTGTGTGTGTGTGTGTGTGTGTGTGTGTGTGTGTGTGTGTGTGTGTGTGTGCGCGTGCGTGCGCACGCGTACATATGCATGGGCACTCTTCTGCTTTTAGTAAAACTTGGCTGGGTGTTGAGATCTTGCTTTTCTTCCATTCTTACTCATTCATGAAATGAAAGGCATCACCCCATAAAAGCATCAATTGTAATATAAGCTATCTAGTCAAAAAGGTTGTGTAGAAATTAAATGCAAATCTAATTGCATTAGAGCATCTCCAGATTTTGGAAAGAGAGCCTGCACAGATATTGAAGGCTCTGAGTAAACAAATTCCTTGCACTAATATTAATGGTGATTGATGGCTTTCTAGTTTAAATGGCATTTGTGTGGCAGTTTAATAATCCTGTCACGTGATTACTAAACAGACTCCTTCATTGCATAATTACACAGCTATAAAAAAACAAACAGCTTTTGAAAGTTAACTTTATAAAAGTATAGAGGAGAATAAAGTTGAAAAATGTTATTCATATTCACATCTCAGAAAGAAACTTTTAATTATCAATTGTTTACTTTTAAATATTATCAAATGATGTTACTTAGAAATGCTTATTAGACTGTCTGCTTAATTCTCACTCGCACACACACATCTGTTTTCATGCTGTGAGAAAAATTTCCAAACCTGTTTTTACTATTGCCATCAGTAAACAATTGAGTCATATTTTCTATAAAAGATTCAAATAACACTTAATTTAGCATTCAGTTTAAAATAAAAGGCATATAAAAAGATTAGCTGAAATTTACATCTCTTAGAAAAAATTATAAATCATTAACAATGTTCACATTTCATCAGCTACTAGATGAGGGCTCCAAGCAAACACCCACAACTAAACACTGAGCTGAACTGGAATCCAGATGCAGAGGAAGGACAAGACCAGGCTGCAGAAACACATAGAGACCGCTGACCTGAACAAGGAGGAGCTAATGGGCCCCCAGACTGAGAGCTGAGAAAACAGCATTGGACTGACTCAGACCCCCCTGAACATGGGTCTCAGCTAGAAGGCCTGAGCAGTGTAAGGGACCTCTAACAGTGGAACCAGGATGTATCCCTGGTGCATAAAAGGACATTGGGGGCACATTCCCCTTAACCTAGAGATAGGAGAGAAAGCCTAGTCCCTACTCCAAATGACTTGACAGATTTAGATGACCCCTCCTGGAGGGCATCACTCTAAAAGGGGAGTGGGGGGGATGGGAGGGGATGGTGGTCAGGTAGCATGAGAGGGTGGGATAGAGAGGAAGAGGGAGGGAGAGGGAACTGGGAATGATATGTAAAATAAAAACAACAAAATAAAAAACTATGAAAAATATTAATTTTCTTCTATTATTATTATTATTATTCACATGTTCTTTCTAAGTATATAAAGTTTGCTTACAGTTACATTTGTATGTTGCAAGTTCATTACACTTTCTTTTCTATGCACATAACAAAAGTCAGTTTAACAATATTTAAATGTAAAATATTTATTTTCAACATCAGACTCACTTTAGAAATTGACAATATATCCTTTAAAATTTAGATACAACCTCATACTTTATGTAAGATAATAAAAAGTTGTTCTTAACACTTAAATGACAAAAACTCGATTACCTGTCTCTATAAAAAAAAATCAAACCATATAGGGCCTATGATTATTGATACTTATTGTCACCTTGTCAGGATATGGTGTCATCTAGGAAACAAGTCTTTGGCTTGGAAATCTGGGTTAGGGTAGTGTACATTGGAGGAGCCACCTAAAAGTATGGGTTGTATCATTCCATTGACTGCTGCCTTGGACCACATACAAAAGGAAAATAAAAGTGGAGCTCTAGTAATTACAGATGCTTTCTGACAACAGTTATTACGTGCCTTTTCTGGAGACCTGGAAATCCAGAAAAGAGTTCTGCTTTCTGTTTCTTTGTTATATCAAAAATGAGCAGACCTTCTTTCAGGATAAACATGACAAGAACTTAGTGGAGGAACCAGGACACTTAAGGTAGGAGTAACCGTGAACAGCAGCTCATAGCCTTACCTATACTCACCAAAGTCTCTATATGTTCTTTATAAAGCTTCCAGACTAGAATATAAAAGGTATCATGTTTTCATGGTACCTCAACTATTCACTTGTCTCTTTCCTTTAATATTCTACTTATGGATCCATAATAAATGTCTTACTAAAACTTACCTCTGTAGTCTGTGAATGTTATTCTTCAAACACTCAAGACAACTCGAAAGCCTTTGGCTCCGTGTGGCATTGGTGGCTGCTGAGTTTTCCAGGACTCCAGCACCTTGAGACAACCTTCATTATTCTCCAGAAAAGGAGCTGCAATAGCCAATCTTGACTGTCAAGTTGAAACACCTGGGAAAAGAGAACTCAGTTGAGAATTCACCTCCATCAGATTAGCCTGTAGGTGTGTGTGGAGGACATTTTATTCATTTCTAATTGATAAAGTAATGCTTATGCATGGTCAGTGATGCCATTCCTGATAAAATGTTCCTAGGTTATATAAGAAGGTAACTGAGCAAACCTTAGGGGAAAAGTCAATAGGTAGCATTCCTCCATGGTCTCTGATTTACTTCTTGTATCTTAATATCTGCCTTGAGTTCTGCCTTTGGCTTCACTCAGTGATAGACTATGAGCTACCAACAAAATAAACCTTTTTATTCATCCCTAAAGATGCCCCTCCTTTTCAATTAATTGCTTTAATTACATCAAAGGAAAAACAAACTAGAATAGAAAAATTCAGGAGCTCTTCAAAATGTTTGAAATTTCCCTTTATAACTAATCTGAGAAGTGAAACTTGGAGATTTATAAAATTTCAATCTGTTGCAAAGGTAACTATAGATGGATGTGAAATATAATCACAGATGTTAGAGAAAGGGATTATAAAGCCACTTGACATGGTTCCAAGGGCATTAATGATCACTGGCGAGAAAACCATTTCTGGAAGAGTGTGGAGGCCTGTAGGAGATTAGGAGAGACTTAAAAGCAAGCAGATCTGCAGAAAGTGGAGATTTATCTTTAAGAGTTAAGAGGGAGAAAACAGAGGAGACTACCTCAAGGGATCAGTGGTGTTAAAGGCTAGATCTCCTGGGATGGAAGGAATTAAATTAGTAATGGGCAGTCTGCAGGGAATCAAGTCTCACCAGCTATAAAGTAATTCCCAGTAATGACTTTAGCTAAGAATTGGGCTATTTATGTGAAGATGATATTCAGTATCTTCAAATAAGGACATTTTAAGATTTACTTTTCCTTAATTCCTAACAGTGTTGCATGTATTTATATTTACAAATTAAAATTCTTTCCCGCTAACAAAGAAAGTTACGATTCTGAAAAATATTCTAGAAAGTTTAGGTAAAATTTCCACTATGAACTGATTGTACCCAAATTATAAGACATCAAGGCAATTATTATATTTTAAAAGATGTTCTAATTCTTTAAAATCACAATATAATTACATATTTCCCTCCCTTCCCTTTCTGTCTCCAAGCTCTCCTGTGTAGCACACAAGTTTTGTTCTCCCTCAAATTACCATTATCTGCCTTTACAAAGTATTTATGGTTGGAATAAAATCTCTCTCCTGCATTTTCATTTTTGTTTGTTTATAGCTTCTATCATTGTAATAATATGTGAGCCTCTTGCATGTGTGTTTGTCTGTGTGCACACATGTGTGCGTGTGTGATGTGGGGTTATGTCACATCTTTTCTTTAAGGAATAAATGTGGAGGTTCAAGAACAAATAAAGGACAAAATAACACATCTCCATCTAAACACACTTTAAATAAACTATAAATCATTTTTGTAGTTGTAATAGGTAGTAGAGATGAAGATTAATAATAACAGCTATGATATTTGAGATAGTAGTAATTTACTAAGGACTTTTTTTTTATTAAGGCTACTTTTAGGATTATCAGTGAAGGGTTACTTACATGAACAAATGCTAAATGCTTATATAAACTTGGGTAGGGTCTTTGTGGTTTTTATAAGTTTCAGAAGCTTCATGAGAGTAGTGAGTTCTGAACTTCCTAAATCTTATAAATTCTGTTTTCTTTGACACTCTTCATAGAACTTCCTCATGGATGAAAGGTTTCAGTATGGCTATAATTATAACACAACACACTTGGTTTAAATGAAATGAACTGACTTGCCAATTTATTTTTTATCAAGAATTTGGAGATATGACTTCCTTCATTATTCTATAGCTATTAAATTAAAAAAATCATTGGATTTAAATAATCAAGAAGGTCACAAGAAGCCTCATAGAGTTAAGTGTCTTAACTGTTGTGGCAAAGGAACAAATAAATAATAATATAGTAGTGTATATTGAATATTTTCACTTATCCTGAGTATGGGCTATTTTTTCCCTAGTGTATACAATGTACATTTCTACAGAAAATTATACTGGAGTGGAGAGTAGCAGACTAGAGAGATTTTGTGCATGGTTGATGGAAACTTGGTAAATTCAGAGTTGCCTGTAATTTCTTAATCCCTGGCAACATAAGTAGCAATATTATCAGATAGTAGCATGGTTTCTCTTCTTGGGTCTGAACTGACAAGCAATAAATCCTTCAGAGTCCATTGTGAGATGTGAGATCGCTGGGGCTCATCATGGTGATAGAACTAAAAAATCAGGATAAATCAGAGAATGGTTACAGTTTCTCAGTTATGGTATTGTACCTAATGTTGATATTTTTATACAGTGCATATGGGAATGATGAGATATTTTTGTATTGTGTAAAATATAATCACACTTTTGAAGCAATCCATTAACTACTGAGTTCTGAGACCGACTGTCCCTTGCTAAGAGCATACAGGAATAGGACTCAGAGCTTATGCCTACCCTATCTAAAACAATGCCTTGAATAGTGTCAACCTTTGAGTTCCTTACACACTTATAAAAGAATTTGGCATAAAAAATAAAAGTTATCAGCCAGGCGTTGGTGGCACACACCTTTAATCCCAGCACTGGGGAGGCAGAGGCAGGCAGATCTCTGTCAGTTTGAGGCCAGCCTGTTCTACAGAGTGAGTTCCAGGACAGCCTCCAAAGCAATACAGAAACCTTGTCTCGAAAAAAAAAACAAAAATAAATAAATAAATAAATAAATAAAATAATAATTATCAGCTGAGGTGTTTCAAAGAACTCGCCTGTGTTGGTAAAAGAAAAAGAAAAAACAACAACAAAGTAATCTTTTTAAAACAAGAAATACAATATCAAATATTTAATAAAACATTATATTATTTCTATTTTACTTAAAACAATTTATCAGAGTTGTACAATGGCATGTAAATTATCTAGAACAGTATTTCTGTTTTGTGTCAGAGATTTGTGTTAATGATCCTATTCCATTAGTTTGTATACACTTTTTTTTTTTTTAAGTCAAGAAAATTTTTTCCTTATTTCACTTTTTGGAGAATCCTCTTCCTCGGGCTATCTTAACTCCCTTAGAGGACTGTCTTTTTTCATCAAGTGTTACAGTGACTTTTACTTTCTTAGGGGATGTTTATCTATTCTCTGTACTTCATTTTCCTTCCCAGATATGTCTGATCTTCATTTTTTTAAAATGGAATTTGGTAGCTTTAATCTATCAGGTCAATTATTGACTCCATATAATGTTATACCCAGAGTTTCTAATAACTCCAACTTGACCAACTCCTCTGCTGATCTGCATTTGAGATGATATAGTAATATTTTATCTGTCATTTGGAGTCCACCTGTATGATTAATTCAATCACCATGACAGCCATGATCTTTTAATAAATAAGTCATGTAATGACTTTCCTTTGCTCAAATTTCCCCTGAAAAGCTTCTGTTAAAAGTTTTAGTGTCATAAATTAAATGTCTTGTGAATAGTAATCAAGGACACTGCCACCAAACTACATTTCCAGTTCTCTATTGTACTGGAAGTGAAATGAAAATTCCATGAAATGTCCAAGGGTTTTGGGAGGCAATCTTGTTGGTCTGACTTACCTCTTTGTCTGGTTATATCTCTAACATTCTTCTAATTGCAATTCCTTCTAGAGTTCTAGATTCATAGGTGGAAACTGTGTCTTCCACCTACATAGCTACTCCACAGCTATTTATCTGGTTTAATTATTTGCTCCCTTTATTGAATGATTTTTGTCAGAGGATATTTTCCCAATCATTAAATCCTAAAAAAAATAAAGGTTAAAAAGGACAAATATTGTGTACATGACACTTGAACTAAATTTCTGCTGATATTATAAATGCCAGATAAAATAATTTGTAAATAAGAATGTGAACAGGAAAAGATATGTAAGATATTAGATATTGAATATAAGAATAAATTGTATTAAGTAAATGCAAGCAAAAAAGTAGCAGCCTACCTTATTCCACAACAAGATTCTGCTTCTAATATTATTTCATAAGCTTTTCACTCCAATATTAATAGCATATATTTTTCACATGTTTTCTGCAGGCATCGTTTAGTATTAAAATTTTCCACATTTAACTGTAATTTGAAAATACAAAGATACACTGTGGCATCTATTCAGCTAACCCTACCATTTCAGAATTCACTAATGGAATCTTAATTTGACAAAACTCTAAACCAGCCAGTAGTCTTGTTCTTTCTACAAACTCTCAGATGGAATTGAGATTGCATTTATTCTGCCTTTCAATGGTATACATTTCTGGAGGCTTTCTTTATTATTGTACCGTAATTCTTCTTTAGAAAAAGTCAGAGTCCACATTACTTCTTTTATAAGGATCACTGTAGAATCAATAACTTACATTCTAAAGTCATTCTTCGCATCAGCAGGCTCCCTTTCTCTACGCTTATCCTGACAGCCTCTGCTGTACAACACCATCTGACGTTGTCACTAAACCTCCCACATCAGGTCTCCCTGGCAACGCAAGGCCTTTTCTTTCTTCCAGTTTGTACAATTGAATGAAAAAACATCCAATTTGGAATAATCCCTATAAACACAAGAAAGCATTCAGACTGAGTCATAGGATCGTAACAATGAAAATGGGAACTAGGAAACTGAGAATAATTGAATTACAGAGCAGCATTGTGATTATGCGTTTACCCAAGCTCCATATGGTATCTTGGTGGACTCATGCTCAGATTAGCTAAGTAAGGGCCAGGCCTTATGTCAGTCTACACATGGCATTAATGAGTTTGTCCTTATGCTACCTCAGGTTAGAGCTTTTAGTGCTTTGTTTCTGAAGTCACATTTAAGAGGAGATTAGTTGGATTAGTGCTCTAAAAAAAAAACAAAGTAATACATGCCGGTATTACCACACATTATTCATAATCAGAAGTCTCCTGAGGATGCATGCTTCTTTGGTTAATGGCTTCTAATCAAGCATGCTCCACTCCTCTTCCCAGAAGGTACTACACCAGCAAAATACCTAACTGAATATGACCGTACAGTTCTCCAGATTTGTGACAACTGCTACTTTAAACGGGTGCTCTTGCTTGTTGTCTACAAACCCTTCACATCAATTTTTCCCTCTCAAATTCTTAAGCATATTCATCTTCTCTGAACCAACAAAACATTGCTCTATATTCCTGATAGCTTCAAACAAGATAATTGTCAGGTACTCAAGATGACAGAAATGAAGGGGTTACCAAAGAGACTCTACTTAGAAAATATTTAAATTTGGTTGAGATTATAAAAGCATATTACATGTGTGATACCATACAAGTGATAGGACATAGCAATTACTGAAGAAATTGGATGCTTTTTAAACATTGCTTACAAAGGCTTTTTGTTCATAAAGTTGAAAATAACTCCCAGAAAGATTTCTTAGATGCTCTTTATTCTTATATGAAACTCAGTAGAATTACTCTCCCTGACATTCTCAAGAAAGGGCCTACTTCCCCTACAGTTTTGGGGTCTGAGCTGATACAAACATTTATTTCTAACAATTTTTTTTTTGTGAAAACAAAATAATTAAAAATGTCAAACACAGTTTTCTTTATTGATGTTTTCCCAATTTTATTTCATTATCTAGGAGATTTTATGCCTCAATGGAACTTTTCGGTTCCCTTTAACTTTTATGATTTTAATTGATTTAAAATTATTAGCAAATTAAATACATCATTCATTGTGTGTCTTGAATGTATTTAATTAACTAGCATCTATTAAGATGGCATAATACCTTTAACGAATATTTATTTATTTTAATTGACCACACAGGCATTCACACACACACACACACACACACACACACACACACACACACACATATGCACAATGTATGACAAGTGAAATAGAGAAACATCATGTAAACAATAATTTGAGACTATTTCATCTTATTTTTGTAATGTAAACAAATATCTCTCAGAAGTTAACAAGGATGGAATACTATGTTCTCTGAACAGAGGTCACTCAATTTTACTATGACAGGTCTTCTCAAAGTCACAGACTTTAGCGGTGTCCTTCCTTCTCCCTCTTATAAGCAAGTACACAGGTATCCAGCACTGTATTGCCTAAGAACACAGCACTTTCTTATTTACTAAGCTGGAATGTATTACAGCAGGTCTCTTGAAGTTATTGTCGCTCCTAAACTTCATTAACACCATTTTAAGTACTGATTCACTGGTAGTTCAAAATTTTGTCACAGAATAAATTAAGTTCTTCTAAAGCATTCTGTAAAATTATTAAATATTGATTTTAATAAAAGAAACATGACACCAAATGTTGATATGTTATCCTTGATGTGCAATCTGTGGCTAATATTTTTTTTATCTTTGTTTGTATTGCCATCTTCTAGGGAGAAGGAATGGATCATGAAAAAAAATTGAGGGTAGCAGTTAGCAGTGGGAAATGAATAGGATTAGGACACATTGTACAGAATTTTCAGAGTTCCTGAAAATATGTTGTTAATTAAAAAAGAAGTCATATAAAAACAGGAAAACCTTAATATTAAAAAGGCTGATTATATTACTAAGAATGTTAAAGAAAACATTCCTAGAATTAAAAGTATTTATATTACAAAATAATATTATTATTTAGATTTTTAAAAGATAGATTCTGAATAATAGCTTTAGTAAAAAATAAAAAGATTGTATTGACAAAAATGTACTTCATGGAAATACTGAAAAGCTAATAATTGCTTTAAAATCACTCAAATTGTCTTCTGATCATTAATAAATTTGTACTAAATTGTTAAAACAAATGGCATACAAAATTTCTAGGAAACTTTCACTGTTGGCAGTCCCAATAAATAAATAAATAACAGAGCATTTTAAGAGTTTTCTTCATTTTAACAACTAGACAATAAATTTGTGAGCACATGGAGCTGTTCACCTCCCACGATACTCACCGTTTCCCTCAAATTTCATATCAATCATTGACTTTGCAGCATTCAAACAATATTGAATTAATATGTTTAAAAAACTGAACAATAACCATGTTAGGTAGCTCAACCTTTTTGCAACATACTATGTAAGCTTATTATCTTTAATGTACTTAATATGTGCTTAACATATTACATATAATGTTTTATTTAATTCTCACCTCAATGTAATGCAGCTGATAAGTGCAAACTAAAATTTTCAGTGATTCTGTGACATCAGAACTCATAGTCATTTATTCTATGCAGTTAAAAAATATTTCCATCTTCTGATGACAAATATGATGAGTTCAAGTATAATTACATTTCACATATAGCATTTTTGTTCAGAAGAGAACATTGTGCTTGCATTGATAGAACATGTACTGGAAGAGGAACCATGCAGAGATTTATGTGGCTCCTGTACAAGAATGAGAACCATATTCTATTGGCCACTAAGCTATGTATGAGTTTTGCTAGGATAACTAAGTCTCCATCATGCTGACAACATAGGGCAAGACATTGAGTGATGCACACATTGAAGACTGTCCTTTAAGAGCTTAACTAAGTCAAAGACATTGGGTAGCACAGGAGGCAAATGTATGCCTGAGGTCTCTTGGGGATGCTTATTGAGCCTCAGGCTGGTTGGCAGCTCTCCAAAAGAGCTGTCCTTTCCACTTTCTTTTCCTCTAAATAACTGTTGTGTTGAGTCAATTGCATACATTATTAGTGACTTGGAATTGCCATGTCATTTGCTTTCTCTATTGTATACTAAATATTCAATGGAAACGTATGCAGAAACATGTCAATGTTTGTGTCTAACATTGCCCCTCTTCAAACTCTACTCTTTGCCTAATATTGTTGGGCTTTCTGTTCTCCTTGCATTTCAAGGATTCCAGATTTTGATTCACTCAGTCATTCTCCAGACCTGTTAAACTGACCTTATCAGACTACAGTCTGATGCGACAGCCTTGGAAGACATGTGTGAATTGACTTCCTATCTCTATGCCAACCCATTCCATGATGAATTTAGAATGAATTTTTGCAAGTAATTCAATGTTGTTTCCTCAAGGTCTTGAGGGCAACATATCAATAATACTTTATTCTGGATATGGTGCCTTCTCAAAAATCAATCATTTCTAGAATTTAATATGAAATATAGAGATGACATTTTTTAAAACAGTCATAAAATCTCGGTTTTCCTGTTTATGAAATAAATATAATGAAGTCCACACACTTTTCTCATTGAGAATCTCATCTGGGATGTATTCATTATAACACTGAAATATTAGTCTACATGTATATTATATGTGATTAGGTACTTATATAACTATTATGGTTATTCTGATAGTTTAGAATATATGTATAAATTGCAACTAACAAGTTTTTAAAAATGCTTGTGTTCATATACTTGTCTATGAATCTGTGTACCTAAATACATATTTACATGTGTCTACATATTAGGCTATTTCATTGCTACAGAATCAATAAGATATCTAAAATAATGTGTGTGTTTGTATGTAATTAGGGGGTGGAATTTTATTGGGCTGTCATTTCCCAATCTTAAATTAATTTAAGATCCATGGGCCTGCATATTTATTAAAGGAAACTGTCATTTTGTTTATAAAGAAAGTATCAAAACCACATATTAGAATAAATCATATATAAAATGCTTAAAATGATTTTTAATATAGGAAGCATATTATATTTTGAACTTTAAGGATTAATGTGGAATCTTTTTATTGATTTTGCTGAAATTTGTTAATTCTACATTAAATCATTAAAAAAATCCCTTTATCAATGGAGAAAAAATAAGATAATAAATGGAATAAACCTCTTTTCTTAAAACATCGAAAAAGCAAATGAGGGCCCTTGAGGAAATGGTTCAGAGAAACACTGTTCTTAAAGTTTGTTACAAATCTGTTGTGATGATGGCATCTTAACCACAGAGCAGTCATTAGTCTTGAGGGCACAGATTAATTCATTAAGTTTGAATTTCATCTCAACTTGATAGTTAAGTGTTCAATGTTGCCTATGTGGATATACGCTTGAGTCACAAAACCCCCATTTTTATATTAGAGAACTCATCATAAAATCTTTTGAAATATTTTTATAGTGTGATGAAACTTCTAACACTTTAATAGAAAAAAGCCACCTCCACATATATGTGTTTCCTTTGACTCATTCGCTTATCCAACAAAGAATTATGAGCCTCTGCTTTGATCGCTGAATTGCTCAGGGTTCTGAGCTATTCATACAAGTGATCAGAAAGACCTGATCAGTAGTAGCACCTATGTTGTTGATCAGATGTTAGCAACAATGTTGGCCATATATAGAGAGAACCCTTCAGACAAACAGTACAAGAACTAATTCTAGAATCACTTGAGAAATATCATCTACAAGAGGCTGCCCTATAGCCTTAGCACACAGCCATGGTACTAGATGAGAAGCTAGGCTTAGGGTCTCAATTTAGAGAAAATTCTCTTCTATTGTTGCTTGTTTAAAACAAGGAAGAAGTGTTAGTATTCAGCCCTAAAATCTATTATGTGGAAGGTATGGATCAAGGGACAGCATAGAAATGAAGGAAGTTATTAACAGGAATACTAGAAAAGTATTTTTTTCAATTTTCACATTCAACCCTCCTTGGATTAATATAACTTACATTTTACTCTTTGAATATCTGTCTACCTGGAACTTATTTTGTCACAGCATTGAGTAGACATCAGCTTATTTTGATCTCCTATATGCCCTTACTTGAATAGCAGGAAGACAATTCAAATGTTTATAATAATAGAGGCAGAAAATTTCCAGAACATTTTTTGGAAAATAAATTTATAACATCTGGGAACATACCCTATGTGATTCTTTAGGACCTGTATATAAGCCAACTGAGAATTGAATGTTGCCTGTATGACCATCTCTAGAAGAATGGACAAGTAAAGTCTAGTAAATCTTACTAGTAGGTACTCCAGTGAAGTAAAAAGCTATAAACCCGCTATGTGACATGGATTCATCTCTAAAACAGGGGAAGGTGTGAAAAGTAGAGCTAAGGTAGGATTTATAAAACTCTCTGTGAAGTTGAAAATGGACAAAAACCACAACATATTTTATATGAATATGTCGTTGCTTAAGAACATAAGTCAACCGTGTTACAAATGGCTTCTGAGGAGAGGATGGCAGTGTAGAGGATCATAAGAAATAGGGAGAAAACAAAACAGCAAATATCTATGTTTTGAGTAATAACAAGCAGATGGTAACACTGAATAAATGAAAGATGCACTGCCATTTCAGACATGTTAACAGTATGACTGTGTCCTGAAGAATTAAGGAGTATAGTAATAATAAGCACTGGACATTAAACCATAGGATGAAAGAAATGTGAGATGACATTTTACTCATCACACTATATATATATATATATATATATATATATATATATAGTATGTATATATGTATATATATATATGTATGTATATATATGATAATTAATGTATGACTTAGTCTCCATTCTCAAAATGAAGCAGTCCATAGTAAAGCTTGAATTATTTATCTTTTTATTTATTTAAAATAATTAGTTATATTTTCTTTTCTTTTTTTTAAATTTTCAATACATCAACACTACAATTTCTCCACCTTTCTTCTACTTTTCCCATTGCCATACCACACATCTCCCCCAGATCTAATCATCCTCTATTTCCCCCAAGAAAAGAGCAGGACTCCCAGGGGTATCACCCAAACACTGAAAAATAAGATCGAGTAAGACAAGCCTTCATACCAATGTTCAGTGAGGCAGCCCATTAGGAGAACCAAGAGCAGGCAAAGGAGTCAGACAAACCCTCATTCCTACTGTAAGTAGTACCAACCAACCAACCAAACAAACAAACAAACAAATCACACACACCAAGCTAACACCTATAATATATATGCAAAAGACAGCATAGCAACTTTTCTGCCACTTCAGTCTCTGGGAGACCCTGTGAGCCATATTTAGTTGAGTGTTGTCAGCCATGTTCTCCTGGTGTCCTCCACACCTCTGGCTCCAAAAATCTGTCCACCTTTTCTGCTAGATTCCATATGTTCCAAGGGAGGAGCCTCATGGAAATCTCCAATTGAGCCCTCTCTACCTAATGTTTGGCTGTGGACCTTTGCATTTGTTCCCATCAGATTCCTGCAGAAATATCTCTGATGATAGCCAGGCTAGGCATCGATCTGAGAATAGCAGAACATAATTGGAATCAGTTTATTGCCACCCCAGTCTTAGTGTCTGGGCTATCAAGACTCCAGTTACTTGTTGTCCAGGCAGTTTTGATACGGGCTTCAAATTATACCAGTCACTTGTTGGCCACTCCCACAAGTTTTGTGCCATTATTGCTCCAAAACATCTTGAAAGCAGGATAGATTGTAGGTAGAAAATTTTTGTGCTGAGCTAGTGTCCCAGTACCAACACCAGAAACCCTATCTGGTTATAGATTACAATCAGTTCAGCCTACTTTCATTCTGTTACTAGGAGTTCTTAGTAGGGTCACCCTAATAAATTCCTGGAAATTTCTATGGCACTAAGTTTCTACATCATCCTCCAGTGTCCTCTAAAACCAAACATCTTTCCCCATATTCTCTCCCTCTGTCCCTCCCCCTTCCCTCCTGAAATACACCCACAAAATCTATTCTATTTCTACTCCCCAGGAAGAACTATGCTTCCTCCTTAGAGCCTTCCTTGTTACTCAGCATTTCTGGGTATGGGAATTGTATCATGAGTATCATTTGCTTAACAGCTAATATACTTTTATAACATTTTGTGTTTCTGGGTCTGGGTTACCTATCAGGATAATTTTCTTCTATTAACATCCATTTGCCTATAAGTTTCATGTTTTTTAATAGATGAGTAATATTCCATTTTGTAAATGTATCAGATTTTCTTTATCCATTCTTTGGTTTGAGGGACATTTAAATTGTTTCCAGTTTCTGCCTGTTATAAGTGAAGTTGCTATGAACATAGTTATATAAGTTTCGTTGTAGTAGGATGGAGATCCTTTGGGTATGTGCACAAGAGTAATATACCTATGTCTTGAGGTAGATCAATTCCCAATTTTTTGAGGAACCAACATACTGATGTCCTTAGATATTATACAAGTTTACACTCTCATCAGGGAGATGACTTAGCATTAAAGTCTAAGTTCACAAAGTGATTTTTTTTCCTTTGACATAACCAGTCCTTAATATAGTGGACAAGGAGGTGAATTGTTAAACACTTTTTTTCAGAGAAGAGATATATACACACACACACACCCGCACACACACACACACACACACACACACTCACACACACATACACACGTGAATTGCATTCAATTAAAATAAATTAAAACTCAGAAAAAAAGCAAATAGCAAAAATATCAAAATCCTACTTTAGAAAGTAAGCACAAGGTAAAATATGTTAAATGAATAAAATTGTATAAAATGTCAACTTATATTAGGCCCCCAAAAGAATATAAATTACTGTATCATTCTACTCTAAGAAGCAACATATAACAAAACAAAACTTGGCATGATGCCAAATAAATAAGAATTCAAGCTAAAAAAATGTAATTGTTGTCTACTGTAAATGAAATGTCATAATTCATACCGGCAAGCAGGAAAAAATTTGAAGAGCAATATTATTTTAGAAATTAAATTAATCCATGGATAGTGTTTTAAATTTGTAGTGCACTAATGTGGTGATAAATTATTTATAATTTATTAAAGCTTGCCTGAGGATGCAGAAAGCAAATCAGCCACAAGCTATAGAAGCCAGATGATGGTGGTACACATCTTCAATCCCTCCACTTGGGAGATAGAGGAAGATGGATCTCTGTTAGTTCAAGGCCACACTTCGCTACAAGAAATATATTCAGTCATAAATAGAAACAGCTCACACAAAGGTGATATCAGCATTTGTGATCACAGGATTTTAATCCCAGAGCTCATAAGAGGCACTTAAGGTAAGAACAGTCTCAGAGCTGGCATTCATTCTTCAGCCGCATTGGAGATAGGAAAACACTGAAGTCTCATGATTGTCTAGCCACATGAGGAGGGTATAGGAGTTTCCGCAAGTCTGAGGCTTGGTGAAGAGCTCATGGAGATAGGAACAGTCCTTTCAGTCTAAGCTTGAAATAAGAGCTACTGGCTGGCTGTTTTGCTTTTCTGATTTTCAGATTGAAGCTTGAACTTCCATATCTGTCTCTGTGTCTTTTTTTTTTTTTTTTTTTTTTTTTTCATGCTACACACTAAGGGCAAGGAGTTCTGGGATTTTCTTTTCATTGCTTAATAGTATAAATAAATGCAAAATATGTTTATTTAAGAGTTCTGGGTTCTGGACTTTAAGAAGAAACTGCATTGTCAATTATAGAGAGGACATATTTTATTGTAAAGCAACCCATATTTAATATTTCCTCTGAAGGATTTTAGGGAAATTGTCTTCTAAATTTCATTAGATAGAATATGCTCATGGAAATGTGGTAGCAGGGTCTTAGAAGGAGATGTGGATAAGGAGTTAAAGGTTAGCATCCAAGTACACAGGCATCATAGCAAGAATTTAGAGGCTCAGCTTAAGAGAACACAGTTTCAGTTTGCCCAAAGAAACTCACAAAGCCATACATTCACCACAGAAATGCAAAGACATATTCAGCAAGATTGCTTCAGCATCTAGTGATGCATCGGTGTTATCCCAATATACATGATCATTCTTGAGATATCAAGACAATTGGGGATTTGTCTCTGTGGATTTGTAATTGGGAGAAAAAAGTTACATACTACTGCCACAAAATTTATGTTTGATATCACTCATCTTTTAAAATATGTTCATTGCATAGGACCAATGGATATTTTTAGTAGGCTACCAGCACCTTTCTTTAAAAAAAGTTAGAGAAATTTACTATGATGTGACAAACATTCTCATAAATCATTATCATTTTTAATATACAGAAGTTATATATTTCCCCACTTAAATAAGCAAAAAACTTACACTTGTTAATGTAAATCCCATGCCTCTATACAGAAGACAAATGTTACTGTATAGGAAGCAATCATCCTTTTTTTAAAAAAAATTCTATTTATTTATGCTACTTCCAAGCTACAGTTTCCCCTTCCTCCTCTCCTCCCATACCATGTTGTTCTCATCCAAATACATTCCTCCTCAGTTTCTGTTTTCAAGAGAGCAGGACTCCCATGAGTATCAAGAAAGCATTGTATATCAAGTTGCACTAAGACTATGCACCTCTCCATGTATTAAGGCTGGACAAGGTGACAAGTATGAAGAGTAGGGTCCCAAAAGCTAGCAAAAGAGTCAGAGACAGTCCCTGTTGCCACTGTTATAATGACCACAAGAGGTCTAATCTACACAACTGTAACATAATATATTTGCAGAGAGCCTAGGTCAGTCCCATGCATACTCCCAAGTTGTCTGTTCAGTTGCTGTGAGCCCTATGAGCCCAGGTTATTTGATTCTGTGCATTTTCTTGTGGAGTCCTAGACCCCTCTTGTTCTTGCAATCCTTTCTCCTCCTCTCATACACGATTTCCTGAACTCCACCTAATGTTTGTCTGTGGGTCTGCATCTTCCTCCATCAATTGCTGTATTGGCCTCTCTGATTACTATTGGGGTAGACACTAATCTGGAGATAGGAGATGGCCAGTTTAGGCTATGTATCTGCCATTACTGGAACGTTAGCTGGGGCAATCCTTGTCAATTCCTGGGGGATTCCCCACGCGAGACTTTTATCTGACCCTGAAATGCCCCCTCCAGTTCCAATATTCTCTTAAAACACAGTGATGTACCTTCCAGAAGAGTAGAAATTATCCAAGCAGATTGGTAAAATACTGCGCCCTTTCATCGCATAATGACCTATGCCACACAATGTCTCTCCCTCACTACTACACAGCGGCAATGTGTCATGCGATTTTAGATGAAATGCATATTATTGTGATTCTTCAAGTGGTTCATTGTAGGGTTTTAAGTCATACATGTTAACTTTTACATCTATACCACTATGGTGATACTGCAGCCTTTGTGAGAGGCCACATAACTCTTCCTTCATCTGCAGTTTCTGTTATATGCTTCCTTGCCTTATAGGATTTATCTATGGCATGATTTATTATGCACTGAGCATACTGGCAGGTTGTGAGTAAGATAGATGAAATGACAGGGTGACTTCACATATTCATTGATACGTGCTTGTTGTCATACCCAGAGCCAAATTTCATTGCTTCATAAGCCAAGCTCTCCTCCATTTAATTAGTGACTTCTAAATGCTGCATGTTGGAAATCCAATCATCATGTGAAAACTCATAAGGAGGATTGTTGTTGGTTATTCTACTTTTAAACATGATTGAAGGGAAAAAAAAGGATTATGCCAAACAGAAATAAAATGTTTCCCTATGAGCACTTGAAAACATTTATTTACCATGTTTACAGTGGGTCTCATGAGATTAGCAAATCAAATTGACAGATGATCGGTGTCAGATCTTTTGAGAAACTGGCTGTGCAACTGGAATAGCAGATCATGCCCCAGTGGGTCACTTAAACCTTGATGATCATGTGTACATTGCAAAGCATGCCACTGTGCAAACTTACTGTAAAAGTCACCTTGGTGTAAGACACACTTAGCATGAATTTCACATTAGCCAGGGAAATAGAGTTTTAAAAATGTCTATGGCACAGGATGAAACAGCTATTAATAATGAAAAATATACTCAGAGCACTAGATTTGTCCCTTTATCATTTTAATTGTTAGAGATTGTTCATTATAATAAATTTTAAAGCAAAGAGGCTAAAGATACATTTTATCCTTAAACAAATTCACACATATATATGGTGCATTTTGATTTTTCTCTCCTCACCTTCTCAATATCTGTTATCAATTTCACATTCATGTTGATAACTGAATTCACTGGCTAAAACTTTTAGACATCAGATCTTCTCATATGTTTATTATGATCACATGGTCTGTCAGGCTTACCAAATTCAATGTGGGTCATCATTTTCGTGTGTCATTTATTATTTTTTAAATTTTTACTATATATATGTATATATGTATACACACACACTCGCACGCGCTTGCGCACACACACACACACACACACACACACACACACACATCATCCAGCCAAAAAGATCTGCCTGCAAGATGTGCTAGGGCAATGGTGACTCAGAGTTTATGCAAGCGCCCAACCAATGACTGGTCTCATTTGAGGCCCAATGCCCTTAGAGGGCATTCATGCCAACTCAGCTTAGATGGCCTGAAACTGGATGACCAAGAAACAAAGGGTATAACAAAATAAAACAGGCCAAACAGACAAGTCAATGGAATTATTCCTAATGGTATTCTGCTGTACTCATAGCTTGGAGCTATGGGAGAAATTGCATAGACTCACAGGCAAGCATTAAGTAGAACTTGGGGAATCCCGTAAAGAGGATTGAGAACACCTGGAGAATACATCATACAAAATCAACTAAGCAGGGCTCCTAGGGACTCAAATCAAACAGGCTAAAGTGGCAATCACAGAGCCTGCACCTTTTGTGCTAGGTCTGATGAATATGTTGTGGTTGTTAAACTTGGGGTTTTTGTGGGATCCCAAGCAGTGACAACGGATGTATATCTGACTCTTTTTCCTGCTCTAGTGACTCTTTTCCTCCTACTGGTTTGCCAAGCCCATCCTTGCTCTGAGGTTTTGTGCAGAATCTTATTGCATCTTATCATGCCATGCTCAGTTGATATTCCTGGGAAGCTTGCTCTTTTCTGAAGGGAATAGAAGAGCAGTGGATCTCAGGATCAGAGAGGTGATATGGGGACTTGCAGAAGCAGAGGGCGGGGAGCCTGTGCTCAAAATGCATTGCCTGAGAGAACAGTAAATAAAAAGAAAACAAAAATATATTCTTCTCACATATAATATATCTCAACCAGTTTCCCCTCCCCCCCCCCACACCTACCAGTTCCCATCCCTGTCCTCTTTCCAAGATCCAATCCCTCTCATTTTCCTCCTCAGAAATGAGAAGGCCTCCAAGAGAGGACAGGTCATTTAAAGTAAAGCTATAGATAGTTTATTACACCTATCAAAGGAAAGGAACATAGAATATATGGAATCCTACATTCTGACCATCTAGAAATTTTTCATTTTTTTCTTTAAAATATTCTAGTTATGAATTTTATTAATTTATTATATTAAACCATTTAAAGTAAGTGAGAAAGTTTAAGGGTTTTTATCCCATTGTTGTGATACATACCTATAATTATGGCATTCAGACTGATGCAGGAAGAAAACAATTGTATGCTATCTTCAAGATTGCTTTCATTTTACAAGTGGCATAACTTATTCTAAAAGCTCTTTAAGAAATAGCCTGGAAGTTCTTAATGAGGACAAGAATACTGGGCCAAGAACCAAGGTCAGGAAGTTTTGAATAATACGGTAGGGTATTTAACTTTCAATATTCAACATTGCAGGAAATAGAAACCTTTGTTTTACAGTATTGCTGAATTGGAAAGAGACCTACTAGGACATATTTTATGCACTCTTCTGCCCAAACATGATAGGTCATTGCCTTTCAGAAAAGTCAGCATGCATTACAAAATCAGTGCCTCTTTTACAAGCTGGAATCCACAATTTTATGAAAGTTCAGAATATTTTAAAACAAGTTTAAAACGTGACATTGAAATTGCAGTTACATGCCCCCATTTAATAATGTAAACATAGAGATAATAATCTGTGTGCATGAATACTTATAACAGACAAACGAATCATGCTTTACCATTGTAAGATTATTCAGTATGATCTGTAGAAAATTTTCTATAAAAGGCTATAGAAAATTCATTTCCCTGTGAGAGGAATATTACATGTGTGTGCCTGCCTGTATGAAATGATCCTCACAGAAATAAACTGATAAAACTAGAAACATCATTGCTCAGTACGATAGTGCATTATGGTAATACACAGTAATGCACACTCATAGTTTATAGGTAAAAAACTTAATTTAGCTCTTACCCTATTTCCCCCTTTTCCATTCTCTATTATTCTGACTTTAACCCTTCTCAAGTTTCTCTACCTAAATCCAATGATCATACATACATAAAGGAGATTTTAAACGTTGCAATGGATTTGAGTATGTTAAGTTGAAAGCTACTCGATGAAGCACAATTCCTCAGAATGCTCACAGTTTAAACAAAACAGAATTGAACACAAACCTCACTTACTACCTGTATTCTGAGATTTGCAGGAATGCTCTTTCTTGCAATTCATTCCCAGTGCAATATTTTTAATAATATCATTAAATAAAATAATGAATATTTTAATAGCTCTTTTTCTAATATTGCAGACTCCACTTGAATTTGTTCCAAAGTTGGTGAAAGTTCAACTCCATTCATAATATTTTTTTAAATTTCTTATTGGTATCAACCTTTCTAAGGAGGAAAATGGACACCTAGTTTGAATACTACGGATAATTTATTTGCCCATTTGAATCACAACTCAGGACTACTGGAGATATACAGATGACTTGCAAGATTTCAATCCTGTCTCAACTATATTCATACTTCTTATGCACTTTGTCATCTGTGTCATGTCTTTTAACTTTGTTTTGAAAACTTTTGTAACTTTTAAAGGAGAGTAAGGACTTTCTCTTCTCTGTAAGTCATTTTTCTAAAACCTGTATTTGTTTAAAATGTCATTGGCCTATCCTTCTAATACTATGGATATTTGAGAACACGAAATAGATGTCTTGCACTCTAGTCCATCTCTTTCTATGTAGAATGCAATATAAATCTTATACAAGTAAAATGCTTTACTTTTTTTTTTTTCAAAACAGGGTTTCTCTGTATTGCTATGGAGCCTGTCCTGGTACTAGATCTGTAGACCAGGCTGGCCTCAAACTCACAGACAACCACCTGCCTCTGCCTCCCAAGCACTGGGATTAAAGGCCTGTGCCACCAATGCCTGGATGCTTTACTTATTTTTAATCCCAAAACAACCAGTATTCTATCTAGTTGTCAATGTGTTTTGCATTCAGTCAGAGACCTTCAAATGGACAAAATTTAAGTCCCAAGTAAGTATGACCACCCTTAGAGTGTGCAATCATTGCTATATCTATACTTGTACTTTTTCTATACTTCTGATTACACAATGGAAATCACTACTAGAAACTTCATCAGAGATAGTTTAAGTTGCATAACAAAAATATTTTTCTTCAAAATGTACCTGAGTCCAGGTATGATGATTCATGCCTATAATCTCAGCCTTGAGGAAGTTGAGGCTGAAGGAAAACTGTATCACCCTACATAGTAAGGTAGTGAGTCACCAACGAAAACAAACAAAAAAATAAATAAACAAAAAATGAAAGATATTATATTTATATTACAATTTTGCAAGAGACAATAAATTACATAACCAAATAGCAATATCATCATCCTTCTTCAAATTTGTAAATTTAAAAATATTCAAATGACAATCTATGCAATAGGGACGTTTTTATTGTAGAATCTTTAAAAATATGAACAAAAGCATCAGTCTTTTATTAATCTTAGAGTTTGTTTTCTTTCTTTGTCCTCCTTTGTGGGGTTTTATTTTGAACAAATGCCAGTAGTTTCTATATGAGGACATGTTTAAAGTAAATACAAACTGAAAAGAAAAATAAAAAAATCAAACAACCAAAGCTATGGGCCACAGTCAACTACAGTTTAGTGTTCACAGTTGATTACATCAGTCTTAGATTGATCATTCGACTAGGAATTTATTTCCTAAATAAAATTTATGAAGATTAAAAATAATGAAATATTGAAAAAGTAATATTTTTAAAAATTTAACACTCTGAGTTAGGAAACCCCTAGAGTAACTCGGGGGCTGTATGATTTAATGTGTCCCATTGTTATTACATACAGGCTCTGTTTCCAAAGCAAATGAACTTTGTAAAATGGTATGAACCAAGATGGTTCTAAGGCCCATATTACACATATACAATTTTATCTCTCCTCATCTTTTTTCTTAAAATTTCCTTCATATATAATTGCATTGTGATACTATAATAGTTTTGACCTTTGTAGAGATTATTTTAAGGAAATTTTAATAGGATCAATTTAGTTGACTTTCCATGGCTGCGATAAGACATTGACACAAACATATTTATACTTTATAGTCTGCCATGAAGGGAAGTCAGACCGGAGCACACAGCAGGTTTCTGTAGGCATAGACTGAAACGAAAACCAGTGGAACACAGCTTATTGCTTATGTCTCATGACCTGCACGGGGTTCTTTCTTTTACAACCAAGAACCATCTGAGCAGGAGTGGAATAATACATAATAGGCAAGGTCCACCCACATCAAACAATAATCAGGAAATCATTTTCTCAACTGAGACATTTTCTCAGTTGAATTTCCCCTTCCAAATTAGGTCTCATTTTTGTTAAGTTGACAAAATTAATCAGGGCTAGCACTTTGTACATATTATATTCTTGCTACTACTCAACTGTACTCCAGTTTTTTATTACATCTATATGGTATGGTCTATTATTTTGTAAAGATGTTGCTGCCTATAGATGATGATTTGAATAATCTATTTTTCATTTAAAAGTTTACTGTACATTTTCAGTATATATTTAATAACTTGTAAATCTTAGTAATAAAAAGAAATAATATATTAGTTATTTTTGGCTTTTTTTTTTTAAATTTTTATCTTTTGATTTCATTTTACATTCCAACCACAGTCTTCCCTCCCATGCCTTAGCCCAAACCCCTAGGCTCCTCCCACACTCTTTCACCTCCACCCTAGTGCAACCCCAGTCCATTCTTCCTCAAGGGTAAGGGCTCCCATGAGGAGTCAACATAGTCTGGCACAATAGGTTGGTGCAGGGCCAGGACCCTCCCCCATGCATTAAGACTCAGCATTGCATCTATTACAATGGAGTACTACTCAGTGGTTAAAAAAAAAAAAAAAAAAAAAAAAAAAAAAAAGGATGACCTCATGATATTTTCAGGCAAATGGACTGAACTAGGAAAAAACATCCTGATCGAGATTACCCAAACAAAGAAAGACAAACATAGTATTTATTCACTCATAAGTAGATATTACATGTAAAGCAGAGGCTAACCAGACTAAAGTCGACAGCTTCAGAGGAGCTAGGTAACAAGGAGGACACTAAGAAGGATTGCTGGAACGTCCTGGGAAGAGAAATTAAATAATATCTACAGGGTAAAGTGGGGATGGTGGTGGGGAGGAGGGATGAGAACAAGATGGAAGGAAATGGCCTTCGCAAGGAGGGAGGTAGTGGAAGAGCAATGAAAAACAAAACAAAACAAAAATCTTAATAGACAGATCCACTATGGTTTTAGAGAGAAACATGAAGCTAAGGCAACTTCCAAGAATCCACAAGGAGGACCCCAGCTAAGACTCCTAGCAATCCTAGAGAAGATGCCTAAATTGTCCTAAATCTATAATCAGATTGATGAATACCCCATCTATCATCAGAGAGCCCTCCTCCGGTAATTGATGAAACCAGAAACAGATCCACAACCAAGAACCAGGCCAAACTCTGGGAATCAAGTCAAAGAGCGAGGAGGGAACACATGAGCAAGGGAGGTCAAGATCATGATTCAGCTACAGAGATAGCTGAAACAAGCTTATGGAAACTCATGAACTCTAGACCTGTAACTGTGGACACTCCAGGGGACCAAGCTAAGCCCTCCTTATCCCTCCTTATATGGGAGACAGTTGTGAAGCTTGGATTATCAGAGGGGCCACTTGCAGTAGGACCATAATACAAACCTGGTGCATGAGCTAGCTTCTTCGAGCCCTTTCCTTATGTTGAGATGCCATGCTTGAAGATGGTAGGTAAACCTACATCCCTGGTACATGAGTTAGCTTGTTGGAATATTATGATTATTATGTCAAGAAATTCAGAAACTAAAACAATGCTTTCTTATGGTTGAAAGATTGTGTGGGGTTATATATCTTTTGAAAACAACAAAATGGAGACTATTGTGGATCATTTTGCTTATTTTTCTTTAACTTCTTTGAAAAATATTGGAGTTTGGCTTTATTTGTCTCACATTTGAAAGAAATACATTTTTTCTTTGCCTTCTCTCAGGGCTCTTTTTCTTTTGTTGGACTGCCTTTTTTGTCTTCAGTTTTTGTTTTATCGTGCTTTATTTTATTCTGGTATTGTAGAATACAATACCACACCTATTGGACTGTCCACACCTATTGTACTGACTGCGCCCATTGAGTGTGGAGGTGCAGACGTGTCCTGGGGGAACTAGGTCTGAGATAGGGGAACCCGGAGCGCGATGTCACTTGCTGGACAGAGAGCGAGAGCATCCGGAGTCATCCTTGGGACGGAAACCTGCTGGCATTCATCTTGACTCTGTTTTAAGTTATTTCTCCCTGAATAAACATCTGTTTAGCCTGCTTTTTTCCCTTTTCTTTCTTTTTTTTCCCAATCCTTATTATTCCACTATAAGTGGTGTCAGAAGTGGGATATAGATTTGCATGGATCAGGGGTATCAGGTCTCACCCAGAGATAGCACACCACCATACTGCTTCATTCCCTGACCAACAACCCATTGCCGCCATGTTCGGCAAGTCCATACTCTAAGTGCTCACCGGTGTCTGTGCTGACCTGCGGGCTGCAGCTGCCATGAGACCCTCCTTACCTGACCCTCTAATGCTGTCTCTGAGCAGTGCTCCGGGTCAGGTCATCACCTCCTGAAGCCGCTGCGGGTGCTTCATCACGTGCTTGAGACTTCAGCCTCTGCCAAGTGGCACCAGCTGTGCAGATAACTGTGCTCCTGCAGCTGCCATGAGTTTGCTTTTGCGCTGTGGTTTGGCGTCACTCACTCCACTGCAATCCCTCTCCCATCCCTTCACGTTACACTGAGACTGCAAGCAGATCAGTCTCTGCTTCTAAGACCCAGTAATTTACACAAAGCTTAACTTTTACTCTTCCATCTTAGTTGGCTAAGACTTTAACAGGTCGGATCTATCTCCAGCTACCAGATAAATTTTGGTGCCACCTACTGTCCGGGTGTAATTACTACAGGTTGAGATCTGCAACCACAGGACCCTGCACTACTGAGCACACAGCCTCATAGCTGCTGGAATTCTTCCATCTGTTCCAGGACAACAGAATCCTGATAAGGTAATTACAACATCTTTCGCAATTTAAGCTTATATAATGACTGAGATCAATTGTTCCATATGTATAGCGAATAATCTTATGATGCAAGACATTAGGAATTCTTTAATTCATATATAGAAGGAATTTTAGCAGAAGAAAATCATAACTTCAATGATATGTACATTTCTTTGTATTAGCAATGGGTTTCATAATCAATATAATATTCTTATAGAAATAGTTTGAGATTAGAGCAAAAAATAAGGAACTTGTACAAACCATAGGAGTCTTAGTAACAAGGATTGGATTTTAGACATAGAGCAAAGGGTCGCCAGCCTATAATTCACACCGCCAGAGAAACTAGGATACACGGAGGATTATAAGAGATTAATTTAAGGTTCCTCATAGAAGGGGAAAGGGACAACATCTCCTGAGCATGTTAGGTGAGGGGGGGGCAGTGAGTGGGAGCTAGGAGAAAGAAAGGGGCAGGAGAGGAAAGCATGTGGGACTAGGAAGATTGAATCAGGGGAGGAATAGATGAGAGATGAAAAAGGAGAGAGAGAGAGGGGGAGAGAGAGAGAGCATAAAAGAGAGAGCCATTATAGGTTTGAAGAGAAAACTGACTCTAGAGAAATGTCCAGAGACCTACAAGACTGACCCCAAATAACAATTTGAGCAACAGTGGAAAGGCTACCATAAATGCCCTTCCCTGATAATGAGATTGATGACTAATTTATCCACTATCATAGAGCCCTCATCTAGTAGCTGATAGAAACAGAAGCAGACACCCACAACTAAACACTCAGCCAAACTGGAATCCAGATTCAGAGAGGGAGGACAAGACCAGGATACAGAAACCCACAGAGATAGCTGACCTGAACAAGGAGGAGCTAATGGGCCCCCAGTCTGATAACTGGGAAACCAGCATTGGACTGACTCAGACCCCCTAAACATGGGTCTCAGTCAGAAGGCCTGGGCAGTCTAAGGGACCTCTGACAGTGGAACCAGGATGTATCCCTGGTGCATAAAAGGACTTTGGGAGCACACCCCCCATGGAGGGATACTCCCTTAACCTAGAGGCAGGAGGGAAGGCCTCGTCCCTACTCCAAATGACTTGACAGATTTAGATGACCCCTCCTGGAAGGCATCACCCTACATGTGCAGTGGAGGCATGGGAGGGGAGGGGGCGTGGTAGAGTGGGAGAGGGCGAAAGAGGAAGGGAGGGAGAGAGAAATGGAGGGAGGGAGAGGGAACTGGGATTGATATAGAAAATAAAAATAAAAACAAAAACATAAAACAAAAAAAGAAAATATAAAAAATTGACAGGTAGAATACAAAACATGGAACATAAAAATGACCAACCAGAAATAAAAATTTCAAAATTTGTTCCATGTCTGCCGCCTCAGTGACCAAAACAGAAATAATACATTATATTAATACACTAACTGAAACAGCTTGTTCCTCATAGGAAAACGCTACTGATAAGATTAAAAAACTGGAAGAACTGGCAGATCCAATCTTTTCTGTGTCGGAGAATAATGGCAAGCTACTGGATAGAAATTGTTTCTGGAAGACAGTTTACATGCCATTCAGATAATGTCTAAGGATAAAAACATTGAAACCACAAATCATTTGTAGTTAAACAAAACACTGATTAATCCAATAAAGTCTCTAAAAAGTTACATGATTCAAAAAGTTCAGACACTCAAAGAAACAATGGTAAGTATATTACAGGCCTTAAAAGACCTTCAATCTAATACATAAAAAGAAGAGGCACAGGTAACAAGACATAAAAGAGATTTAAAATTTCCTATACTTTTTAGGGTAAGGGGACACTTGCTTGCCTAAGGTCATAATCCCATTATCAATGGCTTTCCCTACAGCTATCACTAAAAAAACAACAATTAAAACAACACCCAAAATGTTTTGTTACATATCAGTGGAAACCAATACATATAAAAGATTTAAAGGTTATAAAGGAGGCACTAGTCACTTATGACATACACTTACCATGTCTGAAACAATTAGTAGAATCATGGGCAAGGAATAACAAGGTAACCCCTAAGGATTGGAATCAATTAATATCAGCTATCCTTGAAAACTTGTCTCAATTAGAAAGGAGGGCTTTATGGAGAGAAGAAGCAAAAGCTCTTAAACTTTAAGGCTTAAAAATGGGTTATAAAGCTCCCCAAGGTAAAACTCTTGGTGAGGGTCTTTATGCTGATCCAGAAACTCAAGCTACATAAGATAAACACATCTTGTCTCTATACAGTACAGCAGCTTTGAATGCTTGGGATAAGGTTCATGAGCCAGGGAAGAGGATAAAATCCTATACCAAGGTGATACAAGGACCGAGGGAATGCTTTAGTGTATTCCTAAGAAGATTGTCTAGGGCAATATGATTAGAGGTAATAGACACAGGATCAAGGTAAATACTCATAGAATCATTAGCTTATGAGAATGCAGATCCACAATGCTAACAAGTGCTTTGTCCCTCACAAATCAGATCAGCATCCTTAGATGAATGGGTCCTATATACAGCCAACATTGAGTATAATGACAATGGCATTAAGCTTGGGTAGGAGAAGCCATATCCAAAGGTCTAAGAAGACATCAAGATAACTGTGGTGACACAGAAGCTTGGGTAGAAAAAGCCATCTGCAAAGGTTTAAAAAGATATCAAAATATCAGATGTTTTAATTGTGGTAGGATAGGACAGCTAAAAAAAAAAAAATGTTGGCAAAACATTTCTAGAAATATCACTCCTAGCAATAAATCAAACAGAAGGCCTGGGCCTTCTGGGTTATGTAGAAAGTGTGGCAAAGACCAGCACTGGGCCAATGAATACAGATTGAGCAGATACAAGCAAGGAAAACCTTTACAATTGGAAAACTCCTTGGGGGGGGGGGTTCTTGAAGGTCACCATATCAAAGGTGATCCTGACATTCCCAGTTACTCTAGAGGACAATTTTCCACAGGACATAAAAAATCATACCACTCTAGATGACAATGTAGCTATGGAAAGTGAATCAAACATGAATGAAGGAAACAAAAAAAACATATTGTGGCAAACTTGTATAAACAGCCAGAGGCCTAGATTGATATTTAAGGTGAATAACAGACTGGTTGGGGGGATTGTTGACATGGGCGCTGACATAACCATCATAACTAATAGATCTTGGTCTCCAAGATGGCCCCTGCAAGAGGTAAATGTTTGATTCTTAGGGACTGGAAGGGACTAGAACCCCATCTCATGATATGGATTGAATGTATAGGACCGGAAAGACAGAGAGGAAAGTTGAGACCATATATGGCTGATATAACAATAATTATGTGGTCATGATCTATTGCAGCAATGGAATATACAGATTAACATTTCTCCAGTAGTAGATATGAACCATAAACAAACTCATGGTTATAGAAAAAAATATTATAAAGTACTATACAAGACAGACTCCAGGCTGTACAAAAGCAGAATTCAAGTGCTAAATAGAGAGAAAACAAAAGTCCTATCCTTAAAATGCCTAACAAATGAATCTGTCTGTGTAGGGCAATGACCTATGCCCTCTGAGAAGTTATAGGCTTTAGAAAACCGGGTTTGGGAACAGCTAACTGCTGGACATATCAAAAATCTACCAGCCCTTGGAACTTCCTGTATTTGTTATCAAAAATAAATCTAAAAAATGGAGAATGCTTACAGACCTGGGAGTCACCTACACTGACACTCACAAAATGAATAAATAGCATCACTTTTTCAACTTTTCAAGTAAAATAAGTATGTCTAACTAGTGGTTAATGTTTACTGTGGATTGCTTTTACTTTAAATTATTCAATTTGCTAGGAATAAACTTTCAAAGAAAAGAGTAGGAAGATAAAAATGAAGTAATTAAATATTATTGATAGTAAACATTCATTTATACAGAAATATGTTGGAAAATAAAGTAATGTTAATTATTTTGCTATTTGTAAATTAAATATAATTTCCACAGATAACACTTGTGTTTATATATTAAATTTTTGAGAATAACTAGTTACTTTTAAAAGATGAAAAAGTGAATTGGTAACTTATTGAAACATGCAAAAAGTTGTGGAGTCTTTGACCTTGACATTTGCTTACATTATTCATATTTTCCATTGTTATTCTTCTCACCTTATGCAAAATATTAAGTTTGAAATTTCCATCATTACTGTCATGTTTATAGTTTTTGAAATATTTTCTTGAGTTTATTTTTCACCTTGCATATATATAACCTTGCAATTTAAGTGTTATATTCTTTTAAAGTGTTCAAAGATAATCCTTATAAATTATTCAGTTACAATAGTTATGCATTAAACATTTATAAATTTAAGTCAGAATATTTCTTGATTCAAAATATTCAAAAATAAAAATAGTTGGGTGGACACAACATTTGTGGAAAATAAATATTTTCAGACTATAAACATAAGACTAAAGACTAAATTGACCCTTTTACTTCTTTAGAGTAAGTATAATTTTTATGCTTTACAATGAAACTAGCATCTGTTTACATAGATTATAAAACAAATGAAGTAAATATCCTCAGTTCTCTTGCAGTCATTAAGCCATAGATTCCCTATTTTGTGTTGGTGTCAACACTCTTCATCATGCCTCATGTTAAGATCTACAGCTGTAATCCACAGTAACCATATAATTACATCCATTGTACTTATTCTTCATGTCTACTTAAAACAAAACCAACAATTTCTTACCTGAAAGACATCATACTACCTAAACAATGATTTAAAAATTCAAGAAATATTAAAGTGTTTACAATTCAGATTTATGCATTTTCTAAGAGTTTTTGTATGTTTTTCCTCCATATGGGTGTACTTTTATGTATTCATATTCATGTGTGTATAGACAAGCATTTGCAGTTTTACAAGTTTAATCTCATATTGATATAAAAATGAAGTTATCTCCTTACTATATGATCAATGGCCATTACAACATCTCAGAGAGAATAACTATTCAATAAATCAGTGGTTCTCAACTTTTCTAATGCTGTACCCTTCAATACAGTTCCTCATGTTGTGGTGATCCCCAATCATAAAATTATTTTTGCTTGTACTTAAGAACTCTAATTTTGCTACTGTTATGAATTTTAATGTAAATATCTGTGTTTCCTATTGATCTTAGATGATCCTGTCGATGGGTTGATTCCCAAAGGGGTTATGACCAATAGATTTAGAAATACTGAGATAAGATGTTTAAAGATGATGTTGATAGAGCTTTATATACAAGGCTTTTTCTAGTAGACAGCTAAAGCATATGTAAACAGAAGTTAAAATAAAAGCTTATATTTAGAAAATAAAACTTGAAACTTAAAATTAAAAATTTATAACCCACAAATTGAGAATGACTGCAATAATGATGATGAAGTAAACACTGACCATGGAAACATATTTGATTTTTTTTTCTCTCCTTTCCTGATTGCTTTTTCCAAAAGGCATGGGCCCATATATGTTTCAATTAAAGACACCTCAATCAAATATCAAAAATATCAGTTAAAGCATCAAATCTTGTTTTAGCAGAAAGGTTCTGCTTAGCTGATTTTGCCTGATAACCTCTTCACATGGCTGCTATGGTTCAAATCTGGCATGCCCTTCACAGACTCATCATTTGTGGATGTGTTTCCCAGACTGTAAAACCAAGAGCTAAAACATATCCATTTCCTTAAATTGCTTCCTCCATATACTAAAGTCAATGCAACACAAAACTGTCAAATAAATTGAGGCCTCAATTGATTCAGGAGACTGGCCCAGACTAGCATGTGATTTCAGAACTTGTATCCCCCTATTATATGACATATTTTGCTGACTGTAAGTACCCAGTATTTTAAAATAAAGCACTCTTCAGGTGGATCAATTTTGAAATTGAGTAAAAGCTGACGCGTGAATATACCACCAGGTGCTGTCAATGTGTCTTTAGTTTCAAAGATAATTTTAAAATTACACCCTCAATACCAATTAATCAACCTTAAAACCAGCATGGACATCTGTTATATGTTTTGAGTCTTAAGTATTAATTATTGACTACTTTAATGTATTAAAGAAAATTTTTGACTGACCATATTGTGCTTTCTAAAATATAAAATATCCAAACAGTATATAAAAGTAACTGGGAGATTACAGAGCAAACATAAAGATTTAAGTATGTAGTCTCTTTTCAAATACACACACACACACACACACACACACACACACACACACACACATATATATATATATATATATATATATATATATATATTTCTAATATAACCAAAATAAAGAAGAAAGAATGAAATCAGAATGAAATATTGAATCAATATTCTATATAATTAATTCCTTGGCATCTGGCTTATTGAATGGAAGAGGGGGTTGAACTCTGAAATATAAATAGAAAACTACATCTCGACGGCCTTTGTTTCAATTATACATTATTAAATTTCCTTTGCAAAACCTCAAGAATAACCAGTGGCATTCTATGTGATTGCAATTGAAAGAAAAATCTTATTAAGTTGACTCTGACACATTCACATTCACATGTTAAAATACCTGATTAATCCAACAAAGCAACTACCAACGAAATCTGCTGTATCCTGGATCAGAAATGTCCCTGAAATGTCTTTGAATTGAAGGCTTTGTTTCCAGCTCCAGTGCTACTTGTAGACTGAGGATGGACTTTTTAACTAATTATTTTTTTAAAAAATTATGTGTTCGTAGCTATGTATGCATGTGAACATGTGAGTACAAGTGCCTGTGGATCCCAGAAGAGGGTGTTGTACTCTTTGAAGTTGGAGCTACTGGTAGTTGTGATCTACCTAATATGAGTGGTGGTATTTTCAAAGAAGCTGTATGTCTGTATTTTACTGCCCCCGACTCTCTATGTCTTATGAGTTGAACCACAGAAAAAGAACAGAGATGAACCACCTGTCTGTCTCTTGCATTACCAGTCTTAAAGAGATTTTATATTTTCAAATGGTAAAAAGGCATTTCAACTATTAGTCTCTCATCACCTAACAAGGATGGATCTTTCAATGGAATCCTTTCAATTCCTCAGTGGAAAATGGATTGTTGTTTTAGGCATATTCCCAAATTCCATGAAAACACACCAGAGCTTCTCAGAAATACTCAAGCTGTATATAACCATACCACTTCCTAGTACAGTACAGAGCTAAAACTCTCTGTATCTCATAAATCTCTTGACTAACACAGAAGGCCCTGTCTGCAGAGAACTCCAAACTCTACAAGAATTTCCCCACTTAATATTCTTTTCTGTTTGGCCCCAGCAGAAGCAACCCATCTCCACTTTCTTTCAGCCTATGAACACCCTTCAAATAATACATGCCAATGTTTGGATTCTTTTTCATGACTTAGGCAGAAAGAATTGCTAGAATGAGCTTTCCATTGAAAAATCAACTTCATGAATGATTTTGTAACATTCTTTATTATAATGAAATGCTTCTTTCCTATTGTCCCCAAGGTTTGCTTAAAGACAAACAGCTCTGAGTGTGTGAAACCTTCCTGTAAAGGGAAAGGTATCCTGAATGTCAGAGCCAGGCTATACTTAACAGTTCCTAAAAGATAAGTACCATGGCTTTTGAAAGCCAGGCTACACCTAGATCTGTGAAGGGTAAGGTATCCTGACTGTGAGAACCCAAGCTGTACCTATAGCTGTGTTCTGGTGGGAGGTGGTTTACCTGAAGGGATGTAGCAATCCTGATCCTCTACTAGAGAGTAGTTATAGCTCAGTTCTAATTCACTCTGCTATGAGTATTTCTAAGCAGAGATGTCTGCTGCTTCTGTGCTGTGATACACTAAGATTTTCCCACGGAGATATCCATTGCCTCTCTGCTATGGTGAAACTTGTTATTTCTCTGCTTCAGTCTGCTAAAGGGCAAACCCCTCAGAAATGCAGCAGTTTGCTCCTGTTCCTGGGAAAGCTGTTACTTCTCTGCTATGCTCCACTCTGGGGAAATACATTCTTCACAGAAGACACATTTAAGAGATTTATTGGGAGGGTGGCTGCCTCTGCCAGGGTGGAGAAAAGGCAGCTATACACTAAACAGGCACAAGACTTTTATAGAGTTTCTGAGGGGTGGAGACTTTCCAGGGTCAAGTTTTTCAGGATGGGAATTGGTCAGTTTTCAATCCCTGAGTTTGGACAAACTCTGAGATTGGTTGGATTTTGTGATCAGGGGCTGGTTGATTTCCTGCTCAGGGATTGGTTGTTTTTCTGTGCTGAGTTGATCAGGGGCAGAGTGCATTTCTTTAGTTCTGCATTCATGGCCAAAGTGTGCTTTATTCCTGATGCTTTTTAAACCTTTTGGATCTAGACTCAGGATCAGGGTTTGTTTCTTTCATTAGCTCTAGTTTAAGGGTCAACGTGTGTTCCTTTGCCTCTGATATCAGGGTTATGATGCATTTATTTCTCTGGCTCTGGTTTCAGGGTTAGGGTGTGTTTCTTTAGCTGGCCCTTTTACCATACGACAATGAAACACACTATATTAATATCTTATTACATCATAACTGGCTTGCTTGTATTAAAAATATCTTGACATTAAAAGTTTCAAACACAATGGTTACTAATAAATAATCCACTAAGGAAAAAAAAACAATAATTAAAAGCAAACTATTTCATGCTCTATTGATAATGATATTATTTTCCAAATCATAGATCTGAATTTAATGTGAACATTCCTCTGGAAGATTGGACTAAATCTACCTTAAGATCCAGCTGTACCACTCTTGGGCATGTACCCACAGGACTCAATATAGTACCACAGACACTAGTTCATATGTAGGAGAAACTGTGGCCAGCCTACCCAAGCTGCAGGTGCCCAGGCCACTGCACATGAGCATGTTAAGCAGGCAATTCCTCCTTGAGCCAAGTAGGTCTATGCCCAGAGAAGGCTGACAAACACACCTGACCCAGAGATACCACTGAGAAAAGAACAATGTAACAGAGTCAGCCACTTGAGCCAATAGGACCTTGAGAGGAAAATAAAGGCAGACCCAACTTCCTAAATAAAGGAGTCTGCAGCATGCTGTGCTACTCACTGAGTCCCAGTGCCTGAATCATTGGTGTTGCCTCTTCATGCCCCCCCCAAGGGTGTACAAGCAGGGTCACATTCATTTGTATTCATTTCTCTGCCCAGGAAGTCTGTATTTACATCTCTTTTATTACCAGCCTTTTATGTGTGTGTTGAGGTACCCAACTCAGGTCCTTAAGCCTGCAGTAAACTCCTACTGAACTCATTGTCCCAATCCACTTTGATTTTTCCTCAATCTATCCTTTAAGATAGTTTTACCCTAAATTCTATGGGAAACTCAATGTCACCCATTAGAACTCTGTTGTCATTGTGTTTCTCAGTGAGACAAACAGGATGTGGTAATTCTTAGTATACAAATGATCCTATTGAGGTATGAATTAGCTGAATATTACTTGTAGTGTTTGATGCATACTTAGAAATCAAGGTATACTGAATTTAATAGAAAAGATTGATTCCATGACGAATAGAAATTATTTGAAATGTCATTTGAAAACGAGAAAAAAACATACAATTTGAAGATTATCATATAACGAATGAACATTGGCTACTTTTATACAGTGTATACATTGTGTTTCATGAACACAACTATGCACAAGATGTGTGTTGGAATGGTAATAAGTCTGAAAAGAATGTTTGCCTTGTGTTCTGAGAGCAGATTTGTCTGCTATGAGGATGATAAAGGAAGTTATTTCCTTTTCACTCTTGGAGAAAGCTTGGATGGATTTGTGAGCTGGTCCTTTGTGGTGAATGGGAATTTCAATGCTGGTGTTTCCTTGAGGAAACATAAACCCTAGATTAGACCTATGTCCACCTCAATTTTAATACGCAGGCATTCCTTTTGCACCAAGGGATTTGAGGATTCCTACTTAAAATTTCAGGTGTCAGAGTTAAACAGGCAAGAAAGGCTTTATTTGATGTTACTTAAACCAGAGAGAGAAACATAATAACATAGGTACATAAAACAGAAGGGATTTGAGTGGCCTGAGGAGAAGTAAGCTAAATAATAACAGATTTCAAAGCATCAAAGATTCTATAATTGGATGTAATATAAATGAAAACCTGTACTAAAAGGGAAGTCAAAAGCCTAGACTCAGAAAAGAATGTAGTTGTCGAGCGCTATCCCCTTGCCTGCAAGAACGATGCTCAACAACAAGATTCTTCTGCAGCTATGTTTATTGTGCGGCTCATTACAGCAAGTTGAGGGAAAACCCGGAGGAGGAAAAAAGGCTCTGCTTATATATGCTCAGAGGAGTCGTGTCCGTTACTGACAGTTGCAGCCTGCAATGCTCGTAATGGTCACCCCATGACATGGATCGCGCATCGGCGCCTTGCTGGCTTATGGACAGGAAACAGGTGCCATCTTCGGGAATGGCACCGGTGGCTCTCTACATGTAGTTATTCAGCAGTAGAAAAGGTTTGGAGGGTTGAAGAGGAAAAGGAGGACTGATACTCATTGTTCTTTGTGGTTGTGATTGACAACTTCCTTTGTCTCAAGCCAAATATGTCTCATATCTTCTGCCAGCATGAAAAAGCACTCTTTAGAAATTGGCCTGGTTTTGTTTGATTAGACATGTTTTGACCAGACCAGGCTGTACACCTACTTAATATTTATAATTTCCTTCTCCAGGAGAGCTAGGAATAGGGACATGACCCCCAAATCTTGCTAAAAAATTATCCAAATATGAGAATATTAAATGTCTGCCTTGTGGCCTATCATTGGTAATTCAATTATCAAATTACATGGTGATCAATGTCATAAGGCTAAATGGCAGTTACTGTTTTATCTTCTCATTTTAATCCAGCTATACAAGAAAATCCTAGTATTTAGTTAATTTACATTGATTTTTAAATGATAACATTGTATGCAGAATATAAATTATGTTAGTATTTGGCTTCAATATATAAGTATATGAACTTAGACTGAAATTGACAAGAATTTTCACAAAATGATGTGTAAACTTTATAATAAACTGCCATGAAAATAGATACCAATAACTGTAATTTTAAAAGTATATCTGATTATGTCATATATGAATTTCACACTAGAATCAAGGTCCTTGGTGGCCTACCATGAACAAATAACAGCCTTTAAGCAACATTTACTTGATGTACATCTATCATAAAGGGACATTTCATGTTTAGTTTAGTGGTAGAAACACTTCCTGATATTTGAATTTTTGGATGACTCAATAAGTACATTGTGGTTTCGTTAATTGACACCCAAAATACACTTTTCTACTCGTTGCATAAGAAAAATAATTGCTGTAATTTCTAGGAAGCAAAACACTACTAAGTTATGATTTTCAAATTCATTTTCTGAGATTGAAAAGAAAGAATGCATATATCAGAGATGTATTCCCTTGCTCAGTAGGAGCTTTCAAATCTATTTTCATAACATTGATGAATTATGGCTCTGGAGACATAGTCCAGGTTTTAAGAGCATTGACTACTCTTGTATAGGACCAGGGCTCAATCCAGCATCCACATGGCAGCTCACAACCAATTATAACTTCATTTCCAGGAGATATCCAACACCCTCTGATGGCTTTCATAAACTAGAGGCATATAAAAAGCATGAACCCATCCATGCAGGCAAAACATTAACATAGAAAATATGTAAATAAATATAGGTATGAAAAACATAAATAATCATTCTTAATTACTTAAGGTTCAATGCAATATAGATTATCATTAGAAAAGAAAGACAAGAAGTGTTCAAAAATGGTATTGGATTCACTCATGTAAGTCAATAACAAATTTACCCTAAGGACTTATTTTTTCTATATTTTGTGTTGATTTAAAACATTTGAGTGGAAATTTGACTCCTATGTTTAATAATCATGACAACTAATGAAACTGCTATTTCTGCCTGTATATAAGTTTTAGCTTCAGAAAGTTCTTTTATACAAATTCCTGGGTACTGTCTACCATGGTCAGGCTTCTGTAGTCTGGAGATATTCCTAAAAGTCAGCATATTGATTCAAGTGCAGGGCTACTTTACATCACACCTTGAGAGACATTGGTGCAGAAAAGTACTAGTGTGTTAAATCTCTAGAAAAGAAACAGATTTCAGACTCTTCACAAAATTTCATGCATATTTCTACATTAAGCTTCCTTCAAGACCTTCCTTAATATTTTTAACTGTGTGTTTAATATTTACTATAGTCTTTTCAAATACAAAATGCTTTTCCCTCTTTACTCTCCAGCTCCATTCTGTCTATATTAACACATAATTCTATAAAGTGAGACTGAATTTGGGCAATTCAAACAAACAAAAGCCTGCATAGGATTTTCTTCTATTGACTTCTAAATATTTCCAGTACATAAAAACAGATGATGCTACAAGGTCAGATAAAAGTAAAATATCAAAATCATCTCAACATATTAGTAAATATTATTTGAAAAAATTAAAATGGAGTATAAATGCTCTGGAAATGTGTGGATGCATAGTGATATGAAAATGAGACAATACGGCCACAAAATGGTAGATGTGTGTGTTTGGTGGGGGCTTCCTTCACTATGCTAGTCAGCCTGAATACTTATGCTTTGTTACTTTGTTTTATTTTGAAAAAGATCTCACTTTGAGGCCAATGGTGTCCTTAAACTGACTGTGTAGCCTAGACTGGACTTGACTTTGCTATAGTCCACCTTCTTTTGCCGCTCAGGTTGTGAAAGCAATGGGTTATTCCTCTGAAGGAAGCTTCAAGGTCCTCCAGGTTCCGTATTGGCATCTGCATCTTATCAGCTCTGAGACTTTGACTTTACTATATGAAATGCTTAACCTCAGTCAAAAAGTGGATCAGATATAGAATCAATTTAGAGATTTGGTATTGAATTAAGAAACTGGATCTGAAATAATTAAAAGAATTGAAATCAATTATTGCAGACCTATAAGAGGTTGTCTAGATTAAAGTTACTCTATGAGAATATCTAGATGGATTGATCAGGTTGATTAAGAGAGAATTACATTGTAAATGTGAGTGGCACTTTTGATCATCAGCAGGGATAAAGGAAGCCCAGGAAAAAAATGATTTTTGCTTTTTTATTCTTGTCAAGTCTCTTTGGTGAATTCATCTACCCTGTTTGAGAGTTCATCTAATTTCACTGTTTTTATTGATGCTGTCGTGTTTCTTCACTAATGACAGAACCCGGTGTCTTCCTGCTTCCAATGTGGACTGTGGACAAAGGGTCTTAAGGTATTCTTTAAGCCTTATGAACAAGATAGGAAATGACTCTTGAACTTTCCGTAATGAAATAGTCATTGTTTTGTGACCCAGAACTCATCATATAAGCCCAACTAATACATTCCTTTAAAAATGTATTTTCATTTATCAGTTTTGTACCTCTGCAGATCAATGACTAACACAATACTGTTAAAAATGTAGCTAATCAATGGAGGTTTTTGGTGTTATGCACAAGGTAAAACATTTCTTGTTACTGATCCCATAATACATAAAGAAAAAGTAAGTTGCTCAAGTTGACCCATGCTTAGTTGGAATAGAAAAGAATATTCAAATACTCTCTGCTTTACAAATCACAGTGGAAATCTGGGGAAAAAACACCCTAAAGTATTACTATGTCCGATTTCATAATTCATTTGTTACAGGTTTTATTACAACAAACTATTAGAGGAACAGTATAAAACAACAATTTATCCTTGTCTGTAAGGCCAGACTTTGAAGTAGAGTGATCTTCAAGTTGTTAAAAAAAAAAAAAAAAAGGAATTTGGAATGTCTAATGACTTTCAACCTCAAATTCTGTATCTTGTATGAGCTTGTTAATTTGCATAATATCATATTCCACTTCAAATTTGTGAATAATGAGACATTTCTGTAACCATTGAAATTATGAATGTTGTGTATCAGTTCACATAAAGTCTCAAATATATAATATATAATTATTGATGATTTATTTTATATTCTTTTACAACAAATTATCACTTATTTGATAAAAGAAGTACTGAGACATATTCCAATATCAAAATTTCAGTGTATAGTGTATTGTAGAATGAACATCTAGACACACAGTGAATTTCCACAACTCTCATTCTCCAGAAACTATGGTTCAAGTTCTACTTCTCTGAGGGAGTTTTTCTGTGATTTGGATTGTATTGTGAGTTAAGATTATTAAGTTTTGGTCTTCCCCATGAATGTCATTATAGCAGGAATAGGTTTGTATATCATCGTTTTTTTTGTTTGTTTATTTATTTATTTATTTATTACCTTCCCACTATTTAGTTACAAAAAATGCCACCTTGTCAACATCTTGACTTTAGACTACTGCAAAATGATTAATTTCCACCCTACTTTATATCACACAGTTTGGAATATTTTGTTGTAGCAATACAAAAATAAAAATATCCCTCACTCAGTTTCAAGATATGTATGTACTTATGTGTGTATAAATGTATATGCAGGCATATTTATGTATATTCATGAATATGTGTATTCATGAATGTATCGTATGTACATATGTATACATACATATATCATTGCCTTTTGCTATTTTAAATAGTTGTGATGGAAAACAAATACAATTTTCTTTTCATAGTTAATGTTAAATTATTTTAGATAAATACCCAAATGTGTGGTTATTGAATCATATAAATTTGATTTTGTAATTTGATAAAATTCCTCTACTATATTTCTTAAATCTAGTATACTACATTCCATTGCACACTGTACATTGTTTCCAGCTTGATAAAATATATACCAACTATTGTCAATGCTCTCTTTAAATTATTTTCCTTCCCTTCTCTGTTCCACTCTCTCTTGTTCATACTTACTTTCTTTCGTCTTTCATTTCCTCCTTTCTGTTCTAGGTGGTATGACATGTCATATTTATGAAGAATATCATAATTCTCTCCTGATTCATCATTTTTAATAATTTTTGCTATAACATTAGAGTTTGCATATTTTTAAAACCAAATATATACATATTTTAAATTTTAATTAGGTAGTAATTTTGCTTTTAAGAGTCCACTATAAATTAGTTAGTAATATTTTTTCTATTCTATGGCTTTATACAATCTCTCCTATCCCATGTTCTGTCTTTCTCTATATTGATGGCTTTATTTTATTTTAAAGATGCTTTTATTTCATGCAGTTTCATTTGTCTGATTTTGCTTTTTTTTCCTGTGTTTGTTTGGAGTGTTTGTCTGAGAAGCACAGCTACTTTCTACAACTTCAATGGAAGAACTGTTCTCTTTTCTGTATTGGGAGAATGTGTATGGGATGATGAAGGAGATGTTGCACACTTACCTAGCAAGCCATATAAGCTGTGTCAACCTCGGTGATCTGTAGGGTGATGGATGTCCTACCCCAAATTATCCCCACATTCTTTTCTATGAGCTTTGTACATTCCTAGTATGTTGAGAAGATTCCTATTGTGATTATTTTTGTCTGAGAGTTTTATACTTTTAACTCTTACATTTAAATATTTAACACATTTTAACTCATTTTTGTTAATGATAGAAGACAAAATGTGAAGATAAAGCTCAGTTGTCATCTGCACATAAGTATTCAGTTTTCATAAGGTCATGTGTATCTGCAACCACACTTTTTAAGGTTTATTGACATGAATTGATCCACTTCATCATTTTCCTTTAATCTAGCTATCTGGCTGGCTGGCTATCGTCTATCTTTCTTCTCTTTTCCTCCTGAACTTCTTTTACTGTATTAAAAAACTGATTCTAGAAGAGAGCTATGCAAACTCTCCAGCTCATTCAGAATGGTCTTTTCTTATTCATTCTTGTTCTGCATCATATCCCTGTAAGCACATAGATTCAAACAAGAGAAACTTTCCCTATGGATAACCATCTATAAAAAAAATAAGCAAGAGAAATACATTGGAGACTTTTCTTCCTTATGGATAAGACAGATTTGAGAATTCCCTTTTGCCATCCATGCCTCACAGTTGAGAAGTTCTGATGAGTGAGCACACACTTTATCCATATGCCAGCAAAATACAGCTTATTTTATTAGAGCTGGAGTGCAGGAATTTATTTCTTTCATACAAAGAAAGTTAATCTATGTATTGTTAGATCTTTGCTGTGGGTGACAGATGGTCTCACACATTCAAACACATTGTTAACTTTACAAAAAGGAGCAATGATTTTTTTTTGGTTCATTTACTTCAAGAATACTATCAAAATTGTTTACTTAATAAATTATATTGCACAGAGTGACATTTTGTAGTGATACTTCAGTTTAAATTGTAGGTTATAATTTATTCCTGCTTTTATGTATAGTAAAATTTAGAACCTAAACTAAAAAAATAAAAAATAACAGGCATACAAACACACACACACACACACACACTGATAACATGTAAAATGCATGTGTTCCTAAAACCCAAAGCTTTGTCTTCTTGTAAAGATATTCAGAAATAAAATTATAAATTTGATCATTTTGTTTTATTATTGACACAGATATGAAATTGGCTTGAATTTAATGATCTTAGTACCATCTGGCATTAGCAATTTTGTAATCTACACAGATGCCAGAAGATGTGGGAGTCTGGGGCAAAAGCAAGAGAAAAAGAGATGCACAGAATTAAAGCATAGCATGGCATAGCATCTTAAATCTAAGTATGCAATTACTGAGATAAAAGCTAGCATACAGTATAATTACCAGACAAATTAACTTTTAACAACATTTGAAAAGATATACTTTCTAAGCATTTCTTTTTCCTTTGTGCTTCAAAAGATGAGTTATTAAATGCGTATTGGTAAAAAGGAGTAAAATATTTTTTTCTCATGAAATGTGTTTTTTCTCTGTGGGACACCTGTGGCTATGATCATGGAAACAAGGACACTAATTCACTTGGTCTTTTCTGTGTTTAATGAAAAGTATCTGTAAATAGGTAATAATGAAGGTAAATTTTCTTGACTCAGAGAAAATGTGATCATTGTTCCTATCACTCTTTTTAAAGGGAAGAGAATTTAGTTTCTAAGAGAACCAGTAGTTTTCTTTCCATAAAACTCATTTCATACCATGTTTCCTTCTAGTCCACCTTTCATGAGCAGTTTTCCATGAGCTCCATCAGTTCCAAAATAACACACAGAATCTATTAGTTATAAAGCTGTTGGCCAATGGCTAGAGCTTCATATTGGCCAGCTCTATCTTAAATATTAACCCATTTCTATCAATCTAATTGTTTCTACATGGTCTTACCAGAGAGAGAGCCAGTCCAGACCTCTTATTCTCTCATGGCCTATGTCTTGACTCCTCCTACTACATATTCCAGAACCCTCCTTGTCTCCTAGGCACACCTATCTTGCTTTCCTATTTGCCAACAGTGCTTTACTCATTAACCAATAAGAGAAACATATTTACAGAATGACATCTCCCATCATCTCCTCTTTTCTGTCTAAAATAAAGAGAAGGGCTTTAACTTTGTCATAGTAAAATTATATATGACAAAACAGTTAGCAAATGAGAACTATAGTTAACAATATTTAATCCTTTAACATTATCAGGAATTAAAGGAAATATTCTGTCTTTATCATTTATCCTATCTTTGTGAGTCTGCTATTTTTATCTTTGCTGCATCTTGTAGAAGCTGCTTGCCTTCACTTCCTACCCAGCCTTCCTTTCTGGGTCTTTGATGAGGTTGAAGATTAGACTTTCTTAATTATTGTTTTTTTCTCTTTCCAGACAGAAATATTAAGTAGAAGACTTAACCTTCCAGCTTAGCACAACTCCATAGTAATCTTTGTTATACCTTCACCCTAGGACTAGATATGTAGCTCTTGCCATTTGCTCTTGTTACCTCACCTTAATAGACCTTAAATGTATATGTTCTTGTTTTTCCTTCTCCTAGAGCATATTTGATATTTACTGTCCTTGTATACAGTTAGATATCAAGCCTAAATCTTTTCTTTAGACTAAAGAGGAATTGTAGTGAGCTATCCACCCTGCCCACAACTGTTGTACTGACCATGCCCATTGCAGCATGGGGACAAGTGTGGGTATGACTGGTGGAGCCAGTTCAGACCTGGATGCTCTCTCTAACTTCTGGGTCAGAAATAGGGAAGATCAGAGGACATCCATATATCAAGAACACCCAGTGGTCATCTGTTTCTTGTGTAAATGGATTCTACCCTAATAAACCTCAATCAGCCTGTGTTGTGTCCTAGAATCTTATTACCCACTTTACCCTCCATCTTCAATTGTTGGTTGTTCAAATTTATTTTTGTATGGTATGTACAAGTATGAGAGTTTTATGTCTAACACATCCTAAACCATCAGCCTACAATTTGCTTAATACTTCAACTGAGAGAGAGAGAGATAGAGAGACAGAGAGAGAGAGAGAGACAGAGAAAGAGAGAGAGAGCTTAGTATGCAATGCTGGGGACATAATAGGCGTGTACTTGAATTCTGCATTAACACTCTAGTCCTGTACTGACATCTTGAATATCATAGGAGTCTGAGTCTTTTTTGAAATTTTGAGAAGAAAACAAAATTTATCTAGGTTTCAACAAAAGAACTTGTTTGGTGAATGAATCTATAGAAAAAATATTTTGGCAACTACAGTTTCAATTGAAAAATTCCATATGATTAACGGCAACAGTCATAAAACTTATATTCTTTGGCCTTGTGATTTAATTAAAATGACAGAATGTTTGCATTTGCCAGGAATCTGCAGACAATGTAAAATACTTGAACAAGGATAGCATATTATAGACACATTCAGAGAAATGGGCCTTAGATAGAAAAGGTCAAATCTTCTGTTGAAATATGATAATATAATAGTAGCAAGGGTAAAGGTTAATATTGTTGATATTGTTCTAACTTCTGAGATAACAGAGTTTCAAAAGGTTTAAATGCTTGAGAAGTAAGATTCCGACAAGGAATCAAAGGGGATTTGGTGACAATAATAGTTTAATGGTTTATTGTGTGTGTTGGGTGGTTTTTTTTTTTTTTTTTTGTATGAAAACACAGTTTAGTATTGTCATTTTCCAGAAGATAAAACTGTGAGACAGTAATCTGCTGCACCCATCATCCTCATTTTCTAGGCCACAAAAGTATTCTCAATGAACAGTGTACACCACATGATAGGCTCTCAGAAGATATGTTTGCTTTGGTGTTTAAATGATTATAACAAAATGGCAAACAGCATTTTTATTAAATATTTTTTTCATTCATTTTACATACTGACCACAAGTTCTCCTCCCTCCTCTCTTCCCTTTTCCTCTTATTTCCTTACTGCCACCCTCTCCCTGTATACTTGTCCGCATTCTCTGTTCAGAAATGTGCTGATAAACTACATAAAGTTTTATTATCATATTAAAAATCCATTTGGTGCCAATTATCACAAATTCAGTGCTTATCTTGTATGTGTTTTTAATAGCTATTCATATGTGTAACAGGAACCCAGACCTTAGCACATTTGACTCTTTGATGTATGTAGCATTCAGACCATAAAACTCAGGACATAGACAGTACTACCTTCTAAAATGAAAACAAGAGTTAATCCTCCAAAGTCCAAGTCCACAGTTCTGGGAAAGTCTTTAAATGTACTAAGCTTTTTTTTTTTTTTTTTTTTTTTTTTTTTTTGACTTCTGAATATCTGTTCTGCTTAACTGCCCTTGCTGAATGAAGTATGTCAACAGAATATGGTTTATATGGTTTTGTCATTAAAAGCTCACCCGGAGAAAGGCTCAGTACTACAGGGATCCCAAATATTTTCTCTTGGTGTAAAGACATATGCAAGCAGTGTTCTCTGATAGAAAACCCCACCATACACACACATACACACACATACACACACAAATACGCGTGTGTGTGCGTGCACACATACATACACACACATGTGCGTGTGTGCGCACGTGCACATACACACACACTCACACACACACAAGAGAGAGAGAGAGCTTTTTTATTGAGAATACATATTTTTCTTACCACAAATTCTGATTGTTTTCCAACCCCTAATTCGTCTCTAGACCTCCCTACCTGCCCACATGCAAAAGTTCACATCCTTTCTTTCTCTTTTTTCATTATAAAAGAAAAAATAATCTAAAAATCATAACAAGATAAAATAAAACAAACAATAATAGAACAAAATAATTAAACAGAATGAATAGTCAATGACAAACCACAAAAAAAAAAAAAAAAAAAAAAAAAAAAAAAAAACCTTACAGGTGCTTAGTCATATATATTCACAGACACAGAAAATCCATACAAACAAAATTGGTAAACGGCTATATAAGCAAAAGATCTGGAAGGTAAGAAAACACATCCAGCTCAGACAAAGCATTGTGAGACAAAAAAAGAAAAAAAAAAACTTCCCAAAATGTTATAAAGTTTGTCTTTGTTCTACTGCTGGGTGTGAGGTCTGTCATTAAATATGGGCTAGATTCAAATGCCATTAAAGGATGTTAGATTCCCTTAGAGAAAAGGAGTCCTTCATTTGGAAGCAATTTTCAATAGGAGATAGCTTCGGGGGTTAAGAATGAAGGGGTGTGTTTACTTCCTTTTCCATCACTGATACAGCTTCTGGTATAGACCTGTGCAAGCCTCGTTCATAATGCCAGTCTCTATAAGTTTATATATGAGTTTATATATGCTTTAGTCCTCCTATCATGATTAGTAAGCCTTGTTTCTTCAATGTCTTCCATCCCCACTCTTAAGTTACACCCTTTCTGCCTCTAATTCCACAGAGTTCCCTGAGCACTGAGGAGAGGGAAGGATTTTAGTGCACACACATCATTTATAACTGGGTGGTCAAATGTTGTTTTTGTTTTTGAGAAAGTGTCTCACTATACAGCACTGGCAGGCCTAGAATTTTCTATGTAGATGAGTCTGGTTTTGACTCACAAAATCTGCCTGCTACTGTCTTTTATTTTATCCCTCCCTTCTACCATTACTAACTGTCCTGTCTCCCAGAGGCAGAAAACAGTGGACTTAAGCTTGGAATGGAACCTCTAAGTGTGTAAGCCAATCAAACCAGCAGTTACATAAAGGCCTGATTATCTTGACTAACAATCCAGATTGTCTCAGTGTTTTTGTTATTGTGGTTGAAGGATTTACATCATAACAACTTGTCTGTCCTTAGTGGTAATTTAGGAATAACATGACATACTTAAATCACACCACCATTAACTCCCCTTATGCAGTTTTCCAGTAAAAGATCAGGGTTGAGATCACAACACTGAAAGGGGAAAATCAGGTGTATTTGACTACAAAATGATGAGTTGAAACATTAAGAGCTCATTTGCTGTCGAACTGACAACAGCCATATGGCATAAATTCCAAGATTAAGCTGTCTGTAGAATGAAATCCTTAAAAACTGAATAGAGAACATAGTGAATGCAAATGCTTTCACCCTGAATACTTTACTGACAAATTAGAATAAACCTTCTTCCAATTATCACCTCTAGGAAGACCCAGGAACAAAATGATGATGATGCCTTAGACAGTTTTTTTTTTTTCCCATCTAGTTCAAGCAGCATCTTCTTTTACACTCTGCAGACAACTTTCCTGTGACTCTTCTTCTAAGCCCTTTCTTTATTCTACGTATCCCCTCTCTTTACTATGACTACATTCACTACTTCTACGCAATACCCTCAGGCCATGACTAGGAAATCAACTGCTAAAACTTAGCTTCAGTCTCCATTGTCATCATTTTTTGATGACGGTATTTGTCAACCACACCAGACTACTTAGTGCTTCTTGTCATGTACAATGCTTAAGTACCTTCAGCTTCTGTTCAGATGGTACTTATATTGTCTACAAGATGACGCCTCTCCTATGAAAATACCTTGATTCCCAAATAGAATGCAAATTATCTCTCATGTTCCTACACCAATATGATTGAACCTCTCCTGTTTATGTTTATGTGGCACATAGTTTTGTACATATTGTCTACAAAGACATGTGTCAGTCATTTACACTGACAAACATGCCAAAACAAGTTACACATCTTCTTTAATTGCACACAATCTTATTTTTGAAACAACGTTTCCCACCAAACCTGCAGTTTCTGGATTCAGAAAGAATGTCTTGTTATCAAGGTGCAAGTATTCTCCTCCTTGGCTCCATATTATTTGGGTAACAAGCATGCTTCGGATTCTTTCATGGGTGCTAGGATACCAATTCAAGTATGGACATGTGCAGCAGGCACTCTCCTGACTCAGGGACAGGACTCTCCTGTCTCCCTAGCCCTTTTTGAAATCTCAATAATAGAAGCAGAATGGCCTTCAGCTGCTTTCTTTTACATTGAACTGAGTAGTAAAGACCACACCGAAATGTTCCTATACCATATAAACTTAAGGACAAATTTTATCAACTATTAGTGAGTTTGTCTTCTCTATTCCATGATCTTCTCAATTTTCGGGTCATAAATTTCAAAAAATACACCAGGAGACATAGATTCACACAGTGGTAAATTCAATAATCTGATTATTTCTTAAATTAGTTAAATTCCAAGTTTTTGTCCTCCTTACTGAGGCTGCTGTGAGCAGAGACAGATTGAAGCATCATTTCAAATTGCAGAATGTTTCTTGCTTGGATATTTTATTATATTTTACCTTCCTAAAATATATTTCATTTTTAAGTTTGTAATATTATGACATCATTTACCATATCATTCTTCCATACAAACCTACCCATGTAAATTACCTGGTTGAATCATGGCCCATTTTTCATTAATTGTTGGTGTGTGTGTGTGTGTGTGTGTGTGTGTGTGTTTGTGTGTGTGTGTGTTGTTACATATACATATACACATGTATACCATTAAAATCTGTTCAGCTCATATAATGTTACTTGGGTGTAGGTTTTTATGATTGGATAGTAGATAACCTATTGGTGTACTTTTTACTTCAGCTGTCAGAGGAATTGCTCACCTGCTGTTCTTGTCTCTGGTAGAATTCTCCTGAGTAGTTTCTCCTGTGCACAGTAGTTCATCTTTAGTATCACCCTGATCATATCATGTTTAGGCATTCATATTCATTCATATCATTCATTCATTCATGAGTGTAGCTTCTGAAATTTCTAGGCGACCCAATCTCACAGCAAACACCTTGATGCTCTGAGCCTCATAGTTTTGCCACCCCATCTTCAGAAATGATTCTTGAACCTCAGGTGCAGACATTGTGTTGTAGATAAATCAGTTGTGACTGGCCTCCAAAGCACTGCATTTTAATTGGTAATGATTCTCTGAAATAGTTTCTATCTGTTGCTCATGATAGATCTGAAGAACAATTTTCATTTTATTCTGTAAGTTGATAAGTCTGTCCCTCAGAGAAAGCGACAGACATCTAATTTAGCTGAAAGAGTAGAATCACAGAAGACCTAGATTTGGAAGGTCAAAGTGGTTTTTCTTTCTTGGAAAAATAATAAAAGATTCTGTGGAACAGGATGATAACCCTTAGTTGACATTTTGGAAATTTAAATAAAGAGGCAAGATGTACAAAGAATCATTATTTTAATTGCTTGCTAAGAGAGTTAGCACACAGCTGTCTATACCTTGCCATTAGTCAGCATACTATGACTAATGTGTTTACAATTAGACCCACAGAGTAGGAGGATAGGAGTAGATATGTCTCAGCCAGTTGTGAGAAAACAGAACAGGCAATAGAGTGGCTGGATCTAAGCCCATATTTAACATTTACCAATGGTGAGTGGATAGTACCTATGTTGACAAAAATTAAATTTCTACATACTGATATTTTAAAATGAAACATCAAAGTATAGCCATATCACATGTGAAAATTATATTTTTATAGAATTTAGTTGGACTCTACAATTCTAAGTTTATTAAAATTGAGCCTCCTTTGCGTGATTTATACATAGAAAATTTCAGTACAAATCAATGTTTTGTTACAATTAATATGGCTAAGTAGTAGAATAAAAATAAACTTTTTAAACAGTGATTTTGGTTTAGCTAAACAGTTGTAGGTTGTCAGCAGTCCCTCAAATACCATGCTTATAATTTCTTCTATTTATGTGTCTCTATGTTGTCTATATATTGTTAATACCTCCATGACTTTTACCTACTTCTTTTTATTTGTTATAAATTTCCATAGAATATCCAGTCATTCTGTCTCCTTATGGCTGTAATAATTTCTCAGTTTCCTAATTAGAAAAACTTGAAATTAAAAGCAGTATGAAATTGTAAAGTTTTTGCTAAATAAACTTTTGTGATACTCAAAAAAAAAAAAAAAAAAAAAAGAAAGAAAGAAAAGTTCATAGACAAGAGTTTGGTGAGCTTTATCACCAGTTAAGAGCAGGTCCAGGAATTGCAGAGGACTCATGCTAAGTTTCCGGCATGTGTAGGAACATTAGATTACTGTTTCAGAGTAGGCACTGCCTTCTTCTAGTCTCTATCAGCACTCAGACTCATATGGCACACACACACAAATGCACACATAAATATGATTTTATAACTGTGCCTTGACAGTAATGTTTTTCTGAATCCAATGTAAGATCTTATTGAAAGCATGCTTCTCCTCAATTTTTCTGTGTTGAACAAACAGAATGTAACTTGAGCATATCTATAGGTATGGAATGTTTCATTGAATTGTTCTTCTCATAGTTCTTGTAGGAACAAATATCCATGGTTCTATATGGTGTCCTGTGGGATGTTGTGACTACCTGACTCCTCTTTATTCTTCTCAGGATTGTAGCCCTAAGTCATTCCTTGATGATAACACATCTGCCAGCCTATTCTCAGGAATAGCTTTCATTTTTTTTTTTTTTTTTTTTTTTTTGTATCAAGTATTTTTTTTTCTTTTTCTTTTTTTCTTTTTTTTTCTTTTTTTTTAGTCAATTCAATAAAGAGTGGATGTGAGAGCAGAACTGGGTAGCCTTTTAAATAGACATTCTCCTGGTACAAAATGCCACAGTAACCTTGTGACACACTAGTCAGTGGTTAAAGTTCTTTAATACTTTTGATAGAATTTCTGATAACCAACTTTTGAAAAATTGCTGAATTCAAACATGTTAAAAATAGGAAGTCATTACTACAACGACCAAAAAGAAAATTCCCCAGGAATAATAATAATAATAATAATAATAATAATAATAATGACCTATTTAGGAAACTTCAGGGTTTTCAAAGAATAACATTTCTACCAATATTTTCATTTTTCTCTCATAGAGAATTCTTCATATGAAATCTCATTCATTCTGAAATTTATAGCACACCAATAATTAATTCCAGGCCTCTTCCTGTGACCATTGAAGAAGTCACATTTTTGCAACACATATCTACCCTACATCACAACAGTTACAAACACAAATACTACCAAAGCCCAACTTGGCAAATCACTGAGTTTTATTGGTGTTACTTGTTAGAATGTAGGTTAGGACTTACTTACAGTAACAGAAATGACTCAAAGACAACTAAATCAAAAAAATCTCACACCAGCACTGATGATAACACTCAAAACTGGCAACCCCAACCAAAAGCACACTGCATAATCTGTGGGCATCACAAAAAGTTAGAGAGTTTCCTTTCCAAGTGACTGAGATGCTCTGAAATTTTTCCAAGAAAGTCAGCTAGTTTCTGCTCCTTTCAGATAGCTGATCTGGTTAGAACATCTTCTTTGTAGCTTTGGTTGCCTGAAAATCTTTTCCTGTAGCTTATCCTTCTGAGGGGGAAATCTTGCCTTTTTTTTTTTTTTTTTTTTTTTTTTTCTCCTTACTCTGGCAGAAAGGAGCAATTAAATCTGGTCAGTTTCAGGGACTTCCTGAAGATGGTTTGTTTACCTTCATGCTTAAATGGTGTAATGCCGGACAGAATCTTTTAATATCCAAGGAAACTGTTCTACAAAAATGACGTTATTTAATTGGCTGCTTCTCACTAAAGTAGCTTAATGCTGCCTTCTATACAAAGAGTAATTTTAAGAAAAAAGTATTTCATTGTCTAAATGAGCAATTAGAAGAAAAAAGCTAAATGGTTTCTCTTTCACTTTATGAGTTACTCTTAATTTAATAGCATATAAAATATCTAAATATATCTAATCACCTTCTGGCCTTCACAATCATAATAAATTAAATTTTCTCCAATGTGACAGACTACATGTTGATGTTTTAAATCTAAGGTGACAACTTTTCGATTGTAGTGACTGCTTTGACCTCAACAGTAAGAAGGACAAATAAAAATAAGTAAATAATTTTAACAGTAAAAGCCCTTGAGAAATGCCTCAGCAATTGATAATTCCTGCTGACCCAGGCATAATAGTACATTTGGGAGTCAGAAGCTTGAGGCTACCCTGGTCATAATTGCGTTCCAGGATAGCCAAGGCTACTCAGAAAAACCCTGACTAAAACTAACTAAATAAATAAATCCTTGCTAATTTTTTCAGAGGACTTGAGTTTGATTTCAAGCACCATATCAATAGCTCACAAATTCCTACAACTACAGGTCCAAGAATCCAACCTCTTCTTCTTGCCTCAGTGGGAATCAACACATGTGGCATACACATACAGACACTGACACAAACATATTGAAATAGATTATTTTTTGAAATCCTAAAAATGAGAAAAGATGATAAAGACATGCCCATGATTGCTACAGACCACAGGGTTATACTGGAAAAGTCAGCTGACAAAATCACAAGACTGATCCTCCAGGGTCACACATTCCAGTGGAGGACACCCAAAGTGCAAAGCATTGGGAATATTTGCCTTTTGAATAATTCCTGCTACTTCTGTAAAATCCTTGAGAAGCAATAGCACTACATTTTCCATAGTGGGATTTGCCCCCACTCCAAACCCCAAAAGTGTATTAATCAGTTACTGGGCATAACTCCCTCACAGGATGTTATACTGGATTGCCATCCTCTGAGGAGCCTTGGTGTGAAAGTATTCGCAGTCAGGAAATCTTTGTTCTTGCAGTCAAGACTATGCCCATCCCCTGATATAAATTTAGAAGCTAGTCCCCTAAAATTTTCCTTTATGGCATGTCATCCAGCCAGGAGAGGAGCTTTGCAAATAGACTACATTTGGAGCCTCAAAGGACAGTCACTGAGGAGGATATAACATGTGTGCCCTCAGGATAAGCAGGACTTAGTGTCCTGATTTCTCTTACAGCTTACTTAGAAAAGTGCAACCTCAACTGGCCCCTGCACTACCCTAACAAGCTAATAATACTCTGTACTTACCATTGCCTTGGTTTTATTGATACAGGATCTTAGTCTAGTTAATTAACTATTTGTGCCTTTACCCCAAAATTACAGGAAGAAAGCTATGAATCACTTAACCAGCCAGGAAAAAGGAATTCCTTCTCACTCAGGGAACCAGTGCCTCTAAGCCGCTTAGCCCAAGGCTACAAGTATCAGCCTCTGGATTTTATACTACATAACCTTAGTTTTTCCCTTTGAACCAGCCACCTCAAATGCTATCTCTTGTGCTGAGAGGTACCCTTTAATCAGCTAGAAAATGCTAACACAGATCAAACACTGAAGGATTCTTTCCACAGTTTACACCAGTTGCCATGACTACCCTGACACTGTTTCCAGAGCTAGTTCCAACAGGGCCAGCCAGGAAAGAGTTCTTCCTCCTATCAAATATATTTATTACAAACTTTTAGCGTATCATCTTACCATGCTTAGAAATATAGTTTAGCGTACACACACACCCATTTTCTCTTCTTAGAGTTCTATATTGTCTTAAACCTCCAACTATAATTGATCCTTCCAGTATCTGTTCTGGAGTCTCACAGCCATGCTCCCTCTGAGACATAAAGATAATAGGCAGCTGCTTTGTTATCCCTTATCTGTTTCCTTGGCCCTGAGAAATGCTTGCCTGGAACCTTGATATTGAGAGAGAATTACTAATTGTGTCTTTATATATAAACTGACAACCTTGTGGGATGAAAGAGTTTTTTTTTGTTTGTTTGTTTGTTTTTTTTTTTTTTTGAAGACTTGTATATACTGATTAAGCTGAATTTTTTTCCTTCACCCTAAGATCACATTAGCTAATCCTCATGCTTGCTGTACCATTCTTTATGGATCCTGAGAGGCTAGGGGGCTAATACCCCAATAAATATCTATATATGATGATAGAAGTTACTTCTCTATGTCTTCTTAACAGACTTGATGGTGAGGAAAGCTATGCTGCCAATCATACCAGAAATTAATTACACCCTTGGAAATTATTTAGAATGGGATGGGATATGAGGAATTTTATTCATTCCCCATTCTTACAGCTAAAACCTCCAAATCTGATTCTTTTTTCCCTGACTTAATGTAATAAGGAAAGGGAAGATGACTCACCAATACACATTATTGTTTAGTGCTTTGCTTGAAAGAATGATAGTGTCTGAACATGATTTGTATCAAAATCATCTCAAATATCACGGCTTAAGATAGTGTGCTATTTTAGACAATTACATAAAATTAAATGTATGCCCCAAGTAATTTTAATATCATGGACATTCTGAGGGTCTTTCAAATAATTGTATGTTGTTCTCTTGTTCAGAATAAGACAGATATTTAAAATGAATTTTCCCAAACAGTTCTGGCATCTTTGTCTAAGGGGGTTTGGAGGATGAAAGGCATGAATAGGAGACAGAAAGTTATAAAGAATCCAGCTATTTCTTGTCCACGGCCCATATTTCTGCACAGATGCAGTATCCATCTGTGTTTCCTGTATGGCTTCCTTTTTTCGTTTTTCCATGTATGTTCATAGGTCGACAGTTTCTGTCTGTTGATTTCAGACCTTGCTTGGGTTAATTTTTTGTTAGTTTCATCCCTTCTAGTTAATAGTGATAGTGAGTAGCTTTGCCATCATCTAATTAATCAAATCTGTTTTAGAGCCATTTGTTTGAAAATACTTGAAGTGATTTTATTTGTTTGCTATTAGATAATGAATAAAATATATTTATCATAAGGTCGGACTCATGATTCACCTAATGAGGTTCATATTAATATGTAAGCCTAAAATCCCATTCAAGTGACATTATTAAGAAATATATAGATAACAAATCATTTTTTTTTTCCTGCACAGCTAGTCAAAACTGCAATATTATCTCCTGGATATCTTTCAACTTGTGAAACTCTCTTTCCAATGACCTGCATTTAAATCTAGGTGGTCTATTAAATAATTTAAGCTTATTAATTCTCTATACACTCAAATGTTTGTTTTCATTTAATTGGACTTTGTTATATAAAATTAAATAAAAAAATTCTCTATACACTCACTGATGTGCTATAATAGTATTAACTATCTATAAGCATGAAAGTAGTCCTTTTGTGATCTGCTTATATTTTAAAATAATCAAGAACTGATGCATCCAAGGCTTTATTTCTACTCCCTTCATGTTCATTGGAGATATTTTCATACTCTCATTATTTCTCTCTGCCCCATCCTCCTTTTTAACCATATTTTTAATTCAGTTTTCTCAACAAGTACCTAATTCTCTTCTTCTATTTTACCCCCAAAATTTAATTTTGAAGTCAACTACAAAATTACTTCCACATCCACAGCTCAGTCCAAGTGTTCAAAGAGCAAAGACATTTTACTTCCTAGAATTTCACATTACAACTTTGGTTTGCAGACAGCACTTTTCTTTCGTTTCACATGAATCAGATTTCATTGCAATTTTATTTTCTTTCCTCAAGCTATTCTAGCTTCTCTCAAGTTTAAACCTTTTGTAGTTCTTTTACTTCTTAATGCTTTGAGTTTTTCTTCTTTCTCTTTCTTCCTTTGCTCCTCACTCCCTTCCACTTCCCTTTTCTACTCCTCCACTTCATCCTCTCTCCTAATTAATCAGTATTTAGTTTAAGTAATTCATTATTTGTTGCATAACAGATTTTATAAACTCATAATCTCAAAGTTGCACAATTTTACTGATAGCTTCTTTAACTCAAAAATCTAAGGTTTTTTTTTTAATATAAATATTTAATCATGTCAAAGCTCAGTTGGACAAAGATCTGACTCAAATTCACTGGATTCATCGCCTCATGGAAGTCAAGACTATACCCTTGTCTGGTATCTCATTGATTTCTGGGCTGCACCTGATTGGTTGTTGGATGGAAACATCCCTCATATCCTTCATCTAACTCCTTTACAAATGCGAGTCTGCAGAGGGAATCCTACAGTACATCAGCTTCTTTTTCCAGAAGGAAAACCTTGAGGGAAAAGAATACCAACAAAGTGAAACTCAGTTTGTTCTATCTTAAAAGTGGCATCCCACCATTTCTAGAAGGGAGAGTACTACATCCCACACACAGCTGTAAGTGTAAGATTGACTCTGAGGAGACTGGGATCAATAGGACCCTTCTAAATGTCCTTCAGGGATTTACAATTCTACAGAAAATACCTGGCTACTGTCCATTTTCACTAGCAGAAGTTAAGATGTCAGGTCAGCTTGACAAAGGCCTGACTGGGGGGAAAGTGTAGGGGGTGTGGCTACAGAAAAATTTCAGTTCAGATTTTACAAATGTTTTTTGAGTTTGCATGCTCACATATGTAAACATAGTTCTAGCAATATTACATGGTAACAATGAAACACAGGTGATGCCATAAATATTGTTTTGTTCTTATTACTCATATTAAAGAAATATTTTGGCTTGGGGAGATTTTATCTAGTAAAGCACTTACTGAGAAATAATTATAAATTGTGTTTGTTCTCAGAGCTCATGTGAATATACCAGGGCTTGGAGGCATACATGTATTCATAACATTGGGGAGGCAGAGATATATGGATCCCTGGTGCTCACTGGATAGCAAGCCCTGCATCTTACAGGCACACACATGTAATCACATGAATAAACACAAATGTACACATTTACATACAGGATCATTAAGTACTATTTTTCTTAATTTAACCCTATGTGACACTGATGATAGACCTTGAGGAAATGGGAGTATGGCTCAGGAATGGCAGGAGTCCTGCCTACAGAAGTAATTAGTAGACTTGAACTTAGATAAATTTTATATTAAAGAAGTGAAATTAATTCAAATGTAAACTACACAATGTAGACAAGAAATGAGACAAATAAGAATACAAGATTGTGTCTTGTGTCTTCTGGTGGTTGCTGAAAATTTTATTAATTTGTACCTAAAACAGTGAAGTCAGCTTAGAATGGAAGATGGGAAATATCACTATATATATATATATATACATATATATGTATATATATATGAAATCTTACCTTGAAATATAGAGATATACATAATTACAGTGCACATAGATCTGTGACTTAGAAGAACTGAGAAGGGAATGAGGTGATAAGTTGACACATATGTGTACAGAAATACTGAAATATGAATACTATAAAGAACACTGTATTCAAAACCAATATTTCTTATATGCCACATTTCCGGTAGTAAGATAGAACTTAAAATTCACATTTTAGTTCTCTGCTGTTTGTGTTCTTGCTATGTTTTTTGAGAGATAAAGATTTAACTGTCACCTTTAGTAAGAACTTTGTAGGCCATTCTCTAGAAGTTGATAACAAATTTCCATTTCCAACTTGGTCAAAGTAGGTCTCTCTAATACAATTAATAAATTATTGCTCTGTTTATATTATTCCAAAATGCTCAGGAGATTTTTGCTATTATGTATATTAACAGACACATGAATATATACTTTTATATAAATGAGAAATTTGTATTGAAATGGTAGGATCCCCATTATCATGATCTCTATTCTTTTCATTATCAAAACATAACTGCACTTAATCTACTTCCCTTAGAGCCCAATCCAATGAAACAAATTAAGGTGACAAAATCATCCATGCTAAGGTGTTAATGAGTGCTAATGGATTCAGTGACACACCCAATTTGCATATTTTACTTGCATTTTAAAAGAATCATTCTAACACCATCATTATAAAAAAGATAAAATAAAAACAATAACTAAAGCTGGTTGATCACCACATGTGAGAACTTAAATGGCTTTGATGGAGGCAAAGGTGTTTAACTCTGTACATAGATTGAGATAAATACTCACCACTGAGTCCATTTCCCAGTAGAGAACATTTTCTCAAATGCCTGCTAAAATTGAACTTCAATAAGAATTGATTGAAGCCTCAAAAACAGCCCAGTAGACCAGACTGTCCTTGAACTCATAGAGATCCACCTGCCTCTGCCTCCCAACTGATGGGATTACAGTCGTGTGCCTCCAATGCCCAGTCATTTTTATTATAACTTGAATTTATTTTATTATAAATTGAAACTCAAAACAAATAAAATCATCTAAAATAATCACTGAGATATTCCTAAAACACTAAGTTTCTCCAAATATCCTTCCAGTCTAAGATCATAGTGAAATGAAATATCTGTGCAGCTTGTGCCATACAAACTAGACTACCTTGGTAACAGTGCAGATCTTTCCAAGTCTATGTTCTAGTTTAGCTAGAGGACTGAGCATATTTTAATAATATCCACCTAAATTCTTAAACACCTGAGATACAGTTTTTGTGGTGAGTGATAAGCAGAACATTTGGTTTCTATCCTCCCTCAAATATGTTACAAAGACATTATGTTTCTCAATATAAAGTATTATTTGTTTACTCAATGTCAGTAGTTCCTCTATATTTTACTAATATTCATTCCGGAAAAGGTAGGCAGGCAAAACAAATGGATGGAACTGGTCTTTTATTAACTTCAAAAACTTATGCTAGCCAAAACAGTATTTAAATAAAGCCAGACATGGGTCTATCTGTAGTCTTCTACACATCATCATTCAATTGTGCCAGCACATTTGTTGAAGATGCTTTCCCTCCCCTATTGCATACTTTTAGCTGTTTTGTCAAAAATCAGGTGTCCGTAGGTGTGTGGGCTAATATCAGGATTTTCGATTCAATTCCATTGGCCTACTTGTCTATTTTTGTGCCAATACCAGGCTGTTGTCAGGACTACATCTCTGTAGTATAGCTTAAAGCCTCCTGAAGTCCTTTTATTGTACAGGGTTGTTTTGGCTATTCTGGGTCTTTTGTTTTTCCATATAAAGTTGATTATTATCCTTTCAACATCCATGAAGAATTGTGCTGGGATTTTAATGGGGATCGCATTGAATTTGTAGATTGCTTTTGGCAAGATTGCCATTTTTGCTATGTTTATCCTACCTATCCATGAGCTTGGGAGATCTTTCCATGTTCTGGTACCTACTTTAATTTCTTTCTTTAAAGATACAAAGTTCACATTATATATGTCTTTCACTTGTTTGGTAAGCGTTGCCCCAAGATGCTTTATGTTGTTTGTGGCTATTGTAAAGTGTGATGTTTCTCTGATATCTTTATCAGCCCCTTTGTCATCTGATTAAAGTAGGGCTACTAATTTTTTGGTTTTTTTTTTTTTTTTTTTTTTTTTTTTTTTTTAGTTTATCTTGTATCCTGCTAGTTTGCTGAAGGTGTTTATCAACTGTAGGAGTTCCCTGGTAGATCTTTTTGGGTCGCTTATGTAAACTATCATATCATCTGCAAAAAGAAAAAGTTTGATTTCTTCATTTCCAATTTGGATCCCCTTGATCCTCTTTTGTTGTCTTATAGCTTTAGCTAGAACTTCAAGTACAATATTGAAGAGATATGGAGAGGGCCCCTGTTTTGTTCCTGATTTTAGAGGAATCACCTTAAGATTCTCTCCATTCATTGGCTGTTGGTTTACTGTTTACTGCTCTTATTATGTTTAGGTATGTTCCTGTTATCGCTGATGTCTCTAAGACCTTTACCATGAAAGGGTGTTAAATTTTATAGAAGGCTTTTTCAGCATGTAGGGAGATGATCATGTATGTGGTTTTTCTTTTTGAGTTTGTTTATGTGGTAGATTACGTTGATAGATTTTCATATATTAAACTATTCCTGCAACCAAGAGATGAAGCCTACGTGGTTATGGTGGATGATTTCTCTGATGTATTCTTGGATTCAGTTTGCCAGTATTTTATTGAGTATTTTTGCATCAATGTTCATCAGGGATATTGGTCTGTAGTTTTCTTTCTTAGTTGTGTCCTTGTGTGGCTTGGATACCAAGGTGATTATGGCCTAGTAGAAAGAGTTTGGTAATGAATCTTCAGTTTCTATTGTGTGGAACAATTTGAGAAGTATTGGTATTAGCACTTCCTTGAATTTCTGGTTTGAAATTTTACAAGCATCTCATATATTAGCGGTAACAGTGGAGCTGCAGAGTGTTTCGCCTTCTGCACGACGAGCAGATAGTGTGGTGGAACTTGTGGTCCTTTCCAAGGCCACGGCTCTTGCGGCCAGCATATGTCAGCCCATGCACCTCTCTGTGCTTGTGGACGGGTTTGGTGATCCACTGGGTGTCAGGGTTCCTTCTGATAGCTTTATGGAATGGATCAATGAGGATAACCTTAATAAACTTACACGTGGAATCTTCACCAACCCAGTAAGAATTGAGGACTCTCAAATTTCCACAAGGATGGCCAGGTCTCTCCTCAGCAACAGACTGGAAGCTTTGGGCAAACTTTAGCTGGTTAAAACCATGATGGATGGGCTTGCCATAAGTTGCACCCTTAGGAACTGGGCGTTTGCTGCCTCCATGGTAGACATGAATCCTATATATGACATAACCTTGCTTGGCCTTGTACCCAGCCTTCACACTTTATCGGGCCAGGTTAGGTGGGGAGCCCTGTGCAGCGCAGAGAGCTGGCGGTATTGCCAGCACTGGACCCTCAGCAGAAAGCACACCACTTCGGACTTTTTCCTCCATAGCTCCTGGATGTACTTGTATGTACCCATCTTGGCTCAGCTGATGGCTGCTGCCAAAGGTAAGGAAAAGGTAAGGAAGAATCCTTTGTCCCACTGTTGAATTCCAATTTTAAAGCATGTGGTCTAATAAGATACAAGGGACTATTCCAATTCTCTTGTATTCATTGAGCTTTCTTATGCAACCTAGTATGTTGTCGATTTTAGAGAAGGTTCCATGTGGAGCAGAGAAGATATATTCTGTTGTGTTTGGATGGAATGTTCTATAGATGTCTGTTAAACCCAGTTGAGACATAACTTCTGTTAGTTCTTTTGTTAAGTTAAGAAAGAAAGAAAAAAAAAAAGAAAGAAAGATACCTTCTCAAGAAACATAAGAATGTATAACTCGTAGAAATGATGTTCTGTTGACAAACTTTCTATAAGTGAAAGATGCTTGAGTTGGTCTCTGTAATTTACCACATCTCTTTGAGTGTTTCTTTTCTTCTCAATTAGCATTGTGTATTTAAGAAGCGTTTATATCAGATAATTTGTTAACTAGCCCCAGTCCATATTTCAGATTTGATATTGTTCTTATAATTTTCATTTGCTGGGCACTCTTGCTTCTGAACACCCTGCAGAATTGACATGTCAATGATGCCACCTAATTGTCTTTCTATGGATGTATTAATTGTTTCCTATAACATTTACATAAATTTAAGTTGATTTGATATGAAATGATTTCATGTCTTATAACTGATGATTTTGGGCCATGATGGGGATTTAAGTGATGTTCTTGAATTGTTCTACCTCTTATAATAAACTCATATTACATATTCAGACCCAAAATGATCTGAGTCTAAATTTGGATTAAGAAGAAAATTAATGGCACTTGTTGGGACATTGATTTTTATGATTTATGATATTTCATTTCTTTAAAAATATTAGCAATGAATCACATATTCTATCTCCTAGTATGCTACTGTTGCTTGTGCATATTTTACTCCCTCTCCTTGGGGCTGATAGCATGAATGATAAGTTATAGACAGTAATATGAATCTCTGGGATTACTTTTCCTCCTAGATTGCACATTCTAGTTTTACTGGGTCGTTTACTCCTTTTATTTGCAAACTGAACACTGCCAAGTAAAGGTTTTATTATTAAAAAACACTAGTATAGACAACATTCTATATGATCATGGATATAATTGGAGCATTCAAATCAGCCTGGTTAATGACATTGGTGGGAGGAAGACATGCCAGAGAAGATAAAGTCTTTTCAGCAAGTGTGCTGTGAGAATTAGATACTCACAGACAGGAGAATGAAATGGAGCCAGTTTGTCAGTGGCAAAAAAAAAAGGAACATATGTTAGAGAATTACATTCAAGACTGGAAAATATGAAGTTATAAAAATCAAAATAGGAAAAAAAATGTTAAGCATATTGGCATGACCAAGGATATTTTTTAACATGGCCCCCAAAGTTCAAAAAAAAAAAATTGGAGGCTATCAATCTGAAAGGCTCGAAAAAAGGAAAATTTGAGCAAAGCTGTAACAGAGAAAAGGAAAAAAAGAATTGCAGATCACACACATATCATTAAAAACATATAAGGAAAAATGCCTAGAAGACCATGAGATGAGCATTACTAATTCAGGTGATACTCCAGGGAAAGCATACAGCATATATATTTGAAAGTATCCAGTTTTGCTAATTACTAAGTGTTTTACTTTCGTGTCTCTAATGTAAAATAATGGTGACAAAAGCAGTACATGAGGGAGAGAAACGTGCTGTTCAGATTAAAGTTCCATCTTTTCAGGAACTACAAAGCTGGAACTTGGATATATTCACATCATAGCCACTATCAAGAGCAGAAAGAAGACAAGAGGACGATACCTAGATGATAACCTGCCTGTTTACTTGTGCTTTAATCCAATGCCTAAGGATTAATCCAATGCTACCTAAAGTGGACTGATCCTTCTCATATCAACTAACTAAGAGAATCCCCCTCAGACACACACACAAGCCAGCCAAATATAGAAAACCCCTCACTAAGACTCTAACCAGATGGTTCTAGATTAACAATTACAGCTAACCCTCACAAGAAAATGCAAACCAAAAATCTCAGTGACAGACTGTCACAGTTTAGTAAGAATAGTTATTTAAAAAAAAAAAATGAGTAAGAATGCAACAAATGCTAGCAACCACAGAAGATCAAGGAGCACTTACAAATCGTTGGTAGAAATACCTATTTTAGTAGCCAATCTGGAAAACCTTTTTGCAAAATCCTCAAATTAGTAACTTGTCTATGTCATCTTACTACCTAGTTACTAGGTATTCATCCCAAAGAAATAAAATCAATGTGTTGGATAGGTATACGCTCTTTCATTTTATTTTTGTATCAAATTTTGTAAAAACATAATGCAGCCTGAGTAGTTTCAAAAATAAGAACTTGTCAGCAAGTATACACTGTGTTTCCACCTGGCAGAAGAAAATGTTTTAAACATTTGTGACATGCATAGGTGATGATACATTTTATAGTTAGCATGATTTAAATGTTACACAATAAATGTATGTTTTAAAATATATTTACCCCAGGAAAAAATTTTAACATTTTATGATTTTATGGGGGTATAGAAATTCTAATTTTAAGTCCTCATAAACATAAATGAAAGAAAATATTTAATTGTGTATACTAGAAAAGAAATTAAGTCTACATTTAGCTTTTGTATCTATAGCCATAGAAGCATAGACAATTCTTTTCTTTAAAAAAAAAATATCATAGAAAATGATGTATCCTTACATTGGGGTCTAATAGCACATGAATTCTTCTTCTTCTTCTTCTTCTTCTTTTTTTTTTTTTTTTTTTTTTTTTTGGTTTCAAAATTAGTTTATGCAAATAAAATCAAATTCTGAAATTAATAATTAATAAATTTAATAAATTAATGAGGCTGTTCTAAATCCCAACAGCTTGATGATGAAGAGCAGAGACAAGGCTGTCAGATTGCAAGTCTTTTGGTTTTGCAATGTCTAAAGTTGTTTAAAAAGCTTCAAGTTCCTATGGCTGGTATTGTTGAAGTTATTGTATCTTCTTCATTCTTTTAGCTTCAGGACAACACAAATTGGTGGAAACATCTCAGGAGATGTGTGTGGTGTGAGTCACTAGGCTAGGTGACATGCTTTGGATCAAGGCCAACAAAAGGCTCAGCACAGGAGGTAGATTTAGAGGAGAAACTGCATAAACATAACATAAAACCAGCCTGATCCTTAACTACACTGATACAGTGTTGCAAACAGCACCTTATCTATACTGATACAGTGTTGCTAAGAGTTCCTTAACTACTCTGATACAGTGTTGCTAACAGCCTCTTAACTACTCTGATACAGTGTTGCTAACAGCCTCTTAACTACTCTGATACAGTGTTGCTAACAGCTCCTTAACTACACTGAAACAGTGTTGCTAACAGCTCTTTAACCACATCAGTACAATGTTGCCAAAAGTTCCTTAACCACATAGATACAGTGTTGCTACTGATAGTGTTGCTAAGAGCTCCTTAACCATACTGATTCTGAGCTGTTAGCACATGAGATTGTTTTATAAAAACAATTAGTTTTATATCCTCTTTCATGATTCAAATGTCTTTTAACCTGAATTCATTCCCTCCTCATCACCTAATATTTACCTTTTTTTGTTCTCTTTTCTACATGTTATACTATACACACAAATTCATTTGTATACATACATACAAAATGCATACATGTATGCATTTCTGCAAATGAGAGAGAACATGTGGATTTTTATTTTTCCTTCTTAGATTATGTGATCTCAATATTATCTTTTTTTTTTCCCCGGTTGTTATTCCTTTTTTGTTCCCCACCATCGTAGAGCCCTGATCTAGTAGCTGATGGAAACAGAACCAGACTCCCACAGCTAAACAGTAAGCTGAACTCGAATCCAGATGCAGAGAGGGAGGACAAGACCAGGCTACAGAAACACATAGAGAAAGCTGACCTGAACAAGGAGGAGCCAATGGGCCCCCAGACTGATAGCTGGGAATTGGACTGACTCAGACCCCCTGAATATTGGTCTCAGTTAGAAGGCCTGGGCAGTCTAAGGGACCTCTGGCAGTGGAACCAGGATGTATCCCTGGTGCATGAAAAGACCGTGGGAGTACATTCCCCATGGAGGGCTACTCCTTTAACCTAGAGTCAGGAGAGAAGGCTACTTTATTAGAAGTGGTTCTAACTTTCTGGAAGATGCATTAATAGAAAGGGTAGAGAAAAGGAAGAAAATTGGATCAAGATAAGCAAAGTTTGCTCCATCTTCTGCTGTCCTACTGTAAGTTTTCATTTTTCTCAGTCCTGAGGGCTTAGCATTTGCTGTGTTTTCATCCCACTCAGAACCTTTCACAGTTCATTAGCATCCCACTTGAAGCATCCTAGATTTCATCTTCTTTTGGATGTCACCTCTTAGATTCCTTAAAAAAAATATGTTAAAGTGATTCATTCTCTGTTTTCCAGCTTTACTCTCTAGAATACTAAGAGGAAATAAAATATATTTAATCAAAACGTATTCTTTAAACTGTTTTCCACTCTCGTGCAGTATGTTCTGACCACAGATCCCCTCTCTCTACTCCTTCCCACCCTCCCCCACCTCCTATCCATCCCAGATAGATTGCCCCTCCCTTTCCCTTCAGAAAAGAGCATGATTCCCAGTGGCACCAACTGAGGACAGTGTAACAAGATAGAACACGACTACGCACAAACCCCATATCAAAATTCAATGGGCAGGACTTGAAAAGGTATTTTCAATTTTCTTTTCTGTTTTATAAATTTCACATCTTTTTATAAATTTCATCTCTCTCACCCTCTCCTTCCCCTCATTTATCTTTCTCACTGCCTCACTCTCCTGTGTGTGGTTCCATCCATTCCCATGCTGTGGTTTACATTAGAAGTCCGAAGACAACTTGTAGAAGTTGCTTCTCTCCTCCAGTCACGTGGGTGCTGGGTCTAAAACCCAGGTTTTCACATTTGACAGCAAACACCTTTAAGTTCTGAACTAATTACCAGGTAATTCCTCCCTTCTTTCCTTAATTTCAGTCTTTTTTTTTTTTTTTTATATTGAGCGAATATATGCAGGATGTTATGTGCTCTGGAAATAACAATATAGTACTTTGTTAAACAATCCCCTATTTTTCCAAACTGGAATATCTACCTGAAAAAACCCATGATAAAGTTAGCCACTTCTTCTTTGTATTACTTTTTAAGTTGATAACAGATTTCTGTTTAAATTGTGTTACCATTTCTTTTTAAAAATCATCTGTTGAGTACCTTGGCTGCTAGAGAGTCACAATCAAGAGATACTTCTGTGAATTTCTAGTTCCTAGTTACAATCTTAGCAATAGACTTCATTAGTTTTGTGTGAATAACAGCAAATAATTTAAGTTTAATTATCTTAATCCTGTTCTTTTATCATGGGGATAATGTGATGACAAAGTGAGAAATGAATATTAAATTCTCTACCAGGCACTTAGTTAAAAATCTAAAGTCTGTATATAAATTAATCAATCAGAAATCTCTGCTTCATATTCTTAATTCCAATTAAAGGAGATATATAGCAAACATATAATAAAACTATGTTTTATGATTTATAATAAAAGTTGAAGAAGTTAAAACAAATACTTAAAAAGTGGCTGTTTCATACATGAAATTATATATGAAATATATAATTCAACTTGAAAACATGGGAAAATATAAATACAGAAGGAAATAGAAACAGAGATTATAATTGAGTATCGGTATAAAGGGAAATGGTTAACAGGCTGCAATTTTATTCAGGGTTAATCAAGAAGGACCTCACTAAAGACCTTAGATGACCTGAAACTAGAAAATATAAGGATAGACACCATGCTATTTTTTATTTGAATGAAAAGCAATGTAAACAAGGAAGGTCAGACATAGGTGTCTTTTGTTGTTGTTTTCATTTGTTTTGTTTTGTTTTTCAAGACAGGGTTTCTCTGTATTGTTTTGGAGACAGGCTGGAACTCACTTTGTAGGCTATCCTGGCCTTAAACACACAGATTCACCTGCCTCTGCCTCTACTTCCTGTTGGTGGCGTGAGAAACCAACACCCAGCCCAGATGTACCTTTCTGATGTGAAAAAATGGATGACGTGTTCTTGAGGATGAGCTAGCAAGCCCATGTATCCAAAAAGCCCATTGGCAAAAAGGGTATAAAGCGATAAACTCAGAGAGGTCGCCAGTTAAGTTGGATGCATGTGGAAGGATACATGGTGAAAACCTTGTGAGCCAATAGCCAAGATCAAGCTTCTGAAGAAGCACAAGTTTCCAAGGTATTTTGTACAGTGTAATGGCTTTTTGTATTTTTACATATTATTCTTGCTTGAGCACGGAGAGCAGACTAATTGAGTTATTGGTAGTAAGAGAAAAAAAAAAAAAAAAAAAAGAGGGCAGTAATCTAGACCAAAAATCAGAGCCTTATGTGATGGATTTTGATGGCGGAGTTGTTGAGATTTTTGCATTTCCTCTGAAGAGAATAGAACTATGTTTAATATATTATAATGGTAAGAAGGATGCAAGATATTTTCCACATTGTTGTCTTTCTTGACTGGAAAACTTAAATCACTATTAATTAACATTTGAAAAGTTTCAACAGGTTCAAATCAAGGCTTTCTGCTTGTCAGGTGTTAGCTGCCATGAATCATCATTGTAACATCACGAATAGCAAGTTGTTTATGTGATATACCTCATGATATATTTAAAATTAATCATCACATAAATACAATATACATCCTCGAGACTATGTAAACTTGCCAGTACTGTAGATGTTGCTAGAATAACAAGTTGCTGAATTGCAATGTATTTTTGTATTAAGTTGTCTTGATATCAACTAGCAAATATTGTGTCTTCATAATTTTAGTGCATGAATTGATTTGTTTACTTGAAAGAACAACCCTTAAAGGAACACACTTAAAGTCTGTTCTCTGAATTTTCCAAATGATATGAGCAAACATCTATATAATCCATATCAGGCACCAAGGACAAAAAAGGCATTATTTTACTTATCTAGTTGATGAACCAATGAATTCATGTATCATTACTTACAGAAGCACTGGTAATTTATGAGTTGTGCAGTTGCCACAAAATAAAGTTCTGTATTTTTCAGAAACCATTAGTTGATATGTATCTTCAGAGAATGGCAAGACCTTGTAAGGACCTTCCTATCACAAACCTTACCATCTATATAATTTCATTTATAGCCATGGTTTTGAGAAATCTTCTTAGCAACCATTGTGTATAAATTATCAGGAAGGATCGAACAGCTTAGCCACTTACCTCCATTAGGGACTTTAATGGGCACAATATTATACAGTTGTCCTTTGTTACTTGCAGCTGTTGAGAATTAAGGAGGGAAATAGCACCATCACATTGGGAAGATTACATTTCATGTCAAAGACATTAAAACATTTCAAAAATTCCCATGGCCTTCACTGGTGTCTGGTGAATTTGTGTGTGTGTGTGTGTGTGTGTGTGTGTGTGTGTGTATGTATGTATGTGTGTATACATGTACATATATGTATATAAATACATACATATATGTATATATCTATATATGATGTTGTTCACTTTTTTTCCCAATCTAATTTGTATTATATTTGTTACTTCATGTACATAAAGTGAATACTGCAGCTCTAGGCATTGTCCACAATACAGTTAGCAAGAAGAACATAAATTAACTAAAAGTCATCAAGCCATCTTGGAGACTTCTTTTAAAATCATTGCTTTAAGTGTCAGCCAGAGATTTCTGAAGCTCTTTATAGATTTAGTTGCAAAGTCAGGAAAGCTATTTTTGCCTTGCATGTTCTGTAGCAGAAATAACATTTTTTCCCATGTAAACAGTCAGTAAATAAACACAAATTTAGAACTAGGCAGTTTTGTTCAAACTGCATAATTCTATCACTGTGCATTGAAAATCAACATAGACAATATGTAAAGAAACACATTGGTTGTGATTCATTACACATTTTATATTTTAAAATAATAAAGCCCATTTTTCTATTTCTATGGATATCGGTTTGCTGATCCATGTCCTGATAGGATTGTAAAGAATGGTAATAGGGCCTCTGGGTGGCTTTGAGGGTCACCATTTTGTGCTGTGTTTTCTAGTCATCCACTATTAAGATTAATGACCTCGGTACACACTAGTGGGAGAAGTATTGAAAACCAGAAAATGTAGGCTCATGTCAAGCTTCAGCAGTCAATACTTCAATGTTGGGTAAGTCACTTCACCTCTCAGTGCCAAGCTTTCTCATGTATGAGACAGATAATAAAACCTGCCTTGCCTTCTTCTGCAGATTAATGGAGAACTTAAATGAAAGATTGGGAATAAAATGGGGCTGCTTTGAGAACTCTCCAGTATTCACAAGCATGTGGTATTCAAGGGTTTCTGACAAGTACACTGAGCTCTCTTACTAAAGTTTTTTTTTTTTTTAAAGTACATTTTCTAAATGAAATATACTATAGTGCAGGAAAATGAACTAATAGCTTGCTAGACTAAGCCTTCTGGGAGAATTGAGGAGACGAGAATGAACTCAGGTGCCTATCATTGCAAGTCTGATGTGAGAAGTGAATAGATATGTCAAAATTTTAACATAGAGTATTTATAGATCAGGCCCAATGTGACCCTAACAATGGTATTTTTGAATTTCTGTGTATGAAAACTAAAATGCATTTTGTGGTATGTTTAGAGGATATTATTGGTTGTTTTCCTTTAGTATTGAAACATGCTACTTGCTGAATATATATGAAGCTATATAATATACTATACAACTCTCAAGATTTCTATTTCATTAATTACAGTTTCCTTACCCATTGGCTTTTACTGATGCAGTTCTTTCTATTTCTGTAGTAAGTCCTTCTCTTTCTTGTAATACCCCTAAAGATGAACTTCCCATCGCTTCTTGCCAATTTTAAAAACTTCACCTAATGTTACCATCTCACAGTTTTATTTAATTTTGTCATTGTTTTGTTTTGCTTGCCTCCCATGCTATCATTGTTTGGTCCTAAGACTTTCTTTCACTCTTCACTGGCCAGGTCTTTTTACAGGGGCTCATTTCTTTGAAATTAACCTACATTTATGTCAAAACATTTAGAAATGGGAAAAAAAATTAAAAATCTGGAAATAGTTTTGAGATTTCCTTTTTGTTCTTATGCATTAAATGTATATGTTGAATGCCAATTAGCTGAAGCTTCCGTTTTTATAAGTCTACAAACCCTTAGAACATCACCGAGGATCACTGACAAGAGCATTGTCATACATTGTATCTATAGAGAATATTAACGTTATTTAGGCTGCTGTTACTGTGAATTTGACTTGCAGAAGACATGTTTGTGACTAGTTATATTTGTTATTTTTGTATTAGTCTTTATTTTATTTTTTTAACTTACCTTAACATGTTTAACCTTATAACATGTTTATGTTCTTTTTTTTTTTTTTTTTTTCTGTTTTTCTCTTTATCTGACCTGTTATGGCTATAGACAAGCAATTGATTTATATGTTAAAAATCAAGGCGCTGAAATACAAACAAATCAGGAGTCCTAATAAGCATGGATTCAACTTCAGAATAGGTTAAGTTTTGTTTAAACATTTAATCTTCCTATGTGGAATGCCACTCTTCTCTGAGGGATATACCTAAATTCCAAAATGCATGAATGGTTTAGACTTCAAGTGGTGTGAGATAAGTAATTTCAATTAGGAATAGAAAATAAACAAAAAAGATTATGTTTTGGGTCTCCAAATAGCGAATTTGTGTTAATCTGTAAACTGTAGTCTGAAGTAAGCATCTATGAACAAATATTACAAAAGGGTGCTTAGTACATGACTTGCTGAGCTTAGTACAGTAGAAGAGATTAGACATCAGGGAGTGATTAGGCACTAGCAGACCATGCTCAGCCAGCCATGGTTTTATATTTATATTGCTCCTGAAATTATCTAATTTCCAATTTTGAAAAAGGTACAACAGTGTTAACTGGTATAATAACTTTAAAACCTACTGAAAAAATTCAGTGATTGTAAGGTAATTTGCAAATGATTCATCTAGTATAGAATACCACTAAAAACTTTTGGCTTTTGTTATCACATTTACTTCTGAAGACAATATATATATATAAATAAGATAAAGTCCACTAGTCCATAGAATAAATGTACAGGAAAGCCAATTCTGCTAAGGCTTGGTTTATTCCAGAGGAAAGCCAAGTTTATTGTTTGATGGATGTGTACTAAATTTTATAAATATTCTAGGAGATTCACAAGTGGTAAGTTAATTTCAAACATTTTTCAACATTTGGTCAACAATGAACCTAATATAGAATCAACCTAAAATATATAATTAAATGATATCTCTACCGGCCACCTAACCCATTCTCTTTCATTTTTCTTTCAAAAATATTTATTAGATAGCTATTTTTTGCTTGACTCTTCTAGTATCAACAATATTTTAGTAGATATCCAAATTTATAAGTCCATAGCTATCATTACTGCCTATCCAAAATTAATTTAAAGAAACTGTTAAAATGTTAAGAGATTGTTTTGAACTGTGGTACATAATGTTTTGTTCGAAGCTTTCATTCATTTTGATCAAATCTATCCTGCCTTCTTTCTCTTCTCATTCCTCTTCAATTTCCTCCATTACTTCTCCTCCAATATATTCATATTCTTTTTTTTTTCATTTTACATATCTATCCCAGTTCCCTCTCCTTCCCTCCTTCCCTCCTTCACATGTCCCCCGACCACTCCTCCAATGTCACCACCTCCTACTCCACAGGGAGGGTGAGGCCTTCCAGTAAGGATCATCAAAATGTGTCAAGTCATTTGGAGCGGGGGTCTAGGCCCTTCCTCCTGCCTCTAGGCTAAGGGAGTATCCCTCCATGAGGAATGTGCTCCCAAAGTCCTTTTGTGCACCAGGGATACATCCTGGTTCCACTGTCAGAGGTCTCTTAGACTTCTCAGTCTTTCTAACTGAGACCCATGTTCAGGGGGTCTGAGTGGGTCAAATGCTGGTTTCCCACTATCAGTCTGGGGGTCCATTAGCTCCCCCTTGTTCAGGTCAGCTGCCTCCTTGGTTTTCTATTGCCTAGTCTTGACCCCAATAAATATTGTTTTTATTTATTTTTAAACCAATTGAGTGTCTATAGTGCCATTGGCACACGGGTGTAAAACACTCTATGGAAGCATGTGCATCCTCTCAAAAGTCCCAACCAGGAAGAAAACTGCCTATTCCTCAGCAGTCACATATTTCAAATAGTTTTCTTGCATGGAGGTTGAAGTTCATGAATGACTTCCTAATCCATGTTCAGGACATGGCTGATTGAGGTTGTACAGGTTTTGTGGAAGCCATTACAACTGATATAAATTGACATGTGCAATAGGATGGGCATTGCCAATAAATAATATTCCAAACTGTGGGTGTCTACTGTCAGCCTCATATAATCTTTCTGCTTCCTGTTTTCAGACAATTGCTGAGTGCCAGGAGAGGAGAATTTACATAGGTGTACCATTTAGAGCTAAATCTTATTCTCTGAATGTTGATTAAAAGCAGGTCTCTAGGTCTCTGCTTTACATAGCATACTACTGTAAAATGAAACTTCTTTGGTATGGATTGGAGAACACTAATATGTGTACAAAGATAGTAACTTAGACGCCGTTTATTACTATGAGAACCTAGCAGAATTGTAGTATTAAGTTCTCCTTATAGGACAACGAGCTATTGCCTACGCAATCATATCCTTTTATTTTCTTTCTTCAGTTTACAGTTAAAGGCATAAGCTTAGTGTTATGAAGCAGGCCTCAGATCCAATCAGAAAGTGGTTGGTTATTCCCACAGCATTGGTACCCCTATAGCCGCAAAGGTCCTCAATATTAGGAGACAACATGAAACAAGTATAATCAGTCTTTATTTTGGGGGGGGGGGATAGAGAAGAAACAAGTTACAATAAAGTCCACATTATCTTTTTTTTTTTTTTTTTTTTTTTTTTACGCTCTCTAAGAGGAATGCAAAGCAGAAATCAATTTGTGGAAAAGAGAGGCCAGAGAGATTGAGCTAAGGTTTCCTCGCTCTTTTGTGATTCCTCCTAGATATTCATATTTTGCCAACATGAATGATACAAGTTTATAGACTTCTTTAAATATTGTACCAGGAATCTTAAGGACTACTTACCTTTTTTTGATCACTTCTAAAATCTGTGGCAATACCTGCAATAAGGGGACATAAGTATCAGGTAAACCCACAGGTTTACAAATAATTAACAGAGCTTCCCTTAATTTAATGATACAACTATTTGTATTTGGATGGTTCATAATGATACAGTATAGTAGAAAAGACCTAGGAACATTTAAGTAATAAAATGGAAAATAATTGCATTTTACTTTAAACAACTCAAATGAATTTTATAAATTATTATCAAGCTACCAGTTCATATGAACCACTATTTTTTTTTTAGTTAAAACAGTTTTACTTTATGTTTATTCTTGGAAATGCCATTAAGCTAGATTTTCCTTGAAATCCTTGTAAAGAATAAATCCCTTTTTAAGTCCTGACGTTATATCATCATCATTTCAACATCAAATGTTGATCAAGGTAAAAGTTATCATTTTTTATTAATTTCAACATTTCTGTGTCATATACATCCTTGCCAATTGGTGCTTAGTAAGTATCCATAAGACTAACAGTATTTGAGCTGTCAAATCACCCATATTGAATTTTTTAAAAGAGTACACTGGAAAGTTTTACTTTCATGATAAACTCATATGATAGATAGTATGAGAATCCTATATGAGATAATGTATGATGCTTGCTTAGGTTTGCTTTATATAAATATAATCCTACATATCATATGTAAGAAGGTCAGAGGAACAAGGTAATTATTATCTGTTATGATTATTATTTTTATGTGTTGCATGATGCATGGATATGATATATGCATCTGTTTTGTGGAATGGGTGTATCACAGCTACTGTGAAGGTCTTGGGACAGCCTAGAGCATTGGTCTGTGATTTCCACATTATGTAAGACAGGTCTCTTTTGTTATTGTTGTTCACAAGCTCTTTCCAATATATCTTCTGTAAGCTTCTGGAGACTCTACTGTCTCTTCACCCCATCTACCCATGAAAGTACCAGGATTAAAGACACATGCCTCCCTGCTTGACTTGATGTGGGTTTCTAGGATTTGGGCTCAAGTCTTAACACTTGTAAAGCAGATGCTTATACACTAAATCATTCGCCTGCCCCAACAATAACATTCTTCAAAATTTTATCTCTGGTCTCATCTAGAAGTGCATAATTATAGCAATGGCTCTTGGAAATAGAAGCTGAAGCAAGCTCAAAACTAGTAAGTGCTTTATAGTGAGTCTTTGACTCAAAAACAAGAAAACAGTAAAGAAACACCAGAAAATGTCATGTACTAATTAGTCCCAGTGGTAATTTCCAACTGAGTTTAAAAGAACACACTAAAATAAATATCCCTCTAATTCTTTGATTTCACAAGAAAATTAAAGGCTATTACTTAAAATATAAAAGGAAATAATACCTAGTTAAAACTTAAAGCTTTTAGTAAAATGGATTTTAAAACTGGCCTAACTTGTATGTCCACTATTTGAACCAAACAAACATGATTTCCACATCAAGTGTTTCAAATAGCCTGGTAGTTGTAAAAATAATGGGTTCCTGAAGAGTGAGCAATATCAAAGTGAAGTAAAATAAATTCTAAGCAAAGGGAAATTAGAAAATATAACCTACAGAATAGAAACATTTCACATGCCATTATCATTACATGAGAAATACAAGCAGAACTCATGAAATACAACCTGGCCTTTCCAAATAAATGTCAACCTTCCATTATACTAAGAGAAAACTTGATAGGATCCACTGTTTAAAAGTGCAAAGGCAATAAATTTAAATCTTTAAGACCTGATATTATTTTGTTTATACAATTTTGGGTTTTAACCCTTGAAACAATTATATATCAAGGAGTTTGTGTGAAACGAATTTGTGGCTATATTATTTGGGGACAGTCTTTTTCTCTAAGTATCTAAGAATTATGTCAGAAATGACTTGAAGTGAATATAATCATGATAAACCTCATGCATAGTAACATTTTAACACAGAATAAAAACATCTTAGAAAAAGCCAGTGGATAGAGTAGGAGATTGTATATACTTCTCAGTTTTATAGCCTCAGACCATACAGAACACTGCCTATTAAATCAGTTTTGAAAATTGAAAGGCTCAAAAAATAATTTTCCCCACAAAGAGCATGAGGTTAGTAGACTTGGCAGTTTGGCACATGCTTACAATATCGACATTCATTGGAAGAGGCAGGAAGATGGAGAAATAGAGGCCAATAAAGATGAAAAATTGGGATTTTGTCACATACATAATGTGAGAAAAAAGAAAGATACAGACAGAGAAGAACAGATAGACAGAGCACAAAGAAGAAATAAAAAACAAATCAAGGAAAAAAAATAATAACAAGCGAACAAATGAAAAGCAATACATATATCTTCATTCATTTATACTGCTCAAAATTGATTATTCAGTGCATGATAATCAAACCTATGAGATGAAAATTATAATACTGACTAGAATTTGGTCAACCAAAAATGATGAATAATATAAATATAAACACTATGAATAAAAAGGGAATTTCCAAGATTTGCTTCTCAAATAAGATAGATTAGGCATCTATGGCAAGTTAATGAGCGTCAGTTTAACATATACCATATAGTATGAAATAGAACTGCCCACGTACGTGCTGAAAATTCGCGACACTTGTACACTTTGCAGTGTGGATGAGGAAAACTCCAAAATATCTTAACCCTATACAAAGAACTATGGGCAAATGAGAAATACTGAGGGCAGGAGACATAGACTTCTCAGAAAAAACACAACAACATGTCATGCAATACCAAATTTTCAAGGCTGAAAACATTCATTTTCAGTATCATTTTAGAGAATGAGGGAATATAAATCATTGAAGAAAAAGAATGGGAAGGGCATATAGTATAGCTTGGGGATAATATATAGAGGAGGGAAATGTTGTAATAAAATATAAGCTCAAAAGTCAGCAACAAAAGTCTGTAGAATAGGATTTTACCTTTGATATACAGATGTGAGTTTTTAAAACTTTATTAATTATCAAAATTAATCTTAACCCTACATGAAACTTGATGGGGTAAGATCCTGATTTGTTGAATGCATTTTATATCTGTATCCCCCCAATTATCTTTGTTACCTTTTTTTGTCTTTCTAAAGCATTGCTTGCAGTTTTTGGAAATAGTGTATCACAGTCACTACGCTCTGCTGTGTATTGAGGGATGGAGTGCTTCTGTTTAGCCATGGTAAAATACCGTTCTATTGGCCTTTACCCATCCATCCTTCCTTTGCCAGAACTACCTGTGCTCTCAATAATTACCTTTTAAATCTTGTTTTCATGAAATTCACTCTTTTTAAAGATAGCTCTTATGATTGAAATGCTATAACCCATGCCCCTCTGCATCTGACCTATTTCACTTACTGTTGGATCCATCTAAGATTCTACAGATGACAATATTAAGCACCTTTCTCTGTGCCTCCATTGAGTGGTGATATACTTATAAGATGGTCCATATAACAATTTGATGCATTATCCCAGAACAACAACTCTTCAGAGTGCATGTGTTCTAGATCATTCATTATGTAAGGTGATACATTGTATGTATATATATATATATATATATATATATATATATATATGATTTATATTCCTACATCTATAAATATATACACAGAGTTCACATTTTTAAAATATACCTATCATGGCACACTTACTTGAAGTTACTTCACTACCCTCTTAGTTGTTTAAAACACTGGAAGAATATACTCAAAGTATTTAGTAAATTTTATACTACTAAGAGTTCCCTTTATAAACAATAGTCAGATTGTTAAAGTAAGAAGCTACACTGGAATCTTTACTAAATATCTCATATATTGTTACATGATGCATCAGCTTCATTTAAAGGAAATACCTAATTTGTCCTTTGCAAGGCAGTTTTCTATGGTTATCATTCAAATGGATGTTTTAGAACTTGGAGTCCACATGAACAAGTTGTGGTACACTGGCTTGCAGCTCCACCCACATTGGTCAACCTTTCATAACTAATAAGAAGACCCTGTAGGTTAATTTGGGAGCAGGGTGCAGGTACAGAAATATCTACGTTCAGCATGTAAACTTTCTCAATGTCCCCAACATGAATAATGGCCTAAAGGGGTATGTATTAGGATGTAAACTGAAAATTCCTTACTATCAAGGCTTAAGGTATATTATCTTGAAGCTAGTCAGAGTTTATGAATATATATTCAATGTTATGATTAATTGGCAAAAGCTTAAAAACAACTACTTCTAGGGAACTGGAAAGCCTAAGCTCACTGGCTGCTCTTCCAGAGGTCCTGTGTTCAATTCACAGCACCCACATGGTGGCACATCTGTAGTGAGATCTGGTGGTGCCCTCTTCTGCTTTGCAGGCATACAGGCAAGCAGAATGCTGTAGATATAATAAATAAATACAGAAAGAAAGAAAAAAAAAACACTGTCTTATAGTCCTTTAAAATGTTTACCTATTTATGTTTAAAGAGGTTTTACTCCACAGAGGGAAAAATGAATTTAAAAACCATAAAACTAAGATGCATGAGAAAGTTATATATACTATAGTTGATGTGTGAAGATATATTACAATTAGCTCTGTTTTATCAAATAATACATTTAGTCCATTATGTTAGGCTGCCTGGCACCAAAACTGGATGGAGACATGCTGTCTATAGCTTCAAATTGTAATCATGCAGAAAATAGATTCAAGTTAAATTTACTCAATTTTTATAGTAATAACTAAAGAAATTGTGTACAGTGAAAGAAGAGTCAAAATAAAAAAAAAAAAGTCTTCTTAATTTGCTGTCACTCTTCTAATTATACCCATATGACTATTTGTTCAAAGTAGAGCAGAGAAAACATTGTAATGAAAGTGTGCATTATTCCTTGCACATCAATATATTAAATTATCAGGTCAGGGAGTTAGAGTGCCCTTTGGGTCAATAGGCCACTTAAGCATCTAGTTAAATTTATATGAGTACATTGCTGGAAAGATAATTGTAATCATATAAAATGACTCAGTTCAATGATTCCAATGTGGCTCAAAGATAATGAATCTTTTGTATCATTCATCTTGGGAATATTAACATTATTGAGTCTTATGACTGCTAATGAGCTTTTTGCAAGGAAAAAGCATAAATTACAGACACAGATATTTTGATTGTTATAAGGATGATGCTGTAAAAGGCAATTAGTATGCCTGTGAGTAAATAGCAGATTTGAAATTGACTTTGATCACAGGGAAACTGATATTCCAAGCATCATAACCATTTTATGAAAATTAATCCCTTAACAAAGCTAGAAAAGTTGCAGAAGTTTTAAATAAACTATAGCTAAGAAGTATCAGTAGCTGAAGAGGTCTGAAAACGTAAGGGGAAGAATCTATTTGTATATAGATAATCAACTTTTTTTAGACAATGAGAAGTAAATGGTCTACTACTTATAATTTCAGAAAATGTCTAAAAAATGAACATGAAATTTATGGATTTATTTGAACTGTGTGTGTGTGAGGTGTGTGTGTGTGTGTGTGTGTGTGTGTGTACTCCTTCCCTTCCTTGTGCCTTCATGTGATATTGTTGGAAGTGAATAGCTAATAAATGACAACAAGCTCTGCATCTTTGGTTTAGGAAAATTAAGCCACTCTAATAAAATCACAAGAGTGAGAGGTATTGAAATAGTTTAATAGATGATAAATCTCTTGTGATTTCAATAGGTCTATTTCACTGATCCAAAGACACAGATTCTGACATAGAGGCAATACTTAATCCTGGCACTTCTGAATTACAATGTTTTTTTGAGTTCCAGGCCAGCCAACATAGCAAGTTTTAGGTAAGCCAGAACTATATAGTAAGATCCTGTTTCATACAAAACAAACAAACAGAAATAAAATTGTATTTCATCTTACATAGTAGCAATAAATAAAAAAAAATGATTGTATTCTGTGCCTCAGATAAAGTATATTAAATGTGGACTAAAAGTTGTATTTACAAAGAAGAGTAGAGTGGGTGGAATATAGATATGACATTGAATATTATTTGTCATTTTTTCCCTCCATATCTTGTTCTCCATGTTTATTCAGTCATTCCCATTAATCTAGATTGTCAGGGGCCAAGAGTGATACAGCAGGTATTAACTAGTGTTTAATAGGTCAATCCACAAGATGCATGATTTCTGAAGGGGTAGCCCCACTTAGCAAGGTCATGGGGTCACTGGCTGTGGAAACCAGTTGCTGTTGTCTGTAATTTCTCTCCTGAGTTACTTCATTCTTCCTTAAGAACCTCATTTCTTTCCTAGAATGGCATTGGGTATTTTCCCACTGCTTGTGTATTTACCTCATGAAAATATTCTGTCTTCTAGGCTCAATATGTGTGAGGCTATCAGAGTCCACTCTGCTGGTGGGACAAATATATCTGGTTGTAAGGCTTTTTATGTAAGCAATATCATTTATAAATGTACAAAATCAAATCAATGTGAAGATGTTACTATTATTACTATATTTTAATAACTTTAGATTTCAAGATGTTAAAAGTTTTGTTTTATAAAACTTAGTTTATAATACTTTGTGTATAATCTGTAATCCATATGGCTAAATTCAAATACGCTAGACTAAAGATCAGTAAGTAGAATTGATATTTGGCTGATGAGTTTCTTTGGCGTTGAAATAAAATAACTATAATTTTCTTATTTGATTGTCATTTTATGCAAATGAGTAAATGCTCTCAGAATATACTTAAGTAAATTGATCCATTTGAGAGATTTTTAATACTATTTGAATGGAAATATGAATTTGAATTGTACTATAAAATGTCTAATAAATATGAATCTTAAATATGGTATTATAATACACTGCTAGGTGACAATTCAAACGTTTCAGTGAATGAGAGATAAATGATATATTAGAAAGAAAGGCCATAGTCAATATAAATGAAAAGATGTTAGAACAAGTGAGACTGTCCTGTTAAACCAATGTGAAACTCTCATTGCAATTGTTTTTCATATTGAAAATTAAACTCAGCTAGCATATTTAAAAGAATGAGATGGTTCATACAATTTCATTTCATATAGAGTTAAATTTGAAGCAGTTCTTATGTGTTATTATATTCACATCTTTTGTGTACCTTTCTATCATCTATATTATCAAACATGTTTACTTCCATCAAAGCAAGAGACTTTGAGAATATTGAGAATCTTTCCTTGTAAAGAGAAATATGTAATAAAAAATATGAATATGAAAATATGATTCCAAAATGATCTCTACTGCTGCTTTCTCAATCCATATAAAGTTAACTTTCTTTTTTATTTAGAGATTAGTACCAAAGGGGAAATGTAAATTTGCAACAAATACAACTTCTAATTAAACCATGAAAGTGGTGATTTTGTATCAAATATGAGATTATAAATTCTGAATAATAAACTTATTTTTTAATTATATCATTTTTCCCTCTAGTACTTTCCCTGAAATTATAATTAAATGTATGTTATGATTTATTATATTCCAAGTAGATTATCTCAGACATCTGTAGCAAACTTATTTATTTTCACAATATGCCAAAAAGGAGATATAATGTCATGATAAAATTCTATGATAGAAAATGCTTTAATAAAAGTCCTGATATTCAGGGTAGACTGTAGAAAAAAAATAGGTCAGGTGTTTTAGTTGTTGTATTGACTTGTTATGATGAAGTTTTCAAAGTTGTCAAGAGCATAAAAGGTTTAAAAGTTAAAAGAGAATAAGTTTAGAAGAAGTAACTATGGCTTATGTCAGCTCCCACAGTGTTGTATAAATCTGAAAAGAAAAGTACCAAAAAGCAACTGCTTGGCCTTAACTAGTCCGTACATACTGCCAGTGCACATGAGAAACTGTACATTAAATTTCTAGGTGATCTCACAGTATGATTCTAATGCACAATTTGTAAAATTGTTGATTTATATGAAATTAGTTAAATTTTAAGTCACTGAGAAAAAATTCAGCTCTCTCAAAATATTAACTTCAAATGATACAGAAAAATTCAATTATATACTAAATATATCAAAATTTTAACATATTTGAATATATTAAGTATATAGCCATATATTAAAATATGAACAAAGTATATTTTGACACCATTTTATCAATAACTCACACAGCTACATCCCCTAATATGTGAGTATCAATTGTTTTGGTTTAATAAAAAATAACTCTTAAATATGTTTTCTTAATAAGGACAAAGCTGTGAAAAACATCACATCACCCTGTTGTACTCAGAAATTAGAAGGTAGTCAGTCATCCAGTAAGTAAGCCTGTGTAATGTGTTTCATTGTGTATGCTTATAGCTCTAGCTTTAATTTATAATGTAAAGATGAATGGAAATCATCAATGTAAGTTGACCATCCTTACCTATCTCCTTTTCTGCATTTCACATTTGCTTTGTGTGTGTTTCTGTGTAATTGACGAGGTTGGTCTTTGTGCCAATGAAATTGAAACAATTCATTGGAGCACTATAGGTTGCAATCATACACAACTAAAGATAATGGTTTCTCCCTTCATACAGTCCATAGGTGGTAAATAAGTTAGCAATGAAATGTATTATGGCCCGATAAACTTCTTGATCTATGATTAAATGTTGATTGATAGTTTCTGTTTTGTATAATCTTAGAGGAAATAATTATAGCTGCTTTGAATGCTTGGTTTCATTGGCCCTGCCTAGGTGGCATTTCATTGTTCTTATCCCCAGCTTTTTGGCTGTATTCCTCATGTCTCTTCTGCAAAGTTCCCATACCCTCTTGCTAGCTTCCTAACTTCTGTAGGTTCTCCAATCCAATTCAAAATCATAGAACAATTCTTCACAGACCTTAAAAGAACAATACTCAACTTCATATGGAAAAACAAACAAACAAAAAATCCAGGACAGAAAAAACAATCCTGCACAGTAAACAAACTTCTGGAGGCATCATCATCCCTGACTTCAAGCTCTACTATAGAGCTGTAATAATGAAAACAGCTTGGTATTGGCACAAAAACAGGAATACCAATGGAATAAAATTGAAGATCCTAATATTAATCCACACACCTATGAACACCTTGTTTTTGAGGAAAAAATAAGCTAAAATTATACAATGGAAAAAAGAAAGTATCTTCAACAATGGTGCTGGCATAACTGGTTGCTGACCACGTACCAAAATACCAGTTCTAGACCTGAGAAGTTCTCATTGTAGTTCTTGGCCAAGTTTTTCCAAGAGACTCACAAAACATAAGTTTATTGTTAATGTCCTTGGTTTAATAGCCAGAGATGGAAGATAAGCTCCAATCCTACAGACATGATGAACCTCAGAAACAGGTTGCAGACATCCATTGTATGGAAAAGACCAGAGTCACCTCTCCCTGAGGAATAGCTTTCATCATACAAGAAAGCACCACTCTGGGTTCCAAAGGAGGAGGCAAGCAACAGGCCTATGCAGCCAAAATGCCTGTGGAACATATCAAAGTCCAGGAAGGCACAATGATTACTCATGTTCAGTAGTGACACACAATCCTTGTCAGTAACTGTCCAGCTCTCTAATTGAAGTGAGACCTGCTTAGTATTAGTGAAACCTTGGTTATTGGAGAAGAATCTACAACCATAATTTACTAATCCAGTATAATCCCAACAATCTATTAACATCTGTCCTTATACTCACAGAGGTATGTAGTCATCACTTTTCCTTAGGGCATACAGAGGCCGTTACAGACAACTACACAAATCAACATGCAAAGATGTGGACATAGTTTTAGATTTGTAAAATTCTCTGGGTGAATGTTTCCCTAAATCAGTATGGAATAATCTTTATTTGTCTTCTGACTGCCTTTAACCTGAAGGCTATTTTGTTATATTTTTCCAATAGTATCCCAAGCTGGAAACATGGTTCCAATTACATTTCTCTTTCTCATAGTCAAATGTTATATCTATCTATAATGTAGAAATATGTTTCTTAGAGGCAACAGAAAGATAAATATTGGTTTTGTTCCTTTGCTTTTGTTGTTTTAATCCAATGTGATAGTGTCCAGTTTTCTCTTCAGTCTGAAATTGTCCTTCCAATGTACAGCTTTATGCTTGTGATGACTATTCTTGGTTGGCAACTGAACATAACTAGGGAGAAAGAACCTCGATTAAAGAATTGCCTCTGTCAGATTTGCCCATGAGCATGCCTATGGGACATTTCCTGAAGATGATTGATGTGGGAGGACATGGCCTGCTGTAGGTGGTACAACCCCTAGGTATGTGTTGCTTGATTGTCTAAGAAAGGAAACTGAACAAGAGAAGGAAAGGCAAGTCAACAAGGACTCAGGAAAGAGGTAGGTGAGTCTCTGTGAGTTGGTCTACAAAGCTACACAGATAAACTCTATCTTGAAAAACCAAGAAATAAAGTGACCACTGCTTCAGTTTCTATATTCACTTTTCTTCCTTAAGTTCCCACTCTGTCTTCCATAGATGACATCAGCCCCATAGGCCAAATTATCCCCTCCTCTTCAAGTTTATTCAGTCACAATGTTTTGTCACAGCTGCAGTAAAGTAACTAGACTAGAACAGTGGTCGTAAATCCCTGAAGTATGTTTTTATCATGGCAAGTTTGGTTTGCTGGGTCTTTGCTGTTGCTTGTTTTCATTTCTGTTTTCCAGTAGTTATACTACATTATTTTTCTCCCCTCCTGGCTTTACAACGTTTCTAATACAGAATAAGCCATTATTTGGATTTGTCTGCATTATAGCTTTCCTCATGGACCCAGAAATTGACCTGACTGCAGATAGGAAGGAGGGAATGAAGAGACAAAGGGGCATACGAACAAAGGAAAAATTGGTATCAGATGGACTAGACTCTGAAGAAGATGCTATTAGGATTTATTGTCATTGGAATCAATGTTATGATTTAACAGCAGAGTACCTTAGAGGATCGGGGCCAAGGTGTACAGCAAAAAGATCACACCTCACAACAGTTCTCAAGTAAGCGGCTACATGAGAGAGACAGACAGAGAAACAGACAGATGCAGAGAAGTAACAAGAGAATGGTCATGGATGATAGGGACCTTTTAAAGACCTGGCAATTAGTGGTGAATACTTGCTGAATCACAGAATCCCTGCAGGCAGGCTGGCAATTAGTGATGACTAGCTAGTCACCGAATTCCTGCTGGAAGGCTGGGAGAGTGCCTCATCTTATTTTACATATTAATTCCAGTTCCCTCTCCTTCCCATCCTCCCACACCCCCAACCAACCACCTCCTCCATCCCTCATCCACTCCCCAGAGAGGGTAAGGCCTTCCATGAGGGATCATCAAAAATCTGTTGAGTTATTTGGGGTAGGCTGAAGAGTATCCCTCTATAGGGAATAGGCTCCTGAAGTCCCTTTGTGCACTATGGATACATCCTGGTTCCACTGCCAGAGGCCCCATAGACTGCCCAGTCCTCCTTGCTGACACCCACATGACCAATGTGGGAGATAATAAATATGTAAATGGTACACTTTATTCATATGTTAATCAGTTTTATTTTTAGATACCTTTAAATACATTATAGACATTAGGTTATGCTTTTAAATATTTTATTATAAATATCACTAGCAAGTATTCTAGTTTATTAAATTTTCTTACCATTATACAGACCTTAAATATATATAGACTAAAAAAATTATATTTCCCTTGTGTTTTTCAAATGCTACTACTTTTTGAGCTTTAAATTTTATTCAACGTGTGATCACGAACATTCTTTACAGCACTGAAATAAACAAATATAACCAAAAATATCTGTCTGTCTTATTTTAAAGACTTTTAATAATGTTCGACTAAAACAAAAAAATCAAACAAAGAAAAAAAACCTTAGAGTTACCAGAAACAGAAAATGACAAAATTTGGGTTAATTAAAATCAATAATAACAATATTTATTTGTTATTGATGTGTTTTAAAAATCCTTCTAGCTTAAACATGGATTCTACTCTACTGTCATTTTTGCAGCAATTATATTCTCAGGTGAAATATATTTTAAAAGGTATATTAATAGAGGATAATGTGAAAGTAATTTCCAACAACATATTACTTTAAGAAAAAAATTAAAGAAAATGATGCTCTCTCTTGCCTAATGTTAAAAACTTGAATCTTCTTGACATTGTCCCATGTATTAACAGACTGATTTGTTTCTAATGGAGGACTGAAAGCCACTGATCTGTATATCATTTCCTACTCTTCACAGGACTGAAGCATCCTTTTTTCTATGTGGTTCCTATTCTGGTTGAAATACCATCATTCATGTGATCCTAAATTGTTCGCAAATGTTTGGCTTTTTCATCTTTCCTTAAAGATCCAAACTTCTTGAAACAGAAAGCATGATAGCATTTTCTTGTTTCCAACTGTGCTGTTTGGAATGAGAATGGCCCTAATAGTCTCATTTGTTTGAGTAAGTTGGTGGAATTTGGTAAGGATTAGGGATGAGTGGTGCTATTAGCTGAGCTGTGTCACCAAAGATGTAGGGCTAAGCTTTTGAGTTTCAATAGACTCATGACATTTCCAGGTGGGTTCTTGTTCCCTGCTTGCTCCTCGAGAGGTGAGCTCTCAGCTGTCTCTGCAGCTGCCTGTAATCTGCTACCTCTACTTTGTCATTATTAATTCTAACTCCGGAAACCTGTAAATATCAAAAAAGTGAATCTTTCTGTGACTTGCCTACGCCATGGTATCTTATCAAAGCTATAGCATACAAATTAGTAGTACAGCATCTCTACATGGTAAACATGACTCAATTAGGTCTGCATGGATGGCTGTCCAACAGAACGAACTGGTCACATTTTTTAACGGATTCCTATCAGTCTCTTGATATTTCTTGATTTTCATTTCTCTCATTATAGAATGGCTTAGTGCTCGCAGACAGCTTCTATTTTAGATATCCTCCTTATCATTTGAATGGGACAAAGGCGACCAAGAAAAAAAAAGTCATAATATGTAACAATATTGTCCCTGGAAAAACTGTCAACCCTAGAGTTTTCACTTTTGTAATTCTACTACAAAGGCTCAGCACTTAATCAGTGCCACACCTTTGTTTACTGAGACCATTAAAACTACATAGTGTGACCCTCTTAACTACAAGCAGAACAGCTAATGGACTAAATATGAACATAGCTTCACGATAGAGGTTTCACCTTTCTTAGTTTGTAGGGACATAAGCTTACGAATTAACGGTGCCAACAGTGTAGTATATTTTCCATTTACTCCAAATATCTGATGCATAATAGAACCTTAAAAAATACATGTTAATGAATGGACAATTATTTTGCATAACATAGATGATTTAATGTATGTGGACACTGTTTTATGAATTATGAACTACCTGACTTAACAGTGATTATTAACAAAGATAACTTAAAAATTTAGTAGACAAATATCATGGAAAAATTTATCTAATTGTAACTTATGTGTTTTTGTCCAGGATTCTTATGAACTATATTTTTAGTCTACTCCAATACTGTAAAGTAACACAAAACACATATTACAGAAAACAGTAATAATTAGATGTGAGGAACAATTTCCCACCAGCCTGGTGCCACAGCTGCATCAGCCAGAAATAAATTAGAGAGGCTGTATTCAATATGAAACTGTTGGCCTGTTGCTAGTGTTTCTCATCGGCTAGCTCGTTCTTAAATATTAACCCATTTCTATGAATCTAAGTGATTCCATGTGGCCTTATTGTACCGGAGAAAGGGTCTGGGCATCTTCTCTCAAGTCCTACATCTTGACTCCTCTCTACTACCTCTCCCAGAATCTTCCTTGTCTCCTAGTCCCACTTATCTTGCCTTCCTATATGCCAACAAGACTTTATCCATTAGCCAATAAGAGAAAGCATATTTATAGAATGACATCTCTCATCATCTCTTCTTTTCTGTCTAAAATAAAAGAAAATCTTTAACTTTAAAACAGTAAACTTACATATGACAAAACAGTTATCAAATAAGAACTAAAGTTAACAATATTTAGTCCATTAACATTAGCAAAAATTAAAGAAAAGTTTCCATCATCTATCCTATCTTTGTCAGTCTGAAGTCTTACATGTAACTTATCTTTAATCCTAAGGAAAACTATCAATATGACTATTTGTATTCAACTCCATCAAAGATCACAGTAGAATAATACATAAACTCTAAAACTGACAGAGACAACTCTCCTGGTCAGTCATACGAAGTTCTTCTGTAATGTTCCATCTTCAGCCTACAGAAACATAGTGTGTCTGGTAGACTCCTCAGTAAAGCAAGAAACTCCACCTATATTGGCAGTTTGTCAGTCACTTTTCTCTGTATCCTGCAGACTGTCTGGCAGACTCATCCATGAAGCAGGAAGACAACAGCAATGTCCATCTTGTTTCAGCAGTCACTTTTCCAGGGGTCCCACATGTCCACTTTATACAGCATAAAGTCAGTCCAGACAAGAACAGTATCTTGCCCTAATGAAAGCAAACTCCATAATGAGTTTATTTGATGTCCATCTTCCTTTCTGATGAAGGTGGTGTTGTCAGGAGCAGTTGTGCCTCACTGTTAAGAAAAACCCTAAACCATTTTAAGTGCCATATTCTGTAGGTCTTTGAAAGGTTTGAAGAATATTTATCTATCTCAAATATATCTCTGCATATCTAGAAATCCTAACTAACATACGTTTTGATTATTATAGGTAACTATCTATAATTTGTACTTAGTTCTACATTACATTTTTAAATGAGCTATGTAAACACAATACCAAAACAAGAGAAGAAATACACATATCACAAAAATCCATTCCAAAACAAAGCATTCATTTCTATACCATAATCCCCTTTTTACCTTTAGTAGATTATACTATTTTAAATCAGTGTAGATCATTTTAGATCAATCTTTTGAATCACTGACTGTCTACCTAATTTCACATTTTAAAAGGAATGGAAATAAACAAAACACAAGCAAGATTTTTTTTTTAAATGTCAAACTTCTACGGCATAAATGTAATTATATCCTTTAGTGTATATCTATTTCGATGCACCCACTCTGCTACTGTTTTAGACCAATCAGTATCAAGAATTTCTTGTCATGTTTTTTTCTTTTTAATTAGGTTGTAAAAACAGACCTATTATTTTTTTTTCATATTAAGATTATATATACAGTCATGGAATAAAAACAACACAAACAAGCACTTAAACAGGTGCTGGTGTTTAATTAACTGTTTTTTGAAAGTAATTACATGTTTAGTTGTTTTTAATACATGGACGTTTGAAACCTCCATTATAGCCTGTGGGGTTTTCTTCAACATTGGAAAGTTGCTACTAATTGGTCAAGAAAGGGAAAAAGTTTCACATTTGACATTTAACCACATGTTCATTTTGTGAAGCAGCTGCAATTTTATAAACTTTCATTTCAGAAAAGATTAACACGCAGTTCTATTTTTACTTTATGGAAAAAGTCATTTTAAGCTATTAGTGCATGTTAGTTCTCAAGTATTTGATACTCTCCCAGTGAAATAAAGGTTAACAATGTCTCCTGGATAGAATTAGCATCCATCAAAAGCACTGACAGGGCCCATTTCTTACTATCAAAAAACACAGCATGAGACAGAGAACAAAATGTACTCTTCCTGGTACTAGAGATGTCTGAAAAACAAGCAAAATTGAATGCAGCCTCAGGGATTCAGACAATAGTATGAAGCCTTACTGGAGGGTTTTATACCATTTTATACTTCTGAATTCATCAATCAAGATGCAGAAATTATTAAAATTGCTGGCATCGCTATTGTTGCATGCTTTCTTTTCTCTTTATTTTTTTCTTTGCCAGGCCATAATATGGGTTTCATCTATAATTACAGAAACATCTATGTGGATGATACTCAAGTTAACCTTGGGTGTAGTTTCATTACTTCTGAATAATTTAATATCAAGATTTGTGATTTATAGAAAACATTTAGGTGTTTTTATACTATTAGGTTAAAATGATGAAATCTAAGAAACAATTATAAATTATCATCTATCAGTCAACACTGAAATTTTCCAAATATAGTTTGGGTTAAAATCCTCTATGATTGTTTTTTTTTGCTTATACTTTTAAGTATATTTGAAAAAGGAAATTTTTTAGAAGAGGTTCTGTTTATTTGCATACTCTATGTTTAGACACCAACTTAGGGAAGCATCCAGAAAGAAGAAAAGGGAAGTAAAAAACTAAACCCTTTAACCAGTAGATGATAAACATGCAGAGATAATTTGTCCACTTAATGTATATATACAGTTGTTAATGAAAAGCAATGAATAGAACTTTTAAAATTTGATAGATCCATATAAATCATAAAGTTATGCTTTTATGAATATCAAATTATGTAAGATATTTTAAACAATATAAAAAAGGAAAGTTTGAATTATTACTCTATGAAAATACATTTACATGTAGAAAGGATACAGCCATATTGTATTATAATGTTCAAAACATAAATTTGACGCCTAAGAGATGAGGGAAGGACACTCATATGCTTTGTTTATTACTCTGTAAATATGCTCTGAATAGCCATAGACATGAGCCTTCCAGCACAGAATTTCTCTTCCTGTCAAGAGTTAGCAAACATTACAGTCAGAGGATCTACAACCACCTTTCAGTTACCCATTCAGCATTTTAGATCTGTGTACTCTCCCTGGCTTTCTCCCACTCTCGACTCATCATACAAATTCAGAACCCAAGTGTAAATCCTTTACCTCTCTTCCTCATTCGATTTTACTGTACCGATGGCATATAACTTAATGTGAACAGTTTTCCACCAGTTTGGTCCCACAGCCATGTCAGCCCCAAATAACAAAAAGAGATGCTGTATTAGATATAAAGCTATTGGCCTGTTACTAGCATTTCTTATTAGCTAGCTCTGTCTTAAATATTAATCCATTTCTATGAATTTAAGTGTTTCCACGTGTTCTTATCTTATGGAGAAAGGGTCTGGGCACCTTACTTCTCTCACGTCCTACATCTTGACTTTCTACTACCTCTTGAAGAATCCTCCTTGTCTGCTAGCCCCACCTATTTTGCTTTCCTATTGGCCATCGGGGTTTTATCCATTAACCAATAAATGAAAACATATTTACAGAATGACATCTCTCATCAATAACTTCTACTCTCTGGTGAATTAAAGTTTGATTATGTGTTTGTACAGTTTATAACTGTTATTTAATAGGTACTTCTGATCTTTTCATGTATCTATATGAAATAATTACATAATACTCAATAGGTATGGCACTGAAAACTATTTAATGTGGTTAAAATGCACAGATGTAAAAATCATTTCTTTTTATAATTTGCTACCATAATTTTGTGTTTAAATGTTCTTTAAAGATCTATATAGGTTCTTGAGAGTTTACATATTTGTTGTTATCAAATTATATTTAAATGATACTTTAGTAATTTTCTTTATCACCTAAAAGAATTCTTGAAATCTTAAAAATAGCTTATAAGTACTATATAATATAGTCATACATTTTCTGGGAAAGCAGATAGAACAAGAAAACAAAATCATCCGGAGTGAGGTAACCTTGACCCAGAATGACAAGAAGTATATGTATTCGATTATATTTGGATATTAGCTCTTAAATCAAACCATAGAATCCACAGGGGCTACACTGCTCAGAGTCACAGGGGGGGCTAACTGAATGAAAGTACCTTCAGTCAACAGTTGACAGTATTTCAGAAAAACCACATGCTGTGCTGGCAAGGCCAGATGACAAAGAATGATCTGGAAGAAAAGGGCAAGCACTTAAGAGTAACCTTGGGACTCGCTCTCACAATTGCTCAGATCAATAATAAAAATATGATATACAGGTACCAATTGTGATACCACTAATGTTGCTTCCTAAAAACCCAGATGTGAGCCAAGAATCGACATTTAAAGGAAACTTGGATACTCATTGTTGTCAAATATTAGGATTCAGAGACATCTTAAATTCAGTCTTTTGCATACCTATCAAAAATTAACTAAGAAGATAACAACCCTGAATTAGGAAGAATGAGGGGTTGGATTGTGCATTCATGCACAGCTTTTCATGTTGAGCTCTTGAGTTTTTTCAAGGAAGTTAAGAAAATAATGAACATATTAAACTAGGACACAGAATAGAGGCAGGCTTTCTTTCTTTAATTTAATGTTACAGAGTGTGGTCATAACTGCATACACTGATTCAGATATGATATTGTCATCACAAATAGATGATAAATCATGCTGGCTTTTAATACCATGATCTTGGGAAAGGTTAAGCATAAGTTACAGCTTCAGTGTGGGTTTAGAAAATGTGCTTGCCAAGATTAAAGGCAGAGAAGAAAATATTGTGTAAGTTGTCGTTGTTTAAATCAGGATAACACCTGACAATATTGAGGGAGGGGAAAGACTGCTTGATGATTTGTAATTATGTAAATCAGGGTAGGCTAAGTTTACCTGTGTAAAGATGGAAAGGAGGATTTCAGGTTGACATGTTTATGATCATTACTAGCATCAGGGGATTCTGCCTCAGCTCAATGGAGGAGATACCATCTGCAACCCATTACATCATGACTGTTGTCACAGAAAACGTAACTAGAGGTGTTTGGTGCCCTCTCGTTTACTTTGCAGGCAGTTCACTGTTAGCTTCACAGTTGTCTTAGATGACAGTATAGTCAGAACTACTTCCAAGACTCAATTTAACATCAAAGTGTATATGTAAAAGAACAGGCAGAACTTTTTATTGACCACTAGTTTTCACTGTGATGACATTCATAATAATTTGTTGATCTTCAGACTATAGCATGGGCCTGAAACTCACTATGAAGTGATGACTGTTTTTGTCCCTCAACTGAGTGGATATCCTTCTGCCTTAGCGTTTTGGGTGCTGGTTAAAAGCATGAGATACCATATAGAGATAAAAGAGAATGTCAACTTGCAGATCATTTTTACCATGGTTTGCTTATAGTCAAATGAATTAGCTTTTATTTTTTATAACAAATTAAACTACTACAGAAATAACTTTAGATATGGATGGGCTCAGAAGGTCATATCACTCTTATCTGTTAATTTCTTTTCATAGAGATTGAGTTGTTATCTTCAATAGTGTTACCACTGGTATGCTATGTCCTTGTAAGCAACTATAACTAAAATCTGTGATTCACAAAAATAAAAAAGACAAACAATACAAAATGTGTTGGGAGAAGAGGGATTCTAGTGGGTAGATAAGTTCAGGTAACTGGTATGCACATGATTGAAATTGTATACATGTACAATAACATCTAAAATAAATTTTAAAACATACAATTATTACACAACAAAATGCCCTTTATTACTAACATATTACTAACAAATTGATAGGTAGGATTATATCTTAATAGAAAGTTTTCACTGACTTAGAAATATGGGCAGTGTTACAATCATGGATTTGCAAGATTTAATTTAAATAAGAGTTTTCAGTATAATTTAGTTTCCTGGGAATTATTCCATGGTAGGAAATCGCTAAAAAACAGTAACTAGTAGGTCTCTGGAGTCCTACTAAAGAGTCATTTTTCTCTTTAAACCTATAATGGCTCCCTCTATTAAGGTTATTAAGGTATCTCTCTCTATCTCTCTCTCTCTCTCTCTCTCTCTCTTTTTTTTTTTTTTTTGCTCTTGTCTATTCATTCCCTGACTCAATCTTCCTGGTCCCACATGTTTTCCTTTCCTCCCCTTATCTTTCCCCTAACTCCCTCTCCATTCACTTCTCACCACTCCCAATATGCTCGGGAGATCGTGTTCCTTTCCTCCTTCTGAGAGGGGCCTTGTATGAATTTCTTAGATTCCTCCTTGTATCCTAGTTTCTCTGGTGGTGTGAATTACAGGCTGGTGATCCTTTGTTCTATGTCTAAAATCCATATATAAGTGAGTACATACCATGTCCCTCTTTTTGTGACTGGGTTACCTCACTTAGGATGGTTTCTTCAAGTTCCATCCATTTGCCTGGAAATTTCAAGATTCCAAGGTTGATCCCAACTAACAAATTTAGAAACAGGGGAAAGTCTACCTTAAATGTCCTTCTCTGATAATGAGATTGATAACTAATTATATGCCATCACAGAGCCCTCATCTAGTAGCTGGTGGAAACAGCAGACACCCACAGCTAAATACTGAGCTGAACTGCTGAAATCCAGTTGTAGAGAGGAAGGAGTGATAAGAAAAGGGGTCAAGACCAGGCTATAGAAACTCAAGCAAGGGGTGAGTTCATGGACCCCCTGACTGTTAGCTGGGAATAAAATATTGTACCAATTCAGATTCAGACCCCCTGAAGATGGGTCTCAGTTAAAAGGCCTGGGCAGTCTAAGGGACCTCTGACAGTGGAACCAGAATGTATCCCTGGTGCACAATGGGAATTTGGGAGCACATTCCCCATGGAGGAATACTCCCTTAGCCTAGAGGTAGGAGGGAGGGCCTAGACCCTACTCCATATGACTTGACAGATTTTGATGATCCCTCCTGGAAGGCATCACCCTCCCTGTGGAGTAGGAGGTGGTGACATTGGAGGAGTGGTCGGGGGACATGTGAAGGAGGGAAGGAGGGAAGGAGAGGGAACTGGGATAGATATGTAAAATAAGAAAATATAATAAATATATACATAGAAAAAGAAAGAAAATGGTAACTATACTTTTTAAAAGACTAATAATTTATACTTAGTTCATTTCCTGGGCATTGGTAAAAAAGTATAACTTGTCTTTTTTTTTTTTTTTCAGTCGATCCTTAACATTTTACAAGTAATTTAAAACACTGAAAGATATTGGAAGAAAAAAAACACTAATAAAACAAAACATTTGATTAGATGGCAACAGAGTAAAACCAAGAATATCAAATTTGCTTGTTGGTTTATAAAGCTATTGCTTTTCCATTGCTTAAGTACAAAGAAATGGGTGAGAGGCATGTTAGCTCCAGTAGTTCCAGAAATCCATGACATTAGTAGTGAGGGAAGTGGGGAAGGGATTCAGGAGGACATCAAGAGAATAGCTGATATCAGATTCCTTCTGATGGGCAATTGTGGCTTGAATAGTGAAGACGAAGCCGGAAATGACCACATAAGAGTGGTCTTCAGTACCTATAGACACAGAATGATTTAGTCTCCAGTCATGAGTAATAAATTTTGGTGTGTGCGGTTTCACATTAACCAGCACTTTTATAAAGGCATGTCTGGGAGACAGTCAGGTATCTGACAAAACTTACAAGTACACAGAAATGTACAGGGCACCTGCCTCGAAAAGCAAATGTCCTTCAGTGAGAATGGTGGTACAGAAATGTAATCCCAATGCTTGGGAGACTCAGGCAAAAGGATTGTTGTTAGCTTAAGGACAGCCTAAATCATACACAAGTCATCTAAAGATGCATGACCAAACATTGTCTTCAACGGATTAGGTTTCAATTTATAATAATACAAGAAAACCTCAATGGTAGCAACTTACATGGTAAATGGGAGGGAAACAAAATTCCATGAAAAACAATTGCTCATAATACATAGTTAACCCGACACTTGAGAAATTTTTGGAATGTTTGTGTTTTATTAACACAAACAACTTCCAATAAGTAACATTTTGAGTTGTCTGTAGTTTGTTAGTTTCTGGATTACTGAATTTATTAGACAATACTGTCTTGCCTCCTGTTTCATGCCTTTTCAAACAATGTGTCAATGTAGTTCCCTGAACTTAGAGGGCTCTTGAAAGCTGTATGAATATTCTTTAACAAAACAAACAAACAAACATAAAATGTATATAACTTGTAGTTAGTAGAAATGTTTAGAAAGTCCTATACATTTTTAATGTGAAGTCACAATGTGGACAGAAGGAAAGTTTCAAAATAGCTTAAAAGAAATCTGCAAATAACTAGATAGATAAGTGTGACTGGTGTTAATTTGTTACACCCTTAAAGAGAGAGATAGAGAAAAAAACAAACAACAAAACAAAACAAAAAATAGAAAATATTCCCCACACAACCCTGAGGAGGTTGGCAGATGCTCACACAAGGCAGGTTCAATCCAGAGTTATCCCTAAGAGCTAAAGACAACTCTTTCTATTTTAGTTGTGTGGATCTTATACTATTTGTCACACTACAATTAATGGTTTATGAGTGAAAAAAAATGTCAGTAAAAATGTTCTGCAAATGGTAAAGATATGCCATTTGGAAAAGACAATAAAAAAAAATCCTACAACAAGAGAGATTCTTCAGTGGATGTCAGTTGATACCTTGCCAAAATTTCAGTGTCTAATTTTACCTTTAATTTCCCTCTGGATTGGAGATTTCAAAATATAATGCTTATCAAAATTTGTTTCACTAAATACCATTTTAACAGTGATTTTTAACACTGTTTTACCAGCCCTGTCTCCAGTGAAAAGCAAACAATTGGCTAGGCACCAATTCCTGAATGATTCAATAAAACCAAAATAATTATTAAGTCATCTTTATGACATCTTTAGCTATTATAGTGAAAGATGAGGAATCCCAAAATTTGAGGACCAAAGAGGTCATTCCAATAGAAAGTTATTCATCGTGACCCTTTAGAACAACCTTGTTGTGTTAGGATCTTTGTAATCTCTAGGATTGTCCACTAAGAGATAAATTTAGCCCGCAGTTTGGTGCTTAGGTGGCTGCTTACAGCATTGGAAAACATAGCAGCCATAATGACTCCTATATTGCAAAGGTATCAAATGTGGTCTCTGACCAGCCCTCATAGAGTATCCTTCCCTTCAACACCTGTATTGTACAGTATTTGCTACTTTCACAACTTTTCATTGTACATTTTAGAAAGAAAAGCGTGTGTTTACAATAAAATAATATTCATTGTGATCTTTTGAAATTTAGAGAAAATGGAAAAAATCAAGATATATATATGTATATTAATATATATATATGTATATATATATATATATATATATATTAAATATGCCTGTGCAGCTTAAGGTAAAATAAGAAATTAGAATTAGAATTTCTCTAGCTTTAGATATACCTATAGCAAAAAGTTTGTAGTTCATCTGTTATTGTCAAGGATTCCCCTAATAGTAAATGCTTTCCTGTCAGAATTATATTCAGTTCTAAATTCAGTTCTTATTTGGTGGAGATAATTAGTACAATTTTCTATGTATTTACTTCTTCATGTTTTAACTTTTTTTTTTTTTTTTTTTTGGTACTCAAATGTACTGCATTTCGAATAAAGCCTACTTTATACATAATTGTGAAAATCAAAGTGAAAAGATGCAGGGTGTCCCTTGTTAAATGACTCTTAATACCTCTGTGTCTATATTGCTTGTGACATTTCCAATGTTTTTATCTATAATTATGAAACTACAGAACTTACTGAATAGTATTTTAATTTTAGCTTCTCATTTTTATTTGAAGTCACCATTAGAGCATTATCACAGCGGGACACAGATTACAATAATTCTAATTATTCTACCTTTTTGTCCTTGTTCTCAAATCCATCTGTTCAGCCAACATATCCTTCAGAAATCAGTATGTGTAATCCTAATAGAAGCCACTCTGATTGGAGTGGGATTAAGAGATTGTAATTCAGCCAAGTTCCCACTCTACTAGGCCTTTCCAATTCAGACCTTCCTGAAGAGTCAAGAAACACTGGAACTTTACAAACAGCACTGAGGAACTTATCAAATCACATCTATGCAGCAGAATGCTAATTTTTAATTAATCTTGCTTTTCTTTCTAAAAAAATATTTTCAAAATAGAAAAGTTCATATTGAGAGGACATTAAATTTGTTACCATGTTTCTAGAGTTGATAAAGTAAAATTTTGTTGTTCCTTTTGGGACACAACTTAGAGTAAGATGATCATGCAAGCAATTATTTCTTCTTAAAGTGCTCTTTACTGACATAATGACTCATTCATCACTGAGATATGCCACCATGTAAATATACATATAATTGTTAGATGTCAATGTTCTCGAAAGATGTTAAAATTTTCCTTCTGTGGTAAATTTTCTGCTTCAAAGAATAAAGTAATAACTCTCACTGAAATGATACTCAATATAGTGTATATTTTCCTTTTTCCTTGACATTCATTTTAGTCATTGTAATTTTTTATATGCAGAGAATTGTATTGTTATACCAATCATTCCATTTGTGGTTGATTAAAGTCACAATTTTAATTTTGTCAAATTAAAATTTTTAAGTATTTATTTTGCCAGTAGGATTACTGAAGCAATTGTCACAGTCTTTCAGCCATTCATTTTTTTTTTTTTGAAAATGAGCAATTCTGATTATTTCTTTTGTTCATTTGTTAAAACAAGTGAATGCTTTTGTAAAGATGACCTGATTCGTACTCATCATTCAAAGAGCTATAACCTTGGCAAACACTGGAATAATCAAGTGTCCTGTGTGCATTCAAATCCTTCATTCTGTCAGACATTTCATTTGGTACTCATGAATTTTGAAAGTAAGGATTCATCTGAAATAGTTCTTAAAATTTTTGATGTTATTTTCCTTTGCAAGATGGAACTAAAACAATTTAAAAATGTAATGTTGAAGAAAGTGCAGTGATATATTTCTATCATGAAAAATACCATATCAGAAAACTTAAAAGAAGGAAGAAATATAATTTATCTAGACTAAACTGAAATATTATTGAAAATTACAAAACTGTGTATGTTAAGAACACAGAGAAACAAATAAATTATGTAATAAATATAAATAAATGATATATGTTATAAAATTATATAATATTCTTAATATATACATAATCATTGTTCATTCTTAATATAAAATATGAGTGCTATTTTTGGATGTATTTTTACTAAAAGACATATATATCACTTAATTTTTAGAAGTCATTTAATATTGACCATAATCAGACATGTGCACAAACCTAGCATCCCATGGGCTGAGACAGGAGGAACAAAAGTTCAAGGCCAGATTAAGCTACATAGCAAGGTGAGGACATCCTAAGCGTCATGACACTTGATAAGGCAACAACCAATCAACACAATTGAAAACTGAACAAGGAAAGATTCAAAGAAAAATCTCATTTTAATCATCTCTCTTTTTCTATTTCTTTTAAGTTTTCTTGTTGTAAAATTAAATCTAAGAAAGACACCTTCATGCAAATACATCTGCTATACACACTCTCTTTTGAGACAACTTCTGCTTTTCCCAAGATAATTCTTTGTTGTTTGGGACTGTACTGTGCATGCTAAGGGATTTTATACACTTGGCTTTTTTTTTTTTTTTTTTTAATCTGCTAGATGTGAGTTCCAAATGGACCTGAATACTTTCACAGACATATGAGATTCAAAAAGAAATTGAATTTATTTGTTGCCAAATTGTGTATGGATGGACAAAGCTTCGTGCCAGGTAATCATTGGTATAACACAAACCCTCCCTCACTATGGATTCCTGACCCAATGACTTTTCTCTATTTGGCACAGCTAATTGAAATACATCTCCTTCATCTTTTGATTTTGACCAAGTTTGATAAGACTTTTGTCCCCATTCCAAATTTGTACATGGAAACGTACATTTTACTCTATGTATGTTCAAGTAAATGGTGAAAAATATCAGTTGAAAACATAAAATCATGTAAAATTTCATTTAATTATTTACCTTATCATACATATAAATTGACTTGTGTTTTTAAAAATCAAATTTTTAAGTATTTAAATACAAGGATATTTATGAGTTCCACTTACAGACTACAGTCAAAATTAAATATAGATAAATTGAAAATGTATTAGCTGACTTGCAAAAGTTAAAATGCTCTGTTTTTATCTCTAGTTATGTATTTTAGAATGTGAGGAAACCAGTATAAATAGGACTCCACAAATTCAAGTAAAATAACCCTCAGATAATATAAGCTCTAGGTAGATGTGTGCTGGCTAATGTTTACTCTGTTTCTTTCTTTTATATTTATTTGTTTATATTAATTCTATATAATTTAGGCAAAAACAACACTATAACTAAGGCTCTTGGTTGTTCATTTGAAAAGACTATCTATAAAAGAAAAGCGTAATTCTCTCACTGAAAATATAACTTAAATATGCCCTTCTGGTATGAGACCTCCCTTCCTTTTAGAGTTTAAAATTGCTTTACAGTACTGTTCTCCTGGGGAATTAGAGCATCCAAGACAATGGTAAAGTAAAATGGACTTGAAATTTCAGATGATATCTGCAGTAGTTTAATCTATTTTTTTTTCTTTCTCCAAGGAGATGAGGAAATAAAGAGACTGAGAAAGACTGTAAGGAATTGTAGAATACAAGTCAGGCTGAGGCAGAGCCCCTGCATTCAATTTGTTTATGTGTATCACATATACAAATCTGATTGAAGATGAACAGTTACAATTGTAGCATAATCGATAACAAAGTCGGCTGTCCATCGCAATACTTAATTGAAATATTACAATATGGTAACAATGCTAGTATATGAGTAACTACACTGACAGCTGCTACCACTAATATTATATGATAGGTGTTGGGGGAAAGCTGTGCGTTTCACTGTGGAACGTACATTGCAAGCATAAGGTTTTGGCTTCAATATCAAGTTCAAAATTAAATCCTTGATAAATTAGCAGACACATAAAAACATTGGTTTATGGTTAGGTACATAAAATCTGTCACTTCCTTTATATAAGAGTGATGAATATTTTGCATATCTATGTAAAATTTTGCAGCAGAACATTGAAATTTTATGCATCTTTATCATAACAGTGATAGAAGAGTTATTTTTATTTTTCAATGATAATAGAGTTTTACTTATAGTCCCTAAGTCAAATGCAGTGATTCAGTTACCTTTTTACATGATTTGAGTTGATATGCAAATAGCTAAAGGACATACAGCAGTAACTTTGCCAAAATTTAATGTTTGAAAGCTAATTGCCATAAACTACTCTCAATTTATCCTCAAGGTGTTTTAAAATACTTATTGGACAATCTATAATCTCAGTTTCTATTAATTAAATTATCTGGTGGCTATATGGGTTTATGATGTAACAGAAGGCATTTGCTACAAATAACTTCACAACCACTAATCCAAGAAGTATTTAGATAATATCAAGTATTTGGTGAAATTCATTTAATTTGTAAATCTTTAAGAAAAGGTCATAAAAATCAAGCACAGTATATTGAGACATTTTTTAAGAGTTCAGGTTGTATTTATTTATTTATGATTATATATATATGTATATATATATACATACATATATACACAAATGTGTGTAACTCTGATATTGAGAGATTCTTAAACACAGAGTAACAAAAGATGATGGACTTCTATTTTTTAATAGATTAAAATTCTATGTCCCAGCTCACTCCATTCCAGTATTTCAGATAAATGTCATAAATGTTTGCTAGTAAATGATAAAATCAAAATATGTAAAATTTAATGATGGAATTGTTTTTGCTTGTTAAAATAATTTTGATTATCAGAAACATTCCTAAGGATTTAATGCCATATAATTTGCAAATAGAACTTGGTCATAATATTAAGAAACTCAAATGTCTTAATTTGTTGATATGGGAAGGAGTGGTCTTAGTTCTGCGCACATGGATTTGTGCTGGCTCATCCCTAAATTGAACTGAGGAGTATTAGGAGGAGAAATGTCTCATCAACTTTCCTTCATTGCTATTTTGTTTATTTTACAAGAACACTAGACTAATATCTGTTTATCTAAACAAGACGTTTTGTTGCATGCAGGGAGACATAGTCTTAAATGAAACAAAGCAGGAAGAGATAATGTTTGTTAGCTCCCATGTTGTAGATTTCAGGAATAGAAATGTATGTGTCCTACTTTGAGTACATGAGAAAAATTTGGTGCCATATTATACAGGAAAGTTGAAGCATGGCTTAACATAGGTTTTATGGTTTAAGGAGCACTCTATTTTTTCTTTTTAAAAAAATTCAGTCAGCAAATTTAATGAATTTTTTAATGTATCAGCTATTTTGTTTCACATTTGAAGATATAATATATTTAAAAAATTGTTTTCTGAGAGAGTGAATATCATTCCTAAAGCTCAGGTAACAAAAGGCAAACATGGGATTTCAGGGTGTCATCCAAATTGAGCACAAGAAAATAAGAGCAGAAAGGCAACTAACATGTTGGGAGAGAATTTTATAATTCATCCAGAGAAAAGGGGGTTGATGCCATAAATATACAAGGAACTAAAAAAAAAAAAACAAAAACAAAAAAACAAACAAACAAAAAAGAAACAAAGAAAGAAATAATCCAATTAAAATTACAAAGGACTTGGCTAGATATTTATCAAAGTAAGGCATACAAATGGCTCAAAAATACATGAAAAAATGTTCAGCATTACTCATTGTCAGAGAAATATAAATTAAAACCACAATGACTTAGTACTTGACTCCTTTTAGAGGGCTATTGTCAGCAATATGAAATATATGTGTTTGCAGAAATATGGAGGAAATAATATCCTTGCATACTGTTGATATGAATGTAAATTGGTAGGAATATTGTGAAAAACTGAACAGAATTTCCTCAAAAGGTAGAAGAGTAGACTTTGTAGTACACAACAAAACAGCTGTTCAGCTGTGCCTGCTTGCAAAAGGTCACCATAGCAGGGATGTTTTCCTGTTAATGTTCCCTCATAGAAGGGGGTAGAGAAGTTCATTAGTGCCTTACTTGAATATCCTGACATTCATCCCAAGCAGATGCAAGCAGTTCTACCCTAATATCATGACCTCACAGTTTCAGGAAGGAATTAGAGTATATGAATTACATAAGATGATGGGAAGGTGGAAAGGGCATCAACATAATCATAGGGGAAACCTTCACACATTGTGGGTAAAGAATTTAAAGAATTACTGCTTTGGGGTCACCCATGCTCTTGGTGATAATCCCTCTCATCTATGCAAATAAGTCCAATAAATTCATTAATTCCCCAGTGGTTATAAAATAAAAAAATAAAAAGAAAGAAACTCAAATTTCATGAAGGAGAATCTGTTTAAGTCAGCAACTGGCAAAAATAGAATCAGAAATGCCTAGTTTTGGTTCTCATTCATATGTGTTCTGTTCTAACATTATACAGGTCCGCTGAGAAGAATTGTGAAGTACACACACACACACACACACACACACACACATACACACTCACACACGTATCCATGTGTGCATGCGTGCAAGTGTATATGCGTGTGTGTGTGAGTGTGTGTGTGTGTGTGTGTGTGTGTGCGTGTGTGGTGTGTCAGTGTAGAAATAGAATGGACATGACCGAGCTTAGTATTTGATGTGTTTCAAGTGTCTGAAATTTTTGCTGTGTAATACATGATAGGTAATCTCTTTGTGACTTTCCTTTGTATCTCTTTAAATATCACAAGTATTCAATAGTCATTCTGAGCTCCTCTCTGTCTCTGAGCTTCTTTCTATTCTGTGTTTAATGTAATGCAGGATGTATAAGACATGTAAATGAAATATCAGTGATTACACCCATAGTGAGGCCCCAAAGAATTCCCCCATCAATTTACAATCTATTTGATTAAGCCATGAATAATATATATTAATTTCTAATTATGTTATAAGATAACTCCTTAAGACATCCATTATGAAAAATTCACTGTATAAAGAGTTGTAATGAATTACCTAAATTACTCACTGCAATTGAATAGATTAAAATATGTCAAATTATACTTAACCACAAAATTCATTTGGTGACATCTTAGTGCTTATAGTTTGAAATAAATTGTTAATATATTATTGGAGTACAGGCTTACCTCAAGATAAAAATAATCTCCAATACTTCTATACATGAATGGAAGACACTTAGAATATTAGGGTGACATTCATCAATATAAATTTATGTGTAGGCCATTAATATTATTAATATGAAATAGTGGGTCTATATTTTACAGTGGAATCAAGGTCATGTTCACGTTCAAGTATGTGCAATATTTTAGTTGCCCTATCTCCATTAGCTTACTTTTATATGAAGAACTATTAATACTATGGAGTGAGACCTGAATGTCCCTCAAGGGACCCCACATGTTTCAATCTTTGTGGCCAAGTTTTGCATTAGGGAAGAAGTATTAGTTGATGTGAAGAATTTTAAGATGTGGGGCTGTGTGGGAGTTCTTAAGTTCCCTGCCTCTGTGTCCTTGGAGGAGGCTGCGAAGCCCATCTGTCTGCTTTTCCTCACTCATCCTGTGAGTGGTTTGCTTCGTTGTGTACCATTTTGCATCTTCACAGGAAGGCCATACCCACAGCTTATCCCACTGTTGTGCCATAACCCTTTGTGCTACAATTAGATTCCCGACACAAGAAATTTGTTATTGAGCACAAGAAGATTCCTCACGAATTTCTGGGGTCTGGAATCTAATTGTAGCACACAGGGGTCACTAATATAACACAAAGGATGTCATGTAGTAGTATGTGAACTGATCATCTGACATTACTTCAAAGAATGCACAATAGGCTTTGTCAAACACATCATATAATTTCTATCATCTATCACTATACAGTGATATTTTAAAATTCTATGGAATTAAACATTTTATTTCAATAAAAAGATAATATTATTATCCTATATCTTATTAGTCTCTTTTTGACTTTTATAACTTGTTTCCTATAAATCCCATTGACCTGTGATTACTATAGGTACTTGGCCTATTGAATTTTGTTTGGAACTAAATCTTATTTAGCAAGTGCAGAGTCAGCCATTATTTAAGTAACATCATTGATCATACCCCCAGTGTTTTCAGCCTTTTTCCCTTTGAGTTTAATTAACTTAAACTTCATAATGTTCTTTTTTCCCAATAGCACACTAGTATTGTTAAGACATCTATTGCCCACTTGCTGAATCAATACTGGGGTTTGCCTGCTGACTTTAAAGTGATCCTTCAAACCAGTCATTCCTTCCTGCATGTATAGTTTCTTGTAGTTGACTATGCATAAATTAAATGTACACTGTAGCAAATTTGTATATGTGTGGGGTTAAGCTATTGAACAAAATGTGTTCTGAAATTTTTAGTAAAAATTTACAGCAAAATCTATACTTAATATGGGAAATTTTCTACGTATACAATAATTACTAATTTACTTCAGCACATAGTCTCTCTAAAAATATGTTTGTTTATTGAGACAGGGTTTCTCTGTGGAACAGCCCTCTGTCATGAAGCTATCTTTATAGCCCAAGCTGGCCTTGAACTCATAGAGATCCACTTGCCTCTTGAGTGCTGGGATTAAAGGCATCAGCTGTATTCTTGATTATATTTTGAAAGGAGATGAGAAGTCCTCCCTTTGCTCTTTTGTCTCCTTTTTCTGTATATTGCTTCCCAGAATACATGGTTATATTGCGTGATGCACGACTCACTTCCACAACCACCAGTAAGGTGATCTGATCAGACTTTAAGAACTCATCTGAGTGTCTTTGAAGACAGGCCTATTGGGAAACAATTAGCGCTAAATAAGTGAAGAAAATGGACAGTATAAATTAACAGCATCAGTACTCTTGAGGGAGAAGAAGGAGATTAAGGATGAGTAAGAGGTAAGAATGAGACTATTCTTTTTTTTTTTTTCTGTCAATCATCATATTCTTAGAAAGATTCATTTGAGAATACATAAAAAAGAAAACAGCCATGAATATGAAATAGTACAAGGGTGGAGTATGAGGGAGGAATGTGGAGGGAGAAATGGTAGGGAAAATTATGTAATTATACATTCTTTTAAAATATTAAAAATAATTTAAAAATCAAAACCTTTCAACTGATCAACTGATTCAGATTGAAAAACAATTTGGTAAATGGATAAAATAATTCTTGTTTTGCAGCTTAGAAATGGAATCTGTGGTAGATTTGAGTTCAGTTGTTGTGTATTTACTAATTTTTTAAAAATTATGGATACTCATGACATAAAACTCCCTTTTAGAGCTGGGGGACGGGGTGGTGGTACTTGAATTTAATCCCAGCACTTGAAAGAAAAAGACAGGCCTGAGCTACAGAGTGAATCCCTGGACATCCAGGGCTGTTACAAGATAAACTCAGTCAAAAAAAAAAAAAAAAAACCCAAACCAAAACAAAAAAACCCACAAACAATAACCAACTGTGACCAACACTGATCACTTATAAGACCAAGCTTCCAGAGCAAACTGTTCCCCCTGATCACAGATTTCTGGTTTATATATTTGTAAGAAAAGAAATGTCTGTGTTTTTTGTCGTTTATTTGTTGTTGTTATGACAAGGAATGTTAACAAGAAGAGAGGGACTTTTCAGAGAAATGTAACAAATATGCTCTACTCAAATATGACTGGATTCTCACAGCTGCTTCTGTTAACTCATTAAAATGGCACTTGGAAAATATTTACCCTGCAATAACTATAAAACTGATATTTTACATATAAATTTACCCTTTTCAAAAAGGAGTGATATTAATTTTAGAAGTTCATTAATACATTTTAATTAAATTATGATTGCATTGTTCTTCCTACCTGGTTCATTTCTTCAATCCCTCCCAAGTTTCAACCCTACAGTTCTCTCTATGCCCCTGCTATCCCTGAAACTGATAGCCTTTGTTCTTTCATTATTATTATTACACATACCCATGTATATTTATGCATAGATATATGACTATTACCTCATGAGTCCATTTTTGTTGTTTGCATAATGTGGTTCAGAACTAACCACTTTTTATTAGATAACCAACTTGGGGTGTCTTCCTCAAAGAGGCTTAATTCTCTTTTTCTGCAATTACTAATTTCTTACAGCATGTCATTTACCACCTACTGAATTGTCATGGCTGTTCATACTGACATGTCTAAGGTCTTATTTTTATAAAATAGAAATACTTTTCTAAATTGTATCTAATAGATTTATTTTTAATTTACACATGCTAAAATGATTAATACAATTCCTGAGAGTTGTCCTTTGATCTACAGACCATAGCACAAATTCCCCTGGGTGCAGGTGTACAAACACACAAACACACACACACACACACACACACACACACACATGCATATACTCAAAGACACACAAAGTTTATGCACATATGTGTATACATAGATGATATATATATATATGATTATATGTATTATATAATGTACATGTACATATATAATATGATTATATATTATATTATATACTATTAAACATAGTTCCTAAACAGACATTCATATTGTTAAGTGATTGCTTTGAAATTTTCATATGGTTCAGGATAAAGAAATTTCAATTTGATGTGCATCACTAGGCATGTTCTTTAAGCAATACTTAGTCTGTAAAAGTCTGCATTTCAAGTCTAAACTCTGACCTACTTGGGATTTTTGCAATAAGTGAGTTTCTGAGGAATGGGAGCATACCTGGTTCTTTGTGGAGAAATGATTTTTGACCTTATGGTCCTTTCTAGTTTATCTATCAGAAATATCATACATTAAAATATTAAATATTGTCAGAAACTAAAGCTCAATAGGCCACAGTGCCAATTATAATTAATGATGTATGAACATATTAATAATAATTATTATTCAGGTTTTATAGTAAACAATGAAACATTTATTTAAACAGGAAATGAAGTTTTTGCCACCAAGATTTTCCTCACAAAGCCCTATATAACCATTTCTCATATTTCCTTCAGGATAAAAGTTCACACTATCCTTTGAGATAATATTTATAATTACTATGTATCTGTAATCCACACAAACTTTAAATCCCTTATTCTTTCTATGTTTAAAAAAAAAACACTTGGCGATATGTACTTAACTAATTTAGTAGAAACCAATGTGAAATGCACATATTGTTATCTAAATCAAGTGTATTTAAAATTATTCTGTAACCAAAGATACTTTAAATGAAAGTTTTCTGTCAAAGGCTTTACTTATCTCACCTATCTATTCCAATTAGCTTGAACACTAAGAGCTTAAGACTTTTATATAAGAAAGTCAAGAATTTAAGATACGTATGACCTGCTAGAGAATGTAAGATTAAGAATATTATTATCCTTGGATTATTTCCCTACCTTTTAAATTGTACATATCGGGATGGTGATTAATATCACTATAAAATATGCTAACTTAGGGACAAGTGAAAGCCAGAAATGTTGTAGGTAAGAAATGTAAATTGTTTGAAGGAAACATACCAATCTTGCTTTAGTGCTTAATGCACAAAAAGGTGGATAAATCAGTCCTGGAGGAAAGTGATGCCAAAAGTTTCACTGAAACATTTTGAAACAGGGGATTCTTGTGGGTGCTCACAAAACAGAATGTAAGAGACAGTGCTGCTTGGGCCAGAAGAAACATTTGGAAAAACGAGGAAAAAATATTGTCACACATGGAAGGAAACTGCCTTAAATGAAATTCAATTTCCAACCTGAAATATAGAAGCATTTGCATTACCGACCTGTAGTTATTTCCATTAGCAAAGTGTTTCCATTAGCAAAGTACATATTTGCTTGAGGTATGTCAACAGGTTCCCTAGAGATGTTACATTCTTTTTGATAAGTGATGCCAATGTGCTGATCTGAAATTTATTTTTACTGTTTTATTCAAATAGCATGTTGGTAAATCATATAATATTCAGCTCTAAGAAATCTATAGCACTCAATTAATTTCTCACCTGGGGACTGAGCTTCTTAAAGAAGAGAGAACATCATAGTCACACCACAAGTGTGATAGTGCACAGGTGAGCAGAGTTCTGAAAATATGCCAAACTCCTTACAGCAGGTGCATGAGTGTGTGTGTGTGTGTGTGTGTGTGTGTGTGTGTGTCTGTATGTCTGTCTGTCTGTATCTGTGTACACACATGCATTTGCATGCGTACACATGTGTGGTGATGTGTTCAGACACCATAAGTGGTCATAAAAGGCCATCAGATGCCCTAGAGTTGGAATTAGAGCTGGAATTGCAGGCTATGGTGATTACTAGTGACCAATCTCAGGTACTCTGGAGGAGTGAGCCTCATACACTCGTAGCTGCTGGACCATCTCAGACTCCACTACCCTCTTTTCCCCACACCTAAGAGATACTACCAGCCTTTAGTCAGCAGTCCATAGTATCTTTAGCATAGGAAATTCATTTGCCTACTCCATGGTGCTACCAAAGTCAAAAGTGAGAGTCTGTGTTGTTTTAGGAGTCTCTCACACACTCCTGACCAACTTGTGAAAAGAGTGTGTTTCTCATGCCCTTTTATGGTGGTTTTTCTTTTTTTTAATGTCAGTACATATTAAAAACCTATTATGTAAACTTTTTACTTTGTATATTTATTTGTATACCAATTTTTGTCTGTTGTATTATATGTGTCTTCCTATTCACAGTAGCCTTAGATAAAATGAAATATCTAGAAATAAACATAAGCAAGTTGGTGCAACACTTGTAGAGTAAAAACTTTAAACTCTGAAGACAGTGATCGAAAAAAGAATGGAAAAATACAAAGATATTTATAGCAACCTATAATTTCCAGTATTTCAACCTATGGTTATCATGTGACCCTGGTTATTGATGTCCAGGCCACATATCTGGAGAGAACTGTTGACTTCCCACCCCACCTTGGACAGTTGCATCTTCTCTTCTGATACCATGAAGGCTAGTCCTTATGGAAGGAACATTTAAGTCAGTTCCAGCTCAGGATTCCCCCAAACATATAGACTATTGCTGCTTGGTAGTCAATGCCCAGAGGTGAAAGGTAAGCGCTATTGCTGAATACGCCATGCACGCACCTCAGAAACAATGACCAGAAACATATTCATGTTTACAAGTAGTTACTACTTATTTCCAGCTTCTATTAAAAGGAGAAAAGTGAGCAATAAGAGGAAAACAATGAAGCTCAACATAACCCTCCCTTTTCTAGAGAAATGCTTCAGCTTCGATTTCTAGCTACTTACAAGCAAGAGTCCATCTCTGTTTATCCTCAAAGTTAATGGCTGTTACTTGTTGACAGTTTTAACAGAATCACTTAGAAGAACCTCACTAGATTGCTCTGACGGTACCAGCAGGTGTTCATACCCCCTGCTCAAGCAATCTATAAACCCAGCATGAGAGATCATGACAAAATCAGTTGTGAGACTCACAATGGGTGAAATTGGCGGTAAGTCTGCATTTTTCATGAAATCCGGGGAGGGGGGACATGGCACAGCAGTTAATCACAGCATGATAGCTTTAAAATGACTTTCTGATGAGTTCTCCCAAAAAGTCCCTGTAAATCATGCAAGATTCTGAAGAAACTATTTACTACATGTAATTCAGCATGTTTTCTGAAAAGGCCATTTATAAAGCATGGTGCCTGCCATTCTGAAGAAAGGTCTAGATTCTGCTTTAATTTGGAACTTTCATTTAGTTGATAAGGATATTGTCTAAGATTATCAACTGCAAAGTTTGCTTTGGATGAAAGTATATACTCTATATTCCACCAGAGAAAATCAATAACTGTGTACATTAGTGTGTGTGTGTGTGTGTGTGTGTGTGTGTGCATGCACAAGAGAGATCACATGTGCTTATATTCTGACAGTCTCAAACAAGGTAGTTGTTGAGGTTTGAATGACATTTTGTCTTTATGATATTTCTATTGTTCTTATTTGCTAGCTTTCCTTATTCACTCTCATCACATACCCATTTGAAAATATTTGAATTAATATAATTTTCTTTAATTCCCCAACTAGATTTTCCTATATCATGTCATTAGTCACTATTATCAAGCTCAGGATGTACAATCCACATTTAGACACAGTTATCATCCTCCAACCTCTTCTCTGAGTGTAAAACCAGCTTGTTACTTGTCACAAATTATTTGACTACATAAAATAGTTTGCCAAATTTTGTCATTTATGTCTTTACCAAACTAACTATATTTTATTTTTTAATTCTACCTGCAAGGAGCAGGTAGACGTTCCAAGGACCCATGGATATGCGACTGTCTTTACAAAATATTAGAATAATTTGAGTCTCACATAATGCTTATATTTCCTAAAGGCTACATTCTTACCCAATTGATTTCAATTGATCCTAAATCCAGAAATTAATATGTAATTTTATTGAGTCTAAGCCACTCATTTTTACCCACTATCAAAATCAATCATGTATAATTCATCTATAACATTGAATGTGGGACTTCTTAGGAAAAACTTCCTCAGGATATTGGAAGCCATTCAGTCATATTTTTACTTTTTTTAAAACCTCATGCTGTATATTATATACAGTATTATATAAGTATAGATATACTTATTATCTATCATTTCCATACAATTTTAGAATTAGATGGGATTTCATTTGTTACATACATTTGCATGAGAAACACTCATGCAATAATACTATAAATTATAATACTATAAATACTTTATTCATTGTATTCAATCCTTAATAGAGCTATCTTTTCAATTGATCCACCAGTTTTGAAAATGTGTATAAGTCATTATTTGAATGATGTTTTTGGAAAAGGAACTTACTTGGATAAAAAGAAATGGCTGTCATTTTTCATTTTATACTTTCTGTTCAATTCAAAACTACCCCTTGGATATGATCTCTTAAAGTCTGAAATCACATTACCTCAGAGAAATGAACACTGAAGTCATTATATATAATTCTCTTATACTTCAGATAATGAAATTTAGACACCATAAGTTTCAGATATTTCTCAGGTCATAAGGTATTTCTAATGGTACTGCCTAAAATCTGTGGTTCACTTCTAAGGCACTCTTTTCTTTCTACTATATCAAGATTGATTTGTAGCCAAAGATATAGGTGCCTTAGTTAGGTTACTAATTTCTTATGGGTTAAGCATAATATTAAACAAAATACCAGTTTAAATTCTTAGATATTTTTATTGTATTACATATTTTAAAAGATACATAGTGTTCTGCAGCATATTGGTGAAACGGGGTTTTTCTATACCAAATAATTTTGGATCCTATATGAAAAATTTGGTGAATGTTAAATTTATGACTAATTGAAATAGAACTCATAATTCTCAAATTATTCTTCTATAAATAATTCTACAGTTTACTTGGACATTTAGTGAATGAATTCAGAAATATCTCTTAACATCCTATTGAGTATTAAGAAATAATTAATTTCCAAATGAGATTTGAAAGAATATTATTCAGATTCAATTTTCCGAGTTGTTAGAATTAATCATGGAGTATAGAAATGATTTACTTGGAATCAAAGGCATTGTTTGTATTAGAGTAGTAAAACGCATGAAGTTACAGATATAATCTCCTGGGTTTCTCCAAAGTGGAAGCTCGTTATGCAAATGCCTGAAATGATAGTCAAATTCTCCAGGCTGTCATTTTATTATCATAAAATGGATAAGGTGGATAAAATTTATCTAAATTCTTCTAGAGTTAAATATTGCATAATCAGGATAAAGACTGTAAGTTCATGGAGAAGCAGCGACATTGCATATGCATGGTTCACTTGCCTAGAATTTATTCAGGCAAAATAAAGCAGTATCATTTTATTAAACTCGATGAAGCATCACTGATCAGCTTCAACGTCAAACCACCCACAGATATTATAATTGCTTTGGCAGTCTTAGCCAATTAATATCACATTTTTACAAAATTAAAGTATTTAAACTGTACTTCATGCAGAGGACTGTTACAATCATGGCACATTTTATTTTTAACAGTTGCCATAGGAAACTTTTAGAACTGACTATAGAAATGAGTCACTTAATTAGCATAGTATTTATTCCATCTCATTTCAGTCAAGCAGATTACATGTAAGTCATATCTATTGAGTGTACTCTCTTTGAAAGTTAAAATAAAATGGTCTTAGAGTTTTCTCGAAGCTTACTGGGGACTGAACACCCAATCATCTCCAGAATCTAGTTAGGAGGTTGTGAGAGAGTATGACAAGGGCTGTTCCCTAGCTCCTTTGCTGCTCAATTTTGAGTATTTCACAGGTGGGTTGTAGTTGCCATTGTTTCAAACAGCATATGGTTCTCTCACAATAACACATCAAAGACAATTGCAAGGGAATGTAGCAAAGTAATATACATGTACCGAATAACACACATTAAGCCTTCCTCTTTTCAGTCTTTTGCTTTGCGTACATTGGGTGCTAATATCTGTGTTGTGTGATAGTTTGGTTTTGACACATTATAACTTAATGTTACCTTTTCACTACTTTACTTCCCATAAATGAATGGATTTAATATACTAAGAAAATAAAAAGGAGAGTTACATTGAGAAAATTAGAAAAAGTATGTAAATTGTGTGTTCAAATTACTTTTGATTTCTTTCTTATTGTATTATCATATGCATATACATGATAATGGGTTTCATTATGTCATTTTCATGCAACTATACAGTATATTATTACATATTAGTTCTCTATTCCTTTTTAGTTTTCTCATCTCATTCCACAAAGCTCACTTTCTGAAGTTTCCCATCATTCTCTCCCAACTCCCCTACATTATCTCACCTGGCTAATCCGTTGGGTTTAATTAGGTTTGCTTATGTAAACCTTGTAAGAGGCATAGCCTAAAGAAAGCATGTAGAAATGCATAAGGCTGTGCTGTGATAACTGTCACATGGAAACCTCTTTCTACAGTTTTACTGTGCTTAAATGTGTAAGAAGAATAAACTATACTGTCAGACTCTGGGAGCTTTAAGGCAGCATTTGCTTCACTCAGGGGAATTGTCTCCACACCGAGCCATAAGACTTGCAAGGTCCCAGACAAAGCCTTAATGAGAGATTATTTACAGGAGCATGAGTAATAATAACTTTAGGTACCTCACTGAAGAAATGGCTCCTCTTTCTATAGCCGCCATTAAATACCAATAATCCTCGGGGATGATTTCAGACCTCTAAGCCTTACCCTTTAGGAGCCATTATGTATAAATCCTTAGGTAGACATGGGTCTTAATTATTCCCTTTCCTATATGTCTATGTGACTGAATACTTCTATACTTCTTTCTTCCTTCCTTCCTTTCTTTCCTTCTTTCTTTAATCTTCTTTTCCTTTTTTTCTTTTCTTTTTTCTTTTTTTTGAGACAGGATTTCTCTATGTAGCCACAGCTGTCCTGGAAATCACTCTGCAGAACTGTCTGGCCCAGAACTCACAGATCCTTATACCTCAGCCTCAAGTGTTTTGCAATTAAAAACTTGTACAACCACCTACAGGCTGTGTCTGAATATTGAATGGGACATCCTGTGAAGGTGTTGTAGGTGTTGTTGTTTGTTATTTACTCTTATTACTCTTTCTCTGTTTGTGTTGTGGGGGATACTACCCAGCTCCTGAATAAATCACACAGAGCCTTGTAATGAATGTCAGCCTTAGCTTGACTTGTTTCTACTCTGCTTTTCTTAAATGAACCCACCTGTTTTGCCTCTGTGCTTTTTATCTTTTAAAGGTATATCTTCCTATCATTCTCACCCCATGGCTATCTAGGTGGCTGGGTGCCTGAGTGGTTGGTGTCTTCCTTTCCTTGTTCTATCTTGCTCCTTCTTTCTCTTCCCAGATTTCTCCTCCTATTTATTCTCTCTGGCTGCCTGTTCCACCCATCCTTTCTCCTGCTTTGCTATTGGACATTCAGTTGTTTATGAGATCATCAGGTGTTTTAGACAGGGAAAGATTCACAGCTTCAGAGAGTTAAACAAATGGGCATAAAATAATGCAACACATATTTATATTATTAAAGCAAATGTTTCATAGCAAAAACAAATATAACACACCTTAAAATAACATTCCACAACAGTAGGCCTTGCAGAGATACTGTCAATCTGTGAGTACAACTGAAATGTCCTCCCCGGAACACAGAATTCCATGTTTTCTTTGCCTATGAGTCTTACAGTCTTTAATTTGTGCTTATCTGATTCACAGTGGCTTGGAGAGCCTCATAAGGATTGAAAACTTCAAATTCATGTATTCTCTCCATCTTGATCAGTTTGAATCTCAGAAATACCTAATGACAAAGATATGACAAAACCAAAACAAATAAAAAACACCTCTGATTAAAATCAAGAGCAGCACTAATCTGTGGTTGTGAAGATTAATATTTGGAAGATTAATATTTGATAGTAATAACATGCCAATTTAGAAACATAACAGTTGTAGTTTCTCTACTGTAGCCTACGACCAAGGCAGCCATTGAATTTTGAGTAGGTTATTGGAACCAAACATATTCTTTCCTGTGGAATGTGTTTCAAATTCAGTCATAAAGCACTTGACTACCCCTGTAACACCCACTCCATTATTTAATCAGATTGATCAAATTGCCTGAAGGTTGGTGTTGAAACATGCAGGGAAGGATCCACAACTGGGTAAGGCTCTTGATACCTTTCCATCCGAGAAACCTATACACCACTACTGTTACTGTGCAAGCTAACAAGTAAAAAGAAAGCTTCTAACTAATTTTCAACTTGATATTTCTATGTTCTGCAACCAAAGAGTTGGTGAAGAAATGAGCAACAATAATATCTTATATTGTATAGAGGGCATTCAGGGACTCCTTGACGAACAGCTTCTCAATCTACCTATTTCAATAACTTGAGTCCTTACTTTCTGGTAAAGATACAATAAATGTTATATTGAGTTGTCTCCATTTAATGAAGTAATGTTTATGAGGTGATTCAATACTTCAAAATTATAAATATATGTATTTTAGTATGTTGATAATTGAAGTGGAGTCATGATTCTTATTTTGACATTTAATCAGCTCAGAAGCACTTCGAAAAATATTTTTAGCTCTACACAATTTTAACATACCATCTAAAGTTTCGTATTAATTTAAAAAGTTGAAAAGCAGTAATTAAAATGACATTATAAATATTGACTCTTTAGAATCAAATTATAATATTATTTTAATATATTTAAAATGCATCACTTGAGTAGAGAAAAAGGCAAAACTCACAAATGAAACATGAGTCTACAATTAGAGCCAACAATTTATTCAATTAACATATATAAGGTAATGGTGGGTCTGAACCTGGAAAAGTAACGAAATATACAAAAGGAAATCCACAGGGTATATTTTTTGAAAAAAAAAAAAAAAAGATCAAGAGAATCTGTGAAAGGGGAAGAAAGTAGTGATTCAAAAGTGCTGATCTGTTGAGTGTAAATATCTATAATTGATGAGTGTTGAGTGTGAATATCTATAATTGATGAGAAAGGCCAGTTTACCTATGTAACATTTGTATTACAGACTATCTATATAGAGGATCCAATGAGAAGTTATAATGATTTTTGCCCTGTGAACCCTTCTAAACTATCAATTACTTCAACCTATCTCTAAAAGATTGATGTCACTTGATGGCAAAAAATTGTCAGACATATATAAAGAGAACATTATTACTCTGAGTGTTTTTGAAATGAGCCCCATTATCAAGGTAATGAGTGAATCCTAGCAAAACATACTCTGACCTCAGACATGTGTGAGTCATCCCAAACAGCAATCATCCAGTTATAACATGGACAATAAAGTCAGAAAGGCTGCAAGAATATCTTCTAAAGGGAATGTGGGCCACATGGCTGTGCCTAGAGAAGTTGTTCAATACATATCCCGAGGATGTATTCGAATCACTTGAATGCTAAGGATATGTTAGCCACCCTTCCAATAGAGAAACCATATAGTACCCAGATCTGCAAACAAGTTATATGTTTATATGTAAATTTAATACTCTTGAGAGAAAAGTTTAATATTTTCAGATTCATAAAAAAATTGAAAGGAATGAAAGAAAACAAAAAATACACAAGAGGTAAAACACTTATGCTTAAAGGAAAAAAATTCCCTGAATATTTGCACATATATAATTTCGAGACTAATTGAACAGAAACATAGAATAAATGTTATTCTATAGAAGTATAGAATATCTCTTGGCCCTAAAATTTATGTAGGTTATAGATTTTGTAGTACTGTAACAGAGATTAATATTTTTAAATAAATGACTTTGTACTGTATGATTTATTTGTCAATATTTTAAGAAATACTTATGTTTGATATAATCTAGGGCATGAACACTATAAATAATGAAATTAAATGTAACTATAAAGCTGAAATCTACTTGAGCACTAATCAAAAGGACACCATCAGAATTCTTGAAATTAAAATGATTACATAAATCATATTAATATTTTTATGGTTAAAAATGTACAAATCAAAATATGTGTATCAAAATATATTCAGGTAACTTTTAGTACACTCATCCTAAAATTACAAGAAATTTGCAGAGAAATATGTTGAATTTACATTGTCTCATGCACTTAACTTTAGATAAAGAGAACTTATAAAGCAACTAAACAGAGTATGGAAATGTGAATACACAAAATGCTCAAATTTACACCATATCTAATTATATAAAACCTACTAATATTGATATTCTAATTTATTTTGTTAACTGCTAAAGAAAGTGCAGTTCTTCAAATGTGGGTATTAGATATTTACCTACGTATATGTGGAACTCTACATGTGATCATGAAAAAAAATACCTTCCTTAGTCAAAACTATTTCTGTAATTTCTGTATATCAGAGATGTATTTAAATGTTCAACAGTAAAGCCACTATGCATGATCACAAAGGAAAGCAAAGCAACCTTCATTAACTGGTATTTGGTTTTAATTAAAAATGATTTATTATTTATTTCACATATCCTGACTTTGGTGAAATAATTTGTCACAACTTTCCTTAGAATGTTGTGACATGCTGAAAAGTTTAAGACTATTTTAAATGGCCCATTATCAGCTTCTGTGATGTTACAGTGTAGGAAATCTACAGAACACAGCCTGCCCAGGACTTGACACCTACAGCCTTCTCCAAGCAAAGGGCAGCCGAGTTCCTTCTCCATATGTAGTAGTCTGTAAATCTACTGTTTAAGCAGAAAGGTGATTTTTCTCTACATTCTCTACTTTTTCTTTGTAGTAAATCTTCAGTGAGACTTATTCTTATTGCTAACTTTGTACATTACCATCTGTCATGGTATACCATGACACAGATAACTACACTATCATGAGATGAAAATTGTTTTCAATTGACTACAAAGCAATTCTTATAACCCTGAAACTCAATTTAGGTTAAGTATATATTTCTCTTATGTAGTTTTACAATAGCACAGCTAATATATTTTGCATGTTTTCATTTTTCAAACTAACTTAAGACTCCATTAAAAAAATATATATGTTATAAGAAAATATTTTACTACACTAGTTATATTTACTGAGATATTCTTCACTCTATACTAAAGAAATGATACCAGAGTAACTTCAAATAATTTATAAAAAATTAAAAATATATGCTTGAGAATAGTACACAGATATAACAAAGAACATGTCATGAATTTTAACAGTTTTAAATGCCAAGGAATAATATGGCTGTTTTCTTTATCAATTAATAGTATAAAATAATTATGATATTAAAAAGATATTCAAGTAAAAGTTTAGCAAATAAACAAAATTTGTTTTCTTTAAAGAGACTCATCATGGACAATTTAGTAAATCTTCTTCAAATTATCTTTTAATTGAGAACTTTTTCCATAGAATATATTATGGTTATTGTTTTCTTTCTCCAAATTGCTTCCAGATCATCCCCGTATCACCACCCTTCCAAATCTACTCTTTCTTGCTCTCTCTTACTAGAAAACAAATAGGCATCTGGAAGATTAACGAAATAAGATGAGTTAAATTAAACAAAGAAGAATGCGACAACTGGAACACAAGCCAAAAGAGAAGAAGAAGAGTCCTAAGAAGTGGGGGCACATGAAACATATAGGCACAGAAACACACAAATTCACAGCACAACCATTCCATGAAAACATGCAACTGGAACCACAGTATATAATCAAAAGACCTATAATATTAAAAAGGAATACCTGGACAAACCATTTTGAGATGATAGTAAATAGATTAAATTAATAAATAAATAAACAGATTAAATAATTAAATGAGTTAAAGTGTGCACTCCAGTGATTCTATTAGAATAAAGTTATACTTCCCAAACAACACTACCAATAACTTTCAAAATCCTCACACGCTCACACATTGACACACACACATACATGAACAGTGAGAGACAGAGAGAAAGAGAGAGAGAGTTAGAAGCTCTGCTACTCATACAAAAGAGTGTGGAAATTAAGAATTCCTTGTAGGTTGGTACCAATGGAGTAAAAATGTAATTGTAAGGAAGCACTTCTTAGGAAAAACACAAAACTTGTGAGGATTTAAATTAATAGGTAGATAGTATTATGCAGTAGGATCATTAAACAAAATTATAACTAATTTATCCAGCAGTAAAATGATGAGTCAAATATACTGGGCAAAATATACTGGGTATATTTTATTTCATCATTAATGATTATACATTCTTCACAAATAAGAGATATGAATTTGAAGACACCAAAAGTCATTTCTCACACTTGAAGGCTTATTATTGTTTTCAACAGCTTAGTAATAAAATGTAAACATGAGTCCCCAAAATTAATTACAATGCACTGAATTGGTTAGTTGGCAAAAAATGGGCAATGTTTGAAATAACCCCTGTGGGAAATCATTAAATAGAAGAAAATTGTTTCAAATTACAATGTAAGTTATTTTAATAAAATTATTTAAAGATAGTTTTCAGTTAAAATAAATTAAGCACAAAAATATATATTTTAATTCATCTATTATGATAGGAAGGATATTGGCAATTAAGATGAATAAATATATTCTGAAAATATTCTGTAATGTGAAAGGGCAAAGAGAAAACAATCATATGTGCAGAAAAATGCAAGAGAAGAGATAAAACATTATATGGTGAATTTATTTCTGGGACCACCTTCAGGAATGTTATTTGGCAATTTATAAATCTATTAAACTAAGATTGCTAGTGATGGTGTGTGAAATAAATTCAGTTTATTCCATAAAGTATAATGAATTAGTTTATTTCATGGTCATTTTAGGTATACTAGAAAGATAATGAAAACATAAATTTTATTATTCAGCCAGAAATCATCTTTATTACTCTTGACTTGATACTGACTATAACTATCAAATTCTATAGTCTAAAGACAATCTTTTGTAGTGCTCTGCTTCCAACAGCCTTTTCAATATGATTACAACAGATGCAATTTGATTGTCATCTCTCTTTTATAGTTACAAAGAAGAATAAGGGCACTTGTAAGCAAAGGTATTGAAAGAGAATATTAATATGAACACGTTTGGATGAAAGGGTCATAGCATGAGGTATCTTTTGACACCAGTATTGACACCATGGAGAAGTAGAATATTTCCAACATAATTATAGTGAACAGTAAGCACAACTTTAATGTCATTTATACCTTCTGGCCAGACATTGCTTTTTGCATTTAGATTTACACCATTTTATGAATCAGGAAAAAAAACGGTCATTCACTTAATAACCTTTCTGATAGAACACTGCTGAGAAAAATTTTATCTAATGCTTCACTTGAATATCCAATAAAAGGTTCAGTATCACCAAGATGCCAGATGCTGAATCATGTGCTTGGATTCAAAAGTTAATAGTACTTAGAGTAAAATGGACAGCATGATTAATAAGAAAGATAGAATTGTAGACAAATAGAGGAAATTGTAGAGCATATGAGGATTCTAGTGGGGGCACTGTGTGGTAATGCATTCTACCCAAACAAAAATGGGTATGTGGAGATCTTTATACTTTCTTAGATGATAAAGAAGAAATGTGTGCTGTGGCTGGAACTAAGTTTGTTAAGTGCTTACCCAGCATGCACAAAGCTCTGGGTTCTATCAACAGCACTTAAGGAACTGGGTGTGGCCATGCACATTTGTAAACCTAGCACTCTGGATGTCATGGGAGGAGAATCAGATATGTAAAACACATCCTTGGGTAGAGAGTGAGTTGGAGACAATTCTGGGCTTTGTGACATGCTAACTCCTCAACAACAAAAAAAGTAATAAAATTTCAAGGTGAAGCAAAAGTAGAAAATGAAATCAGGAGGATGGAAATGCTGGCGCTGTGAATGCTGACAGAACAGCAGACCAGTTTGCAAAACCGTGCATTCAACACGGACCTCCAGAGAACCAATGGAGGTACACCCGGGGTCACCCTTTAACTGTGAGCTGGCAGGACAAGCAAGCTATGGGAGGTGTGAAACAATGATCTGTCCCCCAGCTGCAGACAGCCTGGGACTTTCTAAATTCCCTTTGCTTCTCCTGAATGACCTTGGGTGTCACCTCCCACAGTCTTTGCACTAATGTGTTTTCCTTTCTAATATTTGGTTTTCCTGAGTTTTTCTGCTTGTGGATAATGGTATTACCCCAATTTACTTGACATTAGAAATATTAATACACAGGCATGCCATATTAGATTACATTGTTTCCAATACAAGAAAGATTGCCTGATGGATGAAAGGAAAAGCTCAAATGTTCTGACAATCTGAACTTGATCTTTGGAAGGAACCTGAAAAGAAAGACTCCCAAAAATTAATTGTCCTCTGGTTTCCACATGCATATTGTAATATTCACATTCCCCTAACACACACACACACACACACACACACACACACACAAATACACAATTGATTTTTAAAATATAGGTATTTAAGCATCAACTGCATGTGTTAATGAATAGTTGTAAAAAGCTTGAAATCATTGCTAGGTAGGTGTTGCAATGTGATCTGGGAGCCCTAAATACTTTGAAAATCTCTTTGTGAAAAAGAGAAGCATCTAAGTTCAGCTGAATCCCTAACAAAGAACTTTAACTGTGTTTTCCCCACAGATCTGGACGTAGGGAGACACTGATCCAAAGAACTTCACCATCTGACATTGTTGAGCCATTTTCAAGGTATAGATAACCATTCTTTCACTGCATCCTCCACTGCACAGAAAGAATCAGAGAGCTTTAGGTCCTGTTTAGAAAGACATTAAAAGGGGCAGAATTCTCATGTCTTAATTCCCTCCCAAAGCTACCATCTGTTTCTACGAGCATATTAGTGATGAACATTTCACAAGAGAGATATTAGCAGAGATGCAAACTTTCATCCCATAACAGAAGGGTGTTTTGAAATTGACAAGCATTTTTAATATATTCAGGCATTTATAAAAGATTGTAAATCACGTGTCACATAAGCATTCCCATTAGTTCAAGACCATTCCCAAATACAGCATTAAATTCTCAGTTCATTTTTGACAATTCTGATGACTACACATTCATGTTTTTGGTTCTGGAGAAAGCCCCTGCATCACTTTTATTCAATTTTTTTCTATATAATCTTTAAGTTTCTTTGTCATAGAATTAAAAGTTTTCACAAATTCCTCTCACATGTAAAGAAACACACACACACACGCACTCACATATGTATGTGTGTATACATATCTATCATGTATCTTCTGCACTTTTATTGTGAACACTGCCAAGTCTAAATTGTTTCCCATTACTGAATTTCTCTTATACTATACTATAATGTTGCAGATGGAGCTTTAAGAAAAAAAAAATGGTGGAAGTCAGCTCCTCACTTGGGGAGGATATAACTTGAGAGTCGATTTTATGCTTTTCTAATGATCCTTGTCAGAAATACTTAGTACGATTGGGACAAAGAAAGTTAAGAATGGAAAATCAATCTGCTGTACTTTACATCATGCATGCTTGGATAAGAGTAGAGTTCAAGTGCTACTCAAGCCTAGTCAATTTGAGCCAAGACTTGGCTTAAAGGAATGAAAACTGGTGGAAACATTTACTGCTACTGTAAGCTTCCAGTCTCTGAAACAGGTTTCTTGTGGGGGACCTCATAAAGTCTGACTCCAAGACATTGGATAGACAAAGTTAATATTTTGAGGGATCCAGGCACTCAAACTCCAGCCCCACATATGTACAGGCAACATTGAATAGACCCAGTAAGAAAGGACGATAGATGAGAGACAGAGCATACACATGAAGTTGGGAGGCAATAGTGCTGGAAGTCTGCAGTTTTGTTTGTGGTGTGTACATTTAATCCCAACACTTGACAGGCAGAAATGGGCTGATCCCTGTGATTTGGAAACCATTGTGGTCTATGTGGTGTATTCTAGCCTGATATACACAGTGAGTTCTGGACTAGCCAGAAATATATATGTATGCAATGTCTTAAATATATAAAGAAGAATGTAATAAGCTGACATGTCATGAAGATGAGTTAAGAGGATATCTGAAAGGTAGATTAGTTTTGCCTGGAGGTGACCCCTTGAACAAGATTTGTGTAAGTCATAGCTGCACCTTTGAACAGTGAAAAGAACAAACAACTTCAGCCAGGAAGGACTAATGCAAACTGATGGATATGGTGGTGATGAGGCACCTCTATAGAATTGTTACCAAAAAAGGTCCACAGTCCCAAGGCTTCCATGAACAAAATCTCATCACCCTGACAGCAAACATCTAAGCCTGTCTTCCCTACACTTCAGTTCACGTCACCAGGTGATGTTACATATCTTCCTCATAACAGAAAGTCTATGTGGAGAGAATCAACAATGAGTATATCAATCAGTAATGAGGAAAAGGGATACAGGGGGAGCAGACTGTCATGGGAGACTTTCCTTGAGGGAGAGGTTAACGCAGAAACATGTGCGGAAGGCAAGAAAATCCAATACATTGTCTATGCATGCTTTAAAAAAATAAAATCACAAAACATGAATTCAATAAAATTTTGTAAGACTTTCCTGGATATGTCCAGAGTAGGGTCTTCTCTGTGTGACACAAAACATAATTGTATTAGTCAGTTCCTGTGAAAAGTCTGGAGGGGATAAGATCTGACAACCATGCATCAGCATCACAAAAGCAGCTCTTGATACCCAAAACAGAATGTAAAGTGGAGAGTTCCGTATGGTAAAATTTATTTATCAAAGTGGACCATATCTGGCTTTAGGCTTTTGTTTCCTAGCTGATATAGAGGAAATTTAATTTTAAAAAATACCTGGGAGATTGATTATATTTTAAATATTACAGATCTCAAAACATTCACTATAAACATTTGAGGATTCTTAATTTTTTAAAGTAAGTTTGGTGATGCCTGCCCTATGAGATCATTGCATCCATGTTATGGGATTGTAGATGTTGAGTGATGTTATGGAATATTATTTTAACTAGTAGATGTTGAGTGATGTTGTGGAATATTATTTTAACTAGGCAGATGTGCTGCATTTGTTTATATTGCAGAATATTACTTTAACTATATAAAGGTGTGTTACATTTGATTTCTTTTATATTGTGGGACCATTGGCCAAGGGTTGGCACCATTCACAGTGGTCTGGGTTCTTCCACATCAATATTAATCAAGATAACTCACTACAGACTTGCCTGTAGACAGTATGATGGGGGAAATTCTCTTCAGAGAGGGTCCTCTTTCCAAAGAACTCTTATTTCATCAAGTTGGCAAAAGCAACAATAACCAGGACAATTGTCAGTAGAAGGCAGTTGCTGGCTTATTTCTCTTTATGTGATCCTGTTAGGGAAATAGGAGGATTCACAGGAAATATAGAGTAAGCATCTGTTGGCTTAAATTATAACTGGTACAATGAGATGGGGAAAACTTCAGATTTTGATATCATGTTAGCAGTTTTGAATTGCTGATACTTTTTGTGTCTTGGTTTTAGATTAGTAATAGTCAATCACGCAGCATCTTGCAATTTGAAGTGTGATGAAGTTTACTCTCATGGCCAAATATTGAGTCTGGGGACATGACTGGGTAGTTAGAATCACTGGCTTTATGAGCACAGAGACCTGATCTTATCACCCAGCATCCAGGAAATGAAGAACACTGTTGTCTCTCATATTCTTGCAATTCCAGTATTGAAAGCTACCAAGATAGTTATTTGGTATTGACTTGCTGGTTATCAGCCTTACTGAAAACTAGAGACCCAGTGAGAACCAACTTCAAAAAGCAGAGAAGGGGACAGGAAGACACCTGAAGCTTTCTGTATCTGTCTTCAGATGACTGGAGAGTTATTATCACATGACATCTTTCAGAGGAACCAGGTTCCATTCCCAATACCCAGGTCAAATAGTTTATAACTCCCTGTAACTCTAGTCTACAACAGCTGTCGCCTCTGGCTTCCATGGGTGTCTCCACTCATGCAAACAATCACCCCCACAAATACTATCACGAAAACTAAAAACTAAAATAAGGCCTTCCCCTGTAATCAGATTGGTGAATACCACAACTATCATCATAGAGCCTTCAACCAGTAATTGATGGAACAAGATGCAGAGGTCCACAACCACGAACAAGCCTAACCCCTGGAAATCCAGTCAAAGTGATGAAGGAGAGAATATATGAGCAAGAGAGCTGTGGAGATTCCATGAAACCAAATTAGGCACTCTATATGTAGGAGGCAGCTGCAAAGTTCGGGATAGCTGAGTGGTTGCTGAACATACAACCAGGATCTATCCTTGGTGCATTAGCTAGCTTATTGGAGCCCATTCCCTATGAGTGGACGACATACTCAGCCTTAATGCAGTGGGGAGGGGCTTGGTCCTGCCCCAACTGAATTTGCCAACACCCCTTACCTGTTGGGAGGAGTGGATAGGTGGAAAACTGGGGAAAAGGAGGAGAGAGAACTTTGGCTGGAACGTACAATGAAATTAAAAAATAAGTTTAATAAAAACTAAAAAGAATTAAAGTCTTTAAAAGATATGAGCACATTAATTTGGTTTTCCACTGGCCCTTATTTGTACCCTAAAAGCCAATTGAATAATAAACACAGTTTAAAAAATTAAGTGTCTTCAAATAATACTTCACTTGGAACAAAAATTTTAGAATTATTGATCAAAAAACATTACTTGTTGAGTATTTGTTATTTTAAGGTCATCTTTCATCTAACAAATAAGGCCTGGCTGAGGAGATAAAATGAATTCTGTAGTTTGCCATCTCCTTGCTAATCATACATCACTCAGTTTCTTTATTAGCTAGTGTGACTAAGCCACCAACATAGGTGGACACATAAGAAACTCTGTCCCAATCACTATAATGCAGTAGACTTGACATTATTATAAGAATTATGAACTAATGAAGAAAGCACAGACTTAAGGATAAATAAGCCCGATGTCTTAGGTCTCTTACTAATCTATAATTCAGTAAGTATTGCTGATTACATCCAAGACTTCCATTCATTATGAATGGAAATACTTTCAGTGTGGTGAGTTATGGGAATAAACAAATATGAAATTCCTCATGCAAAGATAAACACTCACTGTCATAACAGCATTAAATGAAGTTTGAAAGCTTCTGAATTGGATGTTAGCTGCAATGCCATTTTGCTTTCTGCTTTTGGTTTTCATTACCATGTGCTTACACATCAAATGTCTGTCAGAAGGTGTTTGAAAGGCTGTACTTCAGAGAGAATTGGATCAATAGATGGCTCATGAATATTGTTAATATTTCAGGATTCACATTTTTGTTCATGTCAATGTTTTACCAATGAATATAGTTACATTATGTTTAATAGCAAACTTTTATAATACTTATTTGTAAGAAAATATGTCTCTGTATGGTTATGTTTTATAAACATTATTTTCATGTTGTTTTGGTAGCTACAGAGGCAACATATGCTTGGCACACAGAATCACTGTTTTAATGACAGTATATCTACCTATATGTATGAGCCCAGGGATTTGCTGATATGACTGATTACAAAATATTTAGTGTTTTATTTTGCAAGGTTCAGTGGTTCTGCAGAGTGCAATGCATTATGTTTGTGCTATATGTTTGTGTTTGCCAAGGTCTCTTATGAGCAGTCATTACTTTGATGATCACAACCATATTGTAAGTAGGAAGCCAATAGATAGCATTGTGCTCATAAAAAAAGAAAGCAAATGCCAACACTGAAAATTGTACATCTGAATTCTCAAAGGCCCTTTTGAGTGATGATTGAAGAATTGTTCACAACCATGCTGTAGATAGGAATTAGCATTGCAAAGATAAAAAAAAATTCCAAAAGTGAAAGCAGACAAAGAAATCTATGTTGCTTATCAGAATTTCAGGACACTTTGGAATTTTAAACTTCATAATTTTCCTATTGAAACCATCTAAGTAACTAGCACTGCTCAGGATGGAAATGGCAGGTTGCAAGTTTGAACCCAACATTTGTTCTGTAGTGAACTACAACTGCACATAAAATAAAATAACATTCTCTCAATTTGTAAAGTGTATGGCCAACTGCTTATTTTTAATTTGAAAGGTATTAATACAATCTATGTGTGAGAGTATGTGGGTCCACATAAAAATATTGTTAATTACACATAGATTACAGAAAATCAGGAACATCTGAACTAGAGGAAGGATTGAGATACATAGGTTACAATCCCAAGGGCTGAGATACACGGGTTATGGTCCCAGCAAGCAAAACACTATCTCAATTGCTTGCATTCTCTAAGCTTCAGTTAATTCATCTGTCATGGGAGATGTCATTCTGTATATGTTTCTCATACTGGTTAATGTATAAAGCACTGTTGGCCAATAGGAAAGGAAGATAGGAGGGACTAGGAGACAAGGAGGACATAGGAAGTAGTAAGGAGAGTCAAGATGGAGAGTCTGGAGAATGCAGAATGCCGGCTGGCTCCCCGGTAAGAGAAACACATAGATCAGCAGAAATGGGTTAATACTTAAGACAGAGCTTGCCGATAAGAAACTAGTAACTGGCCAACAGAATTATATCATATACAGAGTCTCTGTGTGTTATTTGGGGCTGGCGCTGCGGCGGGACAAGACCAGCGGTGGCTGGTGGAAAAACCATACTTGTTACACATCTGTAAAATGAACTGCTTTCATTTCATAAGGCTGATATATCTTCCAGCTATCTATATCCTTGTTTCTGTTCAGGACTGTTTTGAGAACAAATAAATGTCCACAAATATATATTGATAAGTCATTTCACTCTCTGACTAAATCAGGTATGTTGCTTAATAAAAATATTTAATACAGTTTAAATAAAACAAACATGATTTAATTTTAAACTAGACATGATGTTCTATGCATACTTACAGTGGTTTTGTTTACTGTGGCACCAAATTCATCATCTATTGGGGTAGAGGAATAGTTCAGTGGTTAAAAACAAATGCCCTGAATGAAGATTGCTCCTTCCCAACTCAGACCTCTCCCCAACTACTTACTATTAATAACAAAATTCATCATCTATTGGGGTAGAGGAATAGTTCAGTGGTTAAAAACAAATACCCTGAATGAAGGTTGCTCCTCCCCAACTCAGACCCCTCCCCAACTACTTACTATTAATAACTTAACACCTGTTAACGTCAATGTCACAGTACTTCTTTGAGGTTACAATCAATCCTGAATGTAACTAAATCTTCCACATGAAAGCGTGATGAATGTCACTCATAGACAAAGTTCTTAATTTCAAAAGCACTCAATAATAAACCCTCAACGGGTGCAGTATTTCTTTGAAATTACTAAGCTAATGGACACTTCCTCTATTACTATTTCTTTAGGAATTTGAATAATTGGATTGTATTCTTAGCTTATGATGTACCATAATTGTGAATCAGAATAAAGAGAAAAAAAATGATAGAAATACATGTCCTGCTGCTTTCCCAAAAATATTTCAGAGAAACTTTGTTCCCAAAGCATGTGGTTTGAGGTCAAATAATTTTGGAAAATGTTGACTCTCATCAGGAATGCACCTGCCATCATATTTTTGTGCTCCAGCTGCAAGAATGGAGGAGAACTAATAAAGTTCCCATTTACAGAAACGGGAACAGCATGACCCACAGTGCTCTTGCCAGTGGCGTACATATCTTACAGTACAAGAAACTAATAAAATAGCTACATACAATGAAAATATTAATCTTAAAATATTCATACTATTTCAAGGAATTTTCTGCTTCTTTTCTTTAATTTTCATTTAGTTTACTTATTCTTTACACTGCACCAATTTTGACAGAATCTTAAAAGGATCCTTATTTCTCTATCCTGGGGCTTATGCAAGATGAGTGTGACTAGAACACTATGAATGAAGAAACAATAGTGTGAGGTCAGAGATTTAGCAAGATGCCAGATCATGTAGGATCTTGTGAAACTTATTAAGGTGTGTGATTTTGAATGCTAGAAAAGGTCATGGAAGGGTTTGCAACAAAACAATGACTTAGCTTCTCTGTTTTATCAGATTTTTGTGGGTGCTGAAAAGTAGATGTTAGGGAATCCATTGCTTAAATGCAGGCTTGGCTGAGGTTCCCATGGCATACAAACATATTTGTCAGTCTGGATTGATTTGATGGGGAAATGTTTGCAAAATACCTCACAACATTGGCCGGCAAAAAAAAAAAAAAAAAAAAAAAAAAAAAAAGAAAGAAAGAAAGAAAAGCTAAATAAAAATATAAATCATTGTATTTGTTTAATTAAATATAGAATAATTCTGTTTAATTTTAAAATACACATTTATAGCTGCCAAATTCTACTAGAATCTTGGAGCTATCCAATAATCAAATAATGGCTCTATTATTCTTTAAAATATTTGCCTCTTTTTTTTTTCTATTTAAAGCTCCAACAAACTTCTTTGGGAAAAGGGTATTCTCATAATTGTCAACCCTTATTAAATGCTTACTTTGCTACAAGTGGCTGAAGTATATTTTGTTACTCTTTTTTTAACAACTCTTTAAATTGGTTTCTACTTATTACCATTAAATTAATGAGGACATTGACACGCTGAAATGAATATGTGGATTTTTCAATTAAATGCAGCTAGCAAGAACAATGCAGGGGATTTGATTCAAATTTAGAATGTGGGAACCTCACTCAATTACCATTCACTTCTAAATTCATGGGTGAAAAATCTATGATCATTGTCATCTTCAGAAGAGCTCTTGCTCCCAGCAAAGTCCAACCTCACCTGAAATTTCCATGGCCCTTGATTCCTACATTATTCATCCTCTGTTTCTTTAGCGCCCTGGCTGCATCAGCTCATCCCATGAATATTCAAGCATGTTCTTATCCTTAGCATATCTAAATACCACTCCCAATAGCAATCTTCTCAGTTTTATTCTAACATATTTTTTAGCAGAGAAAGCCCATTATTATTTTTAAGCTGGTGTTTTTTGTTTTTGTTTTTCATTCAAATTAAAGTTCAGTTTCTGATCCAAGAGTAAGCACATTCATATGTGCTTCTCATGGCGTTGAAGATCAAATTCTTTCCACACCAACTTCATCTTACTCATCTTTCTATTGGGCAGCATTCTTCCAGTTTGCTGTTTCTTCCCCAAATAGAGTCTTTAAAATCGGTTACACAGAGCTCATTCACATGCACCCAATTAACTGCTCTTATCATTGTCGCTATTACACATTGTTTTTTGTTTTTTTTTTGTTTGTTTGTTTGTTTGTTTTTTTTAACATCCTGGCAACAGTTCCCCTGCCCCGCCATCTCCCAGAAGTCCTTTCTGTCTACTGACCTGTTTCCCCACCCCCAAATCCTCCATTTCTGTCCAGGAAATATCTGGTATTCCATGGAAATCAACAAAACACATTATATCAAATTTCAGTAAAACTAAGCACCTCCCCCACGTTTTAAGTCTGGGCAAGGTGACCCGGTATAGGAGTAGGGTCCCAAAAGCCAACAGAAGTGTCAGAAACAACCCCTGCTTCCACTGTTAGGAGTCTCAAAAAAGACCAAGACACATAACCGTAACACACAGAGTGCTTAGGTCAGTCTCATGCAGGCTGGTAATTGTTTCAGTCTCTGTGAGCTTCTGTGAGTCCAGATTAATTAGTTAACTCTGTGGGTTTTCTTGTGATGTCCTTTGTTAACAGAAGTTTCTGTGCCATCAGTTCCTGCAGTCCTTCAGTCTCAAATAAACATACAGAGGCTTACATGAATTATAAACTATTTGGCCAATGGTTCAAGATTCTTACTTGCTAGCTCTCTTTTAATTATGGACCCATTTTTATTAATCTATGTATCTCCATGTGGTCTTCGCTTACTGGAGAATGCCCAGACCTCTTCCTTCATTGGCAGCTACATAGTGTCTCCCTTCTGAATTCACTCTCTGCATCTTCTCCCAGAATTCTAGTCTGATAGCCCGCCTATACTTGCTACCGGGCTATATTCTGTTTGCCCATTGGCTGAAACAGCTTTATTCATCAACCAATAAGAGGAACATATATTCGCAGCATACAGAAGAACCTCCCCCATCAGTCCTTGTGTCTTCTGGTTCATAAAATCCTTTATCCCTCTCTTCTGCAGGATTCTCCTAATGTTGGGCTGTAGGACTTATATCTGTTTCCATCAGTTGTGAGATGAAGCCTCTCTGGGCACCAATCTATAAGTATGGGAGACTATCATTAGGCATCATAATATCTTTTCTTCAGTCATGTTTGGTTCTATCCAATGTCTCTGGACAATGCCTTTTTATGTCTGTATTCAGAAAATCTCCTTCCAGCACCATGAAAGATATGGTAGAGATGAAGCTTCCACAAAAACACCAGGTTATAGTCTCCATGGTCTGTGACTCATGTCACGCGTGGTTGTGTGCATTAGGGACCTTCTATAGAGTAGATTGCAAAGAATTTTTTAGGGATTATCCATTTGTTCGTTTCTCCCCTTATTTCCTCAACTAAAATGCCTTCCCCTCCCCTACCTGAGTATAACCTCTTCTATACTATTAATCCTCCTAAGATTTTATACCACACCTTTCTATCACAGGAAATGTGCAAGTTTCCTGGCCCCAATATAACCCTTACTAATTTCTAGACATGTAGGGGTATTACAAATGAAATACTTATATATGAAGATTCAAGACTAATATTCATTAATGAGGAAAATTGTGTGGTGTTTATTTTACTGGGTTTAAGTTCACTAACTCTGAAAATTATCACCAGTGCCATTCATTTCCTACTGAGATTCATTTTATATAACTAAGTAATATTTTGATGCATAAATATAATTCATTTTAATTATCCATTTGTCACTTGATAGCTATTGTGTTGGATAGGTTTTATTCAGGCTGAGTTATCTGCGTTGTGGTAGCCTCAATTGAGACAATGCCCACATTAAATTGGCCTGTAGGCAAGCTTATTGGACACAGCCTTGATTAATGATTTATGTTGAAAGCTCTCTTGCTTTGAGAGTTATGCCATCCACAGGCAGGTGGTCCTGGGATGTATGAGAAAGCAAACTGAGCAAGATAACTTGAACAGGGAAATTAACATTTCTCCATGGTCTCTGCCTTAGTTCTTGCTTCTAAATTGTTGTCTTGATTCACAAGCTTGACTTCATGGTGACCTATAAACTTTAAGACAGATAAGTCCTTTCCTCCCCAAGGTGATTTTGGTCAAATTTTTGTCACAAAAATAGAAGCCTAACTAGTATACAAATTGATAACAGAACTAGGTTATGGTTGTAACAGATATGATCATGTACTGGAAAGGGTTACCTGAGGACTTTGGGAACTTGAAATCGAAAATACATGAAGTGTTCAGAGTTTAATTAGTTATGGAAACCTGTAAGAGATTACTGAGAGTAGTGTAAGATGATGGAGTTCTTCCTTGCTTGTGACATTTTCAGATGGAAGCAAAAACTCTAATAGAATAATTGATATGATATTCCATACTGAGAATTTACACATAGCTTCTTGGCTAGGTATAAGGGAGGAAGGAAAGTAGAAGATTATTTGGCTGGGGAAATGTATGTTGAAACTATATTGTACGAATTTCTTAAAGAATACATAAAATTTTAAAGTAGAATATTATACAATACAATAAAAAAGGATCTGTGGTTTTTTCAGTTGGTCTGAAGAATCAGCCATGATTTGCAATAAACTAGCAACCTTGAGGTGAAATCTTATGGAAGTATTTTCTCAGTAGCAGCCGACAGAGCTATGATCCAAAGGTGCTAAAATTACATCACCTGCTAGCTACAGAACTTGATAATGCTTAATAAGGATTTCCCACATGGTGCTTGTTTTAAGGTGTGAGGAGGTTCTGGAGAGAAGCTGAAGTTAGAGGACCGGAGAAGTTGTTGGTGGCCATGTAGCCAGTTTTCAGTGGAGAGCTCACCAGGTAGAGAAATTTAAAAAGAGATTGTGGAATAACCACCAAGGCCATAACACACTGTTTGCCCATGTCTACAATAAAACCCATGTATGCCGTGAACTGCAGATATAGAGAAATGGAGCTGTTCCAACCCTTTGGAGCTCAGAGTATGAATGGGTCCCAGATGAGCACACTGAGCCACAAAATTTACAAGCTAAAACCACAGTGTGTGGTACATTGAGGAAAGTGAAAGCTCTTAGTGTTACTCATGAGGCATTCACAGTGTAAAGCTTAAAACATCTCCATTTGTTTATACAACAGAATTCTGAAAGAGAAATAAGCACCATGTTTTACCAGAGTTAACAAACACTGTGGATATATTAAGTGGTTTGTTACTGGGATCCCAAATGCAGAAACAGAATGCCATGGAGCAAATGAATAGAATTCTTAATTTTCGATCTCCTTATTCTTTCATATAAATATATTTCTGTATAAGTGGTCTTAGGAATATTAACATAGTGAATAAACCCTGAAAGTAAATAGGAGTACAGTTCTTCCCAACAGACTGATGGTGGCTGTTATTTTTCCTGCAGCTATCTTAGCCATTTTAAAGTACTATGTCCTTTCAGACCAGTTTTAGACCAGCTAAACTTGTCTGTGTTGAAATGCTCATCAATTCTGCAACTGTTGCTCCTGGGACACCAATACTTTATACATAGCAAACAGTGAAATTTTCATTGTTTTTCATGTGAGTTCTCAAAAAAAAATGGTAGTGCACTCTCAAGTTTGTTTCCATAAGCATAAAGCCACACAATGTCCATGACCTTATTTTCCTCATTATAACTGTTTTCTTTAGTAATATGGTATATTAGACAGAAGAAATAAAAAAGAAAAACTACAATGAATTGTTTTCAGTTTTTAAAGGATTTCCTTTAGAAATTAAATAATGTGCGCTGAGTATTTGAGAATTTCATAATGTATGTTGAACATGCTAACCCTAGTGGTCCTTCTTTAATCCCTCTAAATCATCTTATACGTTCAGACTCAACTTTGAGATTATTTCTGCCTTTGTTTTTGCCCAAGTAAATTAAGTTTTTGTTGCTCAACTACTCTTAGAATTAGGACATGTTCAGCTGTGTGGTCTGCCTCGCTAGGATTATGTTACAAAAGAAAACATGAACAAGGAAAACAAAACTGACCAATAATCACTACTCAGTTTGCAGGGGGACCACCTATGTACCTTGCCACCTCAATGCTGAGGTATTGTCTGGCGAGAGAATATCCAAGTCTTGTATATTTTGTCACAATCTTTTGCAGTTTGAATTTTCTATGAGCTTATGCCCTACAGTGATTGTGAATATTTGTTTCCTTGAAGTGATACACAACCCTTAAAATTCTTTCTGTCCCTTTTGTGAAGATTTTTGAGCCTGACTAATACTGACAGCTAGTTAAAAAAAAATAAAACTATGCTATTTTGGGGGAAAAAAAGCTGCTAATATTCTTGACTTGTAAATACATGAATAGTTTAAAAAAAACAGTGCTTATTGTATTTGTATTTTCAGTATAAAAGATTGTGAAATTGCCCCTGTTTTGGCCTAAGATAAATACATACAATGAAAATATTCTATAACAAACTCTTCCAAAATTGGAAATGTATGGAAATGGGGAAAAATAGGAAGACTTTTAAATAGCAATAACTTAACTGCATTTTTAAAAATTTCATTCATTTTATTTTATTATATTCTTTCCTTTCTGAAAACGTTCCATATTCTTCACTCTTCCCTACACACATCTTCATGTTTCCTGCTATTCTTTCCTTTCCCCTTCAACCCTCTCCCCTAAAACTGGAACAAAACAAAAAATAACAATAATCAGATAACCAATTAATTTTGGTAATTTTTGACATGTATTTTTTTCTATATTGGTAGATACACCATTCCTAAGATGTCTGAGCATATACCCTCCGCCCAGCACATTGGTTCTTAACCTTCCTAATACTGTAATTTTTTAATACAATGCCTATTGTTTTAGTGACCCTTAATCATAAATTTAGTTTCATTGCTACTCCATAACTGTAATTTTGCTGGTGTTTTGAATTGTAATGTAAGTATTTTGGAAGTAGAAGTTTACCAATGGTGTCTTGACCCACAGGTTGAAAACCACTTCTCCAGGCTTACACTGGAATCACTCCAAACTTTGATCTAGTTACCTATGATCCTGTGTTCTGGTCTGTGCCAATGCAAACTTCAGTTGCTTAGCTAGAATTAGTTTTCCTTTCTGCATTGATCTGTGAAGTCTTTTGACTGCACAGCGCCACAAAACAAATGACAAATGTGATACTGTGTTGCTTTTTGAACTAATGCATCAGAAACTGTGGCTGTAATACTTCATGTTTTGATCTAATCTTGAAGAAAGGATAAGTCAGAACAAGAAGAATTAGATACAATTAATTCCTCAGACCATAGCAGAACAAAGCAAGTCCTGTAACAGCATGTACCACAATCCCAGCATCAAACCCAATCCCAGCATCAAACCATTCAGGATAAAAAAAAAATAATGTTACAATTTTCCATCCTACAGACTTGACAGAATATGAAGACCTTACTCTATATGAGAAGATACATAGACTCTGTTATGTCTTGAGTTAAACTACTAAATCTTACCTCAGAATTTGTACATTAAATTACGTTTATAAGGTTATAATTTTTCTTGGGTACTTCTTTATAAATAATGAATACACACACACACACACACACACACACACACACACACGCACATGCACGCGCATGCATGTGTGTGTGTGTGTGTGTGTGTGTGTGTGGTGCCATGACATGGACAATGAAGATAATTTTAAGATATTTTCATATTGATTTCAAGTATTTTTCTAAATCTCTGCATTTATGTATGTGCCTCATTTACATGCCTTGTTCACAAAGAAGCCAGAATAAGACATCAAATCTCTTTAACTGGAGCCACAGGAAGTTGGAAGTCCTTTGATATGGGTGCTGAAATGAGATGCCAGGCCCTCTGCAAGTATAACAGGTACTCTTTATATATATATATATATATATATATATATATATATATATATATCAAAGTCCAATTAAATGAAAACAAACATTTATACACAATATTTGGGAATTTGGGCATCGTTCTTTCCAAACTACTTCCTGCTGGTAAGGGGCGCTGTCATGGGAGATTCGAAGAAGATTCAGAAATCCTGGCTGTAGTCTGTAGGGCTGTTTGTCCAGCTGTTTTGAATGTAGGATCACCTTGTACTCTGTTTCAGACAGTCTGGCATGATCAAACCACATTAGTCTGGAAGGAATCCACATCTTTTCATTTTTCTGTGGAAACAAAAATAGAAATCCTCTTCCCCAGTAATTTGTCCTTCAACTTAAATTTTGAAGTCAAAGCATTTTTTTAATTTAATTTATTATTTTACATGTCGATCCCAGTTCCCTCTCCCTCCCTTCATCCCTCCCTTCCTCCTTCCCTCCCTTTTACCCTCTCTGCCCTCTCACACGCACTCTAACCACCCTCCCCTCCCATCCCCCCACCCCAATTCCATATGTAGGGGAATGCCATCCAGTTGGGGTCATGTAGATCTGACAGGTCATGTGAAGTAGGGACTAGGGCTTCTCTCCTGTCTCTAGATTAAGGCCGTTATCCATCCATGGGGGATATGTTCGCAAAGTCCTTTTGTGCAACAGGGATACATCCTGGCTCCACTGTCTGAGGTCTCTTAGACTGCTCAGTCCTTCTGGCTGAGACCCATATTCAGGGGGGCCTGACTCAGTCCCATGCTGGCTTCCCAGCTATCAGTCTAGTGGCTGTTAGCTCCTCCTTGTTCAGGTAAGCTGTCTCTATGTGTTTCTGCAACCTGGTCTTGTCCTCTCCATCTGCATCTGGGTTCTAGTTCGACTCAGTGTTTATGTATGGGTGTTTGATCCTGTTTTCAACAGGCATTCATTGAGGGCTCCATGGAGAAGTTAGTTGTTGATCTCACTCTCCGGGAAGGGCATTTATGATAGCCTTTCCACGGAAGCTCAAATTGTTAGTTGGGAGCAGTCTTTTAGTTCTCTAGACCTTTCTTTGTGTTCAATTTTATCTTCAAACCAATATTGGCTCCCTCTTTTATGTTCTCTCTCTCTGTCTCTGTCTCTCTCTCTCTCTCTCTCTTTCCTATCTTCTATTCCTAACCAGGCTCAATCTTCCTGGTCGCACATGTTTTCCTTCCTCCTCCTCATTTTCTCCTACATCTCTCTCCATTCGCTGCCCCCCCCCACTTCACCTGAGCTCTGGGGGACTTGTCCCTTCCCAGTTCTGTGAGGGACTTTATATGAATCTCTTAGAATACACCTTGTATCCTAGTTCGTCTGGTGATGTGAATTATAGGCTGGTGATCCTTTGCTCTAGGTCTAAAATCCATGTATGAGTGAGTACATACTGTGTTCCTCTTTTTGTGACTGGGTTACCTCATTCAGGATGGTTTCTTCAAGTGCCATCCACTTGCCTGCGAATTTCAAGATACCATTATTTTTTTCTGCAGGGTAGTATTCCATTGTGTAGATGTGCCACATCTTCATTAACCATTCTTCAATTGAGGGGCATCTAGGTTGCTTCCAGGTTCTTGCTATTACAAATAGTGCTGTTATTAACATAGTTGAACAGATGTCTTTGTTGCATGGATGTGAATCCTTTGGGTATATGCCTAAGAGGGGGATTGCCGGGTCCTGTGGTAAACTAATTCTCATTTTCCTGAGGAACCGCCATACTGATCTCCAAAATGGCTGTATGAGTTTGCACTCCCACCAGCAGTGGAGGAGTGTTCCACTTTCTCCACATCCTCTCCAACATAAGTTGTCATTGGTGTTTCTAATTTTAGCCATTCTGGCAGGGGTAAGATGGTATCTCAAAGTTGTTTTGATTTGCATTTCCCTGATAGCTAAGGATGTGGAGCATTTTCTTAAGTGTCTTTCAGCCTTTTTGATTTCCTCTATTGAGAATTCTTTCTTCAGTTCTGTACCCCATTTTTAATAGGGTTATTTGGTGTTTTGTTGACTAGTTTCTTGAGTTCTTTGTATATTTTGGAGATCAGCCCTTTGTTGGATATAGGATTGGTGAAAATCTTTTCCCAGTCTGTGGGCTGCCGTTTGGTCTTGTCCACTGTGTCCTTTGCCTTATAGAAGCTTCTAAGTTTGAAGAGGTCCCATTTATTAATTGTTTCTCTCAGTGTCTGTGCCCCTATAACAGGTACTCTTAATCTCTAAGCTAGTTCTCTAACCCCAGAAATATTTTTAAAGAGTAATAATTTGCCCATAATGTATTTAACAAATGCACATTTTCACAGCACAGCACAGCACAGCACATATGACTTCAAGAAAAATTAACCTTTTAGGGTTATAAAATTTACATTATCGAAGGAGATCTACTAAAATAGATTAATTAATGTTATGAAAACCAAGATTCTATGAATGTCATTGATGAAGCAAAATGTTACTACATCTAATGCCTCTAATAGTAGGTCTTAATTAGATAGCTCTAACTTATTCTAGCTTTTCTTCCTGTCTCAATCAGAGGCTTCAGACTTTCCTATTTCAACCCCCAGACCTGTCACACAGCTCATAGCGACATGGTATCTATGTTTGCCAATACCGAAAAACATGTATAAAATAATGAATAAATATATTGTATCTTCATTTTACTGTTTGTGAGGAACAGAAATGCTTTCTACTCACTGAAGTCCATGTTCTCAATGAATTATTTGGATATTAGTACTGATTGTACAGTGATTCAGGCTTCTATTTATTTAGATCTTTTAAAATTTTAATTAATGCTTAGAAGTCATATTGTCTTAATTTTTGCATGTTTCAGGAAGCCACAGAATTCATAATGCTGTAATTAGCACAGATCTTGAGTAGTTAATTCATTTCTTCAGCAAGGAAAAATGCCCATAAGATAACATCTGTATAGGTATGGTGACATGGTAATGCATTATGACAAAACATATATGAACCTTTAATAATTCCTATTTCCTGGAGAAGTTTTACTTCACTAAGATTATCTCTCCTGACCTCTCCTGACCTTTTTTTTTTTTTTTTTTTTTTTTTGGTATTCTTTGTTCATTTCTTAATAACCAAAAGGTATAATGAACCTAATCATTAAAAAAGGATTGATTAATTAAATGTATATTTGATCTCAGCCAAAACACATATAAGTGATTTAATTATTCAATTTTCCAATATGTCTTATAAAACATAAATTTCTAATATAAAGAGGATTAATCAAGCCAGAATTATACTCTAATACAAGGAGAAAGAAAACAGACTGGTTAGCTTATTTCATATGTAAGGGATTAAACGAAAATGCATTTATAGAAATAAATAAATGGGAAAAAGTACATTGCTCAGTATTGTACCACCATTCTACAGTTTACACACACACACACACACACACACACACACACACACACACACACACGAAATGGCCAGATACAGAATACATGGTCCTACCAATGTTTTTCCTTTTATAAGAATAATGCATGAATGATTTTCTTTAAAATTCACTGGCAGTGTCTATTGAGCTCCTAGATGCACTTTTTAGTTTTTTGCATGTATAAGACTGAACTGATAATTCAACGCAGAAGCCAGCTGACAGTACAAAATACCAAGATAATAAGTTTGCATTATATAACTAAAAAAGAAATCAAGTATTGGTAGCAAAGAGTGTGCACTATTTCATTCTTGGAGTTATGGATAATTACTGTTTTATAACTATATTTAAAAATCATCGTTGTGGCAGTATCCATACTCCTCCAACATCTTGCTTTACTTAAAGATATAATTAATGTGGGTTATAGCAATCTTAATCTATTAAGCTGTCAACCAGAACCAGGTTAGCATCATACTTTATTCTCTGAGAATGGCCTCCTCACTAGAGATTCTGTTATCAGTCAGGCTCACAGTGGCACAGAGTCACTGTGCATCCCCATCAGGAGAGTTAAGAGATGCCTTTTTCCTTATGAATTTCACTTCAGTTTTAATAAAGAGAGTCTGAGCTTTGTAACAGCAAATAATTTCAGGATGAAACACACAGACGGGGGCCTTTCATTAAAACATAATTTTAACGTAGATCTTAAACGTAGGCATTAACGGAATGAAAAGTAATTGGGGAAAGAAGGAAACACACCTAAGTGGGAGTCTGAGATTCTCCAGAAGCAGTTGCAATTAGGTTTCACTAAAGTTTAATAAAGCTGAAGATATATGATCTTGAAAGTTCTTGAGTTGTGAGAACAGCCACACTCCCATTTTGTGTTGGGCAACTATCTCTGAGCATGAAATCTTCCAAAAATCCTCAAACACACATCATAAAAAAATCCCAACAAACAAGAAAAACACCAATAGTACAAAGAAAAAAAAAAGCCAAAGTAGTAAGTATCCAAGAAAACAGGGTGCAGTGTTACCTTGGAATGTGATTAATGTGCCAGTGTCAGTCCACTAGAGAGAACCGATTTTCACTTTCCAATTGAGACTCAATTGAAAATAACTTCCTGGTTGGTAGTTATTTCATATCCCCTTTCCTTTCTTAGAGTTGGGGCCCCATCTGGCTGGAACCTATGCAGGGAGTTTTCATGTTGACACAGTCTCTGTAAGTTCATGGGTGCAATAGTCTTATTGTTTGCGAAAGGTATGTTTCCCAAGAAATCATGAATAGCCTACAGACCCGTGTAGTTCCATGTATCTTAAAGGGAGAAGTTTGGTAAAGAGATATACCACTTAGTATGCAGTGTTCCAAAGTTGTCCCCTTCTGTTCGTTGTCCAGTTGTGTGTCTCTTCATTATTTCCCCTCTACTGCAAGAAGTTTCCCTGTTGAGGATTAAGCAGTGCACTGATGAATGGTGTGACATTATGTCATTAGTAGTAATTTTATTCTTGAGTTTTCCTAGCAGAAAAAAAATAGAGTTCTGTTTCCTTTAGGTTCATAATATACCTAACCTCAGGTTTTGGCCACATTCCCAGTGTCAAACACAGGTTCAATCTCATGGGGTGGCTCTTAAGAACAATTTAAAAAAGAAAAAAAGTGGTAGGTATCACTACTAACATAATTGTCTCTACTATATCTCTTTATCTGGAAGACAAGTTGCCCTATGGGTCACTAGGATGATATTGTTACCTTTCTCCTTAGGCAACATGCAGAGATAAGTGCTGTCTTAAAAATGGCAAAGAACCCCTTAAGGAATTGTTCAAAATCCTTAGCTATCAAAGAAATAAAAATTAGGTCTGCTTTGAAAGTTCACTATACTACAATCAGAATGGACTAGATCAACAAAATTCAAGGAAAGGAGATATCTTCTTTGCTGGCTTGGAGTTGAGGTGTTATGGAGGTCAATGTGGAGGATCCTCAGAGAGGTGGAAAAGGGTGTTAGTTTTTAAGCTTCAGATATACATTTTTTCATTTAGAGCATCTCTAGAGATAAGGAGGACAGTATAAAAAAGGGAGAACTAGCAAGGATAATTGAAAAGCCACATGGAAACATATTGTAGAGGCTTCCAAAAATATATATACATATAACAAGTTTATAAATGGGATCAATATAAGATGGTGGAGCTAATACTTCACATAGACAGCACATTCTATAAATAAAGCCCTTAGTACCAGAGAATGTGTTGCATTTTCCTTTTACTTCTTGCTCAAAGGGTTTCCATAATCACCCAGGAAAAGTTACAGGCTAATGTTGTTGGTTACCATACACAGCCTGATGAGGACACTATATTCTTATAACATGAGACATGATATAAGACATCGAGCTGGTTCTCAATGCGAACCTTCACCCCTCTTGCCTAGAAATCATAGTTGGAAGTTGCTAAGTATTCTACTAGAGGAAGCAAAGAATCATCAGTTAAGTGCATATAAGCTTCCATATCAACCTGCTTGCAAAGTATGCCTGCTACTTCTCAACATTCCTCCAAGTTGAACATTACAACAAGATGAAGGTTTTTCTTCTGATTAAAAAAATTGTGAAGTAGGCCTACTAGATCATGAAGTGCTTAGACATAAGAAAGAAAACAGAATGCTAAACTCTCAAGGCTATATACATCACTTGAACATGAAATAAATGCAGTCTATTTGCTGTTGTTGACAAGATGTATTTTGGAAAACATATATTCTTCATGTAAACAATGTTGTTTTGACAATGATGTCAAAGTTTTCTAATTCATTAGCAAACCAAACCCGCAAATTATACCTTCTTCTTCATGTTAGCAATCCTATGTCCTTATAAAATTTCCTGTCTTGCTATCCTGCCTTAACACAATTCATCTGAGGCTTGAGTTTACAGAATTATTTTAATGATTGCCTTTCTGGAAAACTATGATTCTACATCAAGAATTGGATTTTTTTGTGAGCAGTCTTAGTATTTTGGATTTCAAATTGAGATATTGAATGTACTTATAATTTTTATGCAGAGTGATAGAGGATTAAGTTCATTCCTTTGCATGAGAACAACTAGCTTTCAAAGCACCATTTTTTGGGAGATGTTTTCTTTTCTCTGATGTGTGTTATCTGCATCTTTCCCAAATATCAGAGGGTTGTCATAACATATTCTGATGTTTGGGCGTCTATTTTGTGCCACTGCTTTACATTTCCATTTTTGTCAGTATTTCACTGTTTTTATGACTATATCTCTAGGATTTATCTTAAATATTAAAATAATAATCCCTCCAGTATTGTGCTTTTTGCTCACTTTTTCTCAGACTGCCCAGGGTCTTTTCTTGTTCCATATGATTGACCTGTATTAATTCTGCAAGGAATGCTTTGGATTCTTAATTAGGAATGCATTACATCTGTAGATTGCTTTTGGAAGGATGGTCATTTTCAGAATTTTAACTCTACCAATGCACAAACATAGAATTCATCTCATTTTTAATGTCTTCTGTAATCTCTTTTCACAGATATTTAAGTTTTCACTGTGGAGGTCTTTCACCTCTGCCGTAAGATTTATTACAAGTTTTTGTAATAAAGCTGTGTTTGAGCATATTGTAAATTAGATTATAGGCAGTGATCTCTTCGTCAATGTTAGTTGATAGTGTACAGAAAGGTTTCTGCTTTTTTAGCTGACATATATCATGAAACTTTGCTGAAATTGCTGATTGTTTTTTTACAAGTTTTCTGGTACAGTTTTGGGAATCATGTACAAATAATATATCATTTGAAAATAGGGATAGCAGACTTCTTTTCCTATTTAATTCTATTTAATTTTCTTTTCCTGCCTTTTTGCCTGAGTTAGTGCTTTAATAAATAGGCGAAAGGAGTGGGGATATGGAACGGCCAAGTCTTAGTCCTTACTTTAACAGTGTTACATTTTGATGTTCTCCAATGAGGATACTACTGAATCTGTGTTTGTTACTTTTTTTTTTTTTTTTAACTCTATTGAGGAATGTTTCCTAGAGACTTCTATCTCCAGGTGTTCCATCATGTAACTTGATAGGATTTCATGAAAAGTTTTTCTACATCTATTTAAGATGATCATGTGATTTTTGTTTTTCAGATTATTTAAGTTTTATTGCATTTATTAATTTCTCAGCAGTCTCCTTATATTTTAGGCTATTCATAAACATGCTAGCATTAAAGAAAAATCTCATAGGGTTACATCACTAGATAGGGAAATACAGGCAATTAAGAGTTCTGCAAAAGGGGAAATTTGTCTTTCTCATAGATGAGTCCTAATTGATTATTGAATACAGTAAAAAAACCCTAAAAACATTTTTATGTTTGTGTGTGTGTGTGTGTATGTGTGTGTGTATTCAGAAGCAACAACAAATGGACTCAAGTTACACTTAAATATTTATTCACATGTATAACTACAATAATCAAAGCAAAAGAACAAACCATTAACGATACAGCAGGAAGCATGGAGAAAATACAGGGAATTTTTTTTTTTAAACTTTGAGAAACTAATTGCAGTTTTCATTAAGTATGCAGTGACTATGAAGACTCTCACAGTTTCAGGATCTCATATTTACTATATCTTGAATCAAGCTTTGCTGTAAAAGGAGCCTCTTTCCAAAAATCTGACGAATTAAAGCACGTAGTGATAAACTGAGTGTGACTGAAACAAGGTAAAACAAGGCACGCACTGTGGAATGCCTGCAGGTTGGTGTCGTTTTTCTCATAGAGTTCCTTCTGCTCTTTTCCACAGCCCCACAGTTTCAACACTGAGAAGCATCAGCCCTTCATTCTTGGCTAAGAACTGATATGTCTGTGATTTGATAATTCCCTGACTCTTCTTGCTGAAAATGTGAGTCTGATTCTGATTCCATTGCCCTGGCCAATTCCATTTGCTGTCCTAATTGTGGCATTGGAAGCTTGCTTCCAGGAACAACATCTCTGCTCAGAAACATTGCTTCAATATGGGGTTCCTTTGTTTAGACTTGATGAGTCGCCCCATTGTAAAGCAAGTTACTGAAGAGTTTCTCAGCATTTTGTGTGGATTCTATTAATTTAATAAAAATTCATGAAGTGAAATTTGAATATTGAATGATGATGATCTCAAATATGCCACTAATTATAGTTACTGCTGCCTCAGGAATTGCAGGAGCAAGTAAGTGTATGTACTGTTCTTAGCAGAGCATCAATGCTCAAACACAAATCAAGAAGAGCAGTAAGATCACTTTGCCATGCAGTTGCTAAGACAACTCCCCAACATGCAATGCTGCTAATTTTAACACCACTGACTTGAATACTGGTCTCTAGTGTTTTCAGTCTTCCCCCGGGCTATAACTGATGAATATTTTTTCAATGTTTCCTAGAAACACAAAATTACTCAAGGAAATATTTCCAATGTGGATGACTGGGGTCACAAGAAGAACTAAAATTTGTATATATGCAACCATCTGGGTTTCTGTTTGTTTGTTTATGAAGATGCAACCAGACTGTACTAAATATTTTCTTACGTGAGTGGGAACTCATGACTAATATGGGTTGCCACAAATGCCACAAATAGATTTGTTTTTCTCTATAAGCTGAGGACAGAAGAGAATCATCACAGGTATTGATTTTTGTTTGTTTATGATTTGTTGTATTTTTGTTTATTTGTTGCATATTTATGATGCATAACTGTAATTTTTCTCCACTTACTGTGGATGATTTCTACTTTATTTTATTGCAATAAGTAAAATACCTTAACACAGAAGTGATGGCAAATATTCCCACGTAGTCCAGATCAATAAATTCCTTTGACTTTGTTTCATGTTATAAAAAGAAATAGTTTTCTATCATCTAAACAAAACTTCTTGCTAATTCTGAATAGTTAACAATCTACTGAAGACACTTCACTCTGCCAAGACTTGATAAAGGCTAACATAGGCTTTTGAAAGGGCCCTGTAATTCATATATTTTGTGAGCTTCCTGAGACTGGCAATTCTTTTCTATGATATTGATGCAACAGTTCAAACCATGCCACAAATGATAAAGAAATGAGTTGCCTGAGTGAGCTCTAAAAACTTAAAATTATGTGCCTGGATAAACTTTTGAACATTGTTTTTTTTTCTGACCATTTAAGCAAAGTCTAATATTTGAATTTGAAGTTTGGATATTGAAAATTCATCTATATAGGTTGAATTAGTTGACCTATCAAATAAAATGACTAATTATAACTCCTTTAAAATAGTGCCTGGTAGAACACAGAGCAGGTGTAAGGATGTGTCTTTACCAGCTCCCAGCACTACAATCAAATAATTACCAATATACATATCAAATGTAAAATACTAATATCTTGATGGGCTAACAGTCAGAATGAGGACAGCAGAGCTTCATTTGCTGAGTGCATAGAGGAAATGTCATAGTCAATGTTTTGGTATTTTATAAAGGGAAGAGTTTTTACTGCCTATCAATGGGGAATGTGTCAAGGTTCAGTCAAACATACCTTCAGGGCACTGTGTGCAGTTACACACCCATAATTCCAACAATCTGTAAGCAGAGGCAAGAGGAAGATCTTAAGTTCAAGTTCAAGGACAAATTGGTTTGCAGAATGAGTACTGTCTCACCAGGGGTTATAAACTGAGGTCTGTCTCCAAAAATAGTGAATCAGTTGTCATTAGGCAACATGTTATTTAAGTGGTCAAGATGAGAGATTGGAAGTTGTTGGAGGTTTTGATTCCTGTTATACTGCTCTTTGCTGCAAGTGTTGATCACAAGCATCTCTTTAAATTTTATTCTGTGAATCCTGCATTAATTCTTTGAAATACATTTGTTAGAGACTTTTGGCTCTTCTGTTGTAAAAAGCGTCATTTCCTGTCAAGCTCTAGTGTTTTATAGCTGTATAAAGAAAAAGAAAGCAATAAAATAAAGAACACATAAATACAGAGAGAGGGAGGAGGGGTTTTCTAGAATGCGGAACCTTTCCTATAGCCATATTTAAACAAGATTTCTGATTAATTGACTTTATTAGTGGCAGCTACATGTTAAAATAGAACCATAGATTGAAGTTTTTGCTAAATGTACTGAATTATTTTATCTGAAGCAGGACATTTTTGTTTCATTTGGTCTAAAAAAAATAGAACTTAAATAATTTTTATTTGTTACAGGACAGGTGCTGATGACAAAGAAATTATCCTACCCACATCTAGCATGTCGAACCAAGAACTTTACTTTATAACCCAAATGATCCATCTAAAGTGAGTGGTGATGATAAATGCTACATCCCTGGAAGTCCCTGCACACTTTTGAGGAATGTCCCTTGCCCATTCTCATTAACCAGCCTAGGTGGTCTCCATCACTTAATCTTCTTGAGAACACAGAAAGTTTCCTACTTAAGGTGTGTAAACTAATGTTCCTATTACTAAAAATATATAAGTGTAGCAAAGGAAAAATGTAATTCAGTAAGGTATCTATCATGTTAGAATATGAAGCTCTGAAGATGTGGTAATAACTAGGCATGATTTGGCATGTGCTTCTTGTAAACTCAAACTGTAGGAAGTACATCTCTAGAGCTGGTTGGCCAATCTGTTTAGCCTACTTGACAATTCCCAGGATTCAGTAAGAGACTCCAAAGATTGACAGGGAAGATAGGACAGGTAATATAGGGCTCTGTCTTACACGTTCCTATTTCCCCAAACACTGTCTGTGCACCTGCCCACCTGTCTGTCTGTCCACCCCCCACACACACACATACCTACACACACAAAATTATAAGCCATTTATAATCAACAATATACACATTGCACTTACTATTCCTTATAGTAATTTAGAAACAGTCATTAAGAAAGTACTTAATTTAAAGCATTTGTGCGTTATCTAACTATCACCAACTTACTATACAGACTTATAGAACCATTTTAAATCTTTTATGAGAGTTCTTTTGTTGGATACACATTACAAGCTAAATATATCATTTGGTTAAGGTATTTGTTAAGAAAAAAAAACACTATTAAGGCAATTATAAATACCAAGAATATAATAAGCAATCAAGCTATATATTGAAATATTTTATTGTTACAATATGTCATTCTTAATTTAATTTCATTTTAAATTATGTTGCTTTCTGGTACATTATAATTTAATGTCACAGTACATTCTATGGGTTGATGCTGTAGGGAAATGGCAAATGACAGAAATACCAATAAAATGAGGAAATTTTCAGAATGCATTAGATTTTACAGCACACCTGTACACAAAGTTTCTAAAAATATGTGGGAACCCAGGGAAATTTAAAATTAAATGAAATACATATTCAGTAGTTTTCAGAAAAGATTGCATTATGTGTAGAATATGCAAAGTACATAATAAAAATAAAGTTGTCTTTTGGATACAAGAGAAATTCTGAAAATACATGAAAATGTATGCTTTTCTGACACATGAATATGCACTTATATTTCAAAATTTAAGAATAATTACCCCAAATCTATCACTATTTAATTGTTTCTATAAGACAGCTATAAGTAGTAAAATTATAATAATATATATAATTATTTGCAAAGTCTAGAATATATAGATTTTCCAATTTTAACTTTATCAGAAGTTTCCTGAAAAATTTAAATAACTAATTCCAACATAATATAATTTAATGTGAAATGTCAGATTCATATTTACAGAGATTGTTATAAGAAACAAATTTCTAAGTGTTGAGAGAAATACAAAATAGTACTAAATTATGATAGAATTATTATTAATGTGGCTATGACATATTATGATGTAAAGGCCTTAAATGAATATTCAAGTGGATTTTCCTCAATTTGTGAGCAACCAATTAATGAATAAAAATCAAAGAACATGTAATTAACTCATTAATTTTGTTCAATATAGGATATGAATAATTTATTACATGTACCAAAATACCTACAAAACACACACTCTCTCTCTCTCTCTCTCACACACACACACACACACACACATATATATATATATATATATCAGATATAAATATTACAATTTAGTCAGCTTGAGAATTCTTAATATACAATATAAGTAAAATTTACAATTAAACTTATAATTGATATTTTAATCTGCATTATATAGAATGATTGAATGAGTTGATAGTATTAATTTAGTGAGTCAAGCAAATTAGTTCTTACCAAAGTAAAGAGAATCCTACAAGAATTATTAATTTATTAATTTTCTCAAGTTAGATATTTATGTAAACTTTCAGATGTAAATGACTTCATAAATTTTAAAGGAAATTATTTTATTTAACATCATATAACTTTATTTTTATACAACAATGAACACACTTTCTCTTTAGATAGTATGAGTTTTCAGTATTTCAAGATTATTTAGCTCTATTAGTAATTTCATGAGATAGAAATGATTATTGCTTTCATTTTTCAGGTAGAAACTGATACCATTAATTTCATCAGCATAGATCAACAAAAACAAACCACAGAGAGATACCTGCAATTCTCATATCCTGAGTCCCTGAAACCTGAACCATGTGTGGGCAGTTTGGGAGTGATGTCTCTCTCTGCTCTGTCTGTAAATCCTTTTACATTAAGTCGTTTCATCTATCTTACCTGAGAAGAATATTCTTCCATAAGTTACTATGTAAAGGCTCTCTGATGACAATTAGGATAGTCAACAGTCTAATAATAGGAGAAGGCCAGTTCATCACCATTTCTGAGTTAAGGAGAAATCTTGTGCCAGTGAAAGCCCCAGGACTTTCAGCTAGGGTCATTCTTGTGGATTCCTCAGGCTTTCCCTGGCACCAGGTTTCTCCCTAACTCAGAAATGGCCCCCTCATCAAGATGATTCTTTCCTTACTCCACCCCTCATTCCTGCCTCCAAACTGCCTTCCTTGCCCAGCCCACCCAACCCACTTGCTCAAGTTCCCAACCCCTATACACCCCAACTCTGTACCCAGTTTATCCAGGAGATCTCTTCTATTTTCTCTTCCCACGGAAATACATGCATTCCTCTTTGAGGCCTCTTTGTTATTTACTCTCTCTGGGGCGGTGGATTTTAGATTGGTTCTCTGTATATTATTCCTAATATCTACCTATATGTGAGTGCAAACCATGTTCGTCTTTCTGGGTCTGAGTTACCTCACTCAGAATGATATTTTCTAGTTATTTCCATTTACCTACAAATTTCATGAGGTTGTTTTGTTGTTGTTGTTGTTGTTGTTTGTTGTTTTTTTAACAGCTGAGTCATATTCCATTGTGTAATTATATATCATTATCCTTATTTGTTTTTGGTTGAGGAGCATCTAGGCCCTTTCCAGTTTCTGGCTATTAGGAATAATGCTGCTATGAATGTAATTGACCAAGTGTCCTTGTTATATGAATGTACTTCCTTTGGGAAATGCTCAAGACTGGTATAGCAGGCTCATGAATTAGATATTTTTTTCCACATGGAATTTAATATTGTTCTCTGGAGGTCTGTGAAGAATTGTGCTGATTTTTCTGAAGGAGACTGTGTTGGATCTGTAGTTTGATCTTGGTAAGATTGTCATTTTTATTATCTTAATCCTACATATCCATTAACAGGGGAGGTCTTTCCATTTTCAAGTATCTTCTTCAATTTCTTACTTCATCCACAGCCAAACACTGGGCAGAGGTCTGGGAGTCTTCCTGAATTAAAGGAGGAAGGATTGTACCAGCTGGTTGAAGGGGACATCAAGATCGTGATGATGAAGTCACAGAGACAGCTGACCTGAGCTAGTGGGAGAATATGGACTCTAGACCAAAATTTAGGGAGCCTGCATGAGAACAACCTAGGCCCTATGCATATGTGGGACAGTTGTGTGGGTTGGTCTGTTTATAAGTGAGATCAAGACCTGTCCCTGGTGCTTAGCTGGCTTTTGGGGCCCTGGTTCCTATGCTGGATTACCTAGCTCAACCTCTGTGCTGTGGAGGAGCCAGGTCCTAGCTCAACCTCATGTGCCATGCTTTGTTCAAGCCCAGGGGAGGGCTGCCCCTTTCTGAATGTAGATGGAGGGAGAATGGATGGAAAGGGAGGTAGATGGGCGTCAGGAGTGAAAAAGGGAGCAGAGGAGGGAGGAAAAACTGTGGTCGGCATGCGATGTAAGTAAAAACTGTTAATAAAATAAAATTCAGAAAAAGAAAAACAAACTGGAAGAAAAGAAGGAAAAAAGATAAAAAACAAAATACACAAGGACATTCTTAGGACAAACGTGCATAAATAGCTGTCGTTTCATAAATGCACAAATGTGTCTTTTTGTACTTAACTTTGAAATCAGAGAAATATACTAGCATTTTGCTGTCACTCTAGAAAACAGAATTGGAAAACATTAGAATTATTTACCTATGCTTCTGGCAGGAATACAGGACAACTTTTTGCCAAGGAAAATACTGAAGTTTTTCGAAAATTCACCAGTAGGATTTGAGCAAAGAAGTGACTCACTGTCCAATTGACTTATATTATAGTCTTTTCCTGAGTTTATATGTGTGTCTCAGTTACTGTTCTGTTGGTGTGAAGAGCTGCTATGACAAAGACAACTCCTATAAATAGACAGTATTTAATTGGAGCAGGCAGGCATGGTTCTGGAGCAGTAGATGACAGCTTAATGAATGACTAGGCCTCATGTGGGCTTTTAAAACCTCAAAACCAAATCCCAGCCTCACATCCAAAAATGACACGCCTACTAATGGTTCCCAAGCAGTTGATCAACTGGGTACTACATGTGCAGAAGAGCAGAACACGAATTCTGTAAAACTAAACTTGTTTTCTCTGTTTCATCTTTATAATTCTCTCAATTTTCCCCTACCCTACTTCTATCTCTTCCTCCCTCTCTCCCTTCCTTCCTTCCTTTCATTCTTTCCCTTATTCTTTTCTCTTCTATATTTCCTTCTTTCCTCTTCCTTTTCTTTTCTTTTCTAATTTTTTAATTCTGCCCTCGATTTACTAAAACGATCTGCCTTTCTTGTACGTAGTTCAGAGAGGCCTAGGATTGTAGATATGAAACCATATGCCATTATCACAGTCTCTTCACATTCACATGCATGCATAAACACACACACATGTAATTCTCCTGCTTTAATCAAATTTCCTGAATACTTGGATAGATGAGTAACATCATTCCTGGCAACTTTTCTTGATTTGCCGTTGAAATTAACATATATCCACTCTCATCTTCTCTTAGCTCCAAAATTAAATTATAATTTCATACCATGATATTTTAAATGAGCATTTGAATTTTATGAAATCCATTTAGGCCATTACCTACTTAGTTTTCTTTATACAGGAAACCTTTAATGGCTGTGGACTTATAGACCTGATGAGGAAGTAGCCTTATATTTTCTCAAAATTCTATGTTGTTTTATATATTATTTATAAGGTTATTACCATAAGGTAAACCTATAATTCATCATTAAGATCATTGAGAATAGGATTTGCATAAGTGCAAGTTAATACATTATAGTTACAGAAGCAGTGAAAAAAAAAAAAGAACTGCTTCATTATTCAGAGCCAGAGACACACACAAATTCAGAAACAACATTGTTGTTCTCATTTTTATTTGTGACAATATACCCTGAAATTAGAAATGAGCAATTAAAACATGGAATATAAAAGTTTTATTTGGTTTATAAAGAAAAATTTCTCAAGTAAAGTACAGCAGTACTTTACAAAACATTTACTTAAGCATATTATCTAATTTTCATGTTATAAAATAAAATTTTACTGTTCTATAGTTTATGTAATTAAATTAAATTATAGGGTCTTTCCAGATTCTTCAGAAGCTAATTCATGCAATAGACACTGAAAACATTTTTTTCATATTAGCCACTCATGGTTGATGTAAAAGTTGTCTGCTATTATTATAAAAAAAAATCATGAACACATAAGACAGTTTGAACTTTCAAGATATATGTTGAGCTTGTCTTTTGGTGACAAAAGTAATAGACCACCAAGGTGAAATACATTAGTAATTTAAAAAACTGAAGATGAAAAAATGCCATATATAGAAATCTTTCAGTGTAGGATCTCACGCAGATTTGCTTCTCAATAAAATACAAAGTCGTATCCTCATATCTTCTAAAATTATCCCCCCTTGCAGTAAAATAACTGTTTTACTGTTTTTCTATGTTTTCTCTATAAATATGCATTGTTACCTATGCTTCTAGAATGCTTTATCACTTCTTACCTTAGAGTAGACTACTAAAAGTTGCATGTATGTCATAATTCTTCTTTTCATTGTTGAGGTTAAATTTGTGGGTACAATAATTCTGTCACACAAGAAAGTGCTTTAGTAGCTACAAAGATTAACACTGACCTTTCTCTAAAGACTAGCTTTATTCCTTGGAAGTAGTAGCATTTGCGTGAGAAATGTTGGTTTTTCATGTATAGAAGTCATTCTATAAATAAAAAATGTTCTCATTTTCACAGATAAGCTTTCCCATCAGTAGGTCACACACATCTTGTAAAGCTTTAGTGAGAATTTGCCTTATGTCAGAAGGATACCAGGAATTTAAAGATTCCTCATTTAATTAAATGATTCTAACACCTATCTACTTTAAATCCACCTTTCTTCTTTTATTCCTTCCTCCTTCCCTTCTTTCCTAGTCCATATTTGCTTTACTTATTTTTGTTTCTTCTCTTCCTTTCATTATTCTATAAATATTTTCTAACTTATTATGTGGTAGGAAATATAAACATACTTTTATAAAAGAAGAGACATAAAGTTACAATAAAATTATTAGATCAATTTTATTTTAAAGATATGGTGAGTAACTATAAATAATAATATCAAAGTGTATCTGATGGGAGATGTCATTCTGTAAATATGTTTCTCATATTGGTTAATGAATAAAGCACTGGTGGCCCATAGGAAAGAAAGATAGGCGGGACTAGGAGAGAAGGAAGATTCTGGGAGATGTAGTAGAGAGGAGTCAAGAAGTGAAAGTGAGAGGTAAGAAGTCTGGACCCTTTCTCTGGCAATATAAGACCACGTGAAAACACTTAGATTGACAGTATTGGGTTAATATTTAAGACAGAGCTAGCCAATAAGAAGCTCTAGCCATTGGCCACACTTTATAACTAATAGCGTCTCTGTGTGTGATTTTTAGGACTAATGCAGCTCTGGGACCAGGCTGGTGGGAAAATGCTCATAACAAAATGATGCCTAACTGCTGCTCACCTGCACTTCCCACCTACCCTAGTATGGTTATCTTCCTTCTCAGGTCTTTGATGAGCTTGAAGATTAGACTGTCACAATTATTGTTCTCTCTCTTCCTAGGTAGAAATATTAGGAAGACTTAACCTTCCACTTTAGGACAACTCCATAGTCATCTCTGTTATGCCTTCACCCTAGGAGTAGATATGTAGTTCTTGTCATTTGTTCTTGTTACCTCACTGGCAATAGGTCTTAAGTGTGTATGTTCTTATTTTTCCTTCTCCTAGAGCATATTTGATATTTACTGTCTTTGTAAATAGTTATGGATCAGGCCTAAATCACATCTTTAGACTAAAAGGGGAATTGCAGTGAGAATCCACCCTGCCCATACCTGTTGTACTAACCACGCCCATTGGGGGTGGGGATAGATGTAGGCGTGACCTGCGGAGTCTATGTCTGGGACCTGACCCGGACATCCTCCCTTACTTCCAGGTCAGATACAGGGAAGATTGAAGGATGGAGCCAGAACCAGCAGCGGTCATCTGTTTTTTGGGTAAGTGAATTCTACCCAATAAACCTCAATCAGCCTGTTTTGTGTACCAGAATCTTATTACTTGCTTTTGGTATGAGATGAACTAGAGCATTTTTCACAGAAAAAAATATCATAGTGTTGATGAGTATATCAAAGAGTACTAGATTAATTGAGTAAGTTTCACAGAAACAAGATCTCAAAAGGGATGAGATCATCAGAATTACATACTAGGTTTAAAAACTTAAACAGTATACTCATAAGCTATATATGATTTGTGTTAATTATTTTTACTATGACCTCACTTTTTCATTTTGAAATCAAAAGCAAAGTTCTTAATTTATTTCAATATGTCAATGGAAAATAATTTCCCCTAATGAAGTTTAGGCCACAAGGATTCCAGAAGACTCCTTGAATTATGAAAACTACCCAAGATGACTATTTAAGAAATGACGACCTTAGAAATAGAAAACAAAGCCAGAGAGGAAAGGATTGTTATGTTCTCAGGTGGATGCTGTGCATGTTTAAGTCTGATTTTTTTATGTTCTGTGGGACCTGTAGTCTTCCTTCCTGTTTTGTGGTCATAGAGATTGAAGGTAGGGTCTTGAATGTGGGAGATGAATCCTCTAAATTGATCTGCATCCTCAGGCTCTGATATTTTACTATTAGCGTAATCTTGATATAGGTTGTAATTCACCTGTCTACCTTAAATATACATGTAGATGTTAAACATTTACATTGTTATTATTTTACTTGATTTTTACTGAAGCATAATGAATTATTTAAACATTTGTCATGAAAAGCTTTATTGTAAGTTGGTAAAAAAAAAAATCACATATAATGATAAACAAAATAAGCAGCTGTGTTATTTTCCTGCAGTGCTTTTAAGTAATGCCATACCTAATATATTCTTGCTGCAAAAAAAATGAAAATGAAAGAACAGTCTAGTTACGGTTTGTCAATTTTAGATGCATTACTGTTGAAATTGATTTGTACTCTCTGTAGGTAAGAAGTTAAAAGCATCCTTAAGGAACTGGTAAGAAAACATCTTTTATTCACAAATAAAAACACTACCTTTAAAGTGGCTTAAGCACATCAAAGATACCTTATGAAGTTCAGCCTCAAAAAGAGCAAGAGGCAGATGCAGCATTCCATGTGTGACATCAAACATTGCTCCCTGATTTTCAGTGGAATAAGAAGCCATTAACTTAAATGTTTTCTTTGTGTGATACTATAGTGCAGTGATACTATAGAATGATGTGAGTTTTTTACATTGGAAATATATTCATATAGTGTTTCCATCCAACTAGGAGACTTCAATATTTTAGAAAACTAGACAAAACTTGTGGGACAGAATCAAACAAAAATCAATTCACATAAAGGAGTTAGGAAGAAAAATGAAAATATGTTATTCATTTAACCAGGAATGGAAGGGAGAGTGATTTTTCTGATAGGATAATTAGATTCTAATCATTACTGTGTGCTGACTTAAAATACTAAATAAAAGACATGATTAAAATTACATTTTAAGCATCAGAATTGAGATTCCACTAGAGAACATACTCTATTAAGATAAAGCGTTGATCAGGAAATACTTGTGTCTGGGAAAAGATGACTGTTGTCTACTAGGGCTTATGTAGGAGACAGGCAGGGAGATGGCAGGGTGTGGTGTGATTAATGAGGAGAAGCAGCCCCATTATGTCCCTGGACCCTGTCCTGCACTTTTCTACAGCAGGATAACTGGGGACTACAGTCATTCCAGTGGAAGGTGAAAATAACTTAAGTGGTGATTTAAAAGAGATTACTTTCTCTCTCACCCTAAAGGAGCTGCTGGCCCTGGAAGGTTGGGACCAATCCAGTCAAGTGAATGCGTTACAATTACTCTTACAAAAACAAACAACAGACAGAAAGAATGACAAAAGAAAACAAAACAACAACAACAAAAAGAAACAAAAAAAAACATACCTGTGTGGGCAAATACATGTGTGTATAATCACACACACACACACACACACACACACACACACACACACACACTCACACATATTCAGCACACAAAAGCCCCTTAAGATTTCCAATGGAGATTGAAATAGTCCCGAGTGATCACCAGAAAATAAACCACTCCTCATATCAAATGGGATAAAGTCCTCTTTACCAAGTGGCAGGAGTGCCTGTTGTTGTATTAGATTCCCTCTCCTCTGCTGCTACAAGCCTCAGGATCATAGCTATCGTATTACAAGATGACTCAGATGAATTAAGGATTCTTGTGATGATTGAAGCAAATACAAAAGCTGCACTTGGAGTTATAAGCTGCACTTGGAGTTACACGCTTGTGAAGTAATTGGCTGTTTCTTGCTCTAGATTCCCTGTAGCTTATCCCTTTCTGTAACAATATTGGGATTCATTTTCCACAGTTTAGCACTTTCTGATCATTTACTGGGACACATTTCTCCCATTCATTTGGAGTTTACTGATTATACTCTCCTGCTATGTGTAAAACCTATTCTCCGCTAACGGGTCCTAGTTTACTGATTACATTCCTTAGCTATGTGTGAGACCTGTTTCCCACTATCAGGTCCTTTTTCCCCCTCTCCATTACAATTGCAAATATCTGCCTTCCTGCAACTATCCTCATTAACAGACACCTGGTCTGTGTTTAGGGCCCATCTAAGACATTCCCAGATATCCAAGGACATAGAATTATAACCTTACCAAAGTTGTTGTCTAGATGGATACAAAAAAAAAAAAAAAAAAAAAAAAAACCAGCATGCCCTGGTTTTTTTCTCACTGGCTGATAGACAAGCCATAACCTATTAACTCAAGATTTTAGCTCAAAGACTTACTTCTCCCTTTTGTTTCCACTGAAAAGATAAAGACAAAGATAATCAGCCCATTTTCTCATCCTCAGGGAAAAGTAAACTTTCCTGCAGGCCTGTGCCTCCCCTGAGGCTAGAGCACAGTAAGGAGCCAGGTTTTGTTTCTTAAGCAAATTAAACTTAGACTCCCTTCTTTGACCTACAGCCCTAAGCAACTGTTGCTAAAAGTTTCTCCTAGCAGTTTTAGTTTATTGCTCTGTGTGTAAATTTTATCTGCCTTGGTGACCCTTAGAAACTCAAGCCACCAATTACCATTGCAAATATGTACATGTACCTATAACCCCAAGAACTGGGGAGAGACAGAAAACAGAAACAAAGAAGCAGAAATGAAGAAACAGAGAAAGAGGAGAATAAAGAAACATGGATAGAAAGATCACCTTGTAAGTAGATTCCTTTTCCCCTCAGATGTTAATTCCTTAGCTTATTTGTAGTTTCTTTTTTGGAACTCTAAGCAAAATCTCTGGTTTTATAAAATTTTCCGTGGTCTGCTTTTTTTTTTTTTTTTTTTTTTTTAACAGTGATAAAGGGACCCTTGATCACATACAGGTATTTTTCATTGCCTGGATCATGTTCAAGCTATTTAGCCTGACTGTGTGGGTTCCCAACTCATTTTGTGCATAACTACTAAATCTCTTTCCAGATATGTATAAGAAAAAAGTAATGTGCAATAAAAAAATAAATTCTGTTCTTTTATTTATTTATTTATTTATTTATTTATTTTCCATAAAACAGCTAGTCTTAAATTATCTCAAGACTTCTGAGCATTTTTATTCTGCAATACTATGTTGGTCATCTTTGCAGATGATTCCATTTCATTATCTTAGTTTAGGCCTTGTTTATTCTATTGTATTAAATATCATTGGCACATCTCTTATAGCCTTGCTACTGTTTGTCAATCATCTACCTTAACTTTGATTTATCTCCTACTTGATTATTGATGGCTTCCTAGTTTCTTGCATAGATTCTACTTACAATTAAAACTACTTTTTAAAGCATGTATTCAGACTTTTGATCAAATATACTTTAATTTACACACACACACAAGAAAAAATAATTAGAAGAAATAAACATAACAAAATAAACAAAAAACATAAAACTGTAAGTTTCTGTTTAATTCATAATACTGAGTATCAAAAATGCAAAAGATTATGTAATCCTGGACCAGGTCAGGAAGGAATAGTCTTTGATGTTGGTGACACTGCCAATCCAGTGCAGGTGTTTCTTTGGTTTAAGAAAGTAGCTAAGCATTGTCCATACCATTAGCAACTTAAATAATTGTTTTTTTTTAATTACAAAAAGTTTGAAAATTTACATAAATTATGCAATATTCCTTTATCATACCCCACTCCAAACTCATTCTGTGACCCCAATTTATACTCTTTTTAAAATAAATCTTGGTCACCATTGCAAAGAAACATCTTAGATTCCTCAACTCCTGGAATTACTCTCTTTGATTCTATGTCATTAATTTCTACTCTGATCTTTATTACTTCAACTTTCCAATTGTAATTGTGTGTATTTGGTTCTTTATTTCAAAATTTTGAGTTCTACCATTAAGTCATTGATTTGTGATTTCTCACTTCTTAATGTAGGGACTTAGAAATATAATATTCCCTTATAAATTTTCTGTAATTTGTTTCAGAGCTTTTGTTGTGGTTTATTTTCTTTTACATCAAGGCGTTTTTATTTCATCTTCTTTTTTTATTAATTTATTCTTTGACACATTCATTATACCTTAATGTGATATCTAATTCTCAGGAGTTCACAGATACCATTTTGCTATTTATTTTAAGGCTTATTGCACTGTGGAAGGACAGAAAGCATGGAACTATTTTGTTTTACTTATTTATTTTGAACTCATTAAGTTTGTTTTGTACATATCAGTATGTGTTAAATTTTAAATAAATTTCCAAGTGTTGCTGAAAAACTAAAACTAAACAAATTACATATATCCCTTTTTGTGTGTGTTTTTTTTTTTGTTGTTCATTTGCTGTACAGTGCTATTTAATTGTGATACTTCTGTGTTCGGTTTTTTGTCCAGACATCTTATGTCTTTGTGATAGTAGGATATTAAAATCACTTACCTTATTCAGGGGTTAATCTGTGTCTTGATTTCAAGCAGGATGCTTATATGTTTATAATTACACTGTCTTCTAGGTCAACTTCTCACTCCATCACTGGTGACCAAGAAAGCATGGCAATACTGCAAACAGGTAAGTCTGCTTGGGGCAATATGCAATGCAAGCTATAACACCTCACCAAAGCTTGGGGCTCTAATGATGGCTTGGATGGGTCAGTGTTTGCTATTCATCCTGCTAGGTTGTAATATATTCTGTGTGTTAGGAAAGCAAGGCCAGCAGATTTGGCACATCAGAAGTGAGGAATTCCTGGCATGTGGGATATAAGGCTAGGGTTAGTCATGGTGACAAAGGATGAGGCCAGTGAGTTGAAGCATGCCTAGGAAGCACACCAGACTGAGCAAGCCCATAGGTTGAGATCATTTACAAATGAAAGAACAATTTGTAATTGTTAAAGGAATGAAACACAAACCCTCATTGTGTGTGGCTATGATGACACTAATAGAAATTAATTGCATGGAATTATATGGATACTGCTGTATTTTGTAGTATAAACACTAAGGTGGATGCCGCTAGTAATCATGCTGTTCCTACTATTTGCCTTTAGCCGATTCAATTAGGAAACAACTTTGTGATTCCTTGTGAACACTCTTCAGTTTTCAGAGATGTTACTGATCGGCTCCTTTTGCTTTCAGTGCAAAAGGGAAGCACCCTTCAATTTTCTGTTATGAAGTATTAGGACACATTATTTATCACAGTAATGGCAAGTGTCCCTTCACTTTGTCAACTAAGACTGCAACTGGATATGACTGTGAAATAAGAGTCTGTCAAGAATTATGCTTAAGCATGGCAAATCAGTGAAGTTTTGAAGCTCATTTAAATCTGCTATTGTGAGTCTTCCTTTTCTGGAAAATTCTGCCAAGAATTGATGTCTCTTAGTATAAACCAAATAAGAAGAGCTGTGATTGCAACCACTTAAGAGAATGAAATTGAATTTTCAAGTCTACAAATGTAACTGTTACCCACCATTTATAAGTAATGTAGTTTCTTAACTCTCCTGTAACCTTAATTAAAAGTGAAAAATAAATTAAATTCATAAACTGTTACACAAATCAGGTTAGTTAACAAATATTTTTAGTTCCTAGCATGAGCTAAAGTTGAATTTTAGATATATAAACTTTCTCTTAGGCATGCTATTACATGTTTCTTAGAAAAAAATTGTATGTACAAAGATATATTTTTAACTTGAAATGCCTATTTTTCACAATTTTTTACTTTTAATGTCTTATAAAATAATACAAACACATCTAGTCATGTAAAAAGCTTATAGTACTTGTGCAAATAGTACTCAGAAATAATGTGGACATAGAATATGTATCCCAGGAGAACAACTAAATGAACTAAGTAGTTTTGAAGAATACCCTGTAGTTTTTGACCAAGTTGGAAAGACAAGGATGATTGTAATCCAAGAGAAGTGCTCTAGCAGCTGTCAGTGTGGCGTAGATTGTGGTAAAAATGATGCCAAGAAGACGGCATGTAGGTAACCTTAATGGGAAACAGGGGAGATTGGGATTTAGATGGAGTAGATAGAAGAAAGGGAAACTAAAACACAGCACAAATTATACTAGACCAGGCTCAAGTGAGAACTAAAGGGCTGCTTTACTTGAGATTTTGAAAGGATGGGTGGATGTCTTCAATAAGCCATTCAGGATCTCCAGTTCACTTATGCCAATTTCAAGGAGTAATTTTAGACTCTAAAGCAGTCAAGTACCAAGGTCATTACAGAAGTTAATCCTAGCAATATTCACTGAACATATTGCCATTCTGAGGAACAGGGTCTCATTTATCTCCACTGACATTGATGACGCTGAGGTAATTCAAATAATTAAAACTAATGGTGACAAAGAGAGAAAAAAAGAAAACACTCAACTTGTTGATTTCTGTAAGTGATAGGAAATTTTAAGTAAGAATTTCTGAAGCATACATTGACAATTAAATATCTCATTTGTATCAGAATAATAGTTTGCTATCATTCATAGTTCATGTCACCCACTAAATCTCAGAAGTTTAATTGCATTGGTTTGTTTATTTGTCTATATTTTTATAATTATCTTAAAAAACAACTACAGGTGTTTTATGTCATTGCATTGTGAAAACTGTTAAAATGCCTGAATGTTATTTATTTTTATGTTCAGAACTCTGTACTGTATAAACATGTGAGATGATGTTATTTGTCAGAAAGCCTAAACATTTGAGCTCAATTCTTAGGACATATATGGTAGAAGGAGAGAACTGAATTCCCCAAAGCTGTCCTGTGACATACATTATGCTGTGTAATGTGTGTGTGTGAACACAAAACTATAACTATTTTATGAAGAAATATTGTAACATACTATTTTATGTACTACATTGAAAAACCTCAGATGATGCTGATACATATGTAATTAGCATTGAACCTGACAAGTCTCATTCTATCAGTTACGTAGCATTGCATAAATAGCTTAAACAACAGAAAATTGTATCTTCAGTGTGGTATCTTGAAAGTCAAATATCAAGGTTTGGACATACAATCTTTTTATGGGGTCTCTCTTTTTGTCTCCTTATGTCTTTGTAGTTTCTTGGAGGATAACTGTGTCCAATTTCCATCTTTGTGCATTAATTTTCACCAAATGAAATGGAGAGCTACCCTAATGTCATAATTGGGTCGTAATTACTTTTCTAAATATACTTTTACCAAAATATAAAATTAATCTACTGGATATCAAGGATTAGGGCTTCCACATATAGATATTGAAGAAACAATGTAGCCCATAAAACTTAAGAAACAACTAAAATAAGAGGTAGGGTATTAAATAATCTGCTACAAATTTAGTTTATTGTTTAAATATTATCTAGGGAATAACTTATTTTATTTTATTGTGTTGAGGGCTATTTGTAGATGAATAAAGAAAAATATTATCTTGGTAAAGCAGAATTGTCAGGATATAAGAAATTCAAAAGTGAGTCTGCTTATGAATTGAATTAAGAGCTCAATAACATGAAAAAGCAATCATATTTCTAAATCATATGCAACAATGTAATTGCAGTATTTGTACACTTGACCTGCCTCATGATTTCCCACTCATATTCATCTATTGAGGATATTATATGATGATTAAATTCAAAAAAGAATAAGCAGGCTATGCTACAGTATGTGATACAATGGAACCAAAATATTATATGCAAAGTAGGTTTGGAAAGTTTACTATAATATCAAGGGGAGAAGAGTAGAATTGATGAGTTTTACCCAGCTTCTGAAAATTCAGGCAACCACCATTTCTCCTGTCTATTGAGCTATGATCACAAAACAATGTATATCAAAACATGTCACTCTATAGATTAATACTGTCTTGTTAGCAGTATATGTTAATGTATAAAGTAACAAAATTTGGCATCAAAACAATGATTAATCGTGTAGTTCAGGTTTGAAATTCCTATGTCATATGTAAAAATTAACTTGTCTCAGCTTGTACATCATCATGTAACACTATTCAATAGCTGAATGTAGATATTAGCAAAGAAACTGTAAAATTACCTATAAACCATTAGAGAGAAATCTGATGTTCAACGGCACCTCTTTAGATGAGACATAATTGTATTTAACTTTACCGGAAATTGTCAATTTTTAAAAATTTTATTATTATTATTATTTCTTATTTTAAATATTGATCCCAGTTCCTCTCCCTCCCATTCTCCCCTGTCCCCCATCGACCCTCCTATCCTGTTCCTCACCTACTCCACAGAGACAGGAAATTGTCACTCTTATATGTGGAAGTTTTTCAGAAATAATCGACTAATGTCAAATACATATCTGTTTCTATCTGAACTATAGTACTGAAAAAATTGTTATGGGAATATATCTCGTTGCAAATGTCATGGATAGAAAAAAAATTATTTCATCATTCTTTAAAGTTTTTCTTTATCGTAAATGTTGCTTTTATAAAAAATATTTATTTTACCATTTATTCTTACAACTGCATGTATATGTTGTGTATATGTGATGTGGGTGCTTGCAAACCATAATGCTCCTGTGGTGGACACAGAATAAAACTTGAGGAAGAAATTCCTTTTTCTGATAAATCAAACTCTGATCTTCAGGCTTCTCATTAAGTCTCAAATAAACACACACCAGCATATATTAAATACAAACTATTTGGCTGTTTGCTCAGGTTTCTTTTTGGCCAGCTTTGTCTTATTTATTAACCCATTTCATTAATCAGTGTATCTCCACATGATCTTGGTTTGCTGGTGATGCCTGGACTGCTTGCTTCCTTGGCAGCTACATGGTATCTCCCTGACTCTGCTGACTGCCTTTCTCTATCCCTGTTTTGATTTCCTGCCTGGCTAAATGCTGTCTGTCCATTGACCAAAACAACTTCACTCATCAACCACTAAGAAAAACATATATTCACAGACTACAGAAGGACATCCTCATCATTTGCTTTCATGATTAAACAAGGTCTATTTGCTAGACCTGAAGGAATCTATACTCCCAACTTGTGAACTTAAAATTTGACATGGCATTGAGAAGGTAACTTATTTTTTATAGTACAGTTACCTTCAGGATTTGGTTTTGGTCAGGAAACTAGAGATTCATTCTGACTGGCGGAAACAGTAGAGCTTAGTTATTAGTTTAAATCCAAGAGCGGATGAAGAATTGCCAATACAAGTAGAGTATTCTATTTGCATAATCCCCACCATGGGCAGAACTTATGGAGAGTAGAATATTGTCCCTGAAATGGATAGCTGGCAGGAGCTAAATCAGATATATATTTTTTCCTTTCAGTAATTGAACTTTAATCCTATTTTGAGAGTCATTTTGAAAAAGAGCTTTGAAAATTAATCTCAGTCAATTTACCCTTAGCTTAGCCCCTGCCATGTGAAGAATTAAACTAGTCCTTTTTCTGTAAGTGAAACTAACACATATTAGTTACACATGCTGATAAGCATGCACAAGTATATTAAACTCAAGGCTCGGAGGTTAAAAAATAAGGGATTGAACTCTATAGCAAATAAATAAAACTTAACCACCTTCACCTTAAAAATCACAGAGCTGTCCTCAACATTGGCTAAAGGGTTTGGTTTATGCATTGTTTTATTATTGAAAACAAATTTTAAATTTAAACATACTCTTTTAAAATTCTTACAAAAGTTCTTCCTCTCCAAGTCCTTCCAGATCCTCTTCCCATTTCCTATGAACCCGAATTTAGGTTCTTACTCAAAAAAATTAAACACAATTTATGGAAGCAAAACCAAAAAAATAAAAACAAATCAACTCCACAAAAGGAAAATTTAAGTAAAATGTCAAACTGTAATCAAATAAAAGAACACAAAATACTGTGTAATCCATTATATGATGGTCACTTATACCTTGACATGAGGACATTCCTGGAGTGGTTGATAGATTCAGTGTCACTTTACTGGAGAAAACTGATTCTCTTTCTCCCAGAAGGAATAAGTGACAGTTCAGTTGTTAAGCTTTATCTCAACAGCTAGAATATCATTCATTCAATCATTCATTCATTCACTCAATATTTTCATATAACAAAATAAAATTTAGCAAAGTAAAACAGAAACTACCACATTAAAGTTGGACAAGACAAATCGACAGAAGCAAAGAGCTAAAGAGATTTAATATAGAGTAATCTATATTATTATTATTGCTTCAATGCACCTCATTTTGTAGGATTTTTCATTTGATTATTTGGTAGAAATCATCAACAACATTGGTAGTCATCCTCATTCCAAGTAATGTACATCCATTTTAATAGAGCACTGAAAGTCTAGAGTTTAAATCTAACTACTAAGAAAGCTGACCTCCTTCACTAGCCTACTCTGGTTTGCTCAGAGAAAAATCAATTAAGCAATTGACAAGAAAGCAGGGTCAGGAGCATTTTTGAATGTACAGATAGCATCGTAGGCCCTAAGCCCGGGCAACTAACTCATTTTGCCAATTCTTAATTGCCCTGTTAATATTGATTTGCAGAGAGTCTTTGCAGACATAATTTTTGATACTGTGCAGTCTATGTTACTTCTTCCATCTTGTTTTTACATTTTTGCTTTTCAGTCATTTATTTTCAAGAAAAGAAGTTGGCATTTTGGTAACTTTTGTTTTTGTTTTTGTTTTTTTTTTTGTTTGTTTGTTTGATGGCTTTACTGATAGCATGTCTTGATCAAGAAACACATGCATTTTATGAAAAGACAAGGAATTGTTCCTGTTAGTCATTTAAATGATACATGATTTTAGTTTATCTTTTTAAAATGCTTATGCATCATCAAATATATAATTTGATTTTTTTCTTTGTATAAAGATCCAGGGGCCAGTGAAGGAGTATCTGTGCAGGGCTGAACCATTCATGCAGAAGTTAGTAGAATCAGGTGCAAATGGGTCCAACATAACATGGTTCCCAAAGTGTTTTAGCCCAAGCAATAATTTCAGTGTGTCATTGAACATCACAAATGGGGTAGTGAATTCTTTGCCATGCTATGAGATTACTGGGCACAGAGCTGTCTGATTTTTTAATTATTTGGTTAAGAACATGATACTGTGGAATGGAAAGTAACTCACATTTGCATTTCTTATATACAGAACCAATACCTTTGTCTGGCTACCTAGAAAACAGAACTTAAAAGTCACAATTTTAGCAATACTTCTGTAACCCCATTGTCAGACTGAATGTCTTTTTATATCATGTTGTTTCCAGTCAAATACCTTATATCCACACCAGCATCAGACACCTGAGGTTGATTAGTAATCATTGAGTCATATCACCACTGAGATCTCTGTACTGTTTGTTTTGTTATTAAACAGATCCACAAGAGAAAAATAATCTCCATACTCCTCAGCTATGACCTCATAGAATGAGCAGCAACCCTTGGGTTCATCATAATAGAAGTATACCTGAAACATCCTTTATGCTGCCCAAATATTCTTCAATGTGTGAACTACCATTGGAGCAATGCTGATTTTCCAAGTGTCTTGCTCTTTGGAATCACTAAGTGTTCATTCCCCAGCAGCTAACAAGTGCAAATTTCTCCATTAGTAGGAGTCTGATTGTGTTTCTATTCCCCTTTGCCATGCTGGGACTTGTTCTAGACTAGGCTTTTATGGGTAATAAAAGTTAATGACAGTAAACCATGAATTTCAAGAAGAGAAGGAAGAGACATGTAGGAGAAAGGAAAAGGAAGGGATAAATTAACAACCAACCTGGGCTCATGGGAGCTCACAAAGCCTGAACCAGGGAGCCTGCATGAGATCTGCCTAGGACCTCTATGTAAGTGACAGTTGTGTAGGTTGGCCTATTTGTGGGATCCTAACAGTGGGGGTAGGAGTTCTCCCTACAGCTTTGCCTGGCTTTGGGGATCTCATCCTTATATTGGGTGCCCCTGTCCACCTTTAATACAAGGGGAGAGGCTTAGTCCTCCTGCAAGTTGATATGCCATGTTTGGTAGACACCTATGGGAGATCTGCCCTCTGCCCATTTCTGATCAGAAACTGAGGAGGAATGCATGAGGGAGGTGGTGTTTTGGGGGACAGGGTGAGAGGAGACGAGGGAGGGGAAATTGTGGCCAGGATGTAAACTAAATGAATAATTTTAACTAAAATATGTCTGATGGGAGATGCCATTCTATAAATATGTTTCTCTTTTAGGTTAATTAATAAAGTACTGTTGGTTCAAAAGAATATTAACCATATATTTTACATGAATGTTTCATATATAGATAATCTTTGAACATAATTTCTGGAAAATATTTCTGAGTCTCAGGTACCATTATTGAGCTAGTTTTCCAACACTAAATGAGATATCAAATATAACTCCTTTGTTCATGCAACACACACTGCAGATTATCAGATACAACAAATATTTACAATATTCTGAGGATTCACATACCACGTTACATGACAATGTCACACTATGAAGGACTTGTGAAAAATTTGGTCAGACCTTTCCTCTATATTCACATAGACTATTGATCATTGCTTTTCTTGTGAAATAATTTAATTTCATGCATTATTTAATTAAAATACTTGCAGTGTATTTATTGGAATGTTTATGATGAAGTGAATTAATTATTAAAAGTACTATGATTTTCCATTCCTTCCATATTTGGGGTACACTATGTCCAAAATTTCTACTGAGTCTTAAAAACATGATAAATAATGTCTATTTTATTTGCAATATTGATAATTTTCATTTTGTTTGAGCAATATTTTTCTATTTAATAACAATAATTGAACATTTTAATTAACCAAATGTTGTCACAGTTAATTTTCTATATTGATTCTACCCCACTTATTTATTATTTGTCTGATTTCTACTTACTATAGGTTAATTTATTGTTGTTTATCATGGAGATTGATTCATTGACTTGTTACATTATATTAGCTTTTATTGACTTTCATAGTCATTTGTTATTTATATTAACATTTCAATATGTGTATTTTTGATTGTTGACTTAACATTTGTTTTTTGTATAGTGAATATACTCAGACTGTTATTTATTCTTTATTCCACACTGATAACCAAGCTTTTTGTGTTTGTAATACAAGCCCTTTTTTAAAATCATAATAAGGAAATTTAGACCATTACTGTTGAAGTAATTTGGCTGCCAAAATATTGCTTCTCTTGCTATACCTGCCTGCACATATAGTAGATCCATTAGCCTTCTACTAGGCACTGAAGATTTTTTCAATTCTTATTGGTCCTCTTCTTATCATTCCCTATTCTTACTAGATAATTTTTGATTATTAATCATTTAGTTCATATATGCTGTGTAGTCCTAACTGATACTACCAAATTTATAAGAACTTTGAACAGGATATTTAATGTGTTATCATGTAGTTTTACACTATACCATGCAATTAGATATAAAAATGATTCAAAAGTGGCTCCCTCTGCTTTCTTGTTAACTATGCAAAAATAAAACACAAAGATGTCTCTGAGGCATCTGCAGCAAGTGTACTGATGCCTATAGGGAAGTTGGAGAAAAGTCTAATTGAGTTGTGAAGATAAACATGTTTTGTTGACCCAAATAACTTTACACAACATGGCCAGCTTGGTTTTCCAAGCATGTCTTTTCAAAAGTTATTTGATATTTCAAAATACTTTCATGATGTTATTCTTCCAAGAAATACCATAGGCTTCAAGCAATTCCATACCCATGTAAGAGAGAAATCAGCATATCTTTCCTGCTTATTAAGTGAAAGGAATGATGCAGGAAATACTGTATAAAAATGACCAAAAGTGTTGTCACTATAAGTAACATAGGATCGTGATATCTTTTCAACTCCCTGGAGTTTTATCCACTGAGTATTATTTGAGATTTCTAAATTTCAGTATCCTAACTGGGAAATAAATCAATGCTAAAGTCTCATTCATTCTTTTAAATATTCATTCATTTTTATTTAACACACATAGGTGTGTGTGTGTGTTTGTTGCCTGTGTGTATTGCTATGCACATAATGTCCACATACAGTAAAAGAGGATGTTGCATCTTCTAGAGTTACAAATGTTCTTAACTACCATGTAGGTGTTGGAAATCAAAAATATCACCTCTGAGATATCTCTCCATTAACACCATGCTTTAATTTTTTAATTGAAATAATACATATAGAGTCCTAGGAAAAATTTCATATATATTATATGATATATTTAGATATTTATAGTTCTGATCATTTTGTATAAGTCTCTTTCATGTAGATTTCTTTAATAAAGCTGATATTGTCACATCTAGTATAATCCTATGTTTCTGTAAGTCTTCAATATACAATCATAAACATATGAAAATAATATTTTAAACCATCTACTCTTCTAACCAACACTTCTAATGATCATGTCATTAAAAGATATAAACATTCACAATTTCTACCTTTTTTTCCCTTCTATATTTTCAAGGTTACAATTTCATTCAGTTTCCTTCTCAAAATTCCATTTTTTTTTTTGTAACTCCTACTAATTTACAAGTACTGACTAGTAGTATCATCAACTAAAACTTACAGTACAATATGTGGCATATACAAGAAATAAAATGAATATGTAACAACTAAGACAAAAAGAAGTAAAGAACAGTGTATTTTTTAAAATAATTTCTAAGTGTTTAAATTCTCTTCTGACAGATATAATTGAAAATAAGAAAGGATCATTACTTCAATAGTACAATATTTTATCACAGGGTTATATTATTGTATACTATAATGTTAATACTACATGCAAAAGAAAAGAATCTCAACTTTCTGTCTTTTACTGGAATTTTAGGAAAACGAAAGTATAGTGTCATCTCCATCTGCTACAAATGACCACAAGAAGGAACTTTGAAAACCTTATTTTCTTTTTTTTACTCAGATTGCATTTAGTTATTTATTAGTATTATTGTGTTTTTCCTTATTTTACATATCAATCCCAGTTCCTCTCCCTCCATCCTCCCATGTCACCCCTGGACCCCCCACCCCACCCTATTCCCCACCCACTCCTCAGGGAGAGTGAGGCATTCCTGGAGGGATCAACAAAATCTGCATGTCATTTGGGGTAGGTAGAAACTCACTCCTGTCTCTAGGTTAATGGAGTATTTCTCCATGGGGAAAGCACTCCCCAAGTCCTTTCATGCACCAGGGAACATCCTGGTTCCACTGTCAGAGGTTCCATAGACTACTAAGGCCTTCTAACTGAAACCTAAGTTCAGGGGGTCTAGGTTGGTCCTATGGTGGTTTCCCAACTTCAGACTGGGATCCATGAGCTCTCCCTTGTACAGGTCAGCTGTTTCTGTGGGTTTCTGCAGCCTGTTCTTGCCCCCTTTGCTCATCACTTCTTCTCTGCTATTGATTCCAAGAGTTGGGCTCAGTGTTTAGCTGTGGGTGTCTGCTACTGTTTTCATCAGCTATTAGATGAAAGCTCTACAATGGTATATAATTATATACAATGGTATATAATCTTATTATCAGGGAAGGACATTTATGGTAGCCTCTCAACTATTACTCAGATTGTTAGTTGGGATCATCCGAGTAGGCCTTTGGACCTATTCCCCTTTTGTGGTGGATCTTGTATGTCTCCTTTAGGGTCCTCCTTGTATCTTAGCTTCCCTCACTGTGTGAATTATTGGCTGGTGATCCTTTGCTCCATGACTAAGATCAATATATGAGTGAGTACACACCATATTCTTCTTTTTGTGTCTGGATTACCTCACTTAGTATGGTTTCTTGTAGTCCCATCCATTTGGCTGTGAATTTCAAGATTCCATTTTTTTTTCTTTTTTGTTTTCCTGCTGAGTAGTAAGTACTCCATTGTGCAAATGTACCACATTTTCTTTATTCGTTCTTCAGTGGTGAGGCATCTAAGTTGTTTCCAGGTTCTAGCTATTTCAAATAATGCTGCTGTGGACATACTTGAACAAATGTCTTTGTTGCATGGATATGCATCTTTTGGGTATATGCCTAAGAGTGGAATTGCTAGATCTTGTGGTAGAAAATTCTCATTTTCCTGAGGAACCTCAATACTGATCTTCAAAATGGCTGTACAAGTTTGAACTCCCACCAGAGGTGGAGGAGTATTCCCTTCTCTCCACATCCTCTTAGGCTGATCTCCAAAATATACAAAGAACTCAAGAAGCTAGTCACCAAAACTCCAAATAATCCAATTAAAAAGTGGTATACAGAACTTAATAGAGAAATGGCTGAAAGACCCTTAAGAAACATCCTTAGCCACCAGGGAAACACAAATCAAGGTAACTAAGAAATAGCATCATACTCCTGGTAGAATGGCTAAAATTGGAAACATATAGTTTTAATACATTGAAAATTATACAACTTTTATCTTTGTTTCAAAGTTAAGAAATATAGTCACTATTTTTAGCCTTCAACACTGGAGACTTCGATGCCTCAATTTGTGGCAGTTGAATGGGTCATCAATGCTGACAGATGTTCTATACATCACAGAAATACTACTTATATAATTGTGATAATTTCCCACTTCTGGTTTGTAAGTTTGAGTGATTTAAAAATCACTTGCAAATTGCTTGGGAAAAATGACTGATGTTTGCCTTATATTAAGAATTTTCTGGTGGCTAAGTATAAAGCCTTTTAATGAGTTTTTGAATTCTGTTGAAGTCTGCATATTTTCCATTCTTTGCTCAACTACACAGGTGTGACAATTTACAGAACTCCACAGTGGAACATTTCCCTAATTATTCCATCTTGGGAACTTGAAATGTGTTTTATGGGAAAATGTCATAAACCTATTTCTCAGAAGCTTGAACATCTTTGAACATATGGCTTCAAATTTTATTTACTATAAAAACTTGAAAGTGAAAATCTAGAAAACCAAACTTGCAAAAAGTTTCATTTTATTTGTAGGAAATTATATTATTCTATCTTAACGTTGATATGTTCATAATTTTAAATATAGGCCATGAAATGCCATGGACTTAGAACAGAAATCTCGTTATATAGCTAAGGTATATTTGACCCCATAACATAATTACTTGAGCATCATTATTAGATTCCAAATATTTGCACCCCTCCAGCTGATGGCCAGCCTACCTGAAAGACCTAAACAGTTCTATGTTGCATAGTTTCAATAGCAGTGTGACAAACCTTTACTAAGAGATGCATTTTCATATTAAATGTAAAAATAAAGTAGAAATATTTGCAAATAGGTATCCATTTGAACTCAAATTGTGCCATAGTTAAATTTTTATTTAAATATAAACCCTGTCTCTCTCTGTCTCTCTCCCCCCCTCTCTCTGTGTGTGTGTGTATCAGACATTGCTGTATATGAATTAAGATAGTTATGTAGGAATATAAATTAAGGAATACATTTTGTCACCTATACAATTTTTAAAATCTACTCACAATAAATTGTTCAACTGGTACAAGCACACTAATAACAAAGTTGAACCAGGAAATGGTTCATTTTCTTTTCTTATTTACATTTTCTTTTCTTATTTATTTATTGTTTTACAAATTGATCCCAGTTCCCTTTCTCTCCCTACCTCCCTCTTTCTCTCTCTCCCCCATCACATGGAGGTGTGACCATGTGACCACCCTCCCATCCCCCCCTCCACATGTAGGGTGATGCCATCCAGGAGGGGTCATCTAAATCTGTCAAGTCATATGAAGTAAGGACTAGGACTTCTCTCCTGTCTCTAGGTTAAGAGAATATCCCTCCATGAGTATGGGCTTGTTAGGTCCTTTTGTGCCCCAGAAATACATCCTGGTTCCACTGTCTGAGGTCTCTTAGACTGCTCAGTCCTTCTAGCTGAGACCTATCTTCAGGGAATCTGAGTTAGTCCCTTGTGGGATTCCCAGCTATCAGTCTGGGGGCCCGTTAGCTCCTCCTTGTTCATGTCAGCTGTCTCTATATGTTTCTGCAACCTGGTCTTGTCCTCTCTTTCTGCATCTGAATTCTAGTTTGACTCAGTGTTTAGTTGTGGGTGTTTGCTAATGTTTCCAAAAGGTACTAGATGAGGGCCCCATAATTGTGGATAGGTTAGTCATTGATCTCATTATCGGGGAAGGGCATTTATGGTAGCCTTTCCACTGTTGCTCAAATTGTTAGTTGGAGTCAGTCTTGTAGGTCTCTAGACATTCTTTAGGTTCACTTTTCTCTTCAAGCCTATAATGGCTCCCTCTTTTATGTTCTCTCTCTCTCTCTCTCTCTCTCTCTCTCTCTCTGTATTTTCTTTCTTCTATTTTCCCCAGACTCAATCTTCCTAGTCATATAATCTCAGAAAAAAAAAGAACATATTCTCTCTCATTTGCAGAAATGCGTACATGTATGCATTTGGTATGTATGTATGTATACAAATGTATTTGTGTGTATAGTATAACATGTAAAGAGAAGAAATAAAGGTAAATATTTGGTGATGAGGAGGGAATGAATTCAGGTTAAAAGACATTTGAAACATGAAAGAGGATATAAAACTTATTGTTTAAAAAAAAAGAAAAAACTCATGTGCTAACAGCTCCAAATCAGTATGATTAAGGAGCTCCCAGCAACACTGTATCAGCAGCAACACTGTATCTATGTGGTTAAGGAACTTTTGGCAACATTGTACTTATGTGGTTAAGGAGCTGTTAGAGACACTGTATCAGTGTAGTTAAGGAGCTGTTAGCAACACTGTATCAGCATAGTTAAGAAGCTGTTAGCAACACTGTATCAGTGTAGTTAAGAAGCTGTTAGCAACACTGTATCAGTGTAGTTAAGAAGCTGTTAGCAACACTGTATCAGTGTAGTTAAGGAGCTGTTAGCAACACTGTATCAGCATAGTTAAGGAGCTGTTTGCAACACTGTATCAGTGTAGTTAAGGAATAGGCTGGCTTTATGCAGTTTCTCCTCCAAATCTACCTCCTGTGCTGAGCCCTTTTTGTGGCCTTGATCTTGATCTAAAGCAAGTCACCTGGCCTGCTGACTCCCACTACAGGCTCTTACCATCTACATCTCTCAGGATGTTTCCACCAATCTTTGTTATCCTGCAGCTAAAAGAATGAAGAAGATAGAATGACTTGGACAAGACCAGCCATAGGTATTGAAGCTTTTGTGTACCATGAATACATCATGGTTCCACTGTCTGAGGTCCCTTAGACTGCTCAGGCCTTCTAACTGATACCCTTGTTCAGGGGGCCTGAGTCAGTCCCATGCTGGATTCCGCTGGGGGGCGGTTATCTCCTCCTTGTTCAGGTTAGATGTCTCTATATGTTTCTGCAACTTGGGCTGATACTCAGGATCTTTCTGTACTGATAGGCAGATCTAGCTGGGGCCTGGCACTCTCCAGCTGATACCTCTTTAGCAGAGCCCTAGTGATGTGGGTGAAGGATCCAGCCTACAGTAACTCAGAGTGTCCCTGTAGGGATAGGCAGATCTCTGGGAGGGGACCAGAACTCTAGTAGAAGACAGGCAATGGGGGTAAGAGACCAGGCCTGTAGAAATTACAGTTGGTCCCAAGTGGATAGGCAGGTCTAGTGTGCTCAGAGTAGCTCTGGCATAGCTACATTTTCCTAAACAGTTGCCCTGCATTACAGAAAGTTAGCTGAGCTACTGTTTGTTTTTTAAGTTAACTTTTATTCAGGGCATGAACTGTGCAAATGGCCTTTTTCTGTTCCCATCATGCCCTCATGCTTGCAAGTTACAAGAAATCCTCACCTTTTGTTGCTCTCAAAGTTTCTTAATTCTCCTTTTCATAATATTGTTTGTGTCATATATACATCATATATATTTCTATACACATACATATGCATACATATGTGTATGTGTGTATGCATGCATGTGTTCTAAATTATTTTTAGCCATTTATTATTGATGAACACAAATTTACTCAATTTGTTTGATATTGTGATCATTTCTACAGTGGGTATTGGAATGTATATTTTTCTTTGACATTTGTCTTGCTCAAGGGACACATTTATTCATATTGTAGATTTATATTTATATTTTCTGGAAACTCCATTTACTTTTCAAAAATCAAAAACTAAATTATGTCTTGACCACCAGATTTCAGCTTTGCCCTCCTCAAAACTATTATGTTTTATTTCCTGTAGCTTATCATTTTATCTCATAATATCATTCACTGTGTAGTCTCTTTAATACTGTAACTTAATCTGTATATTGACATCCCTTAATCTCTGGTCTAATAATTTTAGTGGCTTAGTGTTAATTACTTCTGTCTTGCAGGTATTTAAATATTAGAATATAATAACAAGTTTCAATATGGTGTTTTCATATACACGTACCATTATATTTTGTTTCTATTTCCATACCTGTTGCTCTCCGCTCTCTCTTAGAGATCTTCTTCCTCCTCCAAAATTGTTCTCACATATGCTTACATGACACACAGCTTTCATATAATCCTGTCTCTCTGTCTCCTTTGTTTCTTTAACCTTGTCTAAAACTCTGTTCTGTATATTAGGAAAAGTGGGGTATTGTTTCCTGAATATGTATTATTTCCTGTAACCGAATGATTTCCAATTCTTTCTGTCTTCCTGTGGATGTCTTCCTTTGCTTTATTTTTCCATGGAGCTGAATAAAATTCTATCAGAGATAGTTACCACTTGTTCATCATCATCTGTCTGCTGATTGACATCTAGGCTGGTTTCATATCATGGTTATTGTGAACAATTTAGCAATTAACATTTATGTGCAATTTTCATATATATTCTGTGTGTAGTGTTTGTGTAATGGGTTCGAGTGCAGTTGTCTATTGTGTGAGTGGAGGAAAGAAGTTGAATGATTTGGGATAGCTTTCTTCTTCATCTGTATTACTTCACTTGCTGAGAGATATGTCTCTCACTGAAACTCTATCTTGCTGTTTCTACTACACTGTTTGGCTAATAGGACATGGAGATGTGTGTCTCTCTCTAACTTACTCCTAACTCTTCATTGTTAGAATTGTAGAAATAGGCTGTGGTCCCAGATATTTCTTGGCATCTGAATTTAGGCCCTCAAGCTTGTTCTATAGACCTTTGCCCATTAAACTGTTTTCCAACCATCTTTTATGTTTATGTTCTGTCAGTTTATTGTGAATTTGTAAGGCATCAGCTCAGGGCCTCACACATGCCATGAAAGAGTTTTGTTATGAAGACATATCAACCTTTTTTGTATCTAGCAAAAATAAGTCATCATAATTAATAATTTTTGCAACACCATTGAATTACATGTAGATTTAACTTCATGTGTCTGCTGTCAATAGGCCAGGCATTACTTCATCCAAAATAGAAATCATAATTAAATCAGTAAACTTATTTGAAAAGTGACAAAATAATTTAGTCACCAAAATAAAGACTTTCATCAATGGTTTAAACATCTTACATTTATTTATAGTATAACATCCACATCCTCCTTGTGCACTTGAGGTGAGCCTTATATTCTTCAATCAAATTATAGCCCAGTCTGCAATCTTCCTTTTTCAACCACTCCTTCAAAGCATTGCTCTCTCTACTACTCACTCAGCACTTTCACTAATTATGATATTGCCTTGGCAGATGCTTTCAGAGGTTATACTGGTCAGTGTTTGTCAATGAAACAACATGAAACTTAGTGGCATAAAAAGAGCATCACATTTATTTCCGTTCGTGAATCAGCAGCTCCATTCTGACTTTTCTTAGTTCATTGACACTGGGAGCCTCAAGTGCTGCATTCTTGAATCATCTGAAGTTTGTTACTCAGATAATGGTTGCTGGCTATGATCTGGCATTAAATAACTTCTGATATTCTGTATGTTTCCTTATTCTTCAGTTGAGGATCCTAAAAGATACTTTCATTAAAAATGGAAGAGGGAGGGAGAGTTGGTCCTATCCTATCCACAGAATCCCAACACCCTGAGCATCAGAAGAAATCAGTAATCACTTTAGAATACCTTTGGTGAAGGTGGTGCCAATGCATATTTTTGAGAGAAAGAAAGAAGTTCTGGGAAAACCAAGTTTGGGGTATTCTTCACAGAACATGTTTTCCTTCCATCTAAATCTCAAGATTTCTCTTCTTTTTGTTATAAAATAAAGCAGAAGATCCTGTACATTGAACCAATTATATGTACAAGGGACTACAATTCTTCCTCTAGCTTGACAATTTCACTGATCGACAAGTGTTATTCATACTATTGAGAAACTCCATTTTGGATATCTATGCCTCTGATAGTTAATATTTGTCAATGATTTTATTTTTCTTTCTTATTGTTTTCATGTTTCTCCTCAGTAAATATTCAGCAAATTTCTTCCATAATCTTGATTTCCAATGTAAATGGTTTTGTTATTCTTGCAAAATCTTTAAAATGCCAATTGTCTTACAAAAGAGGTATATCAAAATCATTTTAAAAGTCATGACTGTCAAGATACCAAGAGCCTTATCACACTCAAGTGCTGACCTTTATAATACCAGTTTTCTAATATTATAAGCATTCCTACTGTATTTATTTGTTTGCTTATTTGTTTATTGTTTATCTAAAAACATGATCTGGTTACTTTGTTGAAGCTAGATTACGATTTGGGATACACCTCCAGCCTCTGGCTCTGGAATGCTGAGGCGACAGACAACTGTGTTGGTTTTTACTGCTCCATCTGAAACCTGAAATCCAAGGCACCTTCTATTTTATGGTTTACTTTGCTTTGTTTTTGATATCCTTAAGAAGGTAGTTTGTGACATCATTCAACTGTCTACTGCTTCTAAATTCTTTGTAAGACACAGATATCTTTAAACTATATTTGTTGTTGTCAGATTGTGTGTCTCTATGTGTGTATATGAATGCATGTGTGTTTGTGTTTGCCACTTGAGCAGTGAGGAAAAAAAAATTCAGTATTTCAGTGAGCAGTATATTAGTTGGCACCTTGCAGATAAGTATACAAGTACTATTCTTAGCGTCTAGAAGGTACCAGTTATTAACTTTCTACTTTCTTTGGCCTAACTATTATTCTCTGTGACTTCTCAAAGGCAGCATTTCATACTTCTGTCACCAAGCAATGTTGCTACATCTGTTTATATTTGTATTAATTAGACTATAAGTCTTCTGTACTCCATTCTATGGTGTCTAACCAACAGGGAAAAAATATCTCAACCTTTTGCCATTTTAAAAACACAGCTAAATCTTCTATAAATTTCAATATTAACAAGTACTTCTTTACATTTTTCCAAATTTTCTTTGATTATATAGAAGTTATTTTTAAGTTTATCCAAGTGTCATTTATTGTTTTTTTAAAGCCTGTAATTTCTTTTCTACATATTTCAAGGCTTCTATGTAAGAGATCATTTTTTAGATCTGCACAAAACATGCAAAGTATTATATCTATCAATTTTTAAGTTATTTGTAAGCTCATCTCCCTTCTCCTAAACCTAAAGTTTTACTGATTTTATCTAACCATTCATCATCATCATCATCTTATTATTATTAATCTGAATTAGTCTCCTTGTTGGAAGAATATTATCATATATTCACATCCACTTAGCATGATTCAATTTTCTATTTGATATGAATTTTGATTTGTAAAGATAATGGGCTTAAAGTACTAGATAAGAGTACTGGAAAGAAAACATGTTTCATGTGGGTACCATGTCTCAAACATGTCCTAAGGACCTAAGAATTTGAATTTTAGACAAAAAAAGAAACTATCAATAAGAATACATTGATGCATTTGTAAAAGCTGAAAAGAAGGACACACATTTCATTTAAAGTCAGGAGAGTGGCAGCAAGGTCACTGTGCCAACAGATCTCCAGAGAAACCGGAGATGCTAAGCACACAATTAATTATCTTTCAAATAGCAAAGTTGAAAAACCTGTTCTTCCTTTCAGAGTCTGTGAATTTGAAACGATTAATAGCCTAGTGATCTGTGCTATCCATTGGACCAGGCCCTATCCAGCTTCTACAGCCAGAACTGGTGGTGGGCAGTAATGTAAATGACCCTTACAGCCAGGGATCCCCCAAGCTACACAACCAGGACCAGTGGTATATAATACTCTTAATGATCCTTACCCTATCCACATAGCCAAAAACTCCTGCAAGCTTTTTCAGCCAGAGCCAGAGGGATCTAATAATCTTACTATCCCTTACATTATCCATATAGTCAAGGCTCATGCAACTCTCATAATTAGGACCAGAGATACCTAATAGTATTAATGTCCCTCACAATATCCATATAGCTAAGGGCTCCCCTGAACTCTCACATCCAGAACCAGACATAGCTAATAACCCACAGACCTCTACACCATTTGCATGAATGAGACCTTTCTGATGACTTTTAAGGCAGAACAGGTGCTTGACCTTTACAACCTTTCTTCCTGGAAGAAAAAGCATGTACCCTGAATCTGGTTTTGATATAATTATGTTTCCTTTTGCACAGGGGATGGCATTACACCAGATTTTTTTTTTCTTTTTCTTTTCCAAATTGCATTGTGCTTAAAATACCCAAAAGAATGAACTTTTTGGCATCTTGATCCAGGCTGATGAACTCAATGTGGAGTGAGCTGAGTTTCTCTCCTCTTTGTGGTTTGCTTCCCAGACTCACAGAGATCCCATTCATTCAAACCATTGAAATGAAAATAACCAAACTTAGGAATAGGACTGGAACAAGTTTAATGTAAAACAGCAACCAAGTTTTAAAAAGTTATTTAATAGTATGGAGTGCTTGTTCTCAATAGCAGGAATTTAATTAATTTAATGCTGGCTTCCTTTTATTCATGTTAGATTTTACACACACACGCACACACACACACACACACACACACACACACAATAAAAAACAACCAATCCAAAACAAACCACTGTATTAAAATAACATAATTGATATTTGCATTTATATATAGCAAGACTGTACAGTATTCATTAGTGTACTTCAGATTTTTTGTAAGAGCTTCGTAGAAAGCTCAAGGCATGTAATATAAAAGCTCATAAATTATGTAAGAGTTATTTTTAAATGCCAATGCTTTTTGGAAAATTGTTTGAATAAGAATGTTCCTCTCTTTTAATGTTAGTCCTTACTTTTTATAGATATTGAAATATAATTTGCAAAATATTTTTAAAATGATGTTTTGGGAATCATTATAACATAGTCTTTCATCAGAAAATGTTGACCATCTAGCCTTTTCTAGGGTTCTTATACTATGTATAAAAATATGTCTCATTCAAATTTGAAAATATATATAATGGTATAATAATATATTTCCATATAAGTATATAGTTCATTTTCTTCTTTTTTATTATTTATTTTTTTGGTTTTGCAACTTAACCAAAGCTTCCTCCTCCCTCTTCTTGTCCCCTCAATCCAATCCCCTTTTCTCCTCCTCTCCTCCCCCAACCCATCCATTCCTCTTCCTCTGTTTCATTTAGAGGCAGCCTTGCCTCCCATAGATATCAGCTAGCCAAGGTATATTAAACTTCACTGAGACCAGTTACTCTTCCTCTACCAAGGTTGAATTAAACAATCCAGCAGTAAGAATGGGTCCCCAAATCAGACAAAACAGTGAGAGACATCCCCTGCACACACTTCTAGGAGTCCCACAGGATCTCCTAGAAGTTAAACAACTGTAACATGTATGCAGAGGGCCTAAGTCAGTACCATGCAGGTTCCCTGGGCTGTCTGATCAGCTCTGTGAGCCCCTAGGAACCCAAGTTAGTTGGTTTACTGAGTTCGTAGTGGTACCCTTGACACCACTGGCTTAAATCACTCTTTCTTTCCAACTTTTACAGGAATCCCTGAGCTCTGCCTAATGTTTGGCTGTAGGTCTCTGTATTTGTTTCTATCACTTGCTGGGTGAACCCTCTCTGATCACAGTTGGGCTAAGCATCGATCTCTGAGAATAGCAGAATACAAGGAGTCATTCCATTGACTTTGTTTTTGTTTTTGCCCTTTGTGTTTGGTTCTATCCTAGGTCTCTGGGGTATTATTCCCCTTCTGGGCCCTGGCCCTCAGAGGGGAGCTCGCTCTCAGGGTGTGGATCTCTAGCTGTGCCGATCGGTTATCAGTTGGTCACTCCCACAATTTCTGTGCCATCATTATCCAAGCACATCTTGAAAGCAATACAAATTGTAAGTCAAAGGGTCTGTGGGCTGGTTTGGTGTATGAGACCCGTCAGTGCAATTCTTGCACCCTTGGTTACAGAAGATGGCCGGCTCGGGCTCTATATCTGCTATTGCTCAGAGTCTTAGCTAGGGACCCTTATGAAATGCTGGGAGTTTCTATTTCTCTAGGTTTCTAGCTCATTCCTGAGATGCCTCATATTCTAGTTGTCTCTCCCAGTACTCTTTCCTTTCATCTGCCCCACACCTGATCCCTGGAATATTTAGTTCATTTTCAATGCCATCATAATGATTAAATGAAGACATACTCAAATGTATGGTATGACTGAACTTGATGTGCATAGAAACCAGCAACATAATAAATAGTTTTCTGTATAGTGTACGAGTATAATTTGGTAATTTGATAACACGAAGTAAGACAAAATCTATGGTGAATAAATGTATTCAACATATTTACCAATTATAGATAAAACATGTAAAGGGGTATAATTCATAAGTTTCATCTTCCATTTTTATTTTATATTTATTTTCACTGTTGATTTATTTAGCGTTAATAAAAACGTTGTTTTATGAAATTTAAAATTTAGCATGCCATAGCTACTACAACTTGAAATGAAGTATTCTAAATTATTTTATTAGAAGAAAATAACAATTTATATAATTATACTTTCAATTTTAAGCAAGATATAGAAAATATGTGTGAGAACATTCTCCTTGGCCATCAGTCTACAGCCAATAAATTTAGTTTATAATTGGTCTGACTTCAGAAAAACTATTAACATTACTTTCCCGAGTTTTGTATTCAATGTCTTTCTGAATCATAACATCAGAATGAACTGCAATGATAGTGAAACAGGCCAATTAGTGAGAAATGTTCCTCACACTCTCAACAAATTATCTAAGATGCTATAAAAACTGGTTCCCTCCCATTTTCTCCTATTAAGTTAAAACTGTATGCTTAGCATTCACATCAAGCTTCATTTATTATTAGTTCTGAAAATTTTCTGTTTCATTCTTGTATATCATTATCTTTACATTCAGATATGAACAGTGGATCAATGTCCATTTTTCCATATGAATTAAATACCCAGATAAAAGCATACCTTTTCAGTATGTGTTTAAAAGTGTTTATGCTTCAGATATCAGAGATTCACTCAGCTCTCTTTGACGGTATTTATATGAATCATTAATCTTTATGTTATCTAAATTGGTTAGAAACATCAAATTGGTTTTTTTATTTCTTAACAAATAGCATGCATGTATACTTTAAATATTTAAATGCATATTGTATAAAATTTAAAAACAGAGTATACAAAGATTGATATGCTTCTATCAAGGAACATAATGTCACCAATTAAAAACAATTTATATATAAAATAACACCAGTAATAATAGTTTATTCAATGCTTGCAAAGTACTGGTACCATGGTTACTATATATCATGAATTATTCACAGTCAAACTTAAAAACTACCTAATATTTACTCTTTCTTTATGTTCACCATTATACGTGTAAGAGAAAACTTAAAAATATTTCATGATTTTAAAATGTTCTCAAATATACCTATGGGCAGTCATAGCATCATTTCAAAAATTAATAGTATACTCAGTTTTTTCACTTTTTTTGTTTGGATATGGGTGGTTTATTTGATGCTAGCATAGATTCTTCTATTGCTTACAGGTCCTTTAAAGTAGGCACATTTTAAGAAAGATTGTATCAATAAAAAGATTCTAGAAGCATTGGTTTCCTGGGTAATGTTTATTTTACAGTTTAAATTGTTAATATATACAAGTTTTAAATTCTATAAATAAATTATGAAATGTCACCTGGAAAAAGTTTATTCCTTTTTGGTGCAAGATTTTAAATCACAGTGAAATGTGATAATTTCTAAACTTAGGCAAAGTGGAACATTCAGATCTTTGGAAATTACTGACATCATTTCCTCAGCAGATGCCTGCAGAATAGCCTGCTATGTATAGCGGAGGAAGAAAGTTGTCTGAGGATAGTGAAAAACTTGTCAGTGCTTAAATTCGTTGACTTCTCAATGTTAACTGTTTTAGTTCATCATTATTTGGCTGAATGTGATTCACAAACACTAATGGAAACAGCTTCTTATCTTCCCCTTGAAAAACAAAAATTCAACATTTTAATAAAACTGAATTAAAGCTATTTTAAAGTGAAACAAATTCTTTACCAGAAATTTTTCATTTCTGCTATGAACGTGGAAAGGCGTACATATTTTCCATTGTCGAGTACTGATCATATTTTTGCATTAATCAGATCACATGTATTTGCTAACACAATACCCAAGAACATCATCTCTTTGGAAAAGTCAATGGCAAAGAAATACGGATCTATTTACATTTATTAGTGTGGAAAAGATTTTTTTTTTGTGAAAATTCAAAAGTGTAACTCAAAAAATTCTACTGAAATGAATACACTTTTACAAACTTCTTAGCTTGTAAGACTGATATGTAAAGGTACTGCATTTTCTTTATAAGCATCTAGGTTGCTTTGCATTTCTGGCTATTACCAATAGAATGACAAGGAATGTTTTTCAACAGAGCCTTTGTAATAGAATGTAGCTTCCTTTGTGTATATGCCCAAGAGTAGTGTCTTAGTGTTCTATTGCTGTGAAAAGCACCATGAGACAACTCATAAAAGATTTAACTGGGGTTTGGTTACTGTTTCGGAGATTTTGTCCATTATCATCCTGGCAGGTACCATGGTGACAGGCAGGCAGAGGGTACTGGAGAGTAGCTGAGTTCTACATCCAAATCCAGCTGACAAGGAGACACTAGAACTGGTTCTGTCTTTTGAAAATCCCCTCCAAAACGTCCTCCAAAAAGCAACACCTACCACAACCTCCTAATCCCTCAAGTATTACCATTATCTGATAACCAAGTATTCAAACACATGATCTTATGTGGGTAATTCTTACTCAAACCAACACAGGCTGCATAGTTGAATCTTAAAGCAGGCTACTATTTTACATCTTCAAGAGGAACTGCCACAGTGGTTTCCATTATGACTACACAAGTTTGCAAACCTTCACAGAGTGGATAGATATTCCCTTTATTCCATGTCCTTGCTAGCATGGCATATGATTTGTTTTATTGATCTTTGTCTTTCCAGTGGGTGTGAGATGAAATCTCCACGTAGTTTTGACTTGAATTTGTTGATGGCTAAGGCTTTTTATAATTTCTTTAAATATTTCTCAGGCACTTGAAGTTGCTCTTTTGAGAATTCTGTTTAGACCTTTTCTCATTTTTTTAATTGTATGGGATTTTTTTTCCCTTTGAGATCTATTGTCTTTTGGGAAAATTATGTATTTTAGATATTGGCTCTCTATATGATATGCAGTAGCAAAAAATATAATAACATTCTGTAGTTTGCCACTTTGATCAAATGATGGTGTCCTTCGCCATTCAGAAGGTTTTGATGTTATGCAGCCCCACATATTAATTTTATTTTTGGTTCTTGTGCTAATGGTGTTCTGTTCAGAAAGTATTTTTCTTTTATAGTAAGCTCACAGATATTCTCCTCTTTCTCTTCTATTACTCTCAGTATATCTTGTTTTATGTGGAGGTTTTTGATCCATGTGGAGTGAGGTTTTCTTCAGGGTGATAAGTACAGACTTATTTGGACTTCATGTAGTCTTTCAGATTGACCAGCAACATCTGTTGATGATGTTATCTTTTTAACAGTGTGTATTTATGGGTTCTTTCTTAAGAACAAGTTGTCCATAAGAATTTAATGTGTATTCAATTTTAATGTGTATTGTGTGTGTGTGTTTGCATGTGTGTGTGTGTGTGTGTGCAGAGAGAAAGAGAGAGTTATTTCTCAAGATTGTTTTAGTTTTCTTGAATTATTTGTGCTTCCACATGAATTTGATAATTATACTTTCAAATTCTGTGAAGATTTGCATTAGAATTATCATTGGGAATTGTATTGAATCTGTATATTAATTTGGGTAAAATGGTCACTTTTATTATATTAATCTGACCAATCATTGAGCATGTAAGATCATTCATTCTTCTGATATCTGTTTCAATTTATTTCTTCAATGTCTTTACGCTTTTGTATTATTAATGTTTTTTTTCCATTTGGTTGAGATTTTCCTTATTCCATTTGCCATTTTTTCATGCCATGATTTTTATTTAAATTAGAAACAATCATGTTTTCTTGTCAATCCCAGTACTGCTCCCTCCCATCCTCCCCTGTGCCCCACAGACCCCCTATCCTATCCCCTTTCTGCTCCCCAGGGAGGGTGAGACTTTGCATTGGGGATCTTCAAAGTTGTCACAACATTTGGAGCAGGGCTTATGCCCTCCCCATTTGCTAATTGTATACAGGAGAGCTATGGTATGTTTAGTTAGTTTTATATTTAGCTACTTTACTCAGTGTTTTTCAGAAGTAGGGATTTTCAGTTGGACTTTTTAGGGCCATTTATGCATACTATCATATAACCTTCAAGTAACAATGCCTTGACATCTTGCTTTCCAATTTATATTCCCTTGATATACTTCAGTTGTCTTATTGCTCTAGCTAAGAAAAGTATTATATTGAATAGGTACAGAGAGAGTTGGCAATTTTGTCTTGTTCCTGTTATTCCTAAAATGCTTTGATTTTTCTCCATTTAAGTTAATATCGTCTATGGGTTTGCTGTGAATTGTCTTTGTTATGTATAAGTAAGCTTCTTGTATTCCTTTTGTTTCCAGGGCTTCTGCCATAAGGAGTGCTGAATCTTGTCACAGGCCTTTTCTGCATCTGGTAAGATAATCATGTGATTTTCATCTTTCAGTTTGTTTATAAATTAGATTGCTTAATTTGATTTACATATACTGAACAGTCTCTACATCTTTGAGATGAAGCCTTCTTGATCATGGTGAATGATTTTTGTTATGTATTCATGGATTACGTTTTCAAGTATTTTATTTTGAAATGTTACTTCTATGTACATGAGGGCAAATGGTCTGTAATTCTCTTTTAAGATCTTTATGTGGTTTATGAATCAGTGTAACTGTAGCCTCCTAAAAGTACTTAGGAAATATAGCTTTTGTTTCTAATTTAATGGAATGATTGGAAGAGTATTGACATCAAATCTATTTTGAAAGTTTTGTTTAATTCTGAGATGAAACCACTTGGCCCAGGGCTTCTTTAGACTGGGAGACTTTAATGTCTGTGGCAATTTCACTAGTGTTATAGGACTGTTTAAATTGGTTTAATGTAGTAAGTCATATATATTGTTAAAGTTATTCATTTCTTTTAGACTTTCCAATTAGGTGGAGTACAGGTTTTTAAAAGCATGTCCTACTTAAACTCTGGATTTCCTCAATACCTGTAGTTTTTTTCCCCTTTATTTCTATTTTTTTTGTTAATTTAGATATTGTCTTTCTGCCTATTAATTCATTCAGATTAAGTTTTCCAATAATATTGATTTTATAAAAAATTCTTTCATTGATTTTACTTTTTGTTCTTTAATATTTTTTGATTCTATTTGATTATTTCTTGTCATGTATGCTTTAATGCTTTGAGTGTGATTTTTTTTCTTTTTGTTTCAGGTGTGTTTGAAATTTACTAGTATTATATGTCTCCTTTTTTTCTTTTTCTTTCTTTCTTTATTTTATTTATTTATTTTTGTTTGTTTGTTTGTCAGTGTTGCTTTGGAGCTGTCCTGGAACTCACTCTGTAAACCAGGCTGGACTCACACAGAGATACCTCTGCCTCTGCCTTTCAAGTGCTGGGATTAAGGAGTGTGCCACCAATGCACCGCACATGACTCCTTTTTTAAATATAGGATTTTTTCATGTAATAAACTTGGCTCTTACAATAATCCTCATTCTGTCACATTTGTGTATGTTGTGTAGGCATTTTCATTCAACCTTAGAGAGACTTTATCTGTCATGCCTGATTTTTCATTCAGTAATATTTTGTTCATATTCCATGAGTTTGTAAACTGTCTATGACTTCTGTTGTGGTTTAATCCCTGAGGGTCAGATAAGATTCAGGATGTTATTTTGATTTTATTATACCTGTTCAAACTTACTTTGTTTCGGAGTCTGTGGTGAAACTTAGGGAAAGTTGCATGAGTAACTTTTAAAAAGGTATATTACTTTCTGTTTCAGTGAAATGATCTCCAGCATTTCTACATTTAGCTTATGTCTGGATGAATTGTTTGTTGGCAAGAGAGGAGTAATGAAGTGAACCACTATCAGAGAGTGAGGATCAACATGTGTTTTAAACTTTAGTTGTGTTTCATTTATGAATTTGTGTACCTTGTGTTTGGAGAATAGATGTTAAGGACTGAAATGTCATCTTGGTGAAGTTTGCTTTTGATAAGTTTGTAGAGTCTTTTTCTATCTCTTCTGATTGGTCTTGGTTTGAACTCTCTTTTGTCATTGTTAAAACAGAAACAGGATCTTGTTTATTATTTTCATTTTCTTGAAATACCTTTTTCCAGCCTTTTACCCTGAGGTGATTTCTGCCCTTCATGCTAATGTGAGCTTCTTGGATACATCAGGAGGATGAATCTTGTTTTCACCTCTAATCTGTTGGGTTGCAGAAGGATTGTAATGCTAGGTGCTGATAACGGGCCTTGTCTTTGTTGGGTGGCTGGTGGTTGTTGTTTAAGTTTTCTTGGCTTCTGTTACCCTCCCTGGTTCTTAGGAATATCTACCAGTCCTTTACAAATATGGACAGAGGGTGAGAAGAAGATACAACAGGTAGTCTGCTATAGAGCTGTGGATGAAATTGTAGGACTAGATTTGGAGGACTGGAGGGACAGTGAAGATCTGAAGCTGACTTATCCATTTACCTTGCCCACCCATCACTTTCTAGGCTGGCAGGTTCATGAGGAATGCCTGATGAAGTTTTAGGTGGGATAGAGTTATGAGTTGGGGGATAGTAGGTTGAAGAGGAAGGTCCATGTGTTTCACTAGAACTAGGTATAGGGAAAGGGGGAATGCAATAAATTATTTGCTGTAGGTGAGCTACAGAACACATTTGAAGGAGAGAGAGAGAGAGAGAGAGAGAGAGAGAGAGAGAGAGGTGAAAATCTGTGATTAGTCTTTTTTTGATTTCCTGGCTTGAACAGCCTATGGATTTCCATAGCATGTCTGCTAGAGTTTGGAGCTGACATAATATCTATCGGTCAGAAGGAAGTTTGGAGTGGAAGAGCTGTGTGATCTGGTGGAACTGAGGAAGAGAGGAAAGGGAGGCTGCAACAGTTGGTCTGCTACTGACTATGGAGACTGCAGGACTGGACTTGCAGGAGAGGAGTGAGGTGAAAATTTTCAGTTAGCCTACTTGTTTCCATTGTTGGAATGCTCTTTTTGACCTTAACTATTCAAAGCTATCAAATGTCACTGTAATTGATGATTATACTTCTTACAGAATATTTTAAAAGATATTCATAACATTAAATAATATAAAACATTTTTTTAAGGATGTTACCCATAGAGAAAAATAAAGAAAGGGCAGTTTTCTCAGAAATATTTCTTTAATGTATGTGCCAGCCATAGATTGAATACAATAAAAATCCTGGAATTTTTATAATAAATTAAATTTATTAAGATATCAAAGATAACTATTTATATTGTTTGTGATATGGCATCCTTAACAAAAGAAATTTAACCTTTAAATATTCTTCTTCAATTCAAAGAAGTAGTAGTTAAAAGAGTAAGAAAACATTCAGTATTACTCAGGAAATCTGACTCTCCCTTATAATGATGCAATAGCAAATACAATAAATACTTAAGTTTGCATACACTACTTAATATTATCATTTAAGATATTATTAGTTCATGTTATCAGTCACAGCACAGGTAGTGAATATTGCTGGGACATTTGCTTTCAGATATATCTTTGGTTATATTCACCTTCTGTTCCTTGATGCTTCCTCATTCTCTTCATCCTGTTCCTTCTAGTAGTTCTACTTTCATGCTATCGTTTTTTCTCTAAAGAATCTTACATCTTCATCATCTATGATGGATATATAAGATCTGTTTTGTTATCTCAATGAGATTATTTTCTAGAGAAAAATTCTTTCTGGAAGATCTGAAGCAAAACACCAGGTAGACATTGCAGGTATATAGGAAATAAATGTCTAGACAAAAATTAGCTAGTGAAATGTATTTAAAATATGGCCGTAGTATAATTTGAAGAGTTTAAATTCAGAGTATGAATTCAGAAAAGTAATGAAAGCTCAAGTCTCAGTGATCTGCTTCAAGATTTTAATTGTGTCCCTAAAATAAGTCGACACCTGCATTTTTGAGCAAAAAAGTACAACATGGATATAATTTGAGCACTTTGCATCTTCTTGTCATCTTCAAATTTTTATTTTTATCTTTTTCAAACCCAAATTAATTTTATATTGGTCTGGATCTCTCAAAGTTCATACACACATTTATTTGTATAAGCATTATTATAATATAGAAATATCAATGACATATAAGAAATTATTTGAAGACTAACTATTTAGACTCCAAATTCCCTTAATTATGATAAATTAGGTATAAAACTTTAGACTCATAAAGATAAGTATTTTCTCTAATTTCACAAAATAGAAATGGACTGGCTACTGTAACTTTAATTCTTACTTTTGTTGTTGTTGTTGTACATAATTTCATATGTTAAAGTTAAAGCCTTCCTTTTTAATTATAAAGAAATTGGTAAACACTGTGGAAAAATCATCTTGTTCTGTAAATATGTATTGGCTAATAAAGATCTGATTGATGTAAAGCTGGATCGAAAGAGATTGGGAAGGAGTGCCAGACTAGGAAGGTACTGGCAAGAAGAAGGGCAGAGTCTTAGGAGTTGCAAGTCACTTGCAGATGTAGTAGGACATGAACATGCCATGTTGAAAGGAGGCATCTCTCACATGATAGAGGGTATATAGAAGTATGTTTGTTTTTATTGTAAGAGCTAGTTAGTAACAAGCCAAAGATATCAGCTGAGCTTTTGTAATTAATAAGTAGTATCTGTGTAGTTATTTGGGAATGATCAGGAAGGACAGAAATGTCTGCCTACAGTATGTTCTCACTTATAAGTGGCTGTTAGCTGTAAAGTAAATGATAATCAAGCTACAATCCACAGACTCAGAGAAGACAAGTAGCAATGAGTGCTCAAGTGGGGACACATGGATGTCAAGGAAAAAGTGGATGATGGGAGATATCATTCTGTAAATATGTTCCTCAAATTGGGTAATGAAAAAAAGCTCTGTTGGCCAATAGAAGCAAGAGAGGTGGGGGATTTTGGGAAAGGTAAGACAAAGTCATGGTATAATCTCAGGTGGAGAGGATGCATGAGTCTGGCCTTCTTGGTAAGATAAGACCATGTAGAAATACATATGTTAGTAATTATGGGTTAATGGTTATGATAGAGCTAGTCAATAATAAGTTCGAGTCATTATCTAACAGCCTTATAACTAATAGAGTCTCTGTGTTATTTGGGGCTGATGCGGTGGTGGGACCAGGTTAGTGAGGAAGTGCTCTTAACAAGGGGAAGTAGAATAAACTTCAGGGGTGGATGGAGGAAGTGGGATATAGTAACAGGAGGGATTGGGCAGAAAGAGGATGGCGGGAGAAAATATTAGAGGAGATATTTGTAACTAGTGGGCATCTCAGGAACGAGCTAGAAACACAGTAATTGAAACTCTCTCAAATATGCAAGGGTGACCCTAGCTAAGATTCTTGCCAGTGGAAGACACTGAGCCAGAACTGGCTATCTCCTCTACCAGGAAAGAATACCTGGTAGAGGGCTTGGGTCTGCCAGTTTTTGAAGAAAAATGGAGAAGGAGTGAATGAAAGGGAGGAGGAGGGATGGGTGGTGAGGGACTTGGAGAGGAAGGAGGAGAAAGTGGTCAGGAGGTAAAAATATAACTGTCGAAATTACATAAATTTTCAAAGAAGATTTTTCTTCACTCAGGATAATGTCTCCAAGACCTTACTCAAACAGTATATTAGCTCATACCTCATTTATTTTATTGCTACTTAATATTCTAGTGAATAAATTTCTAACATTTGTTGTGAGTAAAACGCCATGATGAATCGCGTGAGAGTACACGAACTAGTATTCTTATTGGTTACAAAATAGATATAGTATACATAGAATTTATGTTTAATTCTGTATGAAAATTACCCAGAAACAGTGATATTGATTCATATCCTAGTTACATGGTTAACTTCAAAAGAAACTGTTGACTGATTTCTGGATGGCTAGCTGTAGGTCAGACTTCTTGTGTGGCATATTACTACAGGTGTTATAAATTTCCTTCACTCTTCTTTGCATTCAACCACTATCAAAATTAGTAACAGTAGCTTGATAATATACTTTTCTAAATTACATTCTAAAAATGTCAGCCACCTGTGAATGAGATAGCCAATGGCTCATATGCAGAGGCTTTGGTTGGTCTTTTATACTCCAGAAGAGTAGAACACATTCTTTCTAAACAATGGCAGCAATAAAATAACTGCTTGCATATGATATACATCATATTGATAGTCATATTTTGCTTGTGTTCAAAGAGAGACTGAATTTGGAAATAGGATTACCCTACCATTTAAGACCATTTTTATTTTAGGGTGTGCTGTAGGGCTCCTGGTGTAGCCAAGACAGTGAGCTGGAGAAGGAAATCATAAAACAGTCCTAGGATAAACAGCCATAAAAAGTTCAACCATGAAGAAAAAAAATGTATCAGCAACTTTAGCTTAATTTCCCTAGTTGCTCCTGTGAATGCTGTCAGTGCCCAAATTCAATGACACTTTTCTCTATCTGATATTCTTTTAAAATTTGTTTTTTGAGACTGTAATATAATTACAATATTTATTCCTCCTCTTTTCTCTTTCCAAAACTTCACATGTAGCCACTTTTAGCTCTTTCAGATTCATAGCCTAAATTTTTTAGTAGGTATTTCATGGGTGAGAGAGAGAGAGAGAGAGAGAGAGAGAGAGAGAGAGAGAGAGAGAGAGAGAGAGTATAACTCTATGTATAGGCAACTAATTGATATTATGAATTTATTTGGCTACTATTCTGTCGTATTTAATATCACATTATTCTACTTATATCCAAATAGCAGTAGAAATGATGTATGTACATCAGTTTTTTACTCATTTACACACCTTGAATATTAGTTCACAAAGAGCCTACACTTGTTTTCTTAATCATTTTATTTTATACTTAATATTTTAGTCATTGATTTCATATTTAATTGGAAGGACTTTAAGTCTATCTGATTTTCTGTATTGTAAAATACAGATTGTGACAGAAATTATTCTGGATTGATAGCACTGGCATTTAGTGCATCACTGGAAACATTTATTGCTTTACCTTTTCTACTAAGTGAACATGTTAGCTGAATATACCCAGTCTCTTTGATATTCACTCTCAGCATATGCTCTGTCTTGCTCTTTCATGGAGAGTTGCAGCTGGCCTTTCAAATCAGTAGGTATGTCTTGCTCAATTAATTCTGGCAAAGTTCACTTAGCAGGAGCTGTCTTATCAATTCTTGACAACTGTGCATATAATTCCATCACAGCTCCATTTTAGTAATTTGAAACATATATGAAATCATTTTTAGAACAAATGTTCTCAACATCAACTTTATGAAAATGTTCTATTTTTTTAAAAACTTAAAATTGTTCTTTGTTGAGAGTATTTTGGAAGTGCAGTTTTTTCATTACAGAGTTATGGCCAATGCTATCCCCTTTTAAGATTTATTTTTGCTATTTTTAATAGTGTGTATGTGTTCTGCTATGTGGGCATTTGCACTTTAGCACAGGTTTCTGTGAAGGTCAGACCAGACCATATAATTCCCTGGAGTTTGTTTTACATGCACTTGGGAGCAACCCAAGAAAGGCACTTGGAACCAAACCTGGAGTTTCTAGATGAGCAGTAAGGACCCTGAACAGCTGAGTCTTCAATGCAATTCTACATTTATATTATTACATTTTGATAACCATACATATAATGATTATCTGTGCATATATACAAATATAAGCATATGATTAAAATAACTCAGGCAATGTTGTTAATTTTGAAAGTGAATAATGACTACCTAGAGTTTTATGTGATGTTATATTTCCACTTGGTAGTAAAAATGATTTATTTGTTTCTACAAAGTAGTTTTAATAATACTAAAAGTAATTTGATGTGTCCTTTGTACACATTAAAAAAAAAAAACTATTCCTTTAATTAGGTATCCTCTGAATTCTAAACTGTTAACATACTAATTGTGAGTGGGTTTCTCCAGATCCTGAGATGAGTCCCAGAAACTTCATTTTCCAACAATTTAGATACAAAGTAAGTGAGTATAGTTGACCTTAACATCATAAATAGCAATTGGAAACTTAGTAACAAATTTACTAAAGCATTTATAAGAGTCATTAATTTGAAGCAGCCCAGATCATGCTGGTTTCAAGTGTTCCTACCTCTATTCCCATATGATCGCTGGGATTCTAGCTGAGGTTATCTAGGAAACTAGAACTGAATTAGGGTAAGAAAATTACTTGGAGATCAAAGTAAACCAGTAATCTATGCTGTCAAGGTAGAGGTAGGTTGATGGACAATGGGGACAAATTATTCTAAGATGCTACTTCAATGAGAATGAACTAAGAGGACTTGTTACTAGTGAGAGTGGAATTTAAAATAATATAGCTCTTGACATTAATAAAGGGAATTTCAGATTCTAGATTACAATAAACCTAACTATTATAATCTGAACATACACCTAAGAACTAAGTGTTACAAATAGAAAGCATGTAATATACATACAAATATAGTATCAATGTGACTTGACTTGTAGTTGTTTAATCAAAGTTGAGTAATGCAGTCACCATCTATAGAATTGTGTAGTTTGAGGGCAAGAGACTGATCCATCAATTGGTCTTTTATAAAAGCTGACATAATTGAGATATTTTCTCTAAAATTATTGGGTTAGAATATATAAGCATTTTTAGATTTGACTTGTATGTGAAGTGATCAATTTCCTAAAAGCATCTGGCTTGCTCTACCAGCAGCATAGTGCACAATAAGTTTGGGTTTGTTTTCATTCTTAGAATATGATGTGTATGTCGGGATACCATAACAAACGAGAGTGGTGGTTCAGAACAAGAATGAGGAATTAGGTAGTGGATAGGCGCGTCAAACACTTTGCTATACAAACAAAAGAAGTGGAATTAACATTGACAGCACTCATACAAATGTCAGGTGGGTTTTTCAGCCTGCTTGTAATCCCAGTGCTCTGTTAGGAGGAGTCATGTTTCCTGCCCAGCCAAATCAACAATCTCTAGTTTCAAATAAGAGACTCTACCTCGGAATATAAGGTAGAGAGCCTTCAAAGAAGACAATGGATGTCACCCTCCAAATGCTTGTTGATATACATATCCATATATGTGCTGTTACACACATGCACAAATTCAAATACCACAGATACATGCAAGAATGTATTAAAACTTTACAAATTCCTCATATGAGAGCAATTGCAATCCAAGCTGGCATTCAATAATTCAGCCTTACACATGGATATCAGTCATGTTTTCTTTTACAAAGAGAAAATTGTGAAACCAAAATATCCACCAGTAATTAATAGCTTCTGTCATTAGGTGCTGTACATATACTTCGCATATCATGAAGTGAATATAGCCAATCCTAAATCACTTCTAACATAAAGATGAAGAAACACTTTAGTAAATCCATGTGTACAGGAAGCAAACAACAAATCTAAGTTGCATCAAGGTACTGCTTCTAAAAGGGTTTGAGATTCAAGTCTACCATTTCTTGTTTTCATCCACAGAAGAAGACTGATGCTCTGTGGTGACTTCAGAATAAAATTGATAGTGTTATATAAAACAACAAGCCCACAGACAGACACACATAGATTTTGTTTAGCTGAATGGTTAAAAATTCAGGACGCATGTGTGAGTTCTTTGAACACAGAACCATTCCAAAGAATCCATACATTACTTTTTCTTAACATTTATAAACTTTACTATAAAATGCCTGCAAATAAAGTTACATATTTCTTTCTAAATTTTGTCTTCACACTTTGAATTTATGTCATGACAGTTGTGCTAGATCAGCTTTAGAGTGGTTCTTTTCCTTTTGTCTTTTCTTTCTTTTTTTTTTTTAATATGTATTGCTATGCAGTCCAGGTTATCTTCAAACTATGTACTCTTCACAGACCCATCTCCTGCTTAATCTCCCAAGTGAAGTGTCAGCCACCATTCCCAACTGGTTTCCCAACTTTAGTTTCAACAGTTTCAGTTCTATGGTTGCTGATGTGGGGCCAAATGTATGACGTAAGTAATTACAGTGATTTATGACAGATACTTCAGATGACAAACAATTACAGGGAATGTAGTGTTAGCATGCTATTCTAATGTATAGAAGTCCCTCGTTACTTTTACACTCTTAGAGCTTGTGTATGAACAATGATGTTCCATTGAGGTTGTAAACAACAAATCCTTTAAGTGGCATTTTGACTACAGACAGATGCCATTTTCAATTACATTGTACACTCTCTGAAATATAGTTTGACAATGCCCAGTCAAGTCAACTAATTACATCCTATTATCCTGAATGAGGTAATGCATGGCGAGGTGCAATGTAATTAAGCTTAAATTAGTAGTTTCTATAAGCATCTGATATATTTGAGGAAGTTTAATTATTTCGTGTGGAGAACATGGCCCAACTTTAGAATGTCTCATTCAATTTAGAAAAAGTAATTTAAAAATGCATCTTTTTATGCCAATCTTTAAATGGACATACATGTTTATTTTAGATTAATGCATTATTTTATACTAGTGACAAAAATGTTTACAAAACCTCACAATATTATTAAATAGATATTTTAAAGTTAATATTAACACTCACTTAAAACTAGGGAATTAAAGGCATTATACACACATACCTACACACATGTAATTTAACATCTGACATCAAAAAGAAAACATATTAGTATTTATAATTATTAGTATAATCTATGAAGTTCTTGCATGGCAAAAGAAGAACAGTTGAAAAGGTAACACAGGAACTATCATCCAAATGGAAATATGTTTCTCAAATTTAATTCTGTGTTTTACTGTAAATTTTATTTATTTTTTTCACTGCTGGGGCCTGAAGCAGAGCCTTTGCTCATCCTGGACAATACCCTGTATCTCTAAGTTACATTCTCAGGTTCTAACATTACCGCTACTTCTTTGTAAGTAAAGCATACATAATTCAAGGATTTTGTTTTCGTGTTATGAATCTGTCCAAGTGGTGCATCACTCTACTCCAAAATTATTCAAATGTCTGTTGAACACGTTCAATAAAAGAACAAGAAGGTGGTATAGACACATGTGAGTAGTTATTGAGATGTCAGCTGGTGCATTTTGATTCATTTGAATTAAGCTTTGCAAGTATGGAGGAAAAGAGCTACAGGAACAAATTAGTGGAATATTTTCACATATCCTCAAATGTTTAACAATTGCTACTAATAAACACTGTAGGTGATTCTGTAAGTACATGTCACAGGTTCTGTTTTCACTCCAACACAGAACTGAGTTCACCCCTTATGTGTTAGTTTACTTTACTTTTTGTTTTTTAATAATTTATTTAAATTTGAAACAAGCTTGCTTTATATGTCAATCCCAATCTTTGCACCCTCCCTTCCTCCTCTAGACACCCCACCAATCCCCATGCCATCCACTTTCTGCTCCACAGGGAAGGGGGTGTCTTCCATGGGGAGTCTTCAAAGTCTGTCATATCATTTGGAGCAGGGTCTAGGCCCTCCCTCCTGTATCTAGACTGAGAAAGTAGCCCTCTATGTGGAATGGGTTCCTGAAGTCCATTTGTATACCAGGGATAAATATTGATCCACTGCTAGAGGCTCCATACACTGCCTAGTCCTCCTAACTAACACCCACATTCAGGGGGTCTGAATCAGTCCATAGCTGGTTTCCCAGCTATCAGACTCCATGAGCTCCCCCTTGTCCAGGTCAGTAGTTTCTGTGGGTTTCTCCAGCCTGGTCCTGACACCTTTGCTCTTAGTTTACTTTTTAAGTAATGTATGTAGCTCATAACAAAGAATAGTGAGATCAATAATAACAGTATCATTTTCTCATATTTTCATAAAGAAAACAAAGCAGAGTGAAATAATAGTATCAACGTCCTGAAGTTAACAGTGTAGTGAAGATAAATAATGTTTTGAATAAAATAAAATTACCAGTTCATATAATGTTTGAGTCTGTCAAATTTTCCTATGTTGAGCATTTCATACATTGATCATGAAAGTTGTAGGGATTGGACACACTTCTATGATGATGTATGAGCAGCGACACCACCCATATCCCTCAAAGAGTGATACATCCATCCTGTATCTTGGCGTGCTAATGGCCCTGTCAGGATGGCCTCGGATGAGAAGCTAGTACTTCAAGATCACTCTTTACTAGTGCTGTTCTCAGTTACCTGTCAAAGTCATAAGTTTAAAGGCACAGACTTCACCTTTCAGATAGGAAAACATTCATTGTCCCTTTTTGTTTTCTTCTAGAAATTCATTGTTTGACTGAGGTCTAGATAAGTGAATACACAAGCACTCCTACCTATGTCCAGGATGTTTCTTTTCCTCTCTCCTACACGTTAAATTTGGCCTCAATATCTGATTCTCAGAGTATACTAATTTTGACGTATTCAAAATGAAGTTCAATTATAGATATGATACCTGCAGCTGAACCTGGGAAGTGTGCCCAATTTGTACTAATGGTCAGTAAGTTACCTTCATTTTTTCAAAGCAATTTCTGTGATAATTATTGGTACATAGACATCAGAGAACCTGGGGAGATTATAATAAATTCTGTGATATCTGTGCTGTGCTGGAAGAGTGATAAGCCACAACTCTGATGACAATAACCCCACAAAATACTACCCAACAAAGAGTGCTTTGTTTTCAAACTGCAGCATTGGTTGAATTAGACATGCACTGTGAAAATAAGTGTAAAATTTAGACACATGTCCTGCTTTTCACACTTTCTTCGAATACTAGATTTTTTAGCATATACCATCTTCTGTTTTGCACTATTTTGAAATCTGCCCATGATCACAGAATTTTGTGATGTGCTAAAGTGAGTAAGATAATCAGCTTCTAAAATTTCAATTTGCAAGTGCTAATTAGTATCTACCATGTGGAAGAGACCCCAGAAAGGTTGTTTGAAAAATTAGGGAGATAAAGTGGAGAGAGGCCAATGTAAAGAAAGAAATTAATTCAAAGCATCAAATGGGGCAGAATGGAATAATGGAGGTGGGGACAGAAAGGAACAAAACAAAACCAAAAACAAACAAACAAAATACACGCACCTAGCAAGGTAAAGGTTTTACTTTCACTGATTTAAAGTGAGGTTCTGGGGAAGTTATTTCTTCACTTACGTGGTTTATGTCTTGTTTCATTCTCTTTTGACCTTTATTTGAATGTTGTCGAAGAAAAGATCAAATAAAGTAGTTGTAGCTTTCTATTTCAAGTGGTTTAAAATTATTAGCAATAAAATATGGAAAATTTGCTCTTAATTCTTTTTCATTTCTATAGCAGGGAATTTTAACATTTGAGAAAGCTCTTAAAAATCCAGCGCTTCTTGTGATTATGAAATATTTGGAATTTTTCTTAAATTATTATTTTAATAAGTTCACAATTCCAAGATTTTTACAATAAATTCTTTATCTACAGGAAACAAATTTGTTAGGTTCAAAGTCTATGCCTGCACTACCTAAGTTGTTGGTGGCTAGAAGCTAGATACTACTCTTAAACTCTTCCTAAGAGGAAAGTCGATATAAATGGGAATAAGAAAATGTCACTCCTAACATCTGTGAGGTCTTGTTTTAATAAAGGTAAAAAGCAGGTGATACAAAGTAGATCAGAAGGCTCCAATAATATTTTGCATCTTCATTACTTTTTCTTAGGCTATAGATTATTATGATACATTAGCCAATTATAAATGATTAACTCTATATTCATATGTGGATGGTAATTTGTTGAAGACTCCAAACTAAAATCTAACATCTAGTCAAAAATTTTATTTCCAGTCAGTGAGTCATGATCAACTGCTTCCAGTTAATATATCAGATCATTTGCAACCAACTAATGAAGATACAGACTAAAGTAGGGAGAAAATATAGGCAAATCTACCATTGTCTAAGCACAAAAGTAAAAGATTTTAGCCATGCTGTTGGAACACAAGACACATGCTATCTATAAACTTATGCAACACAATCCATGATCCATTACTGTTAACATATGCTGCAAGTATAACTACTTTTCATGTCACAATAAGGAAGACATAAATAAATTGAAAACTGAGCCAATTATATGAAACACTCTGAAAAGAACTCTCTCTCTCTCTCTCTCTCTCTCTCTCTCTCTCTCTCTCTCTCCATATAATCAAACACTTCAGTTTTAAACAAGCATAGTAAGTTTATTAATTATTTAATCAAACTGTTTTGTGGCATGAGTCTTATAGCAACAAAGTTTGCAAGGCAGAGAGTAAAGATTGTTTTGGTTGTTTTAATTTCGAGGGTATACAGGTACCCTGAGAACAGAAGATAGGTACAGGTGGGTAAGTGTTGAAATCAAATGTGGGCACGCTGTAAGAACAGGATTTTGTCTTCATAACTAAGAAATTTCCCCATCCCAGAAATTTAACTTCATTCTCACATTAACGATTTAATGGACACCCATGCAACGATGTAAGCTAAAAATCTGATCTAACAGATACAGGTTGAGAAAGGAAACCCAGCATGATTTTCATAGTAGTAGCCTCTTTGTGTGGTGTTCTTTCCTTTCTGGTTATGAAACTTGATTTCATTTGGGCAGATGGCTTTGTGGTTTCCTCTTAGAAAACTAGGTCAGTACATTTCTTTGCTGCTGGCTTCTGTAGAGAAATGGGGAGTGTTTAATTTCAAGAAGAATTTAAAGCATTTTTCAAATCTGCCCATGTGAAGGTTTGTGTGTGAGAGAGAAAAGGAGGGGGGGGGTAAAGTAGCCTCTCGTGTTTATGTTGTAATCTGTAAAAATTAATACCAAAAATAAGTTCAGATTAAATTTCATCTAGATGATAGGTTGTGCCACTATCCCCTAAATCCCAGCAGGTTTAAAAAGTAAGCTCTTGCTGAATTTTCACTTTCATGATAGCTTCTACCTTGTACTACTTATCCATACTTTAAACATAATCAAACATAGTACAATAAAATTCTGTAGTGGATGGCATGTGATCTTTTGATGCATCGATTGTTTTTGTCTACATTTTCCAAAGAATTCTTCAGCTGTCTCCTTGGGTCTTGATACAGTATACATATTCATACGTGGAACTACAAATCTCATTCTTGATACTATTTTCTAAGTTGTCAGTAGGATCTTCTAATACTGAACTACAGTATGACCTGATCATGTCTCTGGAATCATCTCACTTTGTATTTCATTCCATCCCCGAACCCTGCTTCCCTTATGTGTGTGTGGGGAGGAGGTTGCATCCTATAAGGTTCAAATAAGCTAGAACAAATATATCAACCTGTTCCTTGATGAAACTTTTCAATCTGTTGAAAACATTCTAAACCCGTTTTCTCTAGCTTTCTTTGACTGGGCAGCACATATGCGTCATTTAGACAGCCACCCAACTGCGTTGTAAGCACTATAAAATGGTATCACCATTAAACCAAATGGTTATTTCTAAATTGTTTGGATTACTATAATTAGTCTGCTAACCACTTTCTTGAACTAAAATATTCATTCCCGAGTTGGGGGAGAAGAGAGAATGTTTTTGAGATTATAATATAAATACATAATTTTCCAATTCCTTTCCTCCCTCTGAACCTAACATATATTATTGCTGTTCTTCAAATTCATATGTCATTTTTATTTATTATTGTTATATGCATGAGTGTGTATGAGAGAGAGAGAGCAGGTGTACAAATATTTCTAAATATAATCTGCTCAGGGCTGACCGCTTGGCATTGCATAATCAATTGGTGTGTTCTTCACTTGAGAAGGCTAATTCTCCCAATCTTTGCAATTCTTAAATGCTGGTGGTTTTGTTTGTATTGTGAAAGCCTCATTTTCTCCAAGTCTATGTCCCATGTCTATTGTTTTGTCATTATTTAGCTCATGTTTAGAAAGTGGTGAAACCGAAGAGTGTAGCTTCTGACATTCCTAGGAGACAGAATCTCACAGCAAATTCCCTAATCCACTGGCTCTTTCTCTCCCGGCATTTTTGGTTGGTGTTGTTTTTCTATAATATGCCTGTTAAAGACAGAAGTTTTCTTCATGATGGGTAAGCATTACACTTACCCGTATGTATAAAACTATAAAAATTTGTTCTTAATTGCTCCAAATAATAAAAACCCAGAGTCTGATATAAAGGAAAATGCAGATAGGTCAGAGAGCAGAAGGAGCAAGCCAAAGTCAACTTTACCTTGTTAGCATCTCAGAAAACAAGAGGAGTTCCTGCTTCTTTCCACTTATACCCTATCTCCTCCCAGTCATCTCAATTCCTGTCTGTCTGTGCAGACCTCCAGACCTCTGTGGTTAGCTAGTGGTAAGCTCCATCCTCTGATCTTTAGAAAGCTATCACCGCATAAGGTCAGCTTAGAATGTAGTTAGAGTTTATGCTGGCATAAGAGTCCTGGCCTTAGGTTCTCCTCTGAGCTCCATGACATCACCAGTCCTGAGTAGGCTAGGTTTCTTGTACCATGCATGGATTCTCTCTTATTGTGTGTGTCTTAGTTCTCTTAGAGAGTTTTTGATTACCACCAAGAAGAGGTATTACTAAATTATCACAAAGAAATATTTGATATTGCATAAATAAAGTATTTTCTGTTTAGTCGTATTTAATATTTTTTTAAAAATATTCTAACAGCAAGATTCTTCAAGATGTGAAGGTTTAGAAGTAGAAAATAGTGTCATAACAGCAACCTTACCAAATAGTCCATTGACTAAAAGAGAGATGAGGAAACAGAATCACAAAAACAAATTCAATCATGTTCTAATTGTGACTTTATACCTTTTCACAACTTTAAAATTAAGCAATATTTATACTTCTCTTAAAGTTATAAAGCTGTGTATAGAATACTTTCATGGTGTATGTAACGCTAGATCACCTAATTCTCTTTCACATCAGATAGGTTTTAATAGAATAAACTTATGAATTTGATGGACATATAATCAGTCCCATGATCAGGTGGGTCAGATAATATCAAACAAATTCAGTCTTAATATATTGAAATGACTTTTATCATGTGACTGTCAATTGAGTAAGCTGCAAGGATTGAGAAAGATTTCACAATACTAAAATTGGACTGGGAATTTAGTGTCATAATTAGGTTTTCTATTACTGTGAAGAGACACCATGACAATTAAATCTTACAATGGAAAACATTAAATTGCAGTTGGTTTACTGTTTAGAGGTTTATTCCATTGTCATTATGGCAGGAAGTATGGCAGAGTGTAGGCAGACATGGTACTGGAGAGGGATTGAATATTCTCTCTACATCTGAATATTCAGGCAGCAAAATGGAAGAGTAAACCACTGAACCTACTCTTCCAACGAGGCCATACCTCCTAAGAATACACTCCCTATGAGCCCATGGGAACCATTTTCATTCTTACCACCACATGTGGTTAATTCTAAATTACTGGCAAAAAGTACTCTAAGAAATTCAATATGTATCTGTTCAGTCTTAGTCACCACCTAGCATTTTTATAAACTTTGCTTAAGAACACATACATTTTGTGAGAGTTAAAACTTCTTATACCTTTCTGTAATCAACATAAGGAATATTGGCTTGTATTTTTCTATACATTATTTCTCAAAATGTATGCATTGATTCTGCAGTTTTAACCACTTCCACAGGTAGATTCAGAACACATGGACCCCGACTTAAGAGGTTTTTTGAGGGTTAGTATGGATTCAATAGTGTACTTGAATGCATGTGTTAGTACTATCTTATTTTGCTGTTGCCTACTGTTCCTGTGATCACTATTTCCCTCTGGCTTTCTCAGGTTTCTCTCAAGTTCATACTTTCTCAACTCTGTGGTGCCTGAAACCTCATCTTGACATTAATCACTGTGAAGCTAACACCTACCACACCCTTCAGTTTCACTCTGTCCACGCAACAATGAATTAGCCATGGAAACAGAGAATGTTGCCTTTTCAAAGCAAACCACTCTTTAAAAAAAAATTGCTCAAGAAAATTTAAAACTTAAATGTTTTCTAGATATACAATTTTCTCTTGGAAGTTACTTTAACGATACCATCTGGTAAATGTTAACTTGGTGAATAATGAATTAGTAATTATCATTGTTTCAGGGTATTTTATCAAATGGGCTGGCCTGAAGGTCTGGTGTGCATATGACATAATAAATGCCAATCCATAAACTCACCAGCAAAATTTCACAGGAGAGATGTGATTATAATAGTCATGGAGATATTTTTTTTCCTACAAATAAAAATATAATGATGTGGTATCCATCCTAAGGGAATAAAGCACTCAGCTTAATGTTCATTTACTCAGTTTTTTTGTCTCCTGGGACGTGGAAGCAGGAAGCATCTGGAGTTCACTGTTAAGATCATTGTTACCTGAACCTTAAGCAATGGGTATTAGATTTGGTAAGGTCAAATTGCTGTATTTTGATAGCCAATAGATACAAATTTTATTATAAAGAGCAAACAAAGGCTTAATAGCAGCAATTCTGTTTGTATAATAATTCAGAAGCAAGAAACATTATACTATGACAAAATGAGAATATAACAAGAATGAGTTTGAAACTGTAAATATACATAATAACCCAAAGTAACTTTGGAAGAGAATGCTATATTTGTGAGACAAAGTAGGTATTACAGAAAGCATAAAACAAAACTTTTGCTTACTAAATTATTTACTTAAAGGAGAAATCCAAAATGGTTAGCCTTCTCTACTTCATAATCACTTTTAGAATTTTTAATAATAAGACATTCTGAGCCTCTGCATTTCCACACTAATCTATTACTCCTTAGTCCAAGTAACCAACAGGCATCAATATTCTTTTTTTAGAGAATTTATCTTTACATTTTTGATTAATTCTTATTTAAATTAGAAACAATCTTATTTTACATAACAATCTATTTCCCTCTCTGTCCCATCCTTCTATGCTCCTAACTAACCTTATCATCCCATGCCCCATCCACTCCCTGGGGAGGGTGAGGCCTCCCATGAGGGAGCATCAAAGTCTGTCACATCACTTTGGGCAGGGCCTAGGCCCTCCCCTGTCTATCTAGGCTGTGAGAATATCTCTCCATTGGGAATGGGCTTCCAAAGTCCATTTGTACACTAGGGAAAAATACTGGTTCCGTGGCCAGAGGCACCATAGATATTGCTCAGGCTTCCCTACTGACACCCACATTCAGGTGACCTATTTCAGTCCTACACTGGGTTCCCATCTGTCAGACTCTGGTCATTGAACTCCCACTTGCTCAAGTGAACTGTGTCTGCATGTTTCCCCAGCAAGTCTTGACTCCTTTGCTCATTACTCCTCCCTCTCTACACCTGGACTTCTACTCAGTGCTTAGCTGTGGGTCTCTGCTTCTGCTTCCATCAGCTACTGGGTGAAGGGTCTAGGATGGCATTTAAGGTAGTCATCAACTCATTATAGGGGTAGGGCATTTAAGGTAGCCTCTCTACTGCTGCTTAGATTCTTAGTTGGGGTCTCCTTGTGGATCTCTGCACATTTCCCTAGTGCCATAGTTCTCTTTAAACCTGTAATGGCTCCCTCTGTTCTCTGTCTCTGTCTTCCTCCCTCTCTCTCTCTCTTCTTCACAGAACTAATTCTTCCCGATCCCTCATGTTCTCTTCTCCCCCTACTCTCCTCATATTACTTTTACATCCTTCTCCACTCCTCCTGTGCTTCCAATGTGCTTAGGAGATCTTGTCCCTTTCCCCTTCTGAGGGGATCATGTATGTCTCCCTTAGGGTCCTCCTTGTTTCTTTTCTTTCTTCCTTCTTTCCTTCCTTCCTTTCTTTCTATCTATCTTTCTTTCTCTCTTTTTGATCCTTGTAAACTTCAGGCTTTATGATACCACACACCTTATTTGTTTTGTTTCTTTATTGTTTTTGTTAAACAGATTTGTTTATATTGTTGGACTAAGGAGGAAATCTGTGGTCTTGTTGGCTAAACAGGTATTCTATCACCTATCACCTAACTTTGATTGTATCCACATTTTTGAAAGAAGCAAGGATGATATTTTCCTCAAAATTTAAGTTATAAACCTATAACAATATATTATATGGTAAATTGGATCATGTATTTAATATCCTATGGTAACTAATTTTACCCAGACTCCACTTTTCCAATTTCCAACGTAATTATATTTATAAAGATGCTAAGTGAAATTTATAAACCTTATGGTGAATATATTACAAAATTACAAAATCCTCTTGTTCCCCTCTTGTTAATGGATTGACAAGTATGATACCATGAAAAGAGCTTTAAAATCTTGCTATTGTACAACATCAATGAATGTTTTCTTCTCTTTAGCCTTGTAATTAAATTCCAATGCTGCACACAGTCACAATTGCAATTGTTGGGATATTACTTATATGTGCAAAAATTAATATTCCTTCATGTTCAATTTTAGTAAAATTGAACTCAGTAGAATAAATCATGTGAGATACTCTACTAAAAACAAAGAAAAGAGAGAAATTCAAATAAATGTCATTGTTTTTCTTCAGCGATTTCATATCTGTCCTTGGTATCCCTTCTTTTGCCCAAATGTCATGTTTTCTTTTTTTAATTATACAAAGGATTAATAAAATACTTAACTTTAAATACTTTCAAAACTGTTCTTTCTGTTTGCCTTAATCTTGGCGTGACTATTGGTGTCAACATTGAAAATTATAAAGACAGATTTAGTTGATCCCTCCTGGAAGGCATCATCCTCCCTGTGAAGTGTGTCCGGGATGGGGGGGAGGATGGGATGGGAGGGTGGTTGGGGGTCATGGGACAGAGGGAGAGAGGGAGGGATAGAGGGAGGGAGACAGAATCAGGATATATAAGTAAAATAAGAATAAGTAAAAATAGATAAAAAAAATTATAAGACTAAATTTTCAATTTTGGCTGAAGCTTTGTGTTTATTTTACATTTATTTTTTTATTTACTATAGAGATATATGATTATTTCCATGTATGTCTGAAATATTCTCTTAATGTTTATGACAGTTGTAGAGGATGAGTACCTCAATGAACATTTTCTTTAAAAAGATACTGTTTCCCTATGTGGATTTATGTTATATATGGAGGAGCTCTCTATTTGCAGCAGAATCATTCTGTAGTGGTATCAATCAGAGATGAGTGAGATGAGTTAAAATTCTGAATCTATAACTGATTTCTTTGCATTCTTTGAGATGAGATAGATTAGGCCTGCTTGAATACAATTACAATCAAGTGTCATTTCTTTTTCTCATCCTATTGTTCCAGCTGAGTACTTCTATATAATGCACAGCTGACACTATAGTCTCTCCTCCCATGCTCCTGGTCTTTATTTATTTAGTTAGTTTATTTTGAGACAAGACATCTCTCTCTGCATAGCTTTGTCTGTCCTGGAACTCTCTATGTAGAGCATACTGGCATTGAACTCACGGTGAATTGACTATACTTCCTAATACAGAGATACTAGATCAACCATATTCACTGCCATTCTGTTCATGGTAGCCAGGATTTGGAACTATTCTTAATGTCCATCAATGGATCATCACACTGTTATACATTTACACAATGACATATTATTTAGCTATAAAAATATCATTTACTTGTAAATAAATGGAACTAGAAAAATAAACTTGTATTTGGTTATATATGAATTCATCTGAATAATGACGGAGGTTAGGTATAGAGTAATGGTCTAGAGCAAAGGAATGGATCTTCCTAAAAATGACAAATAGAATATACTGTTTTAGAATCACAGGGGTAATAGTGGAAAAGAAAGATTATACTGAGTCAGAAAGAGAAACCAGGGGAAAGGAGTAGAGGGATAGCTAACATTGAGGTTCATTTGAGAGTTTATTTGGAAACCTACTACAGTAGAAACTTTTAAATATATAAATACATATGAAAAAATCTAAATGGAATAACCAAAAAATGGTAGAGACAATTGACTAAACAATTTCTACACTAAGTGAATTTCTAAGCGCCTTGAATGGGTTGCATCTATTTGAGTTTTAGCTACTGAAGTGGCCCAATGGAAACTCCCAAATACCTCAGGTTATTAACAAAGCTATTGATTGTTCATCTAAATCTCATTGTAAAGCTGTATCCCTGAAAACAATGCCTAAACATCACATTAAACAGAGAGAAATCAAGCCTATGATGACCTAAAGTCTTTAATCCTACTGCCTAGTCCTCATAACAGTTGATGGTACTCTGAATGCTACCAGAGAAGAAAGGCAAAAATTAATCAAGCTTCAAAAAATATAATCTACCTACAATGGTGACCTGTCTGAATCATACACCAATAAAACATTGGTACAAACATTCTGGGAGTAACCAATCAATTTCTGATGGGATTTAAGACGCACTCCATAAGGTGAATCACAAGCCTGATACTGCTTATGTAGCCAAGATGCTAAAGAGAAATCAAAATAACTGCTTATGTAGCCAAGATGCTAAGGAGAAATCAAAATAATGTTCTTGGCTAAAGGAAAGTTTAGGGACTTTCCACTATACCCATAGACCAAATTCTCACTCTTCCAACTTGAGTATTTCTATTGAAATAGAGGAGGACTCATACAGAGAGACCCATGGCTTGACATTGGAACATTCAGCCTTAAGCAGATTGTCTTCAAGACCCTACTCTCGGTGCTCAGGGGTTTATGTGAAATAGGAGTTAAGATGATAGAGTTTTAGGGTATAGATGATACCATAGAAACAGTATCTTTCAGACACTATAGAACTATATACATATTGTTATGAACCCCAGAGCAAAGTTTGCATATTAACAGCCATCTTTCCTATTATTCTCTTAGATATTAACATACTGTTTTTTTCCCATTCCCTTATGACTGTGTTCCTGTTAAGCATATGACCCATTCTGACCCTGAAAGAGTCCCAGCTGCAGGCAATTTATCTCATAGCAGAACAGCTGCATTCTGCTTGGAAGGACATGCTGCCTCCTTCACATCATCCTTTTGGTCCATTCCCTCATTTCTCCACTACAGAAACCCTGTGGTTATATTCATTAAAGGATACTTAATCAGAACACTGTCTTGTCTCCATCTCTCGTGTCTCTTGTCTCCTCATTCTCACTCCCTCCCTCAGGGTCCCTGTTGACTGACCCCGCATGCTGGGGCAACATATAAACTCACAGACACTGTGGTGTCATGTATAATTCCTGATCAAATCCGAAATAGTACTGAGATGGGGAAGTAGACACGCACTGAAATTTCAAACCAAAAACCTATCTCAAATTAAAAACTATTCCCAAGGGTGGGGAGAGAATTCTACAAGGGAGTAACATTAGGTACACAAATCACACTTCAGGGCCAACCCCATGGCCACCAATAGAAGGCCTGCCAAAACAAAACAATTTCAAATGCTAAGTTATTTTTTGAGATTGTTTGTCTTATATTGCTGTGATTGGTCAGCCTTCTCTATTTTCTTCTTATCTCTCTCTCCCCTCTATCTATAACATTACTCATCTTTTGCTTTTAGATATGGTTTCTAATTTTTAATTTTCATTGATTGTGTTTGTATATACATATGTATATGTATATCTCTAATTGTATGCATTTAGAATGCTTTTTCTCATTCTTTTTGTCCATATACGTACTTGTTTATTTTTGTTTTTCCTTGTGTGTTTCTCATTTTTGCTTGCCTGTCTGTTATTTTAAGAGACATAGGGAAAAATGGCCTGGGATTGGAAGGGTAGAGATGTGGGGAAGATCTAGCAGGGGATGAGAGAGGGAAAACCATCATCAAATTATATTGTGTGAAAATAATTGGCTTTTCCTTTTTCAAAACAACATAAATGAAAAAAAAAATACTCATGTCTTGAATATAAAGTTGCACTAAATAAGCTTTACATCATTTAGTTTTATCAAGCAGTGATAAACACTATAAACTTTTCTTACATATAATTCTACATGGTTTTCCTATGGAAAAGCTAAATATTTGTACACTGTTAGCATAATGTTGAATGTAAAAAAATAACATATTGTGATTATGGTATATTTTCACATGACACTTCCAAGGACCTCCATATGTTCCCACCCACCAGAATCTCAGCCTTTTCTTTCTCTGTCTCACTAGAACACAAATGGACATTAGAAAATAAATGAATAAAATTGGATAAAATAAAACAAAGGAACCTGAATAGGGACAAGCAAGCAAAAGAAAAGGAGCTAAGTAAAAAGCTTAAGAAACATATACAGATGCAAAAACACACATATTCCCACACATCAATTCCACAAAACTCAAAATAAGAAACAATAATATATACTCAAGGAGAATGTAAAGTAAAAATAAACAAGAAATAAAGTTCTGACAAAGCTTTGGGAGATTTCATCTTCAATTTAAAATATTTTTATGAAAGGTGTGTGTCAACACACATGGCCTGGCCTTGATGTTTAAAAGATATAATACGTTTTTGAACATTAAAACTCAAGGTAAATAACCATATGTGCGGTTAGGCTGCTGATAATAACTGTGGTTAGGCCGAGTAAGTAACTTTCTTTTTTAACATCCAGAGTACAGATTTAATTAAATGCTTTCCCACATCAAATAAGACAATTTTTGATATTTCTTGCATCAGTCAGTTAATGCTGATACATATATTATTAATTTTCCCTGTTCTTCTTGGCTACAAAGTTGCAAGATGAACATTACCCTCAGACCCATATTTGTGTGTAAAGGTTGTCATCATAGAGCAGTATACTCAGCAGGCTGAGTAAGAAATTTACCTTTTCACAAAGTTTTACCATGACAGTATGAAATCAAGGCATCCGGGGTCAGAGAGTTTTTCCCTCAAATGTTTTCCTCTTTGGCTTGCAAAGATTATATTTTTGGTGTCTTCTTTATGCACACACGTGTTGGAACTTTCCTGTAATGATGGAAGTCATGCTGGATGAAGGAGCCCTAATAGGGCTTCATATGAACAATTTACACCTACAAGTCTCAGTTCCTCAGTGAAGTTTCAGATATGTGCATACGTAAAAAAGCAAGGGGAAAAGGAGGGGGGAGAGGGAGGTAGAAGATAAGGGACAGAAAGAGAGAGAGAGACAAGAGATAATGACTCCAGTGGGAATGCTGGGAAATAAAATTTGTAAATCCCAAAGAGGTGAATACAGAACATGCTACAATCTCTGATATACACAACCCTTCCACTCACAAAGGCTCCAAAAGTGCATTGGGTCTTTCATTTACTTTAATATAAGAGCACATGATCATAGAAGCAGCATTTCAAAACTTACTGACTTTTTTATTGTTGTTGTTGTTATTCCACAATTCTGTAACCAGTTAGTAAAGCAAAGCCTATATACAAATTTTCTTTTCAACTTTATTCTTTAAAGATTTTTAAAAAATCTCTTACCTAATAAAAACTCTGTAATGGTATTTATAGATGTGATGTTTATTCATTCTGCCATTTATGTTTTAGTCAAGATATTGATACAATAGTGGCACATGCCAACCATTTGGAGAACTTGCTTCTGTGCCTACAAAATTTAGACACAAGCATATATTAAACACATTTTTGGTGGTATACATAATTAGGCTATAAAAATGCAGAGAATTAGAAATTTTTAAATAGAGAGTAAGACTAGCTCAGGAGTAAGGGTTGAAATCATTCTGTAAGTGTCGTTAAGCATTTGTGTTAAATGGAACAGTTCAGATATAAGGAGCAACTTAAAAGTGTTTCTAGTAGTGTGTATGCTATCAGGGGGAATGGAGAGAAAAGAAAAGAGATAGAGATTTATGTGGCTTCACGAATTACTAATGTACCCTTTAATCAAATTCTCAAACAACTTTGAGAAAAATGTTTTATTATATATTCATATTAATTTATTTCCCTTCCCCTAACAGCTACAAATTGTAATGCAGTACTGGCTACTTTCCACCATCTCTAGATAATTCTTGATACCCACAACACAGCCAGCAAAGCTTAGAAAAGCTTAGCACTCAGTGCCCCTCAGCAACACCAGTACCCTTCACTCCTTGAGTTGCTCTCCAGCTACTTGGCCAGCTTTAATTTTTAATGAAGTGCTTTCACTCATGAATGCCAGATGATGTGCACAAGATTATGAAATCACTGGAATTTCTATTAAAGCTCTGAGGTTCATGAAGAGCCATGCCTAATGCTTAAGGCCACAGAGGTCTACAACTGTCAATGTCTAAGACACTGAAGTGATCTCACGAGGCTCATTTCTACCAAAAAAAAATTTTTTTTTGGTCAAATTCAACTTAAAATATGATAGTTGTACTACTCAGTTTATGGTGAGTTGTAAAAAGAAAGAAAAGTAAATGAAATAGGGTTGGAGACATAGCTCTGTTGTTAAAGTGTTTACCTTAAAATTATAAAGATAAAGTTGATTAAAAAAATCTTGTTAAAATAGAGTTAAGGAGCATGTGCATATTTCAGCCTAGTTTGGGTTTGCTGTTTGAGATTAGAGAGTAGATCTGCCTTAGAGTTACTACTGTGGCTATGAAACATCACGACCAAAAATACCTTGGAGAGGGAAAGACTAGTGTTGTCTAACATATCCTGTGTCACAATAATTGAAGGAAGCCACACAAGCAAATAAAAAAAAAAAAAAACAGACAGGAACCTAGAGACAGTATCTAAGGCAGAGATCATCAAGAAATGCTGCATATGGTCTTGTTTGTCATGGCCTGCTCAACCTTTTTCCTTGTAGAACACAGAATTGAAAACATCCATGATGGGCTTGGCCCTTGCCCATCAGTCATTAATTAAGAGCGAGCGTTCCCTGCAGACTTATCCAATGCCTAAATTTGTGGGCTCTTGTTTTTCTCAATTAAGGTTCTCTCATCTCAAATGACTCTAGCATCTGTTAAGTAGACATAATAGTAGCTATAGCAATGACATATTTATCTCATGACCTGAACACCATTTGAAGTTTGAAAGGGCATTTCCTCTCCCACCACACACACACACACACACACACACACACACACACACACACACACACACACAGAGATATGTACACATCATTATACAAGCTCTAAGTGTCAGCTTCTACTCATTCTTTTTTGTTCCCTTCTAAAGTATTTCCTTATTTATATAAAATGCAAGGTCAATGTAGGAAGCCGCCCCTAAATCTCAGTATGCCAAATTATTAATTTTTGCTTTCTTGTCTCTATATCTTGTCATTTCTCATTGATTTCTCTAAAACAATAGATATTACCCTGGTCTCTAGAATCTCCATGACTCAGTGTCTGGAGAAATGAGACTATTCTATCTCAATCATATGCATACATGCAATTCTGTCTTTCCAGTCTACTCATAACTGAAACCAGCACATTTTGTGATGTACCACAACATTTTGTCTTTTATTCCACTATCCTTCCTGCAATGCATTCCTCTTTCCTCTATTTAATATTTAGCACTCTAAAATTAACCACCAATACCACCATCGTTTCTTTCTTCTTATGAATCAGCACTCATATACACAATTAATAACCTACTAATATACACAGTACTATGAGTGTCTCCTAAGGTATCAGTGCTGAGGGAAAGAAAGAGTGTTCTTTAATCAACTCATACCCTGTTTTCATAGTGGATGCATTGGGACAAAGGATAGAGTTCTGAAAAACCGTATCAAAGAAGAAAGAATTCAGTCATAATGCAATGTATATAATATATATCTGCTTTCTTCCACAGATATGAAGATTTTAATTAAATAGTTTTGCAATAAGACATTATTATGGAATGATTTCTTTCCAGAATGAATCTGGTGAAAATTTTATTTTCTATTTTGTATTCAAAAGTTATTTTTAATAATAAGAGTATCTCTACACACATGTTTTCTCATTTTTATCTATTTTGACCAGTGGAAAGTTGCATCTGAGCTTTGAAAATTCAGAAACACACTGAAAATGATAATGTGTATTTAGCTTTATTAGAATGGCTTTTGTAACTATAAGTTAAAAATAATTAGTAATTATTAGTAATTATTTACTGATGAGTAATCACCTACATGACCAACTCAAGTTTGAACCTACTCAGAATTGATAACTCATTTATGAATAAATCTATTGGTATCTGTAAGTAATTCAAAAGACTGATTTTTACCATGCTGCACACAGTGAGGGAAAACATTTCTAAACGTATATAACTATAATTACTAATGTAAAATTATACTTAATGAACAGATACTTAAGACAGACATTGTAGTACAATGAATGTATTCAAAGGAGGATCACTGCATGAGTGAGGAAGAATAGCAATTATAGAACAAGATGAATTGATTTTGTTTGCATGATTCTCATATACACACTAGTTAACCTGGAGCTGGTCAATCAAGAAGAATAAGAATTCCAATTAAAGATGGCGAGGAATTACAGCAATTACAGTAGAGGAGGGTCATTAGGAGCAAAACCTTGATGAATAGGACACTATGAGGGACAGGCAGCCCAGCTGAAAGACAGTGATGCTAAGAAGCAAGATAAAGAGGATGTCCACAGAGGACAGGCACAGCAAACACTTTAGACATTGCTCTGACAAGACAATTGAATGGAAAATGGAGTATCCACTGGATTGTATAAAACACCAGTATTGCTTTGGTTTACAACTTCTAATGGTGAAAAGGAGTGTAGAAGTGGGGATTACAGAAAACAGTGTTATAGAGAGAATGTGAGCAGAGTCCACTAAAGCAGCAACTCTAAGAAGGTCCAGAAAAGAGTAACAGCACCTTGTATTGAAGGGGGCATGGAGAGTTGGTGAGATGTCTCAGTGGTGACAGGCACTAACAATCTTACATACAATTCCCTTGGGTCCTTGGGGATAAAGAGAGTAGCCCACTGCTGCTTGTTGTCCCCTGATCTTCACACACATATGACCCCACTATCTAAATAAATATTTTACTAAAAATATGTTATGGAGACAAGGTTCTATATCTGACACAAGAGGCAGTTCAAACAAATGTAGAATGACACCACTAGGTAGTTTAATGGAATTGTTTCTCTTCCATTCACTTTAATTTCCCAGTAATGATGTATGAATCTCTCTGAGAGATCACCTACCTTAGTATAATTATTAGAAGTCTGCTATGAATACCTCATACAAACATCACTGTAAAATATTAACTGGTTTCATTAAAATCTTGAAAATGTATTTCCGTCTGTAAATTGTACTTTCATTAATACATTTTAAAGAGGTTCCAAGCCATCTTGGGAATTAAACCTTGGTCTTCTGAAAAGGAAACATTTGCTTCAAATTGCTGAGCTATTTTTTTAATTTCTTTATTCTCTAATTTAGAGGAGTCTGTTATAAACACCAAGTCATTGTGTATATTTTCAAGTAAATCACCTTAAATAAGATTTTATCCCTAATGCTTCTTCACAGAAAGATGTTATTGGCTTGTCTTTTGGATATCGAAACTCCCCTAAAATCTTCTTAGTTGGTAAAAGGAGACTTGATGTTAATATGGCATATTCACAGGTTCATGTGTTTTTAAATAAGTTTGCATACGAGGAAGGAAGTTTATTTATTACTGTCCAAAATGCAAGGTAGAGTGACTCGGCCTGGCTATATGCCAGTGCTTGGATACAAACATCTTCAAGTCTGTGGCTGCTTAGAGGTTTATGAAGTAACCTTGCCTTTCTGCTTTTCCTCTAGCCTGTGCTTCTAGTGAAAGAACCCTAGAGGCTGGCAGAATAAGTGGCTCAGTACTTTTGTTAAGTTTTACTGGCTATTAAAAGGGCAATCCAAAGTATCTTGTTTCTGTTTGTACATCATGATATGGTCCTAAGTAATTTCTTTTTCAATTAATTATTGCCAGAAGTCTTTTTCGAGAACATCTTTTATTTATAAGCACCTTTGCTATTGCTGCCTCAGGAGGCGGGATTTATTGGAAATGGATTCAGCAAGGTGTCTCTTTGAGCTGTTGGCCAGTTTTTGATATCTTTCTTGCAATTTCATCCTGGTTGCTTTATATTTTGAAAAGTGCCTTCAGTGACATGAGGATTTTAATAAAGATACAGAAATTTAAAATTGTTTCACTAATTAATGTTTTTGAAGAACCGAGGCAATAAAGGTAGTTTAGGGCAAAAGATGAGTTTATGTCTCTGATGTGGTTCATGAGCTTGTGCATTGATAAAGAGGAAGATAATAGCATTCTTCATTTATGTGTTATTTATTTAGAATAATTTATATTATGTGCACAATGTTTATGTGCTCCACATCATTTCCTTGGCCCAAGAAACATAGATTTGATATAAAATTCCATTTTCCTGACTTGGGTGGATATTTTTTTAGTATTTCTAACGCATAGATTTAGTAAGTGATTACTTCATAGAAAATATTTGAAATTTAAATAAATTAATAAGTACAACAATGCATAGATATGTTTGACACATGATAAACACAGTAATGTCTATCAATATTTATATTTAATATCGCTGATTTTTAAAATTTGTTATTGATCCTTTATGTATTTAACATCATGCATTCCAATTACATTCATCTCTCCAAACCTACACATCTGCTTTATGCTCCTGCAACCTCCCACTAAAAACAAAACTAAGTAAAATTTTACAAAAGATCATGGTAAATCACTCTAACAAACTGTGGTTAAGGTCAGCACCTAAAGTAGCCGGTTATCTTAGAAAATGTAAATCTTATTTAAAATTTTTAAAATCAAGACAATGTTTCAAATTTGTATTTTAGTACTAAATAAATGAAAATTCGTTTATAACATAGAATATGTAATAATGCATTTTGCTTTAAATTTTTATACTTTTGGTGACCTATGTATCTTAGGTGAAATAACAGCAATATCAATTTCAGGTCTCCTGTATTCACTCATTATTTTAACATAATGACCTAAATATCAATTTTTTCATTGTAATAAAGTTATTAAAATCTTATGAACTTATTCCTTTGATTCCTTGTGCATTGACAATTAATCCCAAGATATTTTCATTCTGTAATAACTAGGATAACATCACACTCTAATGTTGTTTATTGGCCTCTTCTGGTTCATGTCTGTAATTGCAGAACATGTTTGTCCTTTACTCAGAATGCTATTCAAGTACTGCTAGTTACATTCCTACAGAGTAACAGAAGAAATCTGTTTTTCTTGCATGTGATATCTGTTTTTAAATATTTCTTGTACAATATTAAAGAATATAACATTAAATTTTGTTAATCATTATTTTGGTTAAACAAATCCTAACTGTTGATTTTTATTATAACCACATATACCACTAAATATTGATTCAAAATATTTTTTCCACGGTGTTTAGGTTGACCTATAAACTAGAGAGATCCTGGCTCTTTACCACATCCTGCATTGCTGGTCATACTCTCAAGGAATAGGGAGTCTCTGAAATAGCCATAAATATTTTACTATCATAGAGAACTTAAAAGGATTTGTAATAAAGTCATGTGTACAAAATAGCTGCAAAACTATATGTTCCCCATCAGGGTCAATTTGTCAGAAAAGCTCATAAAGTAGAATATGATACACAAATATTTTTCATTGCTTTGTCAAAATTTGAACATTATCTATCTCTGTAGTGATTACTTTGACATGCTATTGTCTAGATATAGATGAGACTAAAATGAGTATATCACCTGCCCTCTCTCACATAAAATTTACTCTACAGCCATCATGCATATGGGTTAAAAACACATCGTATCTTCATGAAGAAGGATAAGTAGATTTTGGACTAGATGCCACAACAGTTGCTACCCAACATATATACATATACATGTATATATGCATATATATGTATATATATTTTTCTTTTTTTACATATTGATCCTAGTTCCCTCTCCCTCCCATGCCCCCCATTGCAGCCCCCCACTCCACAGTGAATGTGTCCCCAAACCTCCTCCCTTCCTAGCTCCCCCCCCACACACTCCACAGGAAGGTGATACCTTCCAGGATGGATCATCAAAATCTGTCAAGTCATTTGGAGTAGGGTCTAGGCCCTCCCTCCTGCCTCTAGGTTAAGGGAGTATCCCTCCATGGGGAATCTGCTCCCAAAGTCCTTTTGTGCACCAGGGATACATGCTGGTTTCACTGTCAGAGGTCTCTTAGACTGTCCAGGCCTTCTAGCAGAGACCCACTACTGAATCCATCCTGGTTTCCCAGCTATCAGTCTGGGGGTCCATGAGCTCCCCTTGTTCAGATCAGTTATCTCTGTGGGTTTCTGTAACCTGGTCTTATCCTCCCTCTCTGCATCTGGATTTCAGGAGTTCGGCTCAGTGTTTAGCTGTGGGTGTCTGTATCATAGAGCCCTCATCTAGTAGCTGATGGAAACAGACACTACCCATCTTTTAAGGAGAGCTTCAGTTGCTTTATGTCATTCTGTTGACCTATGTCAATCCTGAATTCATCACTAGCCCCTTGCTCCTTCACCAAATTTTATCTCATGATTATTATGGCCTTTTCCAGCATGGTTGGAGTAGGCCAGTTAGCCAATTTTGATTACGTTCTTAATGTTTCTAAGTTTGCTCTCATCTGTGTATTAAATTATTTTTTGTAAGTTCCTTCCTAAAAAAAGATATTATTCACTGCAAAAATCTGTCCTTGGTACCTTTGAGGACTTTGTTTTTGTAAATATGGGACCTCAGACAGTGGAACCAGGATGTATCCCTGGTGCACAAAAGGACCTTGTGAAACACATCCCCCATGGAGGGATACTGCCTTAACCTAGAGACAGGAGAGAAGCCTTAGTCCCTACTTCAAATGACCTGTCAGATCTAAATGACCCCAACTGGATGGCATGGAATTGGGGTGGGGGAATGGGAGGGAGGGTGGTTAGGGTACATGTAAGAGGGCAGAGAGAGGGTAAAAGTGAGGGAGGGAGGGAGAGGGAACTGGGATCGACATGTAAAATATTAAAATAAATAAAAAAATCTATAGCCCTGTTGAAATACTCAGCAGCTTACTACAGTTCTTGCAAGTAATAGTCCTGAAATTTGTCATTCATTTTCTTTAAAAAAAAGTTTTATTGGTAGATTAATTGATTGATATATCTCTGTGTGTGCAAACATTTGCATGTCTGTGTCTACATGTGTTCATTGTTATTTCTTTTGTTTTTTTTTTCTGTTCAATTTTTTCTCTTTAAGTTTGTTTTCATTTTATTTTATTATTTCTTTTATTTTTTCTTTTTTTAAGTTGCCAATTCATTTTCTAATGAGAAAATTCAAGAAAGGATATGGATCTGGGGAGTTAGCAAGCCTCTAGGAGGAGTTGGAGAGTAGCCTTAATCAGAATATTTTATACATAAAAATCTATAATCAATAAAAAGTTAAAAAAGAAAAGGTCTTTTATATTAAAAATAATAAAATATAACAAAAATTAGGAAAATTACAAAAAATATAAACTTTATTTCCAAGTTGAGTTGTACTTAAAAGTCACCTGGTAGAAGAGTAAATTCGTTTAAGCCAAGGACCAAACTTGTCTGTAGATTTTTTTTTCATCAAGCATCAGAGCAGAATATAAATCAAAACCATAATCTATAAAGAAAAGACTAACAGGATTAAAAGAAATACCCGACAAAGCATTTAGAATCAAAACCCTTTCTAAAATACAATAGAGTTCATGTTGTGTATGCCATCCAGTGCTGGACATGGGTCCAATACTTAGGTGTGATTTGTATACCCAGTGGGTTCCACTGGTAATAGCAATATTTCCTGGATAGCAACAGTAAATCAACATGTTGGTTCTTTCTTGTCATTGTAGTAAAACCTGTAATTTTGAGTAAAAAAGCAGATTTAAAAAAAATGGTCACATTTATTTAAGTCAATATTTTAACTATTAATATTTCACATTGTGCAGCTCTGACTAAAAACATATGAGAGCCAACATTGAAATCAAGACATAATTATAATTAATAGCTTTGCATCACATTTTCTTTTATCTGAAATGTATAAATATGAATATTTTACACATTTACTTTTATCATAAACTTGTAACTGGGCACTTTAAAAAAGTAACTCATTTATTTTGGAGAAATTCTGTCCCTTTGAAAACTCTAAAAGTAATAGTAAAGCTTGGGTGGAGAAGCGGCTTTCTTCAGATTCCATGTGTTGGCTGCATGCTTTACCTTTGGAGCCCTCCACAGAGTTCCTAGCAACCATTTCTTTCTCTCCCTGTAGGAACAAAAGGCAAGGTACTACCATACCTGGTCACGTCTCTCTATTTCCTATACTTTGAGTATAATAGCTTCAATCTTACCAGAAAATGGGCTAAAATGAATCTACATGAATAAAATGTCCAAATGTTGCATGGAATTATTTCCCAGGGACCTTCAATGAAATCTTTTAACACTCCATTAGAGGGTTGACTGAAAGAATTTGCTGAAATAATAAAAGAGTATAAGAGAAAACAGATTTCCTTCACAGTCATTTTTGTATGGACATATGCACCTTACTAGGATTGTAGAGAGAGATGATTTGTTTTATAGAGACCATGCTGTGATTCCTATTAAAATAAAAATTACTTAGCTAATTTTAATAGGATTGTTGTTTAAGCATCTTAATTTGAATCATTTCGGTTATTTCTGGAACATTGCAAGTGGATAGGATTTATTTTTTGTCTTGAAGTTAAAATAATATATATATATATATATATATATATATATATATATATATATATCTGGATACTGGTTCCTTTCTTAAGCACACCTCTTTTACAATGCCTAGTCATTTATTATGTCACATACACCCTCTCTATATCAAAGCACCATAGTGATGAATGCAAAAACCATGTACTTCTCAAGCATTCCACAGCAGGGGTGAGGCCCCCTCCATCTTTTCAAGTACTTCCTTGAAAATTACAAGTTCTGATAATTTTGTGTCGTTTAGTTGCAAACAAGAGTGCACTTAGTATTTATTGTATTTAAAACATTTTAAAATCTATTTCCTTATTTATATAATTTGTAAATTATATGGTGTTTCATGTCTGACTTTTTCATATGCCCTAAAATTCTTATTATTATGTAGTGAGTAGTTAAATTTAAAGTCTGCACAATTCTGGGTGCTAAACTAGTCATTCTTATTAGTCTATATTTAGTAAAACATACAGGGACCACTATTTTCTGCTATCATTCTAATCTACCCAAACTAATTTAAAGGACTCTCTATAAACAGCCCATGCATCTTTTTTTTTTTTCTAATACTGCACATTATTTCTTTTAACATCCTGCAAACTTTCCTCATTTCTTTATTGATATTCTATGGCTTTACTCACATTCCACTAATACTTTCAGTTCACAATTTAGTCACAAGAACAGGATCCCATTTATTCAGGAACATTAGTAGGCAATTTGGCTCTTCCATCTTTGTGTTTTCTCCTCACTGGTGACTATGGTGCCTCTTGCATGCAAGCCCATCTATTTGCTTATAGGACCTTTGTTGTGGCTCAGCACCACTCAAAGATGTCTGCATGTAACTACTCTGTTGCTCTTATTCCGCCCTGCCTAATCAGTCATCCGTTCTGGGGAGAAACATTCTTGGTCAGTCAATAGATATTTTATACGTTGTCCTTTATAAATTGCAAAGAGGCTCTAACCTGATTTTCAAGAGTTATTATTTAGTTAGTTATGAGTCGTGGGTGAATCATGGTAAAATGAGATTATCACTGGGGATCTGGAGAATGCTTCTAATATGCTGTCACTTAAAATACTGGCTTCACTGTTTCAAGGAACTTTCTGCACAACAGGTAATTGTAATACCAATTCCAACTCCAATTGTTTGTATTTATTCTTAAATTACATACATTTTTTTTCCTAAAACCCAATGAAAAAATCTTCACTGATATGTTATTAACTATTGCGGAGTTTGTTAACTGATTCATTCTAATTTTTTTCTAATTTTTCATCTAATAGCTCATGAGTCTTGTTTGACACATTGCATAACTTTAAGCAGCATCATTATTTCCCTACTCCTTTCTTGTTTGTTCTCTCTTCTTCACTTTTCATTTATGTTTAGGAATATTTTTGCTTCACAACTTCAATTCTGATATTGCATCTAAGCAAATTACTGTAGTCAAAATCCACAAAATACCTCATCACTTGCATTTTCTTAGATATCTGACCATATCTAAATTTCCTTATAACTTTTCCTATGTTTTGTGTCCTCAGAGGAATAAATTCTTATTTCCCACTTGCCCACATTAATCTAAAAAGTATATTGAGTTCTGATATACCTTTTTATCTTCTTTTAAATTCTAGGACAGTACATTTTCAAAGTATATTTGGAAGGCAAACAAATAGTGGGTTATGACACTTGCAAACAAGCTTGATGATCTGAGTTCAATCAACAGACCACTGTGGTGAAATAAGAGAACCAATTCACACATATGCTCTTCCAAACATACATACACACACAATACACAATATACATGAAATGATTAAAGAAGAAATGTAAAATGCCTATTTTTTTTCATGACCTCCTTCTCTAGTCCCCATAATCCTATGTCCACAATATAGCAAGAATCAAATTATTTGGTTTCCTGTTTCCCTGATGGATATCTATGGTAGGCTGTAAAATAATGTCAGGAATTCTTCCATCTTCATAGTCTTTGGATATAATGTAAAGGTAGGCAGACCCAGACTTTCTAAACAGCTTGATGCACCTGTTAAATCCATCTCTATATGTCTGCTTGTTGACTCTGGCTTCTGTCTTTCTTTCTGTTCCTTGAACACACTCAGTATCAATACCACATACTTTCGTTTGTTTCTGTACTCTGATAAAATGTTCTTCTTCAATTGTTCATTCAGAAACTGATTCTTGAGTCCTTTATTGGATCATAACAAAATTCTGTTTCATTACAAGAATAAATCAATAAATAAACATGATAACAAGATCCTGTGGATCTTCTCTTAGATAGAAGCAATCATAAACATAAAAATATCTTAATACTAAATATTATTTTAGTACATGTTTTTTGTCCTAAAATATTAAAGTAGAAAAAGGGGAATGAGTGTTAAAATATTATTTTCCATAAGATGTGCATAACTTACTCATTGTTTAGACAAATGTAGGTTTTCCCCTACCACATTGGGCCTTTAGTGATCCTTTGTAGAATTATCCATCCCCTTCAGAGTTCCCTTTGTAGAAAGATGACTTTGTATTCTGTAGAGAATATATGAGCATTGGCATACTATATTTGCCTTTCATGTCTGTTTCCTTAAGAAATCATGATTATGTAGTCTAGGTCTGTTTTTGTGTTTCTTAAACTTTAACACCTTGTGTGTTTTCAGCATATAGACAAAAATAGTTACATTTTCCATGCAGGACAAACAGATTTCTAAACCTTAATGATGTTAATAATTTGATTTTATACTTCATTGAACATGCTTTCAAGAATGTGGGTGAAATAATTAAATTTTAGGCATGCCAAAAATCAGAATGAAAAGGGCTGTGGTGACGGCAGCCCTTGGTGAAGATACACACAGTCGCTCATAACTCTAGCACCATGGGATCCTATGCCTTCTTGTGTCCTCCTGCATATGTGTGATATATACACACTCATACAAGAATACACACATACACATTCACACATGCACACGCACACATATATATGTGCATATACCTTGTGTGGGTAAAATTATACTTTTATGTCTTTCAAAGAATCAGAGAATGGAATATATATATATGTGTGTGTGTGTGTGTGTGTGTGTGTGTGTGTGTGTACATACTGCATTTTTTAAAAAAGTAGTGTGGTAGAGGAAGACACCATGCTATAGCACTTGGGTGGAGGGATTTTTATTATGGGGAAGAGAATGGAAAATGGGGTAGGGGAGAGAAGAGAACATGCTCTGGGGACAGGAGCAGCAGAAGAGAAGAGGACTAAGAGAAGGGGAGAAAAGGAGAGACAGAGGAACAGACAGAGAAACAAAGAGAGAGGGGAGAACCGGAGGCAGGCAGGGCCCTTTGAAAATAGAACACAGGTGACGCACTTAGTGGCTGCAGCTGAGGGTGTATCTTGTTAAAACCCTGAGAGCAGGCCAGTGCAGATGAGTTATAAAAGAAGGATGCAGAGCTAATTATTTTTATATTTCTAACTCTTTCATGGATATCCTGATTTAGTGTTGAATGAATGCATCAAATTACGACTGAGAGTAAGAGTGTGAAGCTCCACGGGTTCAAAATCCTTGCTTATTCTAATTCTATAGAAGTTATTTGGAATATATAGATTTTGGGTCTAACTAATTTGAATATCTGTCTGTGTAGTAATTGTATCCAGGAAGCATATTTAGTTAGTCATTATGGGTATTAAGAAATGCTATGTCCATCTCTATTATCTTCCTCATCTTAAAAAAAAAAAAAAAAAGGAAATGAGCCAAAGATAAAAATTTACTCTACGATTTTCACTTTTGAACTTCTCACGGAAAATTTCCTACTGCTATTTTACCATTGTATAACTATAATTAATTCATTAAATTCACTATAAATTATGTAAAATTAACACATATACCCGAAGAAACCTCATGTGTTTCATGTTTTGCACTGAGAACCTTGATAGACTGGCATCTCCACTGGGTTGACTCTTCATTTAGCTGTGGTTCACATATTTAACTCTGCAAGGTCAACATAGGACTTTCTGGTTGCTCTTGCATGAGAGAGAAACAGAAAGATGTGATTTAGTAGATAACGTTTTGACCTATTTGTACCACTTAACATTCATACTAAAATTTCATTAGTTAAAATAAAGGAGCAAATAACAATTCCAGGTAATTAAAAACATCCTGTTCTGAGGGAGACATAAAAATTCAGGAATAAATGAAAGTAATAAACTCAATAAGTAATAAAACTTTGAAGGTAGAAGAACGATCAAAAAAGTTTCAGTATTTACGAGGGTTGTTCCCCACTCCCAGCTTAGAAAAGCATTAATGATTTGCTGGGTCAAGAAAACTCTGTGGTGATTGGCTGAGCTGATCCAACTTCATGAGTGATCACCCATGCTGGCTGGGTTTCTGCTAGGTGAAACATCTATCTGCCTTGGATTATTGGAGCTTCCTATTTAACATACAGTCAGCTTGACCAAACAGATTCTCTTTGTCTCAGAAAATGATCCACTTAGATAAATTTAGGAAGGCTCTTGGAATTCCTTACATTCAGACACTTCCTAAGTCTTTTTAATACTGTTGAACTGTTGGTGTTTGTATGTTTTATTTACTTCCTGAGTCATGTGAGATCCCTTATACATCCAAAATGAATGCTTTAATTCAGAAAAAATAACTGCACAACATTCAACAACTTTTTTTTCTCCTAGTTTACACAACTTACCTCAATCCCCTTTCTGTAAAGTTTCCTGAGACTTTAGGTTCCCAGTATAGATGTTTGGAGTTTTTCCTCTACTTGTAGCTGAATACTGGAAAACTATTCCACAGTAACTCACTTATTATAAGGAGTTGGACAATCTGAATCACTGCAGTGCCTTATTCATTTCAGAAAGAAGTTTGTCTCTGGGCCAGTGAGAAGGCTTAGACTGTGAAAATAATTACCACCAAATCTGATTACCAGAATTTACTCCCCAGTAACCACATGGGGAAGAGAAAACTTACACCTCAACTTTGGCCTGTGACATCCACTTGAATGCAATGGCATGTGTGAGGCTACACACATAAACTTTCCCCCCCTCACCTCCCCACAAAAAGTAAGTAATTGTAAAGAATGTTTTTAAAGGTTCTCCCATTACAAACTGTGGTACCAGCAGCAGGGTCTGTGTGAATAAGCAGATACATTTAGAAGACAATTGAGCAGGCACATCATCCGGTTTAGATAAAAACAGCAGGCTTTTGTGTATAGTGCTAATCATGGGATCCCTTCTGTTGACTGAGCATTAGTTATAATGTGACAGTAGTTGGTTGCACCTATAATAGTTGATCTATAATCTTCTGTCACACTGGCTGACTTCCATGGGGCCAGAAAATTTCATGCCATTGCTTGTGGATACTTGCCTATAACAGCCCTGCTTGTCTGGAGTACCCAATTTGTGTGTTACAGTACCAAATGCCAGAGAAAAAAACGTGTGTGTGTGTGTGTGTGTGTGTGTGTGTGTGTGTGTGTGCTATTCACATAATATGACATGCAAGTGAAAGTCAGAGGTCAATTTTCAGTCATCAGTTTTGACCTCTGCATGTGGGAACTGGGAAGTATATCTTTCTGATCTCTCTGTGTCCTGCAGCTAAAACATGCGATGTCTTTAACAAAAATAAATAATAGAACACCATATAGTTCTCTCATACATTCTATCATCTTTATGTTTCAATGTGATTCAAGGGTCCTCTTGTATAATAATTAATGGGGATAAAGCCCACCCCTAACACTGATATCCTTGGGTCATACCACATCTATAAGTTTCACATTCCTTAATTGATAATTGATATTTCACTCTTGTTTTTTCAGTGGTTTTCCTGAACCTGTCAGACACTAAATGGTCATTTTGTAATTCAAAGATGGTTAGGCTCTCTGAAAACCACTGCCAACCATTCTCTGTTGCTCTGGGTTGGGGGGGGGGAAGCTAAAGGAATACCAAAACAAAGGAAGATCTAATATTTCATAAACTATTCTTAACTACTATTTCTTTTTGTTTTTTTCTTTTGTAAAAAATAGCAATGTTAGTTAATGTGTTAGGTGTTATGGTGGGGGACATTTCCCAGCCTCAATCTTCCACAGTCCACTCATTTTCCCTGAGAAATTCACCCTCCTTATCTTGTGCATTGCATCCTTCTAGTCAGAGGGGTCTCTCTGGAGCTGGCTCAACCTGAGACAGGGAGGAGTTTGTGATTTGGAGAGCTGTACTGCTGCTGAAACTGACTCTTGGGTTCTAATGTTCTTCTCATCAACACTGTGGCCCCTGACTTTTCCATCAGCTACACCAGACAGCTGAGATAACCCTGGGATGAATAAGCAATCTCCAAATTCAATAGCCTTTCTTACAAGAGATGGTACAGTGGGCAGATAATTCCCTACAACACAGATTAGCATAATCTTTTCTCCTCCATCACATGTCTTCTAAGAATTGCTGCTTGGGTCCTAAAGCCCTCTAGAACCTCATTAGCACACATTTGGTGTTCTAATTCTTTATTTCCCTAGGTCCCCAGCTCAACATAAATTTTGTTACATTTGCATTTGAGTGCCCTAGTGTTCTGGTTTTACTTCCTCTCATTTGATTTTGAAGACTTCAACAAATTATCTACTCTATTTACATGATAGTCTAAGTCAGCTGTTCTCAGTCTGTGGGTAGTTACCCTCTTTACAAACATCTCTCTCCAAATCTATTTACACTACCATCCCTAACCTTTGCAAAATTACAGTTATGAAGTATCAATGAAAATAATTTTATTACTGAGGGTGACCATGACCTGAGGAACTGCATTAAAGGGTAGAAGCATTAGGAAAGTTGAGGACCACTGTAAATCTAAGTCATTCAGTACTTGTCTCACCATTTATAGCTCATAGTGGAGGTTCATCATTCATTAAAGTCCCATAGGAATCCCAAGTCCCTGCTGAGTCAATCATGGTTTATTGTCTCCTGTGATTACACTTTTAGTTCCCCAGTGTACTGGACATTTAACTCTGATTAATGGTACCCAATGTACCCAGTGAATGCTTGCCATTCCTCTTTTCTTCTGTTATCTTCCAGGTCCTGATATTCATGAGACCCTCAATGAGAGATCACCAGGTATCCTTAATGGTTGCATGAGGCAGTATAGCAGAAACTGATTTCCTTTATATTTCTTCAGGTTATTCATCCTGGTGTGAAGAAGTAAAATGCAAATATATCACTTGGTTTTCTGATTCCATGACACTTGGGTGATTAAATTCACCACTGTGTGGTATAGCCTCACAAGCAAAGCCACGGAAGACTCAATAGTTCACTGTTTAAAAATCTTTCCATATTCAAGTTCTTCAGATGATGAGTATTTCTGGATTATCAGTGTTGCCTTTACTGGGACATTATCCTGACATACACAGCTTGTACACTGCATCATGCATTTTTCATTCTTCATTAGACACTGGGTTCCAGGTGTATCTTTAATTGCTTCTACCACATTCTCTTCCTCACTGTCCAATGTTAAGACACAAATTGTTATGTTGAGTAATAAATTTTCTCATCTTCTGTAATAATCATTGGGCTCAAGGGATGTCTTTCATCTTTCCTATTTTTAGTTTTTAATTTTTATTTAATATTTTTCTTATTTTACATACTGATTTCAGTTCCCTCTCGCTCTCATCCTCCCATGTCCCTCAACAACCCCCCATCCCATCCCCCATCCACTCCCCAGGGAGGGTGAGGCCATCCATGAGGAATCATCAAAATGTGTCAAATCATTTGGGTTATGGATTAGAACCTTCCCGGCATCTCTAGGCTAAGGATTCCCTCCATGGGGAATGTGCTCCCGAAGTCCATTTATACACTAGGGATACATCCTGGTTCCACTGTCAGAGGTCCCATAGACTGCACAGGCCTTCTCTTCATTTTCCAACTTTTTTTTTTTTTCAAGAGTTCTGTGTTTTGGAACCTAGGGAATGTGTCTGCATTCAGGATTTACTTTGTAACCACCTTCTCATTTTGGTAACTGTAAGAAGTAGCAAGTCAATATAATATTCCCCCTTTCTATAGTATCCTGCCAAATAAGAGGTTACAATATTTACCAGCCACATGCCTACTAACTGTGATGTTTGTATTGTTCAGGAAAATTCTGTCTAGGACAAAAGCTGGTTCTCAGATTCATTACTTACTACTTAAAATAAAGACCATGCACCTCTTATCACAACCTTAATATCCTATTCCATACATATTACTTTCAGGAATTGCAATGAATTTTCTATTTCAGCAGCTTTTTAGGGGGCATTTCAAAACTGCGACAAATTTTCTTCATCAGGGATGCATGGTATTCCATAACATGTCCACCACCCCTGATGACCCTGGAAGATACTTCATTTTAAGATAATATGACTTATTAAAAAAACAAAAACACAAAAAAACATATCACTCACCTCAGTAGCATGAAACTGTGGTTATTGCAATCCAGTGTCTCATAGTACAGAGGTAAAGGAAACCTATGAGAATTGCCTCAAGGAATGCTCTTCTAACACAAATCAAACTTATTTGCATGTATGAACATCCACTGTAGAGGCTATGCAAACACTCCCACTCAGTTATCCTTGATTCTACTGGTTCAACCTTAAACCATGCCAAAAAAAAAAAAGGAAATTTAGTTCTTTAATGAGATAGTATACTTTTCATTACACATTCTCTCCACCCCTAGCTCAGTGGCTTACCAGATCATAACCATGACACCACAAGGTTATTCACTTTTGTGAGACAGTCAGAGAAATTTGACTTTTCCTTTTCTTATTTTTATCATTTCTACGCAGGTATTTCTTAGCACTTTGGGTTTTCCCAACATATGGGATTTGTTTATGCATTTTCATATATGTATGTATATATGTATTATTTTATTTAGAAACAAGCTTGTTTTACATATCAATTCCAGTTCCCAAACCCTCTCGGCCAATCCCCATCCCATAGCCTTTCTGCTACCCAGGGAGGGTAATGCCTTCCATGGGGAGTTGTCAAAGTCTGTCACATCATTTGGAGCAGGGAGCAGGCCTATGTGTCTAGGCTGAGGAGTGTCCCTCTATGTAGAATGAGTGTCCAAAGACCATTTGTAAACTAGGGGGGATAAATACTGATCCACTATCATAGGCCCATGGGACTGCCCATTTCTCCCAACTGACACCACATTCAGGGAATTTGAGTCAGTGTTACTGGACTGGAGTCCATGAGCTCCTCCTTGTACAGGTCTGCAGTTTCTATGTGTTTCTCCAGACTGGTCTTGACCCCTTTGCTCATCATTCCTCCCTGTCTGCAAATGGATTCCAGGAGTTTGGCTCAGTGTTTAGCTGTGGGTGTCTGCTTCTGCTTCCATCAGCTACTAGATGAAGGCTCTAGGATGATATATAAGGTAGTCATCAATCTCATCAGGGAAGGGCATTTAGGTAGCCTCTCCACTATCACTTAGATTGTTAGCTGTGGTCATCATTGTAGATCTCTGGACATTTCCCTAGTGCCAGATCTAAAGCCTTCTTTCCTGGCATTTGGTTGGCTGTCTACCTTGTCTACCTAACATCTTAACCGATATGGCTTTTCTTTCTTTTTCTCCAATAAGCAGCTGCTGAGATTTACAGCTTGCTTTTCCTGGAGATTTTACTTTAAACTTTAATAAAACTGTCTTTGAACTTTCTGTTGTGTTCATTCTTAAACTATTTTAATGAGATTACATATCCCCCAAGGAGACTGATTTCACCCATGACATCTGCCAAAAGGAACCCACAATTTTAGTCACAATATTGTTGGTGGATTACAGAGATGCAAAAAACATCTTCATCTCAAAAAAGCCTTTTCAAATATAGATGAGCACACAGAAACTGGAGTCAAGTAGCTCCTTGTTCTTTCAATTTGTTTTCTGTATTTACATCTTTCTTCCTAGTGGATGATGTGTAACTTGGGGAGGTTCTTGTAATTCATGTGATTTTAGTTCCCGGAGCTTCCTGATCCTTGGAAGCTTTGTCTATTTCCTGGGCTAATGAGACTCTCTTTTCTCTCAAAGATGTACTGTTTAAATCCAGAGGAAGTAAACAGCTGCAAATTTCAAGCACCATGTAGAATATTTGGTGAACTCTAATCTCTGATACTGGTTTTAAAGATAAGCCAGGTTTTCAGTACAAAGATGTTTACCAGCCAATTGTATGGTACACAACACATCTTCACTATTCAGTGAAGATTTCCTCTGGTGACTCTGAGTTTGTATTATTCCTGCATGCTATTCTTCACACAGTTTTCAAAAAACATAAATGTTTCTTTTAATTTCATGCAACAATGATGAAACTATACCATCATACATATAATGTGAGGTTGCCAATCATACAAAATAAGTGTTTCTTCATCCTTTAACTGATGTATGTGAAACCACTTAACATGTTTTCATGTAATAGGGCATAGTATTTAAAGAAAGTGAACTAACTTCTTATTTTCTAATTTTTATATTTAAATATTTAAAAAAATATCTTTGAAAGCTAACCATGGTAGAAGGGATGTCAGACATGATCCCAACAATAACATGACCCATAAAATTAAAATAAAATGAGAATCAGTGATCAAAAGACAGTTGTGATTAGAATATATTAAGAGGCAAAGAAAATAAACACAAGACATGGAGACTAAACATATGGGACAAACCAATTTCTAGATTATACCAACTTGTAAGGATAACACATCTTGTAAAAACAATTTCAGTGTTGCTTACATTCTAAGGCAAGATTACAAATAACTACACATCTATTAAAATAAATAAGATTAAAAACTGACAACCCCAAATGGTGGGGAAAGCAAGGCAGAAGATGATTCTTGTGCGTTGCTGTTGGCGATATGAATTTGTACATGAAATCTGGAAAACTACTTCAGTTTCTATAAAAACTAAACATTTACTTACCATGTGGCACAGTAATCTCCCTCTTGGAAGTTTATTCCAGAGGCATAAAAATTTACTTCCACACTAAAACCTGTGCATGAATATTCATGGTAACATTGTTTGTTTCTCAGGCAAAATGAGTGGTTTAAATATTTCTCAGTTTGAGTCTGAGAAATGCATGATCAAGATGCTGAAAACACATTGTTTACTATGGTATATTATGGTTTTCTTATGACTAGATTCTCAGTGTACCTTCATACAGTAGAAAGCAAAGGTTGGAAGAATATTCATGACACTAATCTTATAGATGATGGCTTCATTTAGGACCCAATTATTTCTCGAAAGCTTCAAATCTAAATAACATTGCAAGAGATGAAGACTTCAACAAAATTTGAGCAGGACATAGATAATACTTTACCTTCTCTGTCTCATCTCATTTAAATGTTTGTTTAATTTGCAAATAACTTGAGTATTTCAAAAATAAACCTCTGTTGACATATTTATTAGTTCTTTTAGGAGTAGAGAAAATGTGTGTTATGGCTGTAACTTCTTTGGACACATTAGAACTTGCTTTCTGGAAATGCCCATATGTTTAATATCCTCTGCATCCATGACAGAATTAGACAAGTAATGTCACACAAATGTGAGAGTAGATGCCTTTCTGAGCTTTAAACTGTGGGCAAGTTGCTATTTATCATATGCCTAATAAAATCATATGAAGAAATAATAATCTATGAATAATAATAAGGCCTAAGCCCAGGATACCCATAAAATATTAATAGCATCTGGGTCAACTATTTCATCACACAGTAGAACTATTTTCTGATAGTTTTCAATCAATTTCAATTAGGTACAGTGACAATAAAAAGCAAGTACAAGGGTCAAGTGGCAAGCTTTGCTATGTTTGCCCATCTAATATTTTTTAAAACTAATTTTATTTTCATATGTTTTAGTGTGAAAAAAGTTTTAAGAAATAATACAAGCCAGAAAATACCACTTATATAATGGGGTGAGTAAGGATTTGGACTGTGAGTTATGTTTTAAATTCTAAAACATGAAATTGATATATACAATTTTGAGTATCCTTACTACTGGTTTTATAATATGACAATTTTTACCTTTAATTTTATTTTTTAATTTTACTTTATTTTTATTTTATTCACTTTTTATTTATTTAACATACTAACCACAGTTTTCCCTTCATCCTCTTCTTCTGTGCCCTCCCCCAACCTCCTTCCTACCCCTATCCACTCCTCCTCTGTCTCCATTCAGATGTAGTAAGGCCTCTTATGGGAATCAACAAAGCTTGGCATATCAGGATGAGGAAAGACCAAGCTCCTACCAGCAGCAGCAAGTCTGAACAAGGCGTCCCACCACAGGGAATAGGTTCCAAATAGATAGATTATGCATCAGGGACTGGTATTGGTCCCAATGCTAGGGAACCAAGCTACACAACTATCACCCAGATTCAGAGAGCCTAGGTTGGTCACATGCCAGCTCCCTAGCTGTCCATTTAGACTCCATGAGCTCCCACAAGATCATCAATCTTTAATTTTAATATTGGAAGTACATAAAGGTATTTTGACATGAATTTCAAATGCTTCAATATAGTCAAACAGGAAGTAAATATTAACTATTTACAATAGTTTAAAAAAAGTTACTGAGAATCATATTAACATGCATGAATATAGTAACTATGGGAAGACCTGTCATTTCATCGTAAAAAAAAAATAACAAACAAACAAAAAACCAAATCTGTACTACTTAACAGATTTCCAGTTTATAAAAGATCATTATTGCATAGTTTAACGTTTTCATTTTCTTAAATAAAAATGAACAGTTAAGCTGTTGAGTAAGTTGTTAAATGTTATGGAGCCTATTAAGAGAGGATTCAAAACAGAAACTTGGGTATCTTGTAGAACCCTATAATGACTTCATTTGCTTTTTACCACAACATATGCTTACAATATTGGTTCTACATTAAAAGATGAAGATGCAGAGATCATTGGATAGTGAGTATTGTTTAGTATTCACATCCGAGGATAGAACCCTATTTAGTACTATGTTATATATGCTGAATATAAAAAAGACACACAACAATGGATAAGTTGACTTAGTCTCTGCAAACAGAATTTATCCAATGCAAAACCTTTGTGAATCTCTATCATTGTAGTTTCCCCAACAATCCACACAGTGAAATCCCAACATTGAAATGTGCATTTAATAGAATTTATTCCTAAATATTTTCACATATCCTCAGAAGATAATTTCAAGTGTTCTTGGACACATTTGTCTTTTATGTAGCCAAAATATGATATCAAAACTCTATAGATTAGCATAATTCCTTCCCTCAGTTTTGCAGACTATCCAGCAGAACTCAATGCCATGTGTACTACTTACTAACTTGCTTCCTCATGATATGCTCAGCCTACAATGTTATAGAATCCAGTACCACTAGCCTAGAGATGCCACTGCCCACAATGAAATGTGTCCAACTAACTCAGTGAGCAATCAAGAAAATACACCACAGAGGTATGTACAGGCAAATCTTATGTAAGCATTTTCTCAATGAAGATTCCTTCTCAAATACTTCTTCAGCTTGTGTCAAGTTGGCATAAACTAGCCAACACAACCTGGCTTCTTCAGTTTACACTTTACTGTATCCTGGGACCACCTTCCTGTGAGTGACACTACCCATAGTAGTTTGATTATTAAACCAGGAAACACAAAATTGTCTACAGGCCATACTGATGGAGGCATTTTCTCAACTGAGTTGATACCTTTATCGATTATCCTAGCTTCTATTGAGTTGACAAAAGACTAACCAGTCCAACTTGTTAAAAACAGGCTTTTAAGACTTTTGATAAATGAGGAGAATATAGCTGTTTTTACAATGCAAGGAATGTTGGTATGTGAGATGATACATGTCACTAATGAGAGACAGACAGAGAGAGAGAGAGAATGTGTATGTGTTATTCATCTTAGATCATTATGCCATGTACCATACATATATATATATATATATATATATATATATATATATATATAATTTGAAATTATTTAAAATATTTTTAAATAAATAACTAAAAGGATACATCACACAAGTCCACTGATTTTGGGTGGAAAACAAAAGAAATACATTGGGTGATTTCTCTGTTTCCAAACTAACTTTGGAACTACATTTATCTGGGAAGGGTGCCAATGTGTACAAAGAGAAAAATGAACAAACAGAAGAGAATCCAGAGTCCATGTTTATGATCAGTTGAACTTCAGTTGCAATCAATGGAACCTGTACTTTGGCTCTATTGTATGACAGAAGAATCTGCTTTCAAATATAGCAAATGAAAATTTACTAATTATTTATTGGTTCTTGAAGCCTAAATTTTGTATGCTTTCAAATATAGCAAATGAAAGTTTACTAATTATTTATTAGTTCTTGAAGCCTAAATTTTGTATGTAATTTTTGTGCCCCAAATGAACTGAAAAATGGTAAAGGATGGGAAATGCCAAGAAATTAAAGTGTTTTACAAAATAAAGTACATATAAATAAATACTGCCAACATTGATGTACAATGTTTTCTCTAGATTTCCATGTGCATCTGTCTACCAATATATATATAAAAGCTAGCAGGAAAAATAAAACAACTCATGAGTCATTTCGGTTGAAGAATGTAACATGAATTAAATGATAGGAAGATTACTAAGGCAGGTATAGTTATTTTCCTAAACTTAATTCCTAAACTTAAAACATATGATATATATATATATATATATATATATATATATATATATTGATATATATATTGATATATATATACATACATACTTACACACACACATATATATATGCATATATATATATGCGCACACATATATATTTCTCTCTAAAACCTCTGATTTGTGGAATCCAAAAACACTTTTGTCTTTAAACTCTTTTGCCATTGTCTAATCTAACTATTGCAATACTAGTTTAAAGTTAATAATTGTAATGGGATGGGTGTTGGTGGCTGGGATTAGGGAGGGTGGAGGAACTGGGATTGACATGGAAAACAAGCTTGTTTCACATTTAAATACAAAATTATCAAAGAAAAAAATAAATTAATAATTATGAAATTTAAATACAATTTAGCCATGTAGTTGTAAAAGAACCCTGTGCGCTAGCAAATACAACACATGTATCTCTTTCATCTCAATGGGAATAGAGAGTGTTTATTCTGGATTAGAAGATGTGTGACTGTTGTCTGAGAACATACATTTACATTAACCCAAATAGCATGTTCCTGTGTGGAATGTTTCGTGAAGCTTTTATATTTGCACAACAAAAGCAAGTGGAAACACCAGATTGACTAATTCCAGCTAAGGGAGAAATCTCTAAGGACACTAATCACAGTCTTAGATTTCTGTTTGGTGGAAGCAAGTGACTCGATGACATACTCCTTCTCTGATAATCATAAGAATGCAAAGACAGACGCAGGTGACTACAATGGTACAAGATAGTTGGCTCTAGAGCTGCAACATTCCACCGCTACAGAATTCAAATTAATAAGTCTTATAAAATCTTTGCCACGGTAGCAGTACACTATTCTGAAAATCTTTCTTATATTCTATTCCAAGAAACTAGAATTTTTGCTGAAATTCACAAAGTTAGTAATACATCTTCAAGTCACTTAATACTGGAGATTGCTAGCCTATGGTGTACTCAAACTGTTTGCCTTACTTGACTTTAACAGAACAATGTAATCTCATCAAATTTACTTGTTTTGGATTTTCTCTGTAATGAATGTTTGCATCCTAAGCTAATGCATAGCTGCAATAGTATAGTATCCACAAGACGGATTTTAGGCAGGCATGGATTCAGATTCACTCAACATATCTGCAAATGACAGGAGACACATGTAGCATGAAGAAGAGAATTCAAATTTGAACTTGCCTTTGTTAGACAGATCCAGGAAGTGCTTTTGATTTCATTCTTTTTTTTAATTTATTTTATATAACTAAGTCCATTTAGAAGAAAACAAACATTTATAGACAATATTTGGGAATTTGGGCTTCGTTTTTCCAAACTACTTCCTGCTGGTAAGGGGCGCTGTCATGGGGGATTCTAAGAAGAAGCAGAAATCCTGGCTGTAGTCTGTAAGGCTGCTTTGTCCAGCTGTTTTGACTGTAGGAAGGATATCTGCCTTAATCTAGAGACAGGAGAGAAGCCCTAGTTCCTACTTCACATGACCTGTTAGATCTACATGACCCCAACTTGATTTCATTCTTAATGTAACTTTAATTGTGTTATTGGTAACAAGAACCTAATCACAAATATGTTATAATTTTTGTATTATAACAAATACTATGTTTTTCTGTGAAACTCAATTCATACTACAATTACATAAATTTAGGATAAGTGAAAATATCTGAAAGACTAGAAAGAAATTGAATTGTAACTATTTATATTATTATTTATATTTTATAAATACTGCACTAAAATATTTTAAGTGTAGAATAATCACTGCTTCCTATAATCCATGAATGTCACTCCATGGATTTTAGCTAGAGACTAGACAGGGCTTTTAGAATGCAGTATTTACTCTAAATAGAAATTTTCTGAAACTTTATCATTTGTAAATGACAGAAGTGATCTAAATATGTAGGCATATAATTTTAGTTCATCTTGAATAGCTTTATAGATATTTTCTCACACCATTAGGAAAGACAATTTGTACTCTTAACAGTTGCTTGACTTTATCTGGCTTTTCCAATCAGCTCTGTTGGGAATTATTAAGGGCAGTAAGTAGCTTCGAGATTTTAGCATAAAAGCAGAAAATTATAAGGTGGGAACACATAGCCATTAAACACAGAAAAAATGGCATTTTGAACATGCATATCTGCTGTATTCAGACAATGCATAGGAGGTCTGTAAGTCATTTGGCCCAAATTCCAAATACAAAGAACATGCATTGGGAATGTGACTTTTAAAAGATTGATGGAAACATTGCCATCATATGCAGAAGGGGGAAGGACCAATGTGTTCAGTTTTGGCTTTGCATGTTCTTTAAATGGAAATGTCTCACCAAAAATGTTGTTATTGTTTCAAAAGAAGTGACTCTTTTCCTTAAAGTTTCTGGTTTTGTGAGTCACAACACAATCATATGTTTGAATCTTCTTGAACTACTAATCAACTTTAAAAATATTGTAATAGGTAAATATTAATGATATAGTTAAATATTTTCATCCAAATAGATGTTAACATAGATTATATCAATAAGTATTAAAGATCGATAACCATAGGTTCATATTTAATTGTTTGCTTTTAATGTGATAATTGGTTCTTATTATTAATATTATTCTGTTTATCTAGGAGAGAGCATGAGAGGATTTTGTATGTGGTTTGTTTGTTGTTTTGTGTTCTTGTTTTTTGCTGTTGTTATTTTGACACAGGGTTTCTCTGTGTAATATCTTTGATTGCCCTGGAACTCACTCTGTATTTCAGGCTGGCCTCAAACTCACAATGATCAACCTGCCTCTGCCCTCCCATGTGCTGAAATTAAAGGCTTGTGTCACCACCACCCACATAGGAGAGAATATTAAAACAAATTTCCAAGAGAAAAATGAAATTCTCAAATTATTACTATTGTGGATTAATGGGTTTCATGTTAAAATATCAGAATTTGATCTGAATTGGTCTCCTAATGTGTTCTAGCTGGTGTGGGTTTTGCAGATGCTAAAGTACGAATAGATCTTAGGAAGGATGGAATATGTATTGCATATAGGTTAGCTGTACATTTTTGGGGGAAAAAACTCTTAGTAAAATTTCTGTGAACTCCTGTTGTATTACAAAACAGCCCTGTCTGTATGAATTTTGAACATGTTTGGCTATATCAAACTCAATCGAAAACACTGTCCCTCCTGTGGTTAAATTAGACTCTCAGTTAATAGACTGTAAAATATAGAAAGTGACAGGAGAATGAAAACAAAGCTGCTCCAACAAGGCAGAAATAACACAATCTAATTTCAATAATAAGTGAAAACCAAAGATTCAGAACTTAATAAGGCTGGGATGGAGACTAGGGACATGATTTCAGAATATTCTGCCCATGCGTTTTGCTCTCCAAGTTGCCAGTAATAGTGAAGTGTGGTGTGGAAATCATGACAAGACAATTATGAAAATATTTCCATAGAATAAAAGCAAAATTAGTGAATGTAAGATGGAAAATAAAACTTGTTATCTAATTGCTTAGATTTTCTCTGTCACTGACACAGAGTAGCTAAAATGAGTTTAGTTATAAATTATCTGACAGTCCTTCCTACATTCAGAATGAGGAAATGAATGAATGGATGGTTATAACAAAATTCAATATTTAAGACAACATACCAAAGATGATATATATATACATATGTGTATATGTATGTGTATATATATACACATATATGTATATATGTAGGAAAAGCAAAAAACATCATTGATCAAAACAATAATTTATCAAGTACAATAGTTCATAAGAAAGGTGCTGTTTCTGCAAATTGAAAATATGTCAGGCCTGATGAGGAGAGTTGAGGGCGTTGGTAGCCATCTGTCAGGTAACAGTAAATAAAAGATTCCTGAACTTGCAGACACGACAAATTGTAGGTCCAACATTTTGAGTCTGGATTGGTGTCCCAGCCACTCCACTGGAAGTCTTGCCTGCTTACAGGAGACGGCTGGTTCAGACTCTCTATCACCCATAATTAGGAGTCTTTGTTAGGGTCATCCTTATAGAGTCCTGTGAGTTTTCATTGCAGTAGGTTTGTTACTAGTCCCAGAAATTGTCCCCAGATTTCAGTTGTCTCTCCCAGTTCACTCTCCCTGTCCACCCTACTTTATCTGTCGACACCCCTTTATCTAGACCCCTCTCCTGTCTAAAAGTGATGCCTCTTCTATTTCCCCTTCACGTGAAGAGTGATAAACCCACTTTGAGTCCTACATGTTAGTTAGCATTTCTAGGTCTATAGGCTGTAGCATGATTTTTCTTTATTGTATGGATTGTATACACTTAAAAGTGAGTATATGCCATGTTTGTCTTTCTGTGAATGGGTTTGTTCACTCATGATGGTCTTTTCTAGTACCACCCATTTGCCAGCAAGTTTCCTAATGCCATTTTTTTTTCTAACAGCTGAGTAATACTCCATTGTTTAAACATCTTCATTTACTTTCTCCATTCTTTAGTTAAGGGACATCTTGGTTGATTCCAGTTTCTTGCTATTGTGAATAAAATTACTATGAAGATAGTTGAACAGTGTCCTTGTGATACGATGGGGTGCTCCGATGGGGGTTTTCCTTTTGTACATATGTTTCTCTTACTGGTTAATGAATAAAACACTGATTAGCTGATTGACCAGGCAGGAAGTATAGGCAGGGTTAGGAGATGAAGTGAATTCTGGGTGCTATAGGCAGACATAGTAACCATGTGAGCCTCCAAAGGAGTTAGAGTTCTGGACCCTTCTCAAGTAAGATAAGACCAGATGGAAATCCTTAGGTTACTAGATAAGACCATATAGAAATATTTAGATTAATAGAAATGGGTTAATAATTAATACTGAGCTAGCCCATAAGAAGCCCTAGCCATTTGCCAAAGTTTCATAATTAATATAATAATATGGTGTGTATTTGGGGCTAATGAGGATGACTGTGGGCAAGCCTGTGAACAAGAACCTCTATAACATTGTCCTATTGCTATAATCCTCAGAGTAGTGTAGCTGGGTCTTGAGGTGGATTGATTTCCAATTTCCTGAGAAACTGCCATATTGATTTCCAAAGTGGTTGTTCAAGTTTGCACAACCACCAACAATGAAAAGTGTTACCCTTCTCCACATGCTCACCAATAAGACTTGTCACTTGTATTTTTGATCTTATTCTGACAGCTATAAGATGGAGTATCAGAATAATGTTGATTTGCATTCCTCTAAGGATGTTTATCATTTCTTTTCTATTATGATTTTTTACAACAATCTCATCATATATGCCAATTCCAGTCCTCCTCCCTCCTATCCTCCCCTTCTCCCTAATCCCCACCCCATACCTCATCCACTCCTTGTATAAATTCAAGGCAACATCCATATTGCAACGCAATTATTTACAGCTTTAAGGAACAATCACTACTCAACTTCATATGGGAAAATAAAATCCCAGGAAAGCTGAAAAGAATCTTTTACAATAAAAGAACTTCAGAAGGTATAACCATCTCTAATTTCGAGCTCAACTATAGTGTTATGTAATAAAAAAAACTGCTTGGTATTGCCATTAAACAAGTGGATGGATTCAAACAGATCTGGACATAGTCCACTTAACTATGGATACCTTATTTTTAAAAAGAAGCCCAAATTATACAATAGGAAAAAAAGAAAGCATCTGAAAATCCGATGTTGTTCCTTACCTTATTTTTAGAGTTATTCATTTCTTTTGGGGGAAGATAACAATTTAATTCCATTCACTCTGCCACTTTCTTCCTTCCTAATCTTCCTAAATATCCCTAGTGAGCTTTTTCAAATTCATATCCCCACTTTTGATTCATTGTTGTTATGTATGTATGTATGTATGTATGTATGTTTCTATGTGGGTATATTCAGGAAGGAAAGCTAAAATATCAGCCTGAATTGCCACTCTGTTCGTCTTGTGCCATGACTACAGGCATTCACAGGTCAGCCTGCTTTTTTATTGAGATCCAGACCCTATCCCCCATGTTTATGTAGCCCGTACTTTAGCCAATAAACAATCACCCAGCCCCAGAATATGTATTTTTCCCAAGATACTTTTAGATTGCAGCTAATTGATAGACTGCAGAAAACTCCAGTAGACTTATGACAAAAAATATATATTTAATTGATAAAAAGAAATCAGACTGTCACAATTCACCCTACTATACCCATGGATCTCTGGTCTGCTGCAGCTCTTTTCTCTGTCATTCATAATGTGTGTTATGATTAATCCTGCTCTTAGTCTATCAGATTGTGACACCATTAAATACTAAAAACATCAGTTATCATGTTCTTTCATATTTTAGTAATGTTTAATTTATTTGACAGAAACTATATTGTACTGTTATCTTTTTGAGCAAAAGATAATTTTATTCTTAAATTCCCCAAAGATAGAATGAATGTGCACCACAAATGCAGTTTATTCTAATTCTTCCCATGTAAATAAACATATTCACCCAGAGTATGACCATAGCACACTAGGAAAAATTAATGAAGATGAAAGTAGCATGTAATCATATATGTCACTTATAATTTAAACAGTCCTTTATTATTTTGTGAGATGTGTAATAGGCTTCATACAGACATTTAAATTGCATTTTTTCTAATTTATGATACAACTTACAGTTGTATGCCAAGATTTACTGGAAAAAAACTTTGAGGAAGTAATTGACCAAGTAGACTGCTCAGCATCAACTGTCTGAATGAAAGATGGAGTTTCAATATAATTGAAGATTCAAGCAAGTAATTTAATGCATGGCAAAGTAATTTCACACTTTAAAATACAATGGCTTTAGCCAGTCTAGAGTTTAAAGGCTTTTATTAATCTAAACCAGAGAAATATGATCTCATATGTAGAATATATTTAAAGGTGACACATTAAAGATTAGTACTGGAAATTTTTAACTTAAGTGTTAAGAGCTCATTACCATTCTTGGTAATGTTTTAGATAACATTATCATACAGTCAATTGAATACTGATCATATATCTGCATGAGATACTAATGCACTGAACTCTTAACCTAAATGGGTAATGACGTTTGTCTACTGGTTCTTTGTCAAGTTATATAAAATGCTTACATCATTTGGATGGCTTCTGAAATCAATTTACTAATAACTAATGTATAATGTACATCCTTTCAGGTGTGTCTTAGAACCAAGAAACTATTTGGCCTCATGTAATAATTATTAGGGATGTACTTGGAGAGGCGTGTTCAATAGCTTTCAATAAAAGTTTGAAAACCAGAAAATCTGTGAATGAGCAAATCCATGAACTCATGCTGGCAGATTAATAAAAAATTCAATTATAAAATGTGATCAATATCAGTTCAACAAAGCTGGCTATAGGCATGCATAAGTAAAGAGAAGGAGAATTTAGAACTTATTCAATGAGGATGTGTACACAGATAATTCTCATAGCTTTATAGTAGCACAAAAAGCATAAATATCATCTCTTACTGTATAACTCTCTAGTAAAAGGTTAACCATGAAAATTATGCATAACTGTTTGACTACAAGAGCTGACTTTTTAAGGAAAAAGGAAGAGTGGTGACATGGAGAAGATTTCCAAAGTATCAGTAATGGTTCATTATTGTAAATGTTCACATTACTGCTTCTCTATTCCCCCATGCCATGCACTATTTACTAGATTATTTAAATGATGAAATACCAATCTAAGACACTATATACAAAACTATAACATGTTCACACATTTTATATATACCTTTAATAATGTTGATAGATGAGAGTCAATAAAGACTGATAGGAGATGTCATTCTATAAATATGTTTCTCATACTGGTTAATGAATAAAGCACTGTTGGACAATAGGAAAGCAAGATAGGCGGGACTAAGAGACAAGGAGGATTCGAGGAAGTAGTAAGGAGGATTCAGCATGTAGTGACTGGAGAGAACAAAGGTCCAGGCCCACTCTCCAGTAAGATAAGACCACGTGGAAATACATAGAAATGGGTTAATAATTAAGACAGAGCTAGCCAATAAGAAACTAGTACCTGGCCAACAGCCTTATATCTAATACAGAGTCTCAATGTGTTATTTGGGGCTGTTGTGGTGGTGGGACCAGACCGACTGGCAGGGAAAACTATTTGTAACAAAAGACAATAACATTACTTGATAACTTCACATTGGGAGATTATTATATCTTATATAATTATTTAATTATATGTCTTAAATCTTCAATTTTGTAAAAAAAACCCAGAAAATATTTGTGAAGCTTTGGAATGCCTTCAAATTCATATATGCCAGTCAGGAGGAAGAAACTAAATAACTTTACAATACTCCATTTTCTTTATCTACTGTATATGTATATTTTAAATATGTATGTTTAAATATGTATATTTTAAAATACAATTTTTAAATTAAAATTCAATTTAAAAATTTTTTTATAAAGATGGTATTTAATGTACACATCTCTATTGTATCATACTTTCATATTTTTCTGCTCATATTTTTGTCTTATGGTTCTTGCTTTGCTTCTGACTACTACTATTAATCTTTGTAAACTATGTCATTACTTTATTTCTGCAAGATTTCACAAGTTCTTGGTTGTATTATAATTATTCAACAGTAGTAGAGATGAGTAGCTATTGCTGGTTACTGTTAACTTAGTTATATCTGAGCATCTATAAATTTAGCCAATGCACAATATTTCCTAGTTTGTGTGAATAGACTAACTATCATGGAACACTTTATTGAATCAGAAGTTCAAGAATTCTCTCTCCCCTTTTCCTCAACAACTATCAAATTCAGAAATTTAGATTCTTTCTTATCTTAAATCTTACATAAAAATAAAAATAAAAAAAAGTCCATTACAATCTATATAATAATGAAGTAACTAGAAAGTGAACCTCCTATTAAGGCTGCTCTACATTTTCATGTAGGCCAAATAATAGAACGATATTAGACCAAATACAGTTATTGGACAAATTAGTAAATTAATAATGCACACAATAACGAAAATTAAGATTTCATTATCAAATTTTAGGTTTATAAATCACATTTCTACAACTTTATGAAAGAAAATGTCAAAAAGTTAGCAATATAAGGAATCTAAAATGTCACAACTGATTTCCAAGAAATAGAACTTTATATCACATAACACTTTAAGAGTACTTGAGTGAATATTAAATCTTGCCCAAATTTTTTCACATACCTTAATTAGGTGCTTAAGGAAAATGATAAGTCATTGTATAAAAGCTGTAACAGTAAAGACAGATGGAAAATATTATCATGTCATTTTAGTGAGAAAACTTAGATTGACACTGATAGTAAAAAAGATAAAAATATATCGAAAGAAATATAATTAAATACCATTTAATAATGTATTATTACAAATTTAATTGCAATTTACTTTAGTTTTTATTATTGAGAGTACCAATATCTGTTGATACTGGTCAAAGGAATTTGAAATTCATATACATTAAAAAATAAAAAATACACAGCATGATGAAAATTAAAGCAAATCATTAAATACAATTCCCTGGTTTCAGGGAGTAGCATGTGAAGGCCAAGATCTACTGGTAGAAAGTTTGACTAAGATTTTAAAAATGGTAGACTAACATATCCTTTAATAGTCTTCTTGTCAAAATTGAAGATGTTCAAGTTAGTTAGATAAAACATATTAGTGCTTTCATCATTTATATTAATTTGTTACAGCAATTATATAGCCTGTTGGTCTCAATGAAGATACCTTAACCTCAGAGAGCAATTTTGTCATTGGACTGGAGTTCTTTAATATCCTCATGTTTCATGTTCTCAGTTTATTGTCATTTTAATAAATGATGAAAATTATATATATATATATATATATACACACACACACACACACATAAATATGTATGTGTATATATGTATCAGAAGGATAAATGGACTTCTCATAAATAGATCCCAATAAAAATTCTTGGAAACTTTGAGTCGAATACCAAGATAACTCAATAGAGAAAAATTACCCGTTTGTCAAATGACAAATGAAAGTAATAAATCTGTACCCTGTCTTTAATCATAAAAGTCATCTGAGATGACATATAGAGTCAATAGTGAAAGGTGAAATCAGAAAGCTCCTAAATAATATAAAGAAACATTTTGAATGGACTTGCATCAGCCAACACTTATTTACGTAAGGCACAAAACCAAAGCTTATTGACCAACATAGGATTTGAAAAATGGTGGTTTCTAAACAAAAGATGGAAAGATAACCAAATTCTAAAATTATCAATCTGAAATTTCATTAACAGGCATTAGCTACTGCATTACATTTACATGAATAACCAGGGGTTCAAAAACCACGCTGTTGTAGTGAAATGAGTTTTCATCAAGGAAATATCAACAAAAACATATTTGGGTAGACAGTGATTTCATTTACATAGGCATGAAAACAAAACATTAGAAAATAATGTTTAAATATTGATCATGAGTTTCAATTCATAAGCTACATAATTTTCCTTCTGTACATTTCTCTTAAAAAAAAGATGAGACATGTGTAAAATATTGGCAGGTGCACAGAAAGTGATGGAGAGAAGGTACCTTTCAAACGACTACATGTGACATTTTGGGTTTGGTCAATGGGGATTGTTCTACTTTGTCTGAAAGACTTTATGGAAGGAAGCTAATCACTACAGATGTAGTACTACATTGCCTTGAATTAATTCGGTAGTATTTTTGGGCACAGACAGTATGGTGATTACCAATACTTGTGAAAGCCCAGATGCATTTCATTCCTAGTCACCAAGAGGCATTAACACTGTACCAAGTTGAATTAGGGACTTGACAGCAGTGGAGTCTGGATGCGATTTATGCCATGCGTTCGTGCTGTATAATACTGTAGAAAGAAAATAACTAGCTACTGCTTTACTTCTTTTAATGTGATGAGACTAAGACTATAACAGAGCAAGTGGTATTACTCTTTTCATTGTAATTGAAGCCCTGAGGAGACTGCAGTAAACCATGCAGTGGAGCTGAGATTAGGGATTTGCTCTTCAGCTGAACGTGCCAGCCAACACTTTGGAAGAAAGAACACTTGTAGATGAGAATCTTATTAACTCTAAGCCACGTTCTTCATTACAAGTGAAGTTTCTCTATTTTCAGTTATTTTTGTTCATCATTAAAGTAGCATGTGAATGTTGGACACTCGCATTGAAATTATAATGAGAAATCTCTATCAAAGCTCTAAGTGTCAATTGAACTCTCAGTGCAAATACTACAAATGGCTTCTATAGTAAACAGTTACTCTCTCCCTGTTGAGCATCCTGTGTTTCTCACAAGATCATGTAAGAAATAAAAGCAGGTGAAGAAATTAAAAGCTCATGAAGAAATACCCTTAAAATTATAGCTATGTTTACAAAATAACTAATATTTGTTGAAAATGTTGATAGTCTTGAACATGCTTTTTTAAAAAAAAAACACATTGTATGTGATTTTTAATCAAATAAAATTTATTATACTTTAAACCATAAATCAGGACTTTTTTTTTTTTTTTTTTTTTTTTTTTGGTAAAACTCCACAATGATATATTAACATCCTCATCTTATTTTGGTAGATAATAGTCACAATTGTAACCACAAATTCACCTTGTACCTATTAATGTATTTAAAACTCAGCAATATAAAGACTTAGAAATGCTGATTTCTAGTTGCCCGCCCTGGCTCCTACACAGCTCTATTAAAGCTCCTGCGACTTGCCACCATTTCATACCTGGCTAAGGGATACAGCCATGAGCCTTTGGATTTTGCCTTCTATCATCCTCTCAAGCTCTGGTGAGGCACCACTAAAGACATAGCACAAAGCAAACTTTCAAATCTGCCTAATTTAAATTCTCCATCTGCTTTGTTCTCCGAGGTTCTATTTACATCCTCTAGTTAAATGCTTGAAAAATAGGAAATAAATATCTCCAACAAGAGTATCTTATGTACACTCAGACTGCCAAAAGGAAAGCTCAAATTAGAATACGATTAGCATTAGTATAAAATCAAAAGAAATTAATTTTCCCTTGTAATAATAAGCATTTTAAAATCTCTTTATTTTCAAAGGGGAAAGTAGAGGGTTAGCACTGGCCTCCAGAGACTGAGCAGCATTGGAGAGGAGAAAGAAATGAGGAGAGCAGGAGAAGAGGAGGAGAGGGAGACGGTAGATCAAAGAGGGGATGAGAGAGTAATAATAGACGTCTTAAGCATATTTTTTTGTTTTTCTCTTTGCCAACAGTGTTCTTTCTCTATCCCACTGCTAGATATACAGGGCTCAAGTAACTAAAGTTTGTAGAAAAGCAGCTCATGTGATTTAAACAGTGGCAGTATCGTAGCATTCCTTCTAGGTGTATTTAAATTTGAAAGCGTAGCTCCTCTTCTTTTTAAAGAAGCCAAGAATAACCCCAACTCAGGGCTTTGTATTTGGGTATGAATTTATGGTGTCAAAGCTTCTCTGTTCTGTTTAGATATTATTTCCAAGCTTACCTCCTCAGCACTTGTTTAGACGGCGAATGTAAAATTCCAGCCTGTACCTGTTATTTCTTCTTTAGCTGTTTGAACAAACACTGCCATTGGCTCCTGCTGCGTTGCTTTCCCTGCGAGATGCAGAGAAATGCATACTCATCCCTGGAATCACAGGAAACCACAGACCAAACAATAATTCCATCCAAGTAAAGCTTGGCGAATGAATAAGTTTTGGGGTTTACCTACAGAAGCAGAAATGGCTCTGAGAATGGCAGTTCCATCAGAAACAAATGAACACAACAAAATAAAATGAGCCAACATGGAGGTTGATTCATTAGAGCTCCCGGTACATATAAAAGCAGCAGCACCAGCAGAGTTGGCCAATTTTCTGGTTGTAGAGAGAGCCATGTTGGTTAGATTTTTACTTCTGCTCCCTTCCTTCCATAAGAAATGGAGTAAATAATTTTGAGGTCAGAGTGTATTTACTCATGCTGCTTTCTATGTTTACTAATAAATCAGTGAATAAATCCCTGCAAGGTAAGCTGTCTGCGGCTCCTTTCTTTGCTTCTTTGCACAGAATAATTCTACTTATTCTAGAGGAGGGAGGGAAAAAATAATACAGGCGAATCTCTTCCTGTGAAATAAACAGAAACTCTTTGGGGGGATCTTGCAAAAGACATGATCAAATAATAGACAAATAGGAGGCTACTCCATTCCTCGTGGAGTAGTCAGTATTTAGAATTTAAGAGATTTAGATGACCCCTCCAGGAAGGCATCACCCTACATGTGGAGTGGGGAGGGGAAAATGGGATGGGAAGGTGGTCAGGGGGCATGGGAGAATGGAAGGAGAGACAGGGAGTGACTGAGTGGGAACTGGGATCGATATGTAAAATAAGAAAAATAAATAAATAAATAAATAGTAAAGAAACAGGGAAAACAAATGCTGAAACATTAATTGTTTAAAGTTTACATTTAATGATAAATTTTAGCTACTATGGAACAAAAATTGTAGTCTCATATAGAACGGTCTCATTAGGGGCGAATGATCTGATGAAATTTACAATAGCCAAAATTGACCAGAAAGATAAAATTGCCCTAATATAAACACACACACACACACACACACACACACACACACATATAAGCATACACTTCCCACACATGCATATACATATTCCAGTGCATAAGTTCATATGTACATTAGGAACATATATACAGTTATACACATGTATATATACAAAGACAGTAAGAAAGAGGAAACAGAGGAAGAGTAATGAAGAGAGATTGAAAGAGAAGGGAAGACTTTCTATAAATCAGCATTTCCTATATCATCGCCAAGTCCTGCATAACTCTATGCTATCTATATGTGCCATTAGGAAGACACATGTTTGCTTTTTCAAAATATTTATTTATTTGTTTGTTTATTATGTAAACAGTGTTCTGTCTGTATGTAGGCCTGCTCATTATAAATGGTTGTAAGCCATCATGTGGTTGCTGGGGATTGAACTCAGCAACCAATGCTCTTAAACTCTGAGCCACCTTTCCAGCCCCAAGAAGACACATGTTTTAAGATTAAAAGTTACAAGTAAATGACAGGAGTTCCAATCTTTCTGGCTTTTAGGAGACTAAAATAGACACAGTCTTTGTTTTTATTCATGGTACTTGGCATGTGTTTAATTTTTCAAACTGTAGATTAGTCTTTCTTCTCTCTTAATCTATAAAGAGACAGGATTTTAAAATATGAAATGGATCAATTATTTACAACCAGAAAGCCACTTGAAGATTTAACTGTTTATTTTTCAAACTACCGCTCACCAAGTTAGTATGACTTTCCCATCAAACGCTACATGCATGTACAACCTCAGCCACAGATGTCCAGAACTCTTTAAAATGATGTCTAAAGTTTAATTATATGTTTGTACTATAAATACTTCATACTGACTACCATCTAGGTAATTTTATTTAAGGACAAAAAAGTACTTGTCCTTCTTTGGCCAAATATAAATCAGAGAGGAAATGATTAATTTCACTTTAAAATATTAGCTGCCACTCTTCTATGCATTCAACAATGTTATGAATAGTCAAAACATTCCTTTCAGCACTCAGGTTTGGGATCTTAACTAATGAGGCTAAGTTCAGAGCTGTTTCTTGAGGTGTGTATGAGTTGAACTTTACAAGGAAGAGAAAAAGCACCCTAATAAACCATGCTACATAAAAGAAAATGCATGTACAAAATACCTATTTCTAAAATTTCCAAGATTCATTCCAAAAGAAGGAAAAAAAGCGATGATTTTCATTATTATTAATAGAGTCCCCTTGGTGACCTGTGAGGAGTTAGGGTGTATCTTCAATATGTTTCTAGCAATAGCAGGAGAGAATTTGAAGAAAACTTTCAACTTATTTCCTACCTTACTAAAATGTTTTATCGAGGGGTTAGGATGTAGAAAATGGTAGAGCATTTGCCCGGCATGCTTCATGCCCACTTTACAAGCCTCAATACAGTTAAAGTGAACATTATTTATTTATGTTCTATACCAATTCTCCAACTTATAGATGATTGTTATGTTCTTAAACAGAAAGAATTTTTTATATTGATACTTTAAAATTTCTAAGCAAGAAAAAATTTAATCGACATTGTTACTTTTTAAGAAATTTAAAAATATTAAGTATAATTATTCCATATTCTTAAAATGTTCAGAATGTAATACAGATCTATGTTAATTGGTTTGTTGTAACGTCAAAGAAAATGTAAAATCATTTCATACATTAGCTTTGAGTCAAAAATAGGAAAAATATTTTTTTTCAATAAAATTTTAACAAGGCCTGGCAGTGGCAGCATATGCCTTTAATCCCAGCACTTGGGAGGCAGATGGAGGTAGATCTCTGTGAGTGCAAGACCAGCTGAGTGAGTGAGTTCTTTTTCTTGCTTTAGATGGAGATATTTACAGAATTCCACAGTCAGTTGGAATGCAGAGGACAAGTGACCGTGTAGTGCCAAGCTCCAATTATTATATCTACAACTCTACTCGTGTTTTTAATCACTCAGATAAGACAGAGGAATAGCAGATTGGGGAGGTTGTAAAGGCCAGAGGGAAAGAAAAGTTTCTGTATGATTTATTATCCTCAAACTGTGAGAGAAGCTATACCCCTGAAGGCTTAATAGTGTGACTACACCAACAGATACACTACCATGAAAGGAGGGAATCCTGTGCGGCCTCAACCATACACAAACAACTACAGGCAATGCAAGAATGCCTAGAGAAAGTGAAACATCCTTCCTCAGGGAAGAGGGCATCAATTGGTTTTCATTACCAAATGGTCATTCCTAAGATCATATAATATTAGTAACATCATATCGATTATATATATATATATATATATATATTATATAGTATCATACATATATATATAATATGTATGATAGTAAATGATATGAATATCATTATTTGAGAGAGTAAAGGAAATCAATGAGTGGGGAGGGTTGAAGGTAGCAAAGAGGACAAAATTAATAACTAGATCTCTATATTTACATAATATATGTTTACTATTTTAAAATTAAAACATGTTAGTGATCTGAGCACTTCAAATTACATAGGCACACATTTTAATTATGAATACACATACTTTACTCACAAGCAGTAAAATATCGAGGCATAAATAGTAATATTCATTTTATGACAGATTAATGATGACATAGAATTTATTGCTCTTATGAACTGTGTTTCTTTTGCTCTTTCTTGGAAAGTTATACTTGAGAGAATTAGGACAGTTTTTTTGTTTGTTTTTTGTCTTTTCCTCATTCTGTGTCACACATATTGATTTACATTGGCTTTCTGAGAGCAGGCACAAAATAAATACTATCAAATACAGAAGTGATCTTGCATGATAATGATTAGCCTGTTTTTAAAAGAGGAGATAAAATACTTCATGATGATTGATGCAAAACTGCTTTGTTCTTGTTGAATCACCACTGAAAAGCAAAGAGGGGTTAGCCACTAGGGCAACAAAGGAGATAGAGAAGAGCACAGACTTCCTGGCCATTTATACTCACATATTAATCCTTTAGGATGCTAAAGACTGGGAGTAATAATTTCCTCATGTGGTTTCATGGCATGTTGCTTATACTCCACTGTAATATAGAAAGAATTACAATGTCTCCAATTTATTTCATCACTATCGCATAAATTGTCTGGCTTTATGTTGTGTCTTAACTGTGAAGTATCAGGTAATGAGTCACAAAGAATTAGAAGTCTGTTGACTTCCATGTCAGTACATTAGATTCATCACTAAAATGGAGTCTCTAAGCTGCTGGGTGCTGGTGTTGCACGCCTTTAATCCCAGCACTCAGAGGAAGGCTGATCTCTGTGAGGTTGAGGCTAGCCTGGTCTACAAGATCTAGAACAGCCTCCAAAGCCACAGAGAAACCCTGTCTCGGAAAGAAAAAAAAAAAGAGTATTATGTCCAACAGATCAAGCCATATAAATGTCACCCACTTTCAGAAGGCCTAGTTCTGGTCCCATACAGATTTCAAAGCTGTCAGTCCATAGTCCAAAGCTCCCACTAACTCAAGTCAGCTGTCACTGTGGTTTTCACTTGACGCACTCTCCCCCACCCCCTCACCTCACCCCTCACCCCGTTCATATGATCCCTCCTCCCTCTCTTCAAACGAACGCCAAGAGCTCAGCCCAATACTTGGCTGAGGGACACTGAGTCTGCTTCTATCAGTTACTAAATGTAGGATCCATGACGACAATTAGCGCAGTCACTAATCTGATAAAAGAGGAATGCCTGTTCAGACACCCTCTCCTTTTTACTGCCAGGAGTCTTAGCTGGGGTTGTCCTTGTGGAATCTGGAGAATTTCTCCAGTGACAGGGTTCTCCCTAACCCAGAATAGCCATTCTCTCTCAAGATATCACTGGTCTCCACGTTCATACCTCCCCCAACTCAGTCTTCTGGATCCCTCATGCTCTCATCCTCTATCCCCTCCCTTCTACCACACACCCACTTTACCCAGGAGAACTTAACTATTTTCCCTACATAGGGACCTCCATGCGTGTGCCTCTTAGGGTCTCCCTCTTCACCGAGCTTCTGTGGGGTTGTGGATTATAGCCTAGGTACGCTTTGCTTTACATACCATGTTTGTCTTTCTGGGTCTGGGCTACCCAGGATGTTTTTTTTTTTCCCCCTAGGTCTTTCCATTTGCATGCAAATTTCAAGATGTCCTTTTTGTTTGTTTGTCTGTTTGTTTTGTTTTTACCCGTGAGTAATACTCCATTATATAAATACACCAAATTTTCTTTATCCAGTCTTAGGTTATTGGGCATGATGTAATATTTATATAAGGAAGCCAAAGCAGGAACTTGAAGAAGAAACAATGTAAGAACTCTGCTTACCTGCTTGCCTATCAGATGCGATTTTTGTTGCTGTTGTTTTGTTTTTTGGGTTTTTGTTTGTTTGTTTATTATTGAAAACTGATTCTTTTATTGAAAATTGAATTGTAAGTAAATTTTTGAGGGAAAGCCTGGATATTTGCAGTAGTTTGAATGAACATTTCTTCATAGGCTATGGCATTTGAACACTTGCTTGAGCTGGTGGTTTAGGGTGCCGCCTTGATGGAGGGGAAAGGTCAATGCAAGTGGCTTTGGAAGTTTAGAGTGTCCTCTTACCTTAAGTTTCCTCTTTCTCCTTCATGCTGCTATTTGAAGATTGGAGTTTTCAGTTTCCTGTTGCTGCTAGCATATCCGCCACTTGTTGCTGTGCTTTCTTCCTGTTATCTGGCTAATCCTCTGGAACCATAGCCAAAACAAGCTCTATCATCCTTAAGTGGCCTAGGCTATGGTATTTCATCACAGCAGTAGAAGAGCGACAATGCAGTATTACTTGAAACTCTTTTCCATTTTCTAATAATGATTACTGATGCGAGTTCCCCCCAGAGTCATAATACCCAAAATCTTACATTTATTAAGAGAAAACTAAAACAATTTTTTGATGCCAGAAAAAATAATTCAGGCTCCTTTAATTGGCCCCATAGCAATGCATTCTTTCTGATCTATTTCCCTCATTAGTAAAGGCAAGATCATTATTTATTTAAATGGAAAAACACATTGTGTTACAGCAACAATGAATCATTTACATTTCCTTGGTTGTACCAAGATCTTTAATATGCTTTATTTTGCTCATGCAGTTTGTTTCCCCAGGAAAGTCTACATGTTTTATGTGGTATATAATGACATTGGTGGAGCACTAGTTAGTATCTATGGACTGCTTATTCCATTCCTCCTATTTCTATAGAGTATAAAAATATCTTTCTGCCTAGAACAAATCAGACTGCGCATGACATCCTGCCTTAGTGGATTATATGATCACTGAAGTTCATGTTCCCTCTTTACCAAGGGAGATCCATTGTTTCCTTGAGAACCTATTGAATCACTTAATCAGAAGCCACCCTTGTTTTAAGTTGCAAACAACAGTTGCTATTTATAAAAAAAAGCAAACCTTTAAGATTATTCAGAGAACACAAAAAATATCCTTATATAATTTCACCAAACTGAGTGAATTTACATTTTTTTTTAAAAAAAAATAAACTTGGAGCTCATTAATCAAAGATGTCGATATGCATTTTAACATGACATTAGGTAAAGACAGAAGCACGCAAGTGAAGGGAAGCAGTGTGTCCTTGTGTGGGCATAAGAGTCTCAGGACACATCAAGTCTTTGGTGATTAGCTTGTAAAAGTACGTTTGATTTGGTGTAGAGTGTCAAGGCATGCCAGATTTACCTTTTTGATGCTTTGTTTTATTGTATTTATTTAATGTGTGGGAGTGTGTATCTGTAGGTATATGGGAGCACACGTGCGTAGGGTGTGGCCGTGGAGAACAGAGGAGATAGCTTGAAGGAGTCTGCACTCTGCTCATGCCTTTTGAGTCTTGACTCTTAAACACAAGCAACATTAAACTTGGCCACAGGCGCCTTTACCAGTTGAGCCATCTCGGCAGCCCTCTGCTAGCACTTGTACCTCTAATCTACCATTTTCATTCTGATTTTAATTCTACAAGAAAGAGAAACGACAAAAGCAAAGGAATAAATAATGCCAATGTGACTAATTTTAGTAACAATAGTAAATTAGTAATATTTAATTTTATCTTAAGTTGGCTTATAAAGCTGTGAATTTGAATGGAAAATAGATAGTAATTTATATAAATGTGTTACTTTTTTCCAATGATTGTAACTTTTCTTTAAAGGATGTCTAAAAGGATGGAGAGATAGCGCCATAATTAATTGGCTTGTTGTCCTTGCAGAAGATCTCAGTTTTGTTCCCAATACCCACAGTGGGTGGCGTGGGTGGCTCACACCTGTCTGTAAATTCTCTTCCTCTTTTGCCCTTTAAGAGGCCCACATCCATACAGCAGACACATGTATGCACATGTAAGTATTTTAAAGTATGGTAAATGTGATGTTTCTTTAATAAGTTAAAGTTACCGTTCTTAGTACTGACTCAAGGATAATTAGAGAATTACAAACTTTAGTACAGGAGTAGGGCCTCATGAAAGCTGTAAAATATAAGATATACAGGATGACATAATTCACATTTAGTCATAAAGTTTATTATGCCTAAGTCAATTGGTATTTTATGAATTTATTAATACTATCTCCTTAACAAATATTGAAAAATATTATTATAAAAATGAAAGGAAATGGAATTTGGTTTTGCTTGTCAACTTTTTAACTACAATATTTCTTTTATTTTTGATGTTTATATAAGTACATAATTTTCTCTTTTGATTTCTTCTATCCATATACTCTCACATAACTTACCTTCCTTGCTTTCATATTCAGGTTTTTGGGTTATCATTAATACTTGCTAAATGGATATATATCAGTGATTGGTAGGTGATAGATACATAGTAGATATAAAAACTACTCATTTTGTATAATGTTACTCACACATATGTTTTAAATCTTCACAGAATGATCAGTCAAAATTGGTTTTCCTTTAGTAAACTTCTAAGAAAAAACTCATTGGAAAAATAGTTTTGAATTTATCTGGTACCTATAAATCAGTTGGTTAATATTATAAAATTGGTATGAATATGATTTTTTTGTCAATCACACAAAAAGCATATGGACTTGTTACTGCGATATTTGTTTCCTTGTAATGTAATATAAACTGATGGGAATACAAAGAAAAGATTGCTTTTCCTTTAATGGACAATTTTCTTGGTTACTTTGTTTCTTTTTAATGTCATTGTAAAACAGCTTCATCATTGTCTTAATTTCACCATTTGCTTACCAAGTTATGCTTCTCTCAGTATTATTGAGGTTCAAAGTCAGTTCAAGTTTAGTTTTCTAATATGTGCCAGTCAATTAGTTCTGATAGATGTGCAATCCAAATACACATCTGTATAATTCTTTCCCTCAAAACTTTTCACACAAGCACACAACATACACATGCATACATTCTCTCTCTCTCTCTCTCTATATATATATATATATATATATACTTATATATGTATATACTTATATACATATATATATAAAACAATAGATTTTATATGTGTAAATATACAATATATTTTATGTGTTATATACATATGTTTGTTATATGTAATTTCTGAATTAAGTAGGTTCTGGTGTTTTGTTTCTGTACATTGAACTGGACATTTGAGTACAACACAGGTTTGCACACTATTATAACTGATGTATATTTTATTAGCTATTTAATAAACATCCATATAACACTATAATTAATAAAGAGTTTATTTCCTTACCAAACTCAAGGTATTAATGTGAATGAATTTCATATATTGAGAACATATTTCCAATTAGAAATCATCCTAGTGAATTCAATGCTTTTACTCAGACAAAGAAAAATTTTGACCAACCATTAGGTTGGATTTTGCCATTGCAACTAAATTATTCTGATGAAACATTCAACACCCTCCTCAGAAATCTACAACAGAAAAGCTAATTTCCTTGTCATCATAATTCAACTGAAATTATTTCAATTGTCCTCCTTGATTTCTCCACTCAGATTATCACATTGATACTAGATCGCCTGAGGGAAATCATATTTGCCTAAGGCTAGAGGTACATTTTAAGATATAAGATTTTCACAGCTAAAATGAAATACTTTAAAAGCTGTGTTTATCACTTGATAATCACAATAGCGTTACAGAGAAACGTCTTTCATGTAGACACGTTTTTACTCAGAGGTAAGGATTGAATAATAAAAATTTTGAAATATATCCCCTAAACATAACAGCATCACTGCATATAATCAATGAATTCAATGGTAATATCAATATTAACATTACATATTAGGAAACAATAATATCAACTCCCAATTTTATAATTTTACAACCTTGTAATAAGGAATTTCATGTTGTAAAATAGTTTGATCACTTACAATTAAGAAATATTCACAGAAAAATAAAAGCAAAACTCTTTTGTCTAAATTTAGATATTGATAGAGCAGATACTTATTATGCTAGAAATAAGGCTATTTGAAGAAGCAATATAACAAGTGAAGATAACTCTTCACATAAAGAGCCTTGAATCATTAAACTGCCACTTTTAATAGTTTACACACGCTAAGAAAACAATGTTTACATGGGCAAAAATTTTGACGTTAGTAAGCGTTTACCAATTTAATCACTCAGAAAGATTGTTTTTTTTTTTTTTTCAATTTGTATAAGGTGCTACTTTTCCAAGTTTATACAAGAAAATTAAGTTTTTATAAGTATTGATTTGTTACATTAGTCAGTGTTTATCCACTTAATCATTCTGAGTGATTATATTTCCTACAGCATTTTCAAAGTTCATAGCCTTCAAGAACCTCATGTACGGCAGAAGATGACCAACACCAAGAGAATGGAGACAGGTCAGCAACATTTTTTGAAGTGTGAGCTTCAGGATCATAGTGTAATTGTTATGTATGGATCCCTTGGTAAGAGGAAATAGACAAGGTCTACTAGGGAAAAAGTTGAGGGGGAGGGGGAGAAGAACATGAGGAAATGCAATGGTTGAGTTGGGAGAAGGGCATGGATGGAGATAAAGGAAAGAGGTATCTTGATCAAGGGAACCCTTATGGTATTAGAAAGAAAGCTCTCACTAGGTAAATTCCCACGAATCCACAAGGATGACGTCAGCTAAGACACTGATTGATAGTGAAGAAGTTACCTAACTGCCTTTCCCCTGTAATCAGATTGATAACTACCTTTATTTTCATCATAAAACCTTCATCCAGTAACAGAGATACACAGCTAAGCACTGGACCAAACTGTTGGAGTCCAGTTGTAGAGAAAGAGGAGTGATAATATGAACAATGAGGTCAAGAGCATGATGGAGAAAACCACAGAAACAGCTTACTCGAGCTAGTGGAAGTTCACTTACTTTGGACTGACAATAGGAGAACCTGCATAAGCCCTTTGAATGTGGATGACAGTTGTATGGCTTGGGCAGTTTGTGGGCAACAGAATCAGTATTTATCGCTAGTACATGGACTGGATTTTTGGTGTCCATTTCCTATGGAAGGAGACATTGCTCAGCCTAGATACAAGTGGGAGGGCCTTGATCCTGCCTCAAAATGCTGTGATAGATTTTGTTGACTCCCCATTAGAGGCCACCCCTCCCTGAGGAGTGGATGGATGGGGTTGGGATGGGGGTAGGTGGGGGGGAGAGAAGTAGGGGAGGGAGGGGGAACTAGGATTCGTATGCAAAATAAAAATGATTTCTTTAAAAAATAAAATAAAAATAAAAACAAACAAAAATAATCAACTATATTCATAAAAATATTATGTATGTTCAGCATGACTTTGGGTACTTATAAAGTAATGAACTTAAGATGGAGACCAACATTTGAGTCTTGGTTAGCACTACACAAGGAACTTGTTATTCTGAACTCAGGTAGAAGTTCATTATGTATTAAAGCAATTAGAACAAAGCTTGATTGGTATAGCAATTACAAAAGAAACTGACAGATGTTAATGACTCAGTTCCCTTTTCTCCCTGACTTAATTGTGTTTTATTTTCTTCCTAAATTAGTTGAGGGTTTTCAACTTACTATAAAGTGTTCTCTGTGCATAATATGGATAAATATTGTGTCTCAAGGAACCATACATCATCCTCATTTCTATTTTCCCAGGGTTTAAGTAAACAATTTGCATAACTATCACTCAAAGAAGTTATAAATTCATTAACTATAATTTTAATCATGAGCGTTAATGCTTATAAATTTAGTAGATATTATTTTAAATATAATATACAAGTAGAAAATGTTTCCCAAGTTCTTACAGTATCATCAAATGTTACAATCTAAACAAAATAAAGACAAAATCAATTGGATAAATATTTCCCAAAAGGCCAAAGGGCTACAGAGTGCTGAGGCTGTCATTTAGGGAAATGAAAGCTTAAGAATCAAGGCAAAATTCTTGATCTTGGGTTATAGAGAGCAAACAAAGTAGTCTGCAAAGTGATTCGGTGTTTTCTGGTTTAAATTGTTGAAATAAAATCATTCCAGCTCTTATTTTATTAATACTTTTATAGAATTTCCATGCCAAATTTTTTTTTAATTTTTATTTTACATATCAATCCCAGTTCCCTCTCCCTCCCTTCCTTCTGCCCTCCCTCCCTTCTTCCTTCTGTCCCCCCATCAATGCACCCCAACCACCCTCCCCTCCCATCCAACCACACTCCACATATAGGGGGATGCCATCCAGGAGGGGTCATGTAAATCTGTGAAGTAGTTTGAAATAGGGACTAGGACTTCTCTCCTGTCTCTAGGTTAAGGCAGTATCCCACCATGGGGGATGTGCCCCCAAGGTCCTTTTGTGCACCAGGAAAACATCCTGGCTCCACTGTCTGAGGTCCCTTAGACTGCTCAGGCCTTCGTGCCCATATTTAAGCTGTTTTGTTTAACATAATTCTATTTATATCTCTAATATTAGTTGACACAAATTCATTCAGATTATATGGTACACTCTTAAAAATATACATCAATTCACTTTTAAAAAAATATTTCCTGTGACAGTAGTATTTTTCAGCTAGAGTATGTCACCAGTCAGAAAATTGGTAGTTTTGATGTGTGGGTTCTCAACTAGGGCCTTATTTAAATGATAGCAACTGCCTTTAAAAGACCACTGTTACATTGAAGAGTCCTGAAATAAATTAATGAATAGTCTTTTAAACAGAATTATGATCATTTATTTTTACCACGATCATAAATACTATTATGTAGAGTTAACAACCTTTAATAAAAAAAGTGGTTGTTCAGTTCATTAAATAAATTCCATGCAGGACCAGATAGATGTACATAGTATAAGAGCAGTGACTCATTAGAATAGTAGAGTGATAAAGAACTTCAGAGAGCATACCATGAATGTTGTTTCCCATGTGACACAGCAAAACTAAGCTAGTAAAAAGAAACAACATCAGCGAAAGGGGAGTTACCTCTCTCAGGACTGCTCAGAAACAGTGTGCATCCATGATTTTAGAGCTTGCCCACATCAAGGATCCCTGGAGGAGGTTAAAAACAGTAGTGCTGATCTTCCACTCCAAACCGGGAAACTGTGGTAGTGTTTATATGCGACCATGAGGCCAGAACAACTCTTAAAGTTGGGCTAAATGCGAGATGCATGCCTTGGGAAAACTGTTTCTTTCTAAATGCCAAACCAATCAGATTCTTCAGCACTGACATATTTATTATTGAGTTTTCTTCATTTCAATGTAAGAAGAAAGTATGCACATGTCCAACCACTTTCAAACTGTATCTTCTGAAAACTAAACATGGGTAAATAAAAAGACTATATTCATGATAATCCAACAACAAATAGATTTCCACAGGGGAAAGTACACAATAGGGAGTCAACTCTCCCCTGGTAACTGAACTTTGAGGAAACATATTAAATTCTGTGAACAGCATTAAAATAGCAAAAACTTTTTTTTCCAGAACATAGAGATTATAAAGTCTAAATTTATAATGGATAAATCAGTACTATGTAATTGTCCTCAAAATAATATAAATATATTGATTACTGTCACTTCATGGACCTGTGGTCAATGCTCACAGCAGGTCACAAAAATTCATATTAAATGTCAGAATTAAAATTCAGGCATATAATTTTCCCACATAGACTACACAACAAATGACAAAAAAATGTAAGGAGAGCTACACATTTTATGTTCTATGAGATTTTTTTTATGACTTCTGGTTGTTGTCATTAAGATTTTATTTTGTTTCCTCGTAAAGTATAATTGAGGGGAAATTTTAAAGCCAATTTGGTGAGTTCACATGGGGTGCATTAATTCTATTAGTGTTAAAATTATTTTAGTAAAAGGATTTTTCTAACAACCAATTGAAGTGTCTTACACGCCCAATCAATTCTTGCCAATATGATTACTCCACAAAGAAGAAATTATGATTAATTAGAGGAAGCCACTTCAAGGACAATTGGCCCACAGTTCACAACCTGAGAAAAGAGCTGACATGCTCTGTTCCTTTATATTCTCATCATCTATGTTAATTATATGTACTATGAGACTTGAGAAAAGTGCCACTGACATTCAATAATAAGTGTAAAGCAAAAAAAGGCAACATGACTCACACATCAGAAGGAAGAGAGATGTATGTTCTTACGGACTACCGTAAAACATGCTGTTGCAAACTTAAGGGCACGCAATAACCAGGGCAGGTTAAGTTGTTTTCATTAATGCACAGTAGTTTCTGCATTTGAGTACACCTAAAAATAAAATAAATCTTTAAAACCTTGAATTATATTTTCTGTAAGAGTGAGAGACAAAAGGAAAAAGTTGAAAAGATTTAATAAATTTGCAATATGAATTTATCATTAGGTTTGACATTTCAAAATTCTAGTAAAAAACTAACAGCTTAAATTAAAAGGAAAATTTACTAGGAAAACACTACTTAGGAAATCTGTATTAAGCACCAATCCAAAAACTGGGTACTCAGAAAACTTAAGAAGTTGAACCCATGTTCAGGTTATTTACTTTTATTGCAATAAATATTTGATTGTGTTGAAATTATCAAATCACTGATTTTCTTCTTTTAAGTGTGATCTACTGATGTGTTTGTTATTCTATTAGTAATATAATTATGTTTTCCATAATCTCTTTAATTTTATTAATGCATTCTTACTATACAAAAGTATGTTATTTATTTTTGCAAGTTTTACATTTCTATCCATACTTTGATTATATTTTCTCACCATTAATTTTCTAACTCTTAACTGAGAAGCTGAGTTACAATATAAGAGCTCAGTGATTCATTGATTGACTCTAGCTTCTTCCTTTTTTGCTATCTTGATTCTTTCAATTGTTCTTTTATTGTGGGAATGGGTAAAAAGGTAGGGGAGGGGTGGGTTAACCAATTTACGGATGAATATAAAAGCCCTTACAGAACCCACTAGTTAGTAAGTTTATTGAATAGTGAACACACACACACACATATATATAGTGAAGATGTATACATATACATGTGTGTTATTTATATATAATCAAACAATGGTATATTGTATGTATGAGTATGCAATTGTATTCTCAGAAGAATACACCAGGCATGCTCTGAGTTATTGGTCAGAAAGGACTAAGAAGCCCGCAAAGAAACACAAACTATTGTCATGCTTTTATCACCCTATTTTTATACCCTATTGTTTAAGAAACAAGACTACTTTGTTGTAGGGTACAGGCAAATTAGTCTCAAACTGACTATAGAACTTGTTAACTGTTGGCTATGTTTTTCAGTAATAATGGGCTATGAAAACTCCAGGTGCATTGAGTAGATGATTAATCCTGTTTCTAAGTGCTAAAATCCCAACCAAAAAGACAAGATGTGTCCATCGGTGCATTAGTGGTATGAATATTAAGGAATAATCAACCACTTTATGGTAAGATATGAATTCCACAGAAGGGAATTCATTCCTGATATGTAAACCAGGTAAGAAAAGCATTATTTTGCAGATGATATTCCTTAAGGAGGAAATTACAATTATTATTTTGCTAAATGGTCTTGTTGTAAAACTGCCTTAGAATATCTTTATTCCTGTAACCTGGATTCTTCTTTCTGCAGTCCTAACCAGTGTCACAAAATAAGACATTCTTTACTCAATTACTTCCCAAAGCTTAGGGAATATCACAGAGAGAGCTGAAAGAATGGAACAGCCAAAAATGAAAAAGAGCCCCATGAAATTATGACAATGATTTCTTTACTCTTGAACTCATTATATTAGCGATTTTAAGGAATCATGTACTTATTTGGAGACTTTTCTCAGTTCCTTTTAAGTAAAATGAGCATTTATTGACAAATGCTTGCATATGTTATCAATATTCAATTAAGATTTTTTTAATTAGTACTCGATTTAAGTTAAATGTTCTATGATCTTAGTGTTATTTTCACATGGAAGACTCATATTTTCCATGTATGTTAATATATTTTTCTATAAATATTTTACAAGCGAAAAAGATATGAATAAGTGATAGTTATTTTTTCCTATTAGCATTTTTCTTTCCTTGAAAAAAAGTTCTAAAATAAATTTGAAAACAAAATTTCCCAAGAAAAACAGAAAATAAGAAAAAATGAGAATGAGTGTGCAAAGATGAATTAGAATCAAACAGATGCAAAAATGATAATCAAGAATTAGTTTTCTCTTCAAAGAGTAGGAGAAATTTATATGCATTAAACTCCATTTATGTATATGCATAATTTAATAATGTAGCTTTAAAAGTTACTATGGACAGTTTGCACAATAGCTCACATACTTCCCAATTCTCTGGTGCAATATAATTAAAAACATAGTGGTTATTAATCTCAGGAGAATAAAAATAATCCAGTGAGTTTATTCATTAAATGTAATAATCTACTTTAGACACACAATCTTCTCTGAGGGTTCTGAGGGTTTTTCTCTTTTGTGCTAAGGCATCTGTCAAGTGCACAATCTTATTCGTGTTAAAATTTCCCCAGAGTAGACAATGCAATTATACAATATCCTTTGAGAAATAACACCAATTAGAGGGCTACGCACATGAATCATAATATGAAGGAAACTCTGTTAATGTCAAGGTATAATACATGGAGAACTCCTGAGTATTTAAAACAGTCAGGACCTGTTAAGGGGTACATTTCCAGAACCCTCCAAAGCCTGTCAGCCACCACTGGCAGAAATTGTTTGAGGCAATTTTGATTAAACACACAAACAAACAAACAAACAAAAAAAAACAGAACACTGTTCTATAAGTTATGTCAGACTAATGTGCCCAGCTGAATTCATACCTAACTTAGATCACCTGTGATGAATTGAGACCTATACTTATCTTCTTCCTATTGACTTCATGGGAAAAGATGTTTGGGAGCTCAATGTGAGGTAGAACCTGTTGCCACAGCTACCATAATTTTGAGGTAAGAGAATTGGTCATAAATTGATAAATTTTCATTGAAGAAGTACAATGTACTATGTGGTAAGAAACATTAGAAAACCCATTTGAAGTATTTGAAATAGTGAATATCAGGCCCACAAAGAGGTCTCAAGTGAACACATCTGTTTCACACTGGATATGGACATCTCAGTCATTTGGGTGTACCCCCACATGAACACACAGGTTTATTTTGTAAATAGCTTTGCAGGGATATGTCTTTATCAGATCACATTCAAAAATTGATTTAAAACTTACATTTTATATAGACATAGACTCAAAATATGGGCAAGGCCTGAAAGTAACTTTTCTTTACATAACTGAAACATAAGGTTCCGGCAAATTTCTCAACTCTGTTCAAAGGGTGCCTTTGTTAAACAAATAAAATACTGATAGAATTGTCAGTAGGATACTTTAATACAGAGATAGTTGATAGCAATAATAATAGATAACATCTTTTTTCCTTTAGGTGAACTAATAAATATTATTTAAAGTACAGATTTCATACAGGACCGAGCATTGGCACATTTTAGAAGTAAAACTTTTAAAACATATTCTATGTGCTGAAAAATATTTCACGAATTAAAATAAATTTTAGAAATTCAAACACATATATGTTCACTTAAGACTTCAGAATGTCTTCAGAAAGCATCTAGTGTCATCTTTGTGATGGTAGGGTGACATGTCTACTCATGTCAGGTAAGGAGCCAATGATGAACTAAATTTTAAAATCCACTTAGGGCTATCTGTGCTAATCAACAGTGAGAGTTATCTACAAAAGCTTAAGCAATTTATACGAAGCTACATAACGGAAGGAGTCATCTCCTCTGATCCAGCAAATATTAACCACTTAATGTCTCTCTGAGGGTACATGAGGACTCTTGATCAGTTCCTCAGCAGCTTCTGTTTTGCTCCAGTGTCACATGTCACCTGGGAAACACATCAATATATATTTATATGCATGTTCCCCAATATAAAATGTATGTTCCTTAAATATTGATAGAATATCGCAAACAACAAGGCATCACGAAAACTGTGTAAATCAAGTCTGATACCTGTCCCTAGGTAAAGAACCCTATAAAGGATAATTTATGTTTTCTTTAGAATTAATTTCTTAGTTTTCCTGTTTTATTTAAAAATAAAATAAATTTTTTTAAATGAACGAAACGTATTCTCAATTTCCAGAAATACCAGTAATGTGTTATGAAATGTGTCTTATGATTGTCTCTAAACTTGAATTCTGTTTGTTTGTTTGTTTCCTGTATGTTTTGGGAGCTTCACATTTTCTATTAAATGCTAACTATAACAAAAGTACTACTTTTACAGGATCTCTGTTTCTAAGTATAAAGGTAGAAAGCTCAGGACAAATCAAAGGTATAGTTTGAGACTGGACGATTGTTTACAGAGCTCATGATTTCAATTTTTCACAAACAGTTAATAGAATACAGTTTTAGTAAGTTATTAATAATATAGCAAATACAATGATTTAATCTTGTGGTTATGCTGATTCTTACTGATGCCAATGAAATGTCCCTTTAATAACTAAGAATGTTCTTCTTTTAAGTTTTAAATTTGAATGTAACATGCAAGGTTTTAAAGTGAATACATTTTAGTCTGAAACAAAGCTTAAAGCCTAAAACCAAAAGAAAAAAAAAGATGAATAGAATATGAATCTCTCTCTCTCTCCCTCTCTCTCTCTCTCTTTCTGTGTGTGCGTGTGTGTGTGTGTGTGCATGTGTGTGTGTGTTTTCCACATCCATGTATTTATTGTTTCATGATTAGTCACTGTATCAATGCATCATGTTTCCTTTCTTGGTCATATACTTTTGTCTACTACATTTACATTTAAAAACTTATATCTTATTTTCATTAAGTCTTGGAAAACTAAATAAACTTGATTTTCTAAATTTAATGTAAAGTGACTTAGTAGGCATTGCTTAATTCCCTTAAGCAATTCTAAAATAGATGCCATTGTATTATTCACATGCAAGTCACAATTTATTGTAAGAAGCTTCAGTACATCAGACATTTTTGTAAAATTAAATTTCAATTGTATTATGAATTATACCTTTGTTCCTACATACACAATTTTGTATAATGTTGGAAGCAATACAATGCATATAGTATGACTTTAAATAAAGTCTGACAATATTACAGATTTTAGATTTAATTACATATCTCAAACTACAAAATCATTTTATTTACATTTCATGACTGTATGTTACCTGAGAAAGATTTTATTTTACATATATATATATATATATATATATATATATATTTTATCTTTTTATGGTATAACCTTTTTTACATGGCTTTTCAAGTTATACTGTAAGGTTTAGATGTTTAAGAAGATGAACTTTCTCTTGAGCACAGCTGACACTTTTAAAATGCAGTTAATGATTACTTAGTCAAATAGAATTAATGAAGAATCAAGACAGGTGAATCATAACATTAGGACCTAGGCTGCTACAGAGAAATCACTTAGGTCCTTCAGTTCTGGGAAACAATGTTCCATGAAATATAAATGAATATAAACTATGAATTATGGTATTTAAGTAAGGTCATACTTTACTCTTAAAGAATTATTTAATATATTTCTTTATTTTCCATTTTGTATTATTCAGTTTTTCAAATGCAACTACAATATCAAACATATTTTTAAATAACACATAGTTTTATATCCATAAAGTCTGTTCATCACGTTTAATTTTAAAGAGTAACGAATTTTTGCTTCATGGACTACTTAAACTATTGTTACTCCATGACAATATAATTTTCAACATACTTCATCAAAGTATTTGTGGGCAGATGTTTCTGTTCTGCCAGGTCCTGCATCTGTTCAGTCCCAAATGAACACATAGAGGTTTATTATATTAATTATAAACTGCTTGGCCAATGGCTCAGGCTTCTCACTGGCTAGCTCTCTCTTAATTATTAACCAATTTCCATTCATTTGTGTGTCTCCACATAGTCTTGGCTTGCTGGAATTCCTGGGCCTCTTTCTTTCTAGGCAGCTACATGGCATTTCCTTTTAGACTTACTCTCCGTGTTCCTCTTCCCCGCATTCTCTTAGTCTAGTATCCCCACCTATATATACTTCATGCCTAGCTACATCCTTCCTGCCCAATGGCCAAAACAAGCTTTATTTATCAACTAATAAGAAAAACATATATTCACAACATACAGAAGGACATCGCCCATCAAACATTGAAGGACTTTAAGCAGCTTTAAATTAAAAAGTTATTATCTTTGCCCTAGCAATATATATGCACATGCATAGTAGTACTGATTTTATATTCCTGGATATGAGAGCGAATGTCTTAACATACATCATGAGGATTGTTTTAGAATTGATATGTGATTGTTTAAAAAAAAAATGATATGTGGCCAGGAATCAGTGGCTCACACCTTCAATCCCAGCACTTGGGAGGCAGAGGCAGGTGGATCTCTGTGAGTTTGAGGCCAGCCTGATCTAGAGAGACAGTTCTAGAACAGGCTTCAAAGCAATACAGAGAAACTTTGTCTCAAAAAAAACAAACCAACAAAAGTGATTACTTAAAGTTTCAGTTTTCATGAATGATTTTCATGTATGTGTGTGTTTAACATGATTTTATATATTCAACATCTTTTAATATATTCAATAGAGCATAATAAATACTCATATCAGTAACGACGGTAGAGAAGTTTCATTTACAGTTGTAAGTCTTTGGAAATTCTTCAGGAATATAGACTTCATAGATTCATTCTTGTGCCAACAAAATGAAACAGATAAAATTTTAGCGTATGGACCCACAAAAAGGAGTGAAATGTTCTGGACATGAACTATAGATGAGCATGGATTTCATATAAATGTTAACATAAGATTATACCTTTTAATATTATAATTGTCTGCACCATTAAAAAAAGATGAAAAAATTTTAGAAAGAAATATGTCAATTCAATTTTCTTATTTTTATAAAACAGGATTATAACATCAGAGGTGTACACATTTGTTTTAGAAATAAAATAATTTGTGTCTTAGCCACACCTGAGGCCCTTCCCATCTATCACCAAGATCTCCATCTCATGTCACACTTTACTTGATTTCCATTTTATTTATTTATATATTTAAATCCAATGCATCCTATTACTGCTAGCACATGTATGCACAGGTCATGAGAACACATCAGAGTTCACACCCCTATATAAAGGAGAGGACATTATGCAATGCATTGTGTAGCTTGGGTTGTCTGCTTTCACAGATAAAATTTATATTTCTTTTCACAGGGAGGAAACGGCAATATCTTAATGTGTTTTTAATAAAGCACAGATATATCACCTTTCTATAAGCTTTTATTATCATAAATATAGGCTATTTTTTCTACTTTTGACAGGAAAATAGGAAGTGAGATCCAGAATCTCAAATTCTGATAATATCAGTCTACCTAATACTAGCAGACTTAAGGCATTGGCCAGAATCTAAGACATAAGAGGGAAAACAGAGTTAAGTTTTCTGGACCCAGAAGATGGACAGTTTTAGCACTGAGAATCTGTAAGTCATTTCATAAAGGAAGGATATTTTGAGATTTAATAGTATGGATGTCATTTTCATATTTTAAGATGTTTTCAGTAATAATGCATTTCTTGAAAATATATTTGTTTGTGACACATTTTTCTGTCTATGTGTTTCTCAGGCACATTTAGAGTCATTCCTAAGGGAAATTCTCAAACCAAAAAAAAAAAAAAAATTTAAAAATTGATTGTGTAAAATTGCAAATTTATAAATTTTACTATTTTCACATATTTTAAAATTATTTGCAATACCTCAGATGGAGATAATAGTTTTAATTCCATATAATTTATATGTCAAAATATTGCACAGACTAGCTTAACTTATTATTTTCCACTATTTCCTCTTCAAACTCATTGATGGACAATGAAGCATCAATTAAATGAAACATTACAAGAAATAAAACATGAGGATTTTGGATAATGAAATATAGGTGTGAAGGTGAATGAGTAGACCAGAAACACCTGATGTATTTTTGGGAAAGAAGCCACTAAGTAAGGTAACTTAGGTTGAAAGACATAGGAATTAAGCTTAAACAGTCTATGTGTCATAGAATGAAAATCAAAGCTGTGACTATAAATACTCTGTCTTCTACTTCCCTCCTTTCACCATATTTTATAGAAAAACCTTAGAGCTAAACGCAGAGCCTAAGCTTGTGCCAAAGCAGACCAAACAGAGAGCCCACCTCATTCTGTTCTACAGTAAAAATATTGATTATGGCCAGATTTATTGACACCACGATGGACTTACAAACTAATAAATATAGCAGAATTTGCCAACATTAAAGACAAGCACTGATCAACTTACCATTTATATGATTCTAAGTTTTCTGCTCTATTCTGGTTCCAGGATCTGGATAGTGATGAGCAGACATTTTACTTCATGTGGATAAGGGATTCACCCATTTTGTTATACATACTCATCCTGGAAGACTTGCTTCTCATTAAAGAGGGCTACTGTCCACTCTGCAAGATGGCTCAGCAACTAAGGGCTTACTGTGTAAGCCTGATGATATGAGTTCAATCCTTGTAATCCAGGCAATGATTTAAGAAGAAAAAAAGTCACAAAATTGTATTCTGACTTCTACATATGTGGTGTGTCACATGCAGTACACACTCATACATCATACTTCAAATACACACACACACACACGTATGTATATAAAATAGTGCCACTTTCCATAATTGCTGTGTCTGATTAGAGGGGATTATTTTACATTAAACTCTCCTCTGCCAAATTAACGTCAGTTTATTCCCAAATATTTTGCAATGATCCCTTTTCTTCATCCACAAGTTTCTGGTTTCCTCAGCAGAATCATACCTAGGTTCATTGTCTGGTTCACTGCTTTTCTCCTTTTCTTTCCTTCCATGCCACTGGAACAAAAATATGTTTCTAAACTTGAAACTGGATCAAATGACATTTCTCTTGTGCCGTGTCCCTGAATAGGATGCTCCATGAGAGATGCTGTAAATACTGACTCTAAATTTGCACTGCTGTCATTGGCTATGTGAGCTTCAGTGACTTAAGGACAGCATTGCATTGATAGGTGGATTTTAGTTTTATATATATATGTGTGTGTGTGTGTGTGTGTGTGTACGTGTCATATTTTTTCAAAAATTCGCACACCCCCCTAATTTTAAGTCTTCAACTGTAATACATTAAAATGTTGTTCATTTCTAATATTCCTTGCTGTGGTTTATTATGGAAGAAAAAGAAGGAATAAATAAAATCAACTTAGTATATTTTCTTTCTCTCAGACTAACAGAGACCCAAGTAAGTTATAAACAATATATATATATATATATTACTAGACATTGGTGAATTTGAACAGAACATCAGAGAAAAGTAAGAATCCATACAACCCTGGTGTAGCCGTGGCTGGCCTGTAATGCCTTCTGGAGACAATATTGGACTCAGCTTCACAGAGAACCACTTACTTCTGCCTCCTGAATTCTGGAATTAGAGCCACATATCATTATGATTATGCCTGGCAAATGTATATTTTCAAATGTAAAGTGTTATAGCTTTAAAATGATTTCAAGAATACCTACAGTTGCCTTTTTTATGAATAATTGCAATGAGTGAAGCAGTAACTTATGGAAATATCACTTGATAGATACTATATGGATACACATGAACAGTCATCTAGCATCAGTTAATGATATTATAGTAGTTTACGTAACAATTAAATGACAGAGCATATTTAAGTCTACATAGACTTGACACCAAAGTTCTTACAGTTATAGTCTTGAACAAAATAAAACAAAGTTTTACAAGAATTTATATCTTTCAATGAAATACATTAAGCTATCCTTTCATTGTTTTATTAAGAAGAATTCCTAACACACTTAGAGGACTATGGGGCAAATTGTGAATCATCCAAGTAAAATGAATGGCTCATTAGGATTTTCATTTTTGTACATTTCAGATGCAGCTGAATTCTTGGGAGCCTCTTCACTATCAATAGGAATTATTGTTTAGAACACCAGAATGTTACATAGCCTGCCCTCGACCTGGCACATTTGCACATTAATTGTAGCTGTTTGCTAAGATATGAAAGAACATCTGTGAAATAGAAACTGAAGGCTGTAAATATGCACCACCAAAAATGGAACAGTCAGGAGATATTTAAGTGGGTATTTCTTGTACAAGTGTGTCCCAAGACTTAACTAGCAGTTCTCATCCTGTGCATTGTGACCTTTGGGAGTCGTACAACTCATTTGACACAGTCCACTAAGAGCATTAGAAAACACAGATATTTACCTTACAATGCACAGCTGTAGAAAAATTAAACTTCTAAAGTAGCAATGAAAATAATTTTATTGTTGGGGCTCACTACAACAAGAGAAACTTTATTAAAATGTCATAGCTCTAGGAAGTTTGAGACCATTGTCTTAAATGGAAATATTTCTAAATAAGTAAAATGTTCTACTAGATGATTCAGGTAAGTTATTTCAAATGTATATTATGATTAGTAGTGCATTCTGGACTCTTTTTTTTTTTTTTTTTTTTTTTTTGACAAATAGAAGTGCTCCCTAGCTTGAATAGTAAATTATTTGTATACATAGAATTGCTAATTGTGCAACTCTACTATACAAATGAGGCTAACAAGGCCATTTAGAACTATGGAGCAAATGATGGTATGATGGTATATATCCAAGTTTGAAGAGCCGTTCAGTCAGCTAAGGCATTCTAGTAATTGAATGGAAGCATGTACGGTGGTACCCTTCAACCTCCTCCATGACTGCATCAGCACACTGAGTGGTGGACTTTCTGATTTCGCTTTCTTATTTGAAGAAATAAACTTAGATTTAAGTGCTGGTTAGACCTATTCCTTGACATTGTTGTGATAAAAATATCAAATTCATATATAGACAATATCCTTTGTAGTATCATGAAGGGGTAGTTCACAGTACCTAGAAGGCACTAAAGTACATTTAATATAACATATAAGAAACTAAGTGTTAGCATTTATATTCTGAGGGATTTTATGATTCCCTACAACAGATAATTCATATGAAATGATACTATCATTGAAATAATTTCTCAAGATAATTTCAACACTTTAAAAATCTCATTTTCTTACAAAAACTATGTAGAGACTGCATGGGAGAAAATCATGTTGTCACTGTTAACCCACAGCAAACTTTCTGAAAAGAATAAGGAAATGTCTTATCCAATTTGGCATCCCATCTTATTTAGCTGTGCCAATTCTAAAATTGGATTTCCATCTTAAAATGAAAAAAAATATTTTCCTATTTGGTATTAAAATTAGTAATTTGAAGGTTTTGGAGGCCATGAAGCAATTTAAAAGATAAGTTCCATAAATGAAAACGGTGATGTAGTTGGATAAGTGTATAGCCATCCACATTAGGTTTCTCAAAATTGAAAATATGTTTGAAGACATAAATACGGGGAACTTGCTAAACGTTCATTCTGTTGCTCCAACTTCAGATGTGTTTTAAATAAAACCAAAATGACAAAAAGAATGGAACTATAGAATAAATGTGTTTAGCCAGTTTTCTCGGACTACCAGCCCATAAATCATGACCCAGAGACTTATTAATTATTGCTGCTGAGCCTTAACTTAGGTTTGTTTCTAGCAAGCGCTTATTTTTATTTTTAACCTTAAATCAACCCTATTTACCTATATCCCATGCTGAGGCTTATTTATCTCATCCACATACCTTCCATTGTATTTTCCTGTTTCCTCAGTCTCTGACTGAGTCTGGCCACTGGCTGGCTGGGCATTATATTGTCTAAACTTCTTTCTGTTGTCTGAGGACAATGGCCTCTTTAGGGGACCCTGAGAAAATTGAGATAATGGTTAACCTTGGAACAGCAGTTGCAACATTTGTTGAGGAGGTCTCCCCAATCAAACCTGATCTCTATTAACCTTGAAGGAATCCAGAGGCTTTAATTTTCTGTAGAAACAAAAGTATAACCTCTCCCCCAAACAATTTTCTGAATTCCATTTTAAATTTAAGATACTCCTAAACTATCTATGCTGGTTTCATTCAGCAGTCTTTTGCAATCCAATGTCTCTCAGCAGCTGTTATTCATTCATTAGCATTCAAAAAAATTCAAGGTCTATACAATACAGTATAGAATCCAGACTTCCAATGTATACCCATCTTGATGTGATTTTTTTTCCTTCTCTTTATATTACCTTACTCTCTCTTTAAAGATTTTACTTTATTGTTTTTAAGCTTCATTTTTCTCTGTGATTGTCTATACCCATTATCTTTATGTGCCTAAGCATATTTGCAAACATATTGTAACCTATTTAGAGGTCCTCGCCCACCTCCAGGATCTGCTTGCTGAGCACCTGTAGCATTCTCTGACTACAAGAGCCCAAACTTAAATTCCTACCCGCAATTGGCCACATGCCACTAGAGAATTTGAGGTCTGAGCTTCATGGAGGAATGAGATCTGCACTGTTCAAGGAGCTGTATTTAACTGGGAGTTGGATTTAACCACCCAGCTCTAAGGAGATGGTGCTTGCACTTTAACAGGTGATTTTTATTTAGCTTGTTGTTTCTACTTAATGTGTTAACTACTCAAGGGCACACTATGGCAGAGCTGAGTGACTAGGAACTCTTCTTTTTCTTTATTTCTCTTTCTGTTCTTTCTTTTATTATTTTTTAGGCTTTATCAGCTCTTACGTAGAAATCCATGGCCCATATTGGGCATGAACTGTAGCAGGATTTCTTGGACCACCAGACCTCAAATTATAACATGAAGACTTGCTATTAATTATGAATGCTCAGCCTTAGCTTAGGCTTCTTTCTAACTAGCTTTTGTTTATTAATTTTTGCCTTAAATTAATCTGTTTCTATTAACCTATGTGTTTGCCTGAAGCACATTTACCTTATCTCCATATACTCCATTGTATTTTCCTGCTTCCTCCATGTCTACTTGGCTGACTCCCAGTTGGGTGAGCCCAATTCTTTCTCTGACCACTGGCTCTGCCTAATCTTCTTTTGCCTATCTCTTAGCCATTCAGCTTTTTATTAAACCAATCAGGTTATTTAGTCAAGAAAGGTATATATTTGTATAATATTTGAACAAATATTGTGTTACACAACATTTAGGTTATATATCTTTCAAAAATAATTAGACTTATAAAGCTTATCAATAATTATATACATATTTTCTGACAAATAAATTTAACATTTTCTAATACAATGATAAAGCAAAGATTACATTTGACATTTGCTGCCTATCTTGTCTGTGTGGTCACAAACACATGAGTATTATTTCATTTTTTTTAATCAAAAAAGTAGTGTTTTAGATTATAAAATCAGTGAATATCTACATACTATAAAGAGATAAATTATACAGTCTCCTATATGTATAATTTGTATGACTCATTTTATATTTGATTACAAGCACATTTCTCAGTATTTAAATCAGACCTAGTGTAAGCTACACTATCTCATATTTCATTGTCCTTTCATTTACTTTTAAATAAAGCTGGGTTTTCCTTAATCAAATTGTCAATTTATATTTCTGAATTTTTATAAGTATTTACAAAAACAGAGTCATGTACAATTTACAAGATAATATGGGAAGGAGATGTTAAAACAGTTGTTCCTCTTTCGATTTCATTGTCTCTGATTTCTCCTCTGTAGATTTTATCACATGTCAACTTTCACTTTAAATAATGCTTTTAGCCTAGACATATCTTTTTCATCCTTTGCTTTGTTTCATGCCAGGCTATACATTTTATTTTTCTTGGTTTCACCCTCTCCATCTGCCCATCGCTCCTTCTTTGGTATATTAGTTGTTTTTTTTTTTTTTTTTTTTGTTTTTTTGCTTTTAATTTTTTATTCTTTTTTGTTTTGTTTGTTTGTTTGTTTTTTGGTTTTATTTTTTGGAGACAGGGTTTCACTGCTTTGCTTTGGAGCCTCTCTATCCTGGAACCAGCTCTGTAGACTGGGCTGGCCTTGAATTCACAGAGATCTGCCTGCCTCTGTCTCTGCATTGTTAGGATTAAAAATTAAAAGTGCACCACCAATCCCTATCCCTGGATCTTTTTTTTTTTTTTTTTTTTTTTTTTTTTAATTCTAGGGTTTCTTTTTAATTTCTTAGTTTTTTAAACAATCTTATTTTACATACCAATCCCAGGTCCTTCTCCCTTCTTTTGTCTTCCTACTCCCCCACCCCAACATCTCCCCATCCTATCCTCCATCCATTCCTCATAGGGAATGAGGCCTCCCATGGGTAAATCATCAAAGTCTTTTGTTGCAGTTGGCTGCAGTAGCCCCAACTTGTGGTACTTATTATCTGTGGTAGGCTGTCTTTGTCTGACTTCAGTAGGACCCAGCCAACTTGCTTGGTTTTTACCTGAGTGGGGGAGAATGGCTTGAGAAATGGCAGGTAGTAAAGATACTAAGAAAGAAACAGATATTCAGTTATTGTACAGAATTGTTTTGTATCCTGGATTTCTTATTATTCCGTATGAAATTGAGTATTGTTCTTTGGAAGTCTTTGAAAAATTGTGCTAGGATTTTGATGGGAGTTGCATTGGATCTGTATATTGTTTTTGGTAAGATTCCGTTTTTGCTATGTTGGTCCTACATATCCAAGAGCATGGGATATCTTTCCATTTTCTGATATCTTATTTAATATACTCTGGTTTTTCTTCAGATCATATACATCTTTCACCTTTTAACTTCTTTCTTTAAAGACTTGTGGATCATGGAGTAGGCTACTTCTTGGTATTAGTTTGGGACATGGATGGTATCTGGGTTGAGAAGAAAGATAAATAGGCTGAACAATATCTCAGTGATTTGCTGTATTTTTTTTATTTAGCTTCATATTTCAATTGAAACTACTGATTCAAAAGTTACTGTTCTGGCAGTGTTCTATTAGTTTATTCAACTAAAAGATTATTTACCAAACTTAATTTTCTTTGTCATTGTGTTTGTATTAATTCTAATTTATTGATTAGTGGTTTGATGTTTCCTATTTCTATAAGAAAATAAAAGAATATAGATACAATTTTGAACATCAAGAGGAATCTTATATTCTATCACACTGATTGCTATGCATTAATATATTGGGTTAACCTAAAAAAGGTCATCTTTTCAACGCATTGCAAAGAATGGTGTGAAGAATATAAACAATAACAAAGGGTATGTAGAAAGCCATCCTGAATAGTGAGAAAACATCAAAAGAGGCAGAAAGTTTTACAGTCTTGGCTACCAGATATAGGAGCAGAGACCTGGTCTCCATTGGCTATGGTGATGTAGAGTCAATTGCACAGTTTTACAACTGCTTTTTCTGAATTTTTCTTCAGCATGCAAATGTGCCCACTCTAGACTATAAAAAAAAAAAAAATCACACTGCATCAGCATGAATGATCTATGTGTAAGACAGAAGATGTGCTTATTTCCTGTCAGAAGTTAATTTGTATTTCTGGTGAAAAGCTACTCATCCTGTGGGTTGCAAATCGGCTATTTTGTCACCCTTTAGCATAAACACTTGACCTTTAAAAATCTAGTTGTTTTGCATAAAATCCCAGATGTGCATAAGTTTAGAACCAACGTTGAGTATTTTGTATTGCCAGTTCACTAATTAAATTCCTGCATATAACCTTTTCCTTCCTGAAATACAACATTTAGTAAGATATTTTATAATTATGCAAACAATGTTTAGTATACATTGCATTGTAATTAGTTTGGTGGAGAGTATAATTTAGAATTAATTAAATCTATAAAAAACTGTAGTATAGTACAGATTAAGGGATACCATTCTGTAACAATAAAGTTACTGTTTACATTTTCAATTCGAACTGAAGTTGTTTGTGTTTTGGGTGATGAATTTTAAACACTTAAAGGATAAAGACTATACTTTTATCTGTGGGTATAAGAACAAGTGAGTACAAATTGTCATTGGGGATTTTGATGCTTTAGTAAAGTAGTGGTTGTGAATTCCCTTCAATAACTGTGACTTCACTGGCACTAAGTAGTTAGCTAAGTTTCTAGTACTAGCTATGGTCTCTGTCCTGTTCAGTGGGTCTTAAGCTTAGGATGCTTCAACCCTACACAAAAAATCTGCAGACACCTTAAAGAAACTGGGAATTGAGAAGTGACCTTCCCAGGGAAGATCACACCAATTAGTTGTACAAAACCAAGCAGTCAGCCATTGAAAAATTACATACATACACTGATAGAGACATTTCCTTCCAGAGGTCATGAAAGGGACAGTCATTTCAATACTGAGAACTGAGGCATGACCAGAAAATAAATCCTTTACAGATGTAAAATATGCATATATTACATCTGTGATTAAGGTACTTTGTTTGCTTACTAGGGTATGTCACTTTTTTTTAAACTATGGGTAGAATACATGCTGCTATAGAAGTACTGCTTGAATATACAAATAATAACCATATTATGATGAACTTCTAAGTTGTCACAGCTCACTGCTTCACAAACAACTTCTTATTGGGCATTTCAAAAATATTCCCTAATAAAATTATTTATTATCCCTCTCCCTGGATTCATCGATAAAATCTGCTCATGCAGCCGTGTGGGTATTTACACAGTTCAATGCAGGGAATTAAAAATTATAATATGATAGAGATTAATTATACACTTAACTCCATTTATTTTCATCATAACTTTTAGAACTATGCGCCATAGATGAATGATGACTCTTATATGTGGGTAAAATTCAAACTGTTTGTATCCACAAACCATGGTGTTTGCAAAAATCAGGATCAAGTCTCAACATATTGCATTTAATGACACCAATTAGAGTTCACAATTAGTTACCAATTGTATGTAGCTATTGCACAAATAACAGAATTTCATTTTTAACTATCATTCCAATATATGCTGTTCGTTTTTTTTTGTATTTCCTTTACCTCTAATTTCACCGATTTCTTCTCACCTGTCTGTGTTTTGTAGCCATAAAGGTTTTACGTTCTTAAAAATCTACTTAATGGACATATATTGGCATCTATAAGTCAGCTCCTAGCAAGTACTGCTAAGAAACTAGCTTAATTAAATTAATTAGTTAATTCTGGGTTTTTCGAGACACTTGGCTGTCCTGGAACTGCTCTGAAGACAATGCTGGCTGGGAAATCAGATCCACCTGACTCTGCCTCCCAAATGCTAAGATTAAAGTGGTGTGTCAGCACCACCTGGGGAATACTAGCTTTAGTAATATTGTGGCTTTTGAAAAATGTATTGAAAACAAGATGGAAAAAAGACAGATTTCCTCATGAGCTCATTATGGCTGAATGTAAACGTAACATTTGCATGCACTATGAGAAGATCGGAGGCACTATCCATCATAAAATGTGTGGCTATATCCAGGAACAGCTCAGAATAGGAACATTGCATGACTATGAGGGTAAGGGAATAAAGCAGATATTTAAGGGTTCCATTTTCTGTTATTTGTTATCAAAATTATAATGGCTTGAGATGTTCTGTTCCACTAGAGATGGAGGTGGAAACCATAGTAACATCCGGTCTATCAAATTTAAAATTTTATAACTAGATTGAATACTGTTTAACAAAATAGATTAAGAAGAAAACACAGTACTAGTTTTTGCAGTTTAATTTCTTTATTTATTATGGATTTCTAGTTGTATAGATTAACAAATTTAACTTAAACAGTCAGTATAAGGATCATAAAATTTACTTTCTGTTTTCTTGCCATCACACTAAAGGCATTTTACCATGTTTCTTTAGCAGATGGTTTCATAACCAGTTGTAAGTCACCGCATATTCTAAAAGTATCAACAGCAAAGTAATACAATAATTTATATGTTTTGTATTTTATTTTATCAGTAAATGTATGTGTGTGTTCGTGTAAATATATTCACTTGAGTTAAGGTGCCTGATATGTGTAATAGCAGCACATACTTAAATTACAAATCCATATTTCCAGAGGATAATATAATTAAATATATACATACATATAATATATATGATAATTAATATATTTTATATTTAATACTATATATAATTATATGGTATTAAAATATTTACTTCATATCAATTTCCTACATCAATGTGTAGAGCATCACAATTTTAAAACTGTCATAACAGAGGTATAAAACAATATAATAATTTTATTATGATTTATTTTATGGTTTACAGTATTCAGTATACAAAATTTATTTACCCAGACTATTTTTAAAAATATTTAGAATAAAAATATGCCACTAATAATTTATTTTTCATTGAGCTTATATTATTGGTGATGGCCATAGTAAATGTCAATTCATACAGGAAAATTTTATAAACTCTGTGCAGGATCATTCCTTGGGAAAAGAAATTGGATTACTTAAGTGGAGCAATGGAGATGACCCACAGCCTATAAGCATACTTTACAATCAGTTTCCAGACTGTAGAGCAATGTGAGCAGCTTCTTAAAGCCCCTACTGCCTTGACTGGCCTGTTATAATAAACTATACTTTGACATATATGCAAAACCAAACATTCACTCTAAATTGCATTTTATGAGTATTTTATCCCAACAATAGGAAAATAAACTAAGCAAAAATTAAATAAAAAATAAAGCAAAATTATGTTATACCTCCTTTTGTATGAATAAGGTAATGTTCATTGTATGGTTCACTTTATCATTATAGGTAGTGCCTTCATCAATGTTTCAATGAATTCTTTACATAGTTTGATATATGGGCGCCTATAAATATCATTCCGTACAACAGCTAGTAGTGCAACTATCCTCTACATGGATTTGCAAGGGTATAAAGACTTTATTTCCACGACTAGATTGATGGGGATTTAAGTCATCAAAATTATCGGTAGTGAAAACAAAATGTAGGCAGCAGGATGATTGTGTACTGGTAACTCTAAACACATTTACTTTTAAAAACCAACATTTGTTTGGAGAAACAACCCAAACACCTAAATCATACTGTGGAATTGTAAAGTTTAGGACACTTGAGAAGAAATTGTTTCATGTCCAAATAAAACAAGGAGTCAGTAATGCATAAATGCTGATAGATTTATTTAAAGCTCCCAAGTGTAGAGCAATAAAATGTTAAGTTGAAATGCTGATTCTAGAATTTAATATTGAAATAAGGAGATGTCTGAATGGAAATGCACTGTCAGTGTACTCTTTTGTTAATATTTATGATTGCTAGCAGTGTTACTAAAATTCTAGTATATCGTGCAGTCCCAGAAACTATGGGATACTGCAATAGTTTGTACACAAATGTAGACTACTTTTCCCAATCAAAGTTTTCTACTATGTAATCAATAAGCTGCTTTTTACCTCAGTTCTCCCTCCCTCCTGTCCTCCCAACTCCCGTTACCCCCACAGATCAACCCCTTGTCCACTCCTCCTATATGGGGAGTGGATCCCATGCAGAATCAACAAAGTCTAGTAAATTAAGTTGGGTCAAGAACAAGCCTGTCCCCCGTGCATTAAGACTGAAATGGCATCCCACCCCAGGGAAAGGGATCGAACAACCTAGCTCTTGTACCAGGTCATACTGTCAGGGTTTCCTCAGATAACTCAAGTTTCACAACTGTCTTCCATATACAGAGGGCCTAGTTTGGTTCTCTGGAGTCTCAACAGTTGTAGGTCTCTCTCTACAGATATCTTCATCATGACTTTGACCTCACTTGCTCATATATTTCCTCTTCCCTCTCTTTGACTGGATGCCAGGAGCTCAGACTATTGCTTGGTTTTGGATCTCTACATCTGGTTCCTCCAATTACAGGATGATGGTTCCATGATGATAGTTAGGGTTTCGCCAATCTGATTACAGGGGTAGGCCAGTTCGAGCATCCTCTCCACTAGTCTTAGGAGACTTAGCTGGGGTAATCTTGTGGATGCTCGAGAATTTCCTTAGCACCATGTTTCTCACTGACCTGATAGTTGTTCTCTCTATCAAGATATGTCTTTCTGTGCTCTTATAAAACATCCCTCACCCCCTCAACCATCCCATTCTCTCATGTTCTCATTCCACATTCCCTCCTGTTCACTGCTCCCTACCCCCAGTTTACCCAAGATATGTCACCTAATTTTCATTTCCGGGACAATCTATGCTAACCTCTTAGAGTCCACCTCATTACCTAACTTATCTGGAGCTATGGATTGTAGTCTGGTTATCTTTTATTTTACATCTAATATCCACATATGATATCCATATAAATACTATGTATGTCTTTCTGAGTCTGGGTTATTTTATTCAGGTTGGTTTTTTGTTTTGTTTTGTTTTTCAAATTCCATCAATTTGCCTGCAAATTTCGTTTGTTTCCCTTTATAGCTGAGTAATACTACATTATGCAAATGTACCACATTTTCTTTACCCATTCTTTGTTTGAGGGGCATCTAGGTTGTTATCAAGTTCTGACAATTACAGAAATAGAAGCAGTCATTAAAAAGTCCCCCCCCAATAAAAAAGCCCAGAATCGGATGTCTTCAGCACAGAGTTCTACCAGAATTCTAACACCCATACTCCGAAACTGTTCCACACAAGAGAAACAGAAGAAACATTGCCAAACTCCTTTTATGAGGCTACCATAATAGTGATACCCAAACCATACAATGATGCAACAAAGAAAGAGAAGTACAGGCTGATCTCCTTCATGAACATTGATGCAAAAATACTTAATAAAATACTGGCAAACTGAATCCAAGAACACATTTAAAAAATGATCTACCATTACCAAGTTGGCTTCATCCCAGAGATGCAGAGTTGTATCAACCTACAGAAATCTGTCAATGTAATCCTCCATATAAACAAAATGAAAGAAAAATAAATGAGCATCTCCTAAGATGCTGAAAAACCCTTCAACGAAATCCAACACCCCTTCATAATAAAGGTCTTGGAAAGTTGGAAATTGGCATTCTGCTGACCCTGCCCCCTAACAATGCATGGGACATTAATGCCTAGAGTTATGAGTTATGGGGCTGTGTAAGGACTCAGTATGCATGTGCAAGCTTGCCCCTTTTAAGCAAGTGCTCCTCTCTCTGTCTCTCTGTCTCTGTCTCTGTATCTCTCTTATTTTCTGTTCCCAGTGTCTCTATGTCTCTTTACCTCTCCCCTCACTCCCCTTCTAAATAAACTTCTCATTCAAGCTCTGTCTGCCTGTTGTATTGACTTCCACATCATAGGACATCATTGAGGAATAATGATAGGAATGAAGCAGGAACACGGAGGTAGAAAGAACACAAATACTTGCTTTGTTCTTTGTGGTTTGCTCAGCTATCTTTCTTACAAACCTAGGACTACCTGCCCAGGATTGATATTGACTACAGTGAGCCAAGCACATCTGTATCAAATATCAATTAACCAAATGCTTCTCAGACATGACCACAGACCAATTCAATAGAGACAATTCCTTAATTGAGGTCCCCTTGTCCTAGGTGACTCTGGTCTGTGTCCAATTGAAAAAATGTAACCAGGAAATTCAGCATACTTAATTGTTGTTTAATAGACAACACAGTCCAGTGACTTCTAGGGTTTTTTCTATTTAGAGAATTTGTTTGAATTTTTCTATAGAAAATTGGGTTAACATTTTTTTTTAATAAAAGGCAATTATCACATAAAATTCACAACACTTTGTTTTAGGCAAAATACTGATGATTGTTTGTTTTGCATGGAAGTCACTCTGAAGATCCTATGGAACCCTGTTGTCTTGAGTGGGCATTCTTAAGAAGAACCATATAATGTTTTCTTTCCGGTCACTCATAGCTTCTTTATGATACTGGCAGGGTTTGTTTTTCTCTCTGGCCCTGTAAGAGATTATAACGTCATGAGCCTTTCATAGCTGAGATGTCAAGAGACATCCTCTCACATTCTAGAGTAATTGCCCATTCAAATACATTCACATGCTCATTCAAAAATCTGCAGCTGCAGGCATTCACTCAGTTATCTTAAGCTGGTCTTTCTGAAATACAAGGAAGGGGCATAGCACACATGCTTGGACACTATTTTCAACTCTTACACTTGCCAAAGAACATGTGTAGAGGTCAGAAGGCCTCACTTTCCACTATGTTTAAGATGAAGGCAATATTTGCAGTTCACCACTGTGTATACCTGACTGGGTGGCCCATGAGCATATGTGGATACTCCTGTGTCTTACCTTGTGACTGACATATTGAAAAATACAGATGTACACTACAGCTGACTTATTAGTGCTAAGGATAAAATCTCAGCTCCTCAAACTTGCAAAACAAGCTGTTTATCCATTGTTATGATAAAGTTTTAGGGGTTCCTTGCAGGAGGCACCATGGTGGATTCCACAGCAGGCAAGGGTGACTGAGGTGGGGATAAACACATCAGGCAGACAGAGCTTAATTGAGAAGTTTAATTAGAAAAGGGAAGGAGTGAAAAGGAAAGAGAAAAGAGGTAAAGAGATGCAGAGAGAGGACACAAGAAAAGAGGGTCACAGAAAAAGCCCTGTCTGTCCCAGGCGAACGGTAGAGATTAGGAAGAGAGCTAGAGAAGACCAGAAAGAGAGCTTAAGAGGGTGGGGTCTGTCTTTTATAAGTTGTCCTTTGTATCTGCATGCAGACTAGTACTCATGGAACCCTGGGCTGACCAGAGTACTGCCTGAGTGCATTCTTCCAGTTGACAGGGGCAGGCCAACATAATGCCAGGATCCTTACACCCATTGAGGGAATTCCCAAACCAAATTATAGTACATGATACAAAAGCATTTATGTAATTTTGATAAATTTTAAATTCATTCCAAAATTGCATTAGGATAGTATATTACTTTATTAGTTTTATATTTTATTAGTTTTATTATTTTATATTCAAGGATGGAGATTCATGATGGTCATTGCATTGTCTTTCGTTACTGTCAGTACAGTATCTTTTGTTACAGTGATACTCACCGATAATAAAATAATAAAAAGCCAAGGCAAAATGAAATAGATGGTTAATTCCCTAAAACAATTGCATACAGTGTACCAGCAATTAATAATAATCAGGAAAACTCTAGTCTAAGAACAAATTATGGTCTGTAGAATCCTGAAGCTATGTCATTATTATTTTTCTCCTGCTTTATTATTGATTTCCTTTACAAGATTACATTATTTCCAAGTAAAGTGACATAACACTCATCAAATTTGAATGGTAACCTAAAATATTTAAAGATATTGGTAATTTACATGCATTAATTTTGTATATGTTTGTGCATAATGTTTCATATAAGAGTCTTACCCTCATCAAAATTCTTGTTATTTTAAGTAAAAAAGAAAATTTCTTGACCTGTTTAAAGGGAGTAAAAACAGTTTTCATGAAATGAGTTTGTGCTTTTGAAAGCACAGATTGAATATGGTTGACATTTAGGAATAAAAGTGATTATAATGGGTTAAAATTTTTACTTTATTATTTCTTTAAAGTAATCCATAATAGTACTGGCTTGCAAATCAGAGTTTATCATGCAGCCAAATCTGTATTTTAACTGCAAATTGTCTTCTCTTCTCACCTTCCCATATTATATTTATGAGCATCAGTCAGCTTACCCGGCAATATAATTTTTAACATATTCTATTTTTCTATGATACATAACTTTATATTAGTTGAGATTATTACTGTAGACATGACAAAGTCTGAGAAAATATTTCATTAACATTATCAGATTCTGCAAATTCCAAAAATGCAGACTTGTTAAATAATTAAGATTTTATAATGACCTAGAGTAGAAATGTAATTTCCATTGTGCTGTTGTGTAGACTCTCCATTGCCTTCTCATACTTCTGCTATCAACCATTGTGAATGGCCTCTTCCATCTTTTTGCTGCTAAAACTTTTTTCTACTATTTTTTTTCTATTTCTGTGCTTAGATTTGGTTTTAAGTAAGACACATTATCCTGAATTTTGATTCTCTTTATGTGTAACTTGTCTTCCCTGGTAATCAGCTACTTTTTGCCTTTGTAAAATACAAAGGATGTTTGTTTTCTCAGGGTTTATAAAAATACTGAAGAAATAATCTTTTATCCTTCACACATTTGTTAATATGGATGACCTATTATGTGATGTTTGAGGATTATATTTCATGTTGTTTAGTAATTGCTGTCAAAATTACTTAAAAGTCTGTGCAACAAACAAAATCTTGCTATTTAAGAGAGAGTCACATTTGTATATAAATATAAAATGCCTCACATTATGTGTAAATTTTTTGTTTGTTTTTCGAAACAGGGTTTCTCTGATTGCTTTGGAGCCTGTTCTGGACCTAGCTCTATAGACCAGACTGGCCTCAAACTCACAGAGATCTGTCTATCCGCCTACCTCTGCCTCCCTAGTGCTGGAATTAAAGGCATCCACCACCAGCACATGAATATCTGTAAAACTTAAGGCTTTATTATAATCTTTAAATTTTTTATGTTGATGTGTTCAACACTTTCAATACATATTTATGACTTTTACAATGTTTAAATTTTATTTTTATCTGAAGTGGCACTCTTTCATGTATATAATGTATACAGCATTATGTATCTTATTGAGACATCTACTCTTAGTTAGACCCTGAAGCTATAATATATAATGTATCTTAAGGGAATGAGTTTACGAGTTTCACAGGTTAATATTAAAAATATACAGTGTCTTAGGGTTTCAATTATATGACAAAATACCATGACCAAAAGCATGTTGGGGTAGGATGGGTTAATTTCATTTAAACTTCCAGGTGATAGTTCACCAAGGAAGTCAGGCAGGAATCTTCTGGATCTTCTACCAAGGCCATGATGAAGTCCTGCTCACTGATAGCTCCTGCGGTTTGCTCAGCTTGCTTTGTTATAGACATCAGGAGCACAGTTAGGGACTGTCCCACCCACAATGATGTAGGCCCTCACACATCAATCACTAATTAATAATAAAATGCTATATTGGCTTGCCTGCAGTTGGATCTTATTGGTGTTCTTTCTCAATTGAGTTTCCCTCTTAGATCACTCTTGTTTGTGTCAAGTTGACATCAAATTAACCATGACAAACATTTATTTACTGAATAGAGATGACTATTTAAGCATCTTTATGGGTCCCGTTAAAATTATACAATAATGTCTTAAAGATAAATACAACTACATTTTTTCTATTGTTTTATTGTCTTTTTACATTTCTTTTTACTTTTTTATTTCATTTTACATTGCAACCACAGTTCTCCCTTCCACTCTTCCTCTTGCTTCCTATCCTCTTCCTCAACCAGCATCCCTCATCCATTCCTCCAAAAGGCCTTCCCTAGAGAGTCAACTAAGCCTGGCCCATTAAGTTGAGGCAGTACCAAGACCCTCTCTGCTGCATTAAGGCTGAATATGGCATCCCATCATAGGGAATGGGCACTTAGCAGTAGCACCAGGATCTATCCCTGATGCAAGAAATAGCTTGTTGGAGACCATTCTTTTTGGCAGGTGCCATGCTCTGCCTGAAATATTTCTTGTCTCAAGCATTTTGGATACAATATACACATTGTGTATATGACCATCACATACTATACACATTGTGTATATGACCATCACATATTATACAAGGTGATACTGTGCTTCTTAGAGGAGGCTATAGAGACCTTCCAGTCTCAAATTAGTTTTCTTTTCAAGGTTGTTACAAAACACCTTTAAGGAAATATTTTTAAAAGATTTATCATACTTTGTAATTAAAGTGTGTGTGTGTGTGTGTGTGTGTGTGTGTGTGTATGTGTGTATGTGTCCATGGATATATGTAAAAGCAGGTGAATACCCATAGAAGCCAGAAACATTGTAGCCCTGAAGCCTCTGCAGTTGCATTTTAAATGGTTGAAAGCCACAATATATAGGTATCCATGCTTGGGTCCTTTGGAAAAACATAATGCACTTTTAACCTCTGCACCATATCTCTAGTCCCCATACCATTTTGTAAAGTGACTGTAGGAAACTATATTTAATAAGGACAAGGAAAAATTACACTTAAGATTTTTCCAGATGGAGTCACTGTACCTTGTAATTCATGATGGTAGAAAGAGTGCAATCAGGTGTTAGAATAAAAAAGCTTAGGCTAAAATATGCAAGTCAAAGACTACATTTAACTCTTTTTAAATTTTATCAATTGATATGTTTCATATAACTTATTTTTATGTTCATATGCAGTATGACATTATGTGAGAAAACACCTTTGTCGATCACTATGCAAATGAGTAGAGTTATGGTTGCTTTGGATAACTTAAGTTGCTTACTATCACACACTAGAAGCACCCAGCAACATAGCTATGAGAATGAACACTCTAGGCCACATGATCTCTGTACATTCTTTGATTCCTGTGGCTTTTAACATGAAAAAGCATATGATATGTATACTATGATAATACATTTGAGCATAACTCCATGATACAGACCTAGGCATTTTGCGAGGTAAAGCAAAAGAACTTAGACATACACACAGTATTTTCTGCAGATAAAATGTTCCTGATTTATTGTAAAATGTTCTCTCTTTTTTAAGGATTGGTAAAGAGCAAATTTCTCCCAAGCAGACTTATTCTAAAGAATGATTAGAGTACTCAATAGCTCTGAGACCAGGATTAAAGAGAAGCTCTCAGGGTTCATACAGCAGGAAAGCAAATAGAAGTATAATAGTTTGGAATGGAGGTTGGACTCATCCACTCCTAAGTTCCCACAAGCATATAACTCCATGAATCCTGTTTCACCCTTTCTTCACTGTTTTTTAAACATCTGTTCTTAATTTCTTTTGTGCTTTTATCCATTATTTAAAAAAATTGAATGCACTGTGCATGCAATAACAAAGTTACATATTGATACTTTGAGACATTCAAATAATATTAGAGAAGATAAATGCTTCATGAATTTACAAAACACTAAAGTGAAAATTTTGAAATTAAATAATTGATGAGTTAGAAATGGTAAATGCCATGCGAAGTTAGTATCAGTGTATCAAAGTTATTAAAACACAGGGAATTTTAGAAACAGAAACAAGAATATAAATGTTGTAGAAGGAAGTGGTATTTTGATGCATGTTTAAACTATTGATATTCTGATTAAAACAAAAAAAGAAAACAATTGGCAGTAAAGGGATGCTGGGGAGAGGGGAGTAACTTATCCTTAAGAGTGTGGCCACATGGAGGTTCCCTTTGCAGCCCACCCTCCCACCAAGTAGATTAGTGGATTAACACACTTTGTGTGCTCCTCCTATATATCACTTAATGGAGTCAGTGGTTTAAATTCAAAAAAAAAAGAAGAAGCAGGAAAAAGACTTCAACAACAACAAAAAAATGACAGATGGTTTCTGGAGAGAAAGAATGTTCCTGTAAAGAAGTGAGGTTAGAAGAATAAAGAGGCCTGAAAATGAAGCAACAGAAAGGCATGCAGTATGAGAGAGTAAGGGCCTTCAGGCAGAACATCATCAAATTTGACAGGGTGCAGGGTCCCAAGCCAATTCCTACTCAGGACTAGATTGCAACTAGCTATGTGCTCTAAGCCAGCAATCATTTTCCTGGCACGCATTTATTTGTTTATTTATTTGCTGTTAAATTAAAAGCCGTTGTAAATCATGACGAGATTATTCTTAGTAGTTATTATATATTGAGATGCATGTGAATCTTAAATTGCACGTGAAAGATGACTCTTTCACTGGGCTGTCATATGATTTGGATAGTTTGAACAACTGATAACTTTGAATGTGTGTGCGTGTGTGTGTGACTGTGCACACATTAAAAAATAAACTTTTCATTTTTTTGTAGTACAGTTTGATGTTGCAATTCCTTTGTGGCTACTTTACAATCTAAATTTGCATCAAAGGACAAAGCACATCAGCCTCTTTTCAATATTTTATTGAATGCTTCTCTGAGGATAGGATATGTTGTGCTGCAGAGCACAAAGGAAAATCTCAGAAGGTTAACATCACAGGCATTTAGTTCTAGATCACGGAAAATTGGTTGCAATTTTGCAGGGAGCCATTAGGAAATGTCTCGTGCACCCTCTCCCTTAATTGCTCAGAAAGCCCTGCTGCTGGAGTTTATTGCACCTCCATTTGTTGCAATTGTGGAAAAGCAGAGGATGGGTACAAACAAGACATTTAGTCTCTTCTTATTATATTTTTACCAATTCTTTGAAAATTCCATGTATCCCCATGTTTCCCCATAACACATCCCACACCTGCCTGACTCCTCAATGTCCTGTCCCTCACTCTTTTCCTTTTTAAAATATTTATTTCATTTTTGCATTAATTCACCATTCTCTTCCCAACCCTCCTATATACTCATCTCTGCTGTCTTTCAAATTTATGTTATCATTATATATATATATATATATATATATATATATTGTGTGTATATGCATGTATTGTTATGTACATGGTATAAATATTCATATCCATATAAAAAATGCTCAGTCTGTATGATGTTACATGTATGTGTGTTTTCATGGATGACCTCTTGCTATTTGGTAACCAATTGCTGTGTTTTCCCCTGGGGAACACCGTTTCTCCTAGTCTCTGTATTCCTTAGTTACTTGTAGTTATGTGTGTAGGGTTGAGACTTCCTTGAGTGTTCCCTGGACAACATTCAGATGCTCAATTAGTGACTTCTGTGTTCACCTCCTGCTTAGGCACTCATGTTTGGGGGGACATTTTTGTTGTAGCTTCTTTTTAAATAACCCATTGACTCTATCTCTGCTGCCCATATAATTCTAGGTGTGGGCCCAGCCGCTGAAGCCACACCCTTAAAGAAATCTGATCCTCCCTCAGAGGACACTAAATGCCTATATCTACTCAGCTAAGGATGGAGACGAGTAAACCCCTTCCCACTATATATTATAATTTTGACTGGATTTTTTTTTTTTAAATATCATGTAGGCATTGTGCAAACAAACATAGCCACAGTGAATCAGTGAATACAACAGTTTGTCCTGACATATTTAAAAGACATTGTTTCTCTTCTGACCCAATTTGAAACTGGATTTAAAAAATGCCTTTGCCTTTTCCCCTTGATGGCACTATTACTGAGTATGCGATGCCACAATATATGTTATTAAAATTTGCTCATTAAGATATACTGAGGCTAGTATTCTCCTGGACTGTCCATGATATAATTTAAATGATGATTGAATTGAATAATTCAAACTATTTATTATCAAGATTCTCCCATGGGCAATGGTAATCATATTAGCCAATCCCTGAGACTTTCAAAACAAACAGAAATTGGGATCTAGCTTGAATTTCATTAAGATTTTGATCATTGTATACAAGCTGATAATAATTACTTCAAATGTGCTATTAGGAAGCATATTTTCTTAGTCACACATATTAATTCCCTTGATTGTTACTATTTTTACTCCTTAGCAGGTGATGGGGTTTATTTTTATATACTTAATTATATAAATGTAGGTTGGAAATGTATATATTTTATATAGATATTGTTTATGTGTACATACACATATTATGATAAATATAAAACTGACAAGGGCTTCACAACTAAACTGTATCTCTCAGCCTTTTATATGCATTTTATCATAAAATTACTTTATTACATCATCTTATCATCTTAAAGACTTTTGATACCTTAGGTCCAAAATGTAGTCTGAAATAAATTTGTACAAGAAATAAAATGAAAAATATGTTTATAATTGGAATAACGTTTTTATTATTTTTATCAAAATTAATGGGCATGTTCATTCTAACATTTATTATTCTGTTTTTTTTCCATTGTGTTTTAAAGTGCCTTGTTTTTCTGAGTTCAGTGTGCATACTCTTTATAGACTGCTGGGAGACATAAATTTACAATAAACTGTTTCTCATTTGTATTTTTTTCTATACTTAATTTCAGTTTACATATCCCCTGCAGGATTTATTGGTATTTTCATTAAATCCTCATTACTGTGATACATGTACTAAACAGAACTACAACCAGGGATGCAACCATGTGAAACTTGAACATATTGATAGCCACTGATCCTTCTGTGCAGTGTCCTTCCACTGTGGTTCAATATGGCCCTTGTCATTTCCTTGGCTGAGATTTTCCTCAACAAACTCCAAGGCAAATGCATCGAACTTTTACTCCATGGAAAATCTACAGTGAAGTTTTATATCTTATTATTGTTAATTTTATACTTATCACCTATCAATAGGCACTTTCTTGGAAAAGGATTCAGATTAATTAAAGTTACATTAATATATTTTTAGTGATATTATCTATTCAAGTGTTAATGGATAATTATGGCAATGTTCATTATAAAATATAAATGTAAAGTATCCTTGACTTAATGCAAGCTATTAAATCACATAAATGTCTGAGTGCTCTCTGGGGAATTTTTCAATTAATCTCCTCAAAATAACTGTGGGAAACAAATCTTAGTGCCTCTTTACTTCTTTCAAACCAGGAGATTTTATATTATTTTTATTATTTTATATGTATAGGTGTTTTGCTTATATGGTTTTAAATCTATGTTCTACCACGTTGTGTTCAGGTTTTTCCATGGTACATCTCCTGATTCCTCTCTTTGCCTGGCTGGCAACTTTGCTTTTCTTCCCTGATTCCTCTCTGTCTCTGAAAGTCTCTGGCTAGATATTGCCCATTCAGCCCTTTATCAACCCAGTCAGAAGGCACCTTGGGAAATGTAGTGAGATAATCACTTTGTCTCCTTCTGTGGCACTGACTACGCCCATTGGGGGTGGAGCCAGGGGCAGTAGTGACCTGTGGAAGAAGGTCTGAGGAGGAGCCAGGGAACACGCTCTGACTGGCAGGACTCTGAGAGGAGAGCATCCAGTGGAACTTGCTGTTGTTCATCTGTCTAGGTTGTAAAGTTATTTCTCCCTGAATAAACATCTATTCGGCCTATTTGTTTATCCTGATCCTTATTAAACCACAATAGGGAAGACACATTTTGACAATATAAACAAATCTGTGCAGCAGTGCAGCCTTTCTGGAAATCAGTATGGAGAATCACAAAAAGCTAGCCCAGCATAATTACATACTGTGCTATGATCTAAATCTTATACTTATATCCTCAGAAATGCAGTTAACACCCTTCATCAAAACAGTCTCTCTGTTTCCATCAGCTACTAGATGAGGGCTCTATGATGGAATATATCAATCTTATTATCAGGGAAGGGCATTTAAGGGAGCCTTTCCACTATTGCTCAGATTATTAGTTGCATTCATCCACAGCTAAACTTTAAAGGATTAACAATGTATTACTCAGAAAGATAAAATGTCTTAAGATGTTTGAACTTTATGGGGGTATTGGGATGGGTTGTATAAGAATACACACAATCAAACTAATGATATAAAAGAAATCACACATCACTTTAGAGCATAGTTTATGTACATAACTAAAAGTATTTCCTCATAGCAGAAGTTATATTGGAATAACTAGGAGCAAAGTGGTTGAAGAAGTCCAAAATTGCATCTTTGTTGCAGATGACTCAATTTGTCATAGAAACTAAGATGGATGAGATAGAATAGTAAGAAAGTATTCAGTACAATGATTTTGAGAGAGACCTGCTGCCTTCAAGAACTGGCAAAAATGTTGTTGAGGTTTTACTAGGAGTATATTGAGGTTTTATGGTTTAACACAGAAAGTACTATGACTGATTTCCACAGTTTACAATTCTTTTTAACACACAGGGAATTTGTCATCCACAATCATGCTCTGATGGAATCACATTTAATTTACTAGAAGTAAAAAAAAGTGGAATGTATGTGGCATTCTAAAGAAATGAAAATCTTAACTAAACTGTATAATAAGGCCCTACAAGAAAGGAATGCATGATATATTAGCTATTATAAATGTTTGATAATTTTCTACTATAATTATTTCAACTAGCATGCTTTTATATAGTTCATAATGCCAAGAAGCCCTAGATGACAGCTACAATAGGAGACTGATTTATACATTAGTATATATGGATTTGAATTACGACTCTCCTCTGAGTTTGTGTTATGAAAGTTTAAAATTATGTTTATACACACACACACACATACACACACCATACCAAGAAAATCAACACAAATCTCTAAATGGAGAGATCCTAAAAGCTGAAAGTATGTATTCAAGTAAGTCTTAAAATAAATTAATGGACAATAAGTTAACATTGTAGAACAGCAGAAGATTCTGTCATAATGATTCTGGAAAAACTAATGGAAAGATTTGAAAGTACAAAAAAGCAAAATAAATACTTCTGAAAAGATCATTGAGCCAGCCTAATGACTGTAGTTTAGTACAATGTTCAAAGCACTTAACCTCTTATCCTATTTAAAAAAAAAGATGAAATTTCAGATATTTCTCCCGAATTCATTCATTAATTTACTATAATCGGCAGCATCTAATTAATGGACAATAGGAAATTAAAAAGTATAGTTTTCATGTGTGCAATCTTCTAAGTTGTATTGACAACTTCACTAACTTTCTCCAGTTGACTCATTTTGTAAAAGTCCACTCACCAGGCCTAGTTTCAGTCTCTGCCTGCTTCCAGTAGATCAGGATGCAAAGCTCTCAGCTACTCCTCCAATGCTTCCTGCCCCAATAACATCAGACTAACCACCTGAAACCATAAGCAAGCCCGCAATAAAATGCTTTCTTTTATAAGAGTTGCCTTACTCATGGTGTCTCATCTCAGAATTAGAGCATTAACTCAGACTGAACTTTTCACCAACAACTTTAATTTATTGGTTTGCTTTTATGTTATTGTTGTCCTAGAAATAAACTTCATTACACTTTTGATGCGTGTTACTTGAGTGTCACCTATTACTGAACAGAGAATCAAATTTCCTTTTTAAAACTAACAATTTATTAAATATGATTTAATTATTTTAATAGGACAGATTTGTCTTTTCCTTGAAAAGTCAATGCTGATCAAAAATATCCTATCTTTGCAAATACACATAAACAATAGACATTAGTTTTGAATAATTGTCTCATGTTTTGAATTTGTATTGAATTTATGAATGTAAAACAAACCAGAAATTATTATGTTCTAAAAAATGGTGCAACATTTTTGATGCTCCCTGACAGTCACATAAAATTCATTTACTTCCCAAAAGCACAATATATCGCTTAAAAGAAAAAAAGCTCAGCAGATCATTTACCATTCTTGTATTTTCCCTAATTGGAAATGGTAGTAAAGCATTTGATTGCCTTGTTGACCAGGTCCCAGTTAATGGAGCATAAATACTGAGCAGTGTGGTTGGGGCTCATTTGCTCAGTAAAATCGAGGCTAGCTGATTAATTGATTAACATGATTCAGCAGCTCTCATTAAAATGAGGGCTCCATTCAAGTTCAGATTTCACTAACCTTGTGATATACATTATTGCATATCAGAAGAATTATAATATGCTTTGGAGCTTTACCTTCAAAAATAGATTGAAGAGAATAAAGTATTGAAAGAATAGTGTCAGGAATGACAAGTACTCATCAATAAAGCGCTTGCCTAGCAAACCCTGAG